>NC_139230.1:136146996-137346996 GCF_977018435.1 Lepisma saccharinum
TTTACTCGAAATAAAATCACCAAGGTTTTTTTCTTGGTCTAACCTATGTTATTGAACTGCGTCGTCACGTCCAAACCTGCATGACTTCCGAACACTATTGGTTTTATTTATATTTTTTTTTACGTATAGGTGTATATGATGAATCCCCAAACAGATTTTTCCTAAGTCTTACTGTTTCCAAGATAACCCCACTTCCGGTTGCTATTTTGGATTTCTGAACATAGGTTCTATTTATATTTTTTCTCACGTATAGGTGTACCTGATGAATCTGCAAACAGATTTTTCCTAAGTCTTACAGTTTCCAAGATAACCCTACTTCCGGTCGCCATTTTGGATTTCCGAACATAGGTTCTATTCATATTTTACTTACATATAGGCGTACGTGACGAATCCGCAAACAAATTTTTTCTAAGTCTTACCGTTTCTAAGATAACCCCACTTCCGGTTGCCATTTTGGATTTCCAAGCATAGGTTTTTTTCATATTTTATTTACATATAGGCGTACATGACGAATCCGCAAACAGATTTTTCCTAAGTCTCACTGTTTCCAAGATAACTAGTAGTCCAATTAAGCCGGTTCACCAACCGAAAATGGGGCTCGGTGGGGCTCGGTGGGGCTCGCCAAACCTCAAAAACTCACTTTCTCTCCACGTTCCACGCCTTATTTATTGCGCTAACGATGTTTCACAGCGTAGAAAACAGCACCAAAACATCAAAAACTCATTTTGATTATTTGGAGCTCACCAAAACCTCAAAAACTTATTTTTATTAATTGAGGTTCACCAAACCTCAAAAACTCTTATTTTTTCTCCATGTTCAGCGCCTTATTTATTGCGCTGACACAACGTGATGAGTAAATAATGCAGTTTCTTATTCTTGAAGGATGAATGCATCTTATCGTAATTTTCCAAGCCCCGGTCAAATGTTTGTATATCGTGATTTTTGTAAACCTCTCTCTCGGGAACGATGTGCCACACACACGCGCGTGCACGCCTATATTGTGACGCAAACAAACAAACAAATAATATTATTTTTAAGATTCCTGGCCCCTAACCCCACTTCCGGTCGCTATTTTGGATTTCCGAGCATAGGTTCTATTCATATTTTACTTACATATAGGCGTACGTGATGAATCAGCAAACAGATTTGTCCTAAGTCTTACTGTTTCTAAGATAACCCTACTTCCGGTTGCTATTTTGGATTTCCGAACATAGGTTCTATTCATATTTTTTCTCACATATAGGTGTACGTGATGAATCACCAAACAGATTCTTCCTAAGTCTTACTGTTTCCAAGATAATCCTACTTCTGGTTGCTATTTTGGATTTCCGAGCATAGGTTCTATTCATATTTTTTCTCACATGTAGGCGTACGTGATGAATCCGCAAACAGATTTTTCCTAAGTCATGAATTGGAGGGTTCTATGGCAACCTATATTAATTCTCGTAAGAGAACAGAAAACACAAAAAAAAAACAAAAAAAAAAAAGAATACTGTGGTCACTACAACAAATAGTCTTCTTCAACCCCTATCTAACAAACCAAAAAAATCATCATCCTAACTAGAACCATGTAACTAACATTGTGATGACTCATATTAAGTACCTCTTAATTGTATTACTTATAAGGGTATACTTATAAGCATATATACTCTATAAAAGTATATGAAACAGGTGGTTTCAATACGGTCCGCGCTTTTATTATATAAGACGGCATATACTGCAGATCAGTCAGTCTCGTGAGAGCAGCCGAAGAGTACGGACGTTCTGTTGCAGTGCTTCTTGGTTTTTGTAAAAATAATAGGTATTTAATTTTTTTTGAAGCCACATACCATCTATTATTTCAAGTTCAAAGGTGTTTCACGTGGTTTTTCATAGTAATTTCGACCAGATTGAATTTTGACGTGATCGTGTATTTTCTATTTCACCTCAAGAAATTCTATATAAATAACATACCTGAAAATTGTATCGCTATATACTAGATTTTTTGATTTCTGTGATTTTCGAAAAAGCAATGGCATCCACCACCAGTTTCAATTGTAAAAATGATAAAACTGAATGTGTTACTTGTGGGAAGCTAATCTCAAGGAACAATTTATCGGTACACAGGGCAAGATGTGGCGAAACAGGTTCGAGAATTAATCGTTCGTTACCTTCTAAGCCTTGTGCTCGATGCGGAAAAATGATTAGCATTGCAAATTTAAGTAAACACCTCAAAATTTGCAAACCATCGACCGGACAAGCATCGAAAAGAAAAATCGATAATGCAGATACGGAAGCTTCTACTTCCAAGCAAATTAAATTATCCAATGAAGGCAAACCAATTAGATCTGCATTCAACGACCAACTCCAGGATTTTTCAATTAAGTCAGAACCAGGCCGTGACATCCTTAGTTTCTTGGACGAAACGAAAACACCTGTACTAAATATTTTGAAAGATAAACTTGAAAACAACTCTATAAAAGTATATGTTGTTCTGTTTTCCGAATACGAGAAAGTCGATGGCACAACGAGTATTTTTTATTATTGTACAAAAAATCAGACTCTTCATTTTGCTGACGTTGAAAATTTGGACAACTTCTATTATAAAGTTTCCAACGAGCTGGTTAAGAAACACGACGATTTCGAGGCAAAAGGGTCGGGATGGTCTCTGTGTGGAAGTCCTCACACGTTAACTGTTTACGTGAATCGATTCTCGCCTCTTCGAGCTTCCAGCTACGTTCCTCTTCCACCGAATATTCAACACAAGAGGGCTGTGTTAAATATACAGAACAGCGATAACAAGTGTTTTCTCTGGTGTGTGTTGGCTGCACTGCATCCTGTTTATTGCAAAAATAATCCAGAACGGATTTATCATTACAAGCAATACGAGTCCGAATTTGAAAGTGTAATGTCTGACATCGAATACCCGGTGACATTGTCGGATATAACAAAGTTCGAAAATCGTACAGGAAAACGCATCGCTATTAATGTGTATTCCTTCACGTCAGATAAATATCTCGTGCACCCTGTCAGGATAAGCGATATCGACGATGACGATGCTTGTGTAATAAATCTTCTTCTTATTTCCAACGAGGATGATCATCACTACACGCTAATTCGTTCTCTATCACGTTTGGTCAGAAGTCAAACTACCAAGTATGCAAACAACATCGAAGTTTGCCCGAGATGCCTAACCACGTTCGACGATCGTGACCGACGTGATCATCAAAATCTTCATAGTCGTCAAATTGCTCTGGAGAAACTTGCCGAACATAAAATTTATTGCGGTGACAACAGACCGGCTAGAATGTTGATGCCCGAAACGAACGAAGTCGAAGAATTCAAAATGCACAAGGCATTGTTGGAACATCCCGCAATCATCGTCGCAGATTTCGAGGCGTTCCTCAAACCACTCTCCTACTGCGAACCGGATCCTGAAATTTCCTCCACAACGGCGTACCAGCTTCATCAACCTAATAGTTTCGGCTATGTTGTTGTGCGACGTGATAAAATAAATGAAGCATATATATACCGCGGGCCAAATGTAATCGAACACTTCCTGGAAAAAATGGTGGAGGAGGTTGAGGTAATTGGTAGCGTACTGCTTACATCAAAACCGATGGCACCTTTAACTGAAAATGAACTTCAAAATTACAATTCCACTGAGGTGTGTCCGGTATGTGATCAAAGTTTCACTGATGAGAACAAAAAAATATTCCACCACGATCATTTCAGCGGAAACTACATAGGTGGAATTTGCAACACGTGCAATCTTAAAATCCAGAAACCTAAATTCATCCCCATATTTTTTCACAACGGAAGCGGATATGATTTTCACCACCTGGTGAGACATCTTGGCTACGATCCGAAACGTATAGGTGTCTTGGCCGAGAATGAAGAACGCTACATTAGTCTCAGCAAGCAAGTGTCGATTCCGGGAACGAAAACAACAATCGAGATGCGCTTCCTGGATTCGTATAGATTTCTCTCTGCCAGCCTGGATGCTTTAGCGAACAAACTCACCGACGATCAATTTAAAATAACTAGAGCTAGTTTTCCCAACGTAGACATAGAACTCGTTAGACGTAAAGGGATTTATCCTTACGAATACGTTAGTGATGGTTCTAAATTTAACGACGACGCTCTCCCACTTCCAAGAGAATTTTACAGCAGACTCAGAGAGAAAGGAATCACGGACGAAGAATACCAACACGCGCAACTCATGTGGGAGAAATTAGAATGTAGGACACTCGGAGACTACCACGACGCATACTTAAAATTAGACGTGACGATACTTGCGGATGTTTTTCAAGCGTTCAGGAAAACGGCAACGAATATTTATAAATTAGATCCAGCGTATTTCTACAGCCTACCGGGATTAGCGTGGTCGGCAATGTTATTCCAGACAAAGGTCAAGCTGGAACTGATATCGGATGTTGACATGTTGCTATTTATCGAAAGAGGGATACGAGGTGGAATGGTGCAATGCGTACAGAGACATGCAAAAGCTAATAACGTACACATGAAAGAAGATTACGATTCAAATCGAGCATCGAATTACATCTTCTACGCCGACGTTAATAATCTCTACGGACATGCCATGGTTCAGAAACTTCCTTACGGGGGATTCGAATGGTTAGATCCCACTTCGATAGACATTATTCATTTCGACGATAGCGAGTGTGGTTTCTTCGCAGAGGTAGATCTCCAATTCTCCGACCACCTGCACGACACGTTTTCGGATTTGCCTCCGACTCCCGAAATCAAATGTCCACCCGACTCGATTCAAGACAAGCTTTTGTTAACATTGGACCCTAAACAGAGATACGTCGTCCACTACAAGAATCTCCGGTTTTTGATTGGGAAGGGTGTTCAGATAGTGAATGTTAGAAGAATACTAAAGTTTAAACATTCCACGTGGTTAAGATCTTACATAGAAACTAACACACAACATAGAACAGCTGCCACTTCCGATTTAGACAAGGACTTCTTTAAATTAATGAACAATGCGGTGTACGGAAAGACCATGGAGAATGTTAGAAAGCACGTAGACGTGAAATTAATTTCCGATAAGAATAAATGTCGGAAGTGGATAGCCGATCCTAGATTCAAGTCGAGAAAAATTTACAACGAGAATTTGGCACTTTTCAATCTAGATATAAAATTGATGAAATTCAGAAAACCAATTTACGTTGGCGCAACGGTTCTCGACTTGTCGAAACTTTACATGTTCGAATTTCATTACGACGTGATGAAACCCTTCTACAATGATAAGATATCACTTTTGTACACGGACACCGACAGCTTCATTTACAGCATACAAACACCTAACCTATACGAAGACATAAAAAATCCTTCCATGCTTGAGTATTTCGATACTTCTGCGTATCCTCAACCCAACAGATTTGGGATTCCATCTCGTAACAAAAAAGTCCTAGGTAAACTGAAAGATGAATGTAACGGTGATATTATTGTCGAGTTCGCGGGTTTGCGTTCGAAGATGTATGCCATGAGAACAGAGAGTAGCGTCACGAAGAAAGCAAAAGGTGTGGGCAAGAATACGGTGGAGAACAAACTCACCTTCCACGATTACATCGATTGCCTTTACTCACAATCGACGATACTAAGTATAGAACAAAGAATCCAAAGTGTAGACCACGTGATTACAACAAACGAAGTTAGGAAAGTAGCATTAGATCCGCACGACGATAAAAGATGTATTTTGTCTTGTGGAATCCACACGTTGCCTTGGGGGCACTATCGTTTAGAAAATAGTAAAAATTGTAGGCAATGCAATTGAAAAAAAATAAACTTAAATAACTATAACTAAAATAAAAAAAACTTTAACTGTCTCACATACACAATAAAGAACTAGCAAGGACAATGAATCTCTTTGGTTTCCGAAAGCAAACAATGGAGACTGTACACCGCAAGGCAGATCATGAATTTCTACCTTCCATGCTATCTAAACTCAACGGCCTGTTGATCAATCAATTTTCGGAACGTTGCTCTTCTTGCTGGAACAGGGACGATTTCGGATTCGCGACGATCGACGTGACGAGGAAACCCAACGACGGAAAATACAGAAACAAAATCAACGACTTTCAAAACGTTGCAACGTTGTGAGAAACGTTTCTTCGTGACGCTACTCTCTGTTCTCATGGCATACATCTTCGAACGCAAACCCGCGAACTCGACAATAATATCACCGTTACATTCATCTTTCAGTTTACCTAGGACTTTTTTGTTACGAGATGGAATCCCAAATCTGTTGGGTTGAGGATACGCAGAAGTATCGAAATACTCAAGCATGGAAGGATTTTTTATGTCTTCGTATAGGTTAGGTGTTTGTATGCTGTAAATGAAGCTGTCGGTGTCCGTGTACAAAAGTGATATCTTATCATTGTAGAAGGGTTTCATCACGTCGTAATGAAATTCGAACATGTAAAGTTTCGACAAGTCGAGAACCGTTGCGCCAACGTAAATTGGTTTTCTGAATTTCATCAATTTTATATCTAGATTGAAAAGTGCCAAATTCTCGTTGTAAATTTTTCTCGACTTGAATCTAGGATCGGCTATCCACTTCCGACATTTATTCTTATCGGAAATTAATTTCACGTCTACGTGCTTTCTAACATTCTCCATGGTTTTTCCGTACACCGCATTGTTCATTAATTTAAAGAAGTCCTTGTCTAAATCGGAAGTGGCAGCTGTTCTATGTTGTGTGTTAGTTTCTATGTAAGATCTTAACCACGTGGAATGTTTAAACTTTAGTATTCTTCTAACATTTACTATCTGAACACCCTTCCCAATCAAAAACCGGAGATTCTTGTAGTGGACGACGTATCTCTGTTTAGGGTCCAATGTTAACAAAAGCTTGTCTTGAACCGAGTCGGGTGGACATTTGATTTCGGGAGTCGGAGGCAAATCCGAAAACGTGTCGTGCAGGTGATCAGAGAATTGGAGATCTACCTCTGCGAAGAAACCACACTCGCTATCGTCGAAATGAATAATGTCTATCGAAGTGGGATCTAACCATTCGAATCCCCCGTAAGGAAGTTTCTGAACCATGGCATGTCCGTAGAGATTATTAACGTCAGCGTAGAAGATGTAATTCGATGCTCGATTTGAATCGTAATCTTCTTTCATGTGTACGTTATTAGCTTTTGCATGTCTCTGTACGCATTGCACCATTCCACCTCGTATCCCTCTTTCGATGAAAAGTAACATGTCAACGTCCGATATCAGTTCCAGCTTGACCTTTGTCTGGAATAACATTGCCGACCACGCTAATCCCGGTAGGCTGTAGAAATACGCTGGATCTAATTTATAAATATTCGTTGCCGTTTTCCTGAACGCTTGAAAAACATCCGCGAGTATCGTCACGTCCAATTTTAAGTATGCGTCGTGGTAGTCTCCGAGTGTCCTACATTCTAATTTCTCCCACATGAGTTGCGCGTGTTGGTATTCTTCGTCCGTGATTCCTTTCTCTCTGAGTCTGCTGTAAAATTCTCTTGGAGGTGGGAGAGCGTCGTCGTTAAATTTAGAATTATCACTAACATATTCGTAAGGATAAATCCCTTTACGTCTAACGAGTTCTATGTCTACGTTGGGAAAACTAGCTCTAGTTATTTTAAATTGATCGTCGGTGAGTTTGTTCGCTAAAGCATCCATACTTGCAGAGAGAAATCTATACGAATCCAGGAAGCGCATCTCGATTGTATTTTTCGTTCCCGGAATCGACACTTGCTTGCTGAGACTAATGTAGCGTTCTTCATTCTCGGCCAAGACACCTATACGTTTCGGATCGTAGCCAAGATGTCTCACCAGGTGGTGAAAATCATATCCGCTTCCGTTGTGAAAGAATATGGGGATGAATTTAGGTTTCTGGATTTTAAGATTGCACGTGTTGCAAATTCCACCTACGTAGTTTCCGCTGAAATGATCGTGGTGGAATATTTTTTTGTTCTCATCAGTGAAACTTTGATCACATACCGGACACACCTCAGTAGAATTGTAATTTTGAAGTTCATTTTCAGTTAAAGGTGCCATCGGTTTTGATGTAAGCAGTACGCTACCAATTACCTCAACCTCCTCCACCATTTTTTCCAGGAAGTGTTCGATTACATTTGGTCCGCGGTATATATATGCTTCATTTATTTTATCACGTCGCACAACAACATAGCCGAAACTATTAGGTTGATGAAGCTGGTACGGCGTTGTGGAGGAAATTTCAGGATCCGGTTCGCAGTAGAAGAGTGGTTTGAGGAACGCCTCGAAATCTGCGACGATGATTGCGGGATGTTCCAACAATGCCTTGTGCATTTTGAATTCTTCGACTTCGTTCGTTTCGGGCATCAACATTCTAGCCGGTCTGTTGTCACCGCAATAAATTTTATGTTCGGCAAGTTTCTCGATAGCAATTTGACGTCCGGTGTAATTTTGATAATCGAGTTGTTTTCGATCGTCGAACGTAGTTAGGCATCTCGGGCAAACTTCGATGCAATGTTCATACTTGGTTGATTGACTTCTGACCAAACGTGATAGTGAACAAATTAGCGTATAGTGATGAACATCCTCGTTGGAAATTAGAAGAAGATTAATCACACGAGCATCGTCATCGTCGATATCGCTTATCCTAACAGGGTGCACAAGATATTTATCTGACGTAAAGGAATATACATTAATAGCGATGCGTTTTCCGGCACGATTTTCGAACTTTGTTATATCCGACAATGTCACCGGGTATTCGATGTCAGACATTACACTTTCAAATTCGGACTCGTATTGCTTGTAATGATAAATCCGTTCTGGATTATTTTTGCAATCAACAGGATGCAGTGCAGCCAACACACACCAGAGAAAACATTTGTTATCGCTGTTCTGTATATTTAACACAGCCCTCTTGTGTTGAATGTTCGGTGGAAGAGGAACGTAGCTGGATGCACGAAGAGGCGAGAATTGGTTCACGTAAACAGTTAACATGTGAGGACTTCCACACAGAGATCATCCCGACCCTTTAGCCTCGAAATCGTCATGTTTCTTAACCAGCTCGTTGGAAACTTTATAATAGAAGTTGTCCAAATTTTCGACGTCAGCAAAATAAAAAGTCTGATTTTTTGTACGATGATAAAAAATACTCGTTGTGCCATCAACTTTCTCGTATTCGGAAAACAGAACAACGTATACTTTTATAGAGTTGTTTTCAAGTTTATCTTTCAAAATATTTAGTACAGATGTTTTCGTTTCATCCAAGAAACTAAGGATGTCACGGCCTGGTTCTGACTTAATTGAAAAATCCTGGAGTTGGTCGTTGAATGCAGATCTAATTGGTTTGCGTTCATTGGATAATTTAATTTGCTTGGAAGTGGAAGCTTCGGTTCCTGGATCATCGATTTTTCTTTTCAATGTTCCTTGTTCGGTCGATGGTTTGCAAATTTTGAGGTGTTTACTTAAATTTGTAATGCTGATCATCTTTCCGCATCGAGCACAAGACTTAGAAGGTGACGAACGATTAATTCTCGAACCTGTTTCGCTACATCTTGCCCTGTGTACCGATAAATTGTTTCTTGAGATTAGCTTCCCACAAGTAACACATTCAGTTTTATCATTTTTACGATTGAAACTGGTGGTGGATGCCATTGCTTTTTCGAAAATCACAGAAATCAAAAAATCTAGTATATAGCGATACAATTTTCAGGTATGTTATTTATATAGAATTTCTTGAGGTGAAATAGAAAATGCACGATCACGTCAAAATTCAATCTGGTCGAAATTACTATAAAAAACCACGTGAAACACCTTTGAACTCGAAATAATAGATGGTATGTAGCTTCAAAAAAAGTTAAATACCTATTTTTTTTTACAAAAACGAGGAGCGCTGCAACAGGACGTCCGCACTCTTCGGCTGCTCTCACGAGACTGACTGATCTGCAGTGTATGCCGTCTTATATAATAAAAACGCGGACCGTATTGAAAACACCTGTAATAATTAACCAATCAGAAGACGCCATGTTAGATATAACTCATCACATTACGTCATAACTTGTTGCAACATGTTGTGTAATAGTTTACTCCCTTATAGTTAATACAACGAAGAGCATTAGATATGAGTCATCACAATGTTACGTAATAACTTGTTGAAAAAAACGTTGTGCAATAGTATACCCTTATAAGTAATACAATTAAGAGGTATTTAATATGAGTCATCACAATGTTAGTTACATAGTTCTAGTTAGGATGATGATTTTTTTTGGTTTGTTGGATAGGGGTTGAAGAAGACTATTTGTTGTAGTGACCACAGTATTGTTTTTTTTTGTGTGTGCGTTTTCTGTTCTCTTACGAGAATTAATATAGGTTGCCATAGAACCCTCCAATTCATGACTTAGGAAAAATCTGTTTGCAGATTCATCACGTACGCCTATACATGAGTAAAATATAAATATAACCTATGTTCGGAAATCCAAAATAGCAACCGGAAGTAGGATTATCTTAGAAACAGTAAGACTTAGGAAAAATCTGTTTGCTGATTCACCACGAACGCCTATATGTAAGTAAAATATAAATAGAACCTATGTTCGGAAATTCAAAATAGCGACCGGAAGTGGGGTTATCTTGGAAACGGTAAGACTTAGGAAAAATCTGTTTGGTGATTCATCGTGTACACCTATATGTGAGAAAAAATATGAATAGAAGCTATGTTCGGAAATCCAAAATGGCGACCGGAAGTGGGGTTATCTTGGAAACGGTAAGACTTAGGAAAAATCTGTTTTCGGATTCATCACGTACGCCTATATGTGAGAAAAAGTATGAATAGAACCTATGTTCGGAAATCCAAAATGGCGACCGGAAGTAGGGTTAGGGGCCAGGAATCTTA
Source organism: Lepisma saccharinum (assembly GCF_977018435.1). Taxonomy (NCBI): domain Eukaryota; kingdom Metazoa; phylum Arthropoda; class Insecta; order Zygentoma; family Lepismatidae; genus Lepisma; species Lepisma saccharinum. The sequence continues at coordinate 136,157,852 of NC_139230.1, forward strand.
AAAAAAAAATATTATTTGTTTGTTTGTTTGCGTCACAATATAGGCGTGCACGCGCGTGTGTGTGGCACATCGTTCCCGAGAGAGAGGTTTACAAAGGTCACGATATACAAACATTTGACCGGGGCTTGGAAAATTACGATAAGGTGCATTCATCCTTCAAGAATAAGAGACTGCATTATTTACTCATCACGTTGTGTCAGCGCAATAAATAAGGCGCTGAACATAGAAAAAAAATAAGAGTTTTTGAGGTTTGGTGAACCTCAATTAATAAAAATAAGTTTTTGAGGTTTTGGTGAGCTCCAAATAATCAAAGTGAGTTTTTGATGTTTTGGTGCTGTTTTCTACGCTGTGAAACATCGTTAGCGCAATAAATAAGGCGTGGAACGTGGAGAGAAAGTGAGTTTTTGAGGTTTGGCGAGCCCCACCGAGCCCCACCGAGCCCCATTTTCGGTTGGTGAACCGGCTAACCTGCACTACTAGTTATCTTGGAAACGGTAAGACTTAGGAAAAATCTGTTTGCGGTTTCGTCATGTACGCCTATATGTAAGTAAAATATGAATAGAACCTATGCTCGGAAATCCAAAATGGCGACCGGAAGTGGGGTTATCTTTGAAACAGTAAGACTTAGAAAAAATCTGTTTGCGGATTCGTCACGTACGCCTATATGTAAGTAAAATATGAATAGAACCTATGTTCGGAAATCCAAAATGGCAACCGGAAGTGGGGTTATCTTGAAAACTGTAAGACTTAGGAAAAATCTGTTTGCAGATTCATCAGGTACACCTATACGTGAGAAAAAATATGAATAGAACCTATGTTCAGAAATCCAAAATGGCAACCGGAAGTGGGGTTATCTTGGAAACAGTAAAACTTAGTAAAAATCTGTTTGGGGATTCATCATATACACCTATACGTAAGAAAAAATATGAATAAAACCAATAGTGTTCGGAAGTCATGCAGGTTTGGACGTGACGACGCAGTTCAATAACATAGGTTAGACCAAGAAAAAAACCTTGGTGATTTTATTTCGAGTAAAATGTTGGCAACACTGCAAGAAAATAAGGCTTATGTCTTACAAGAGCAAACTATTAAGTCGAGCCTCACCGAGCCTCACTTCGAGCCTCACTTTCGGTTGCAGCTCTGTCTTTATGGTTCTACTCTAAAGTAGGTCAAAGCACGTAGAGGCTCTCGTGTAGTTTAGCACGAAAAAAAATGAATAGGTTAAGTTATATCACGTAAGATCGTGGCATTCGTACCAAGTACGAGTGGGAAAAAAAAGAAAAAATAGGAAATTTTACAAAAACATCGCTAAACGCTAAAACATCGACAAAAATTTGTCAAAATATGTCAAAAACTGATTTTCAATTGATAAAAAAAAGGCTACAAATGCATACCTACCAAGTACGAGTGGGAAAAAAATGAGATGCAGTGAAAATTGCACTGAAAAATCGTCAAACGCTAAAACATCAACAAAAAATTGTCAAAATATGTCAAAAAATGATATTCAATTGATAAAAAAAGAGAATACCTACTAAGTACGACTTTGAAACGCTCAATATACACTACTGTGCATCTTTACAAAAGCATGAAATCTGGCAGCAACTGTAGGGAACGCTACAAAGGGTTTTGAGGTGTGTGGAATCTACCCTTTAAATCCATTGGCTGTCTCGGAGCACAAATTTGTTAAGTACGTAATCAGGTCTTCTTCGACACCTTCGTCTTCTCTGTCATTTGACAGCAATTCTGCCACCCCTTCAAGCAGTGCCGAAAATCAAATCCGCAGTCTCATTCCTTCTCCCACAAAGGAGACGTCACAGAAGAAAAATGCACGAAAATCTATTTATTCACTTCGACTGACATCAGGTGAAAATTATCCTTACCTCAACCCTGGGGATAAGAGGAAGAATGAGAAGGGTAAGAGACAGGTTAAGCAAGCAGGAAAACTCGCAACAAGAAGTGAGAAGAACGAAGCGTGGAGGTGTGGATTCTGCAGTCTTTCGTACTACGACAAAAAAAGTCACCAGGCTGGTGATTGGATACAGTGCCAGGCTTGCAAAGGGTGGTTCCATGAACGCTGTGTAAACGCCTTTGGTAAAAAGCAGCTTATTTGTGGTATTTGTTTATCAAAATCTGAGAGATTCGATTTACCCCGCAGAGGTGAGGTAAATCGGATCAGTGCACCACGTGCATGCATTAAAGTTACAATATCTCAGCAAATAATAAGAAATGAAAGTAATTTATACATTTGTCTAGTAGCTGAGGGTTTGCTTGCTTTTATGCATATAATTTCAATTGTAATAAAGGCACTGATATTCCATAAATAGATGTGTTTTTTTTTTAAAAAAAAAAAGTGATCCGATTTCCCCCAGCAATATTGTGTTTACATTTAATTTTCATTTCTGTTAGACTTTTACTTTTGAATTATAGGAATGTATTCTATATAAAAAGTCATCCTCCGTGGCCGTGCAGTCTAAGGCACCTGTCTTTGGACGGCGGCTGCGGGACGCCATGGGTTCGATCCCGGGTTCAGTCTCCGGGAATTTTCGGCCTGAGTATAGGGCCGGTGGCCGACCACCCGTCCCCCTAGTCTGGCTGCAGATCTCCACGCCCCCTTGGTAGCCCGCGTGGGAGGGAGGCCAGCAGTCGGTAGGTAAGCCTTGGCTCAATATTGGGCTGTAGCGCTATAGGGTTATTATATATAAAAATATGCTATCATGCATTACCTAACCTCCACTACCCTAAACTTAACATAACTCCGGATTCCACAGACGTATTTTCAATTTTGTAGTAGTAATGTAAACATGATTATGTACACATATTTTTTGTGAGAAAATTAAAAGAACCGTTTTTGATGAAATGGCTGCCAAAAAATTGATTACACCACCTTCAAACCAAGACCATTCCAACGGCACCTCTTTTATAGGTGCACCGATTGCCGAAATATTGCAAATTAAAATTAACAAGATGGCGAAAAAATTGGTCGAAATCGCAAATTTTGTACCCCTGTAATTTCGGAAATACAAAATATATGAATATGCAACTTTGCAACTTGTAGCTATTGTTCCATTTAATTCTATTGTATTATCGTTTAATTTCTTTGTGATTTTTGATTTCATTATGTGTAATACTTTTGTAATTTTGGAGGTTAAGTGGTATAATAGCTGAACCTCGTGTATCAAGAAGCTACACTGAACTGAACTGTACTGGATAAATACCTGGAAAGAAACTATCTCTATTTTGATTCATTTTTAAAATTCTCTAATGCAAAACCTGTTAATTACATGCTTGACATAAATTACTTTCAGTAAAGGTTTTATAGTGTCAAACAGTTCGAGAAAGCTCACATAAATCTCTGGCGTAATTGAACTTTCAATTTGACCTACCTGAACCGTATTTGTTCATTTACAATGAAATCACGAGGCAATTGTATTTATTAAGAATATAGATACATAGAGTAGATAGCGCACTAAATGATCTGTCGCATAAAATGTTGCTTGACTGTGAGGAAAATGGCAATAGGCCAACTCGTGATAAGACAGAAAAGTGGCATAAATACTTGTCTTGGATGGACTTCGTACAATTTCGGCGATAACATCAGGGTCAGATGTACTCTTCGCAACATGTTAATTGACCGCCCCAAAATAATTCTAAGTCCTGAATTCGTAAACTTAGCAACATTGCACTTCAGTGCCAGCTGAGAGTATCCAACTTTGAGTCGGTCTTTCAACTAGATGAAAAACGCGGTGGTGAAAGGTTTCCAATTTCGCACATTCCATGAATTTATAAACTATAAATCGCTAATATAATACACAATCAAACAGAAAGAGTAAATAGAAATAAGAATAAGAATAAGAATCTTGCGGAATTATAACAATTTTGCGTGCTCGACTTGAAATCACATAGGTTTGAAACACTGAACAGGGGTTTTCTCCACCTGGAGAAAATCGTCATCAAGTTTGAGTAGAAACAGGCAAATTTCTGAGGAGTTTATGCGACATTTTATTTACAATACCCTGCACAATATCGAACAGTTCTCAAAAAATCATTTCTTTCACGACTTGTGGAGAAAACGTGCTGGAACACAGGAAGGTCGATTTTATCATAATCGTCAACGTGTTTTTAAAGGATATTGTCAGTAAGTTAATGTAGAGCAGTTGGTTAGACGCTGGTATTCTTATATTTTTCAACATGCTTGAAAGGTCGCGGGTTCAAATCCCACCCTCTCTTTTTTTGTTAGCTGAACAGAGACAGTTGATATTTCAACAATGTAAAAATATCCGATGCACACTTCGAGGGATGTCTCTTCTGCACATTTTTTCCCTAAGAAGGTTAATGCTTATTCAGTTGCTTGACAGAATTTAAGGTTAAAACTTTATGTATTTTAGCTATTCTTCATAAGCTGAGTTAACACACCTTATGACTAATTTACATATAATATATATGCATTCAGAATGCTGTAGGTATTTAATCCTGGGTTCGAATTCTGGGTGTTCTATGTAAGTGTTACTTCATAAATTTCATCATACCATCTCCCATTCTCATCTTCGCGATTAACCAAAATTGTCACAAAGGCGAAGTAAATTAAACCAAATCATCAATCAAGTAATGAAATTTAAGATAAGTATTGTGTATGCTCTTCACTGTACACCTAAAACATTAATTATTTCGAAATACTAACACACAAATACACACAATTATAGTAGGAAATAATCCACTACATTGATGTAGTGAATTTTTGTAACGAACGAGAGAGTTTAATGTGTTCAATTCGCTAAGATTGGTTATCTTATGTCCGTTTCTTTAGTAATGACTGTTTTTATTCCCCTCATTTCCATCTTCCAATGCATCTAAAACTAATAATAAATCCCCAACTGAAGTAAGTAAATGGCTATTGCAACCGAGGCCGATGCGATAAAAATCTACTAATAACTATTTATATATTGCGTGACATCTACAAAATGCATTACTTGAGAATGATCATTAATTCGCCACTGCTTTATATCCAAAATACTTGTCTAAATTCAACAAAATATTTGTGTTATTTCAACAGAAAGTATATCGAACGAACTTTCCACCAAATTCGCAATATTCAAAACAACCAACCTCAGATTTTCCTATACGTTACTTGATTCTGCCATTCCACGTGGCACGTGATTGCGTAATATCATTGAAATTGTTACCGGAAATGCTAAACGCTTCATCATTACTTCCACCTCGTGAAATACACAGAGAGATCATCCAAGAAGAGTATATATATTTTACGTCCGATTCCACACTCCTTTTGAAAATAAAATTCTACAGCATGAGCAATCGAAGTTACGACCACGCTTACCAGTAACAAGCACGTTATCAGTCATCACTTCAATGCCTGAAGATAAAAGAGCTCTCGAAACCTCGGAAGCCTATCCAGAAATAACCTGGTTGGTATCCTGGTAAATCCTCTTCATCAAAGTTCGCATAAGTTTAAGCAGAATTTGAACTACAATACACTGCACAATACCGGTCATTTCTGTAGAGAGCAACTTATCCACAATCTGTGGCAAATAAATGTTTGGAACACTGGCAGGTGGTTGTTGCCGCAACCGTGTTTGGAAACTTTTCGTCCATTTCCTTGTAGAACAGTTACTAAGAGGCGTAAATGTTGTTTTTAAATCCAAAATGAAAGATCACAGGTTCAAATCCCAGCCGCTCCATTTCTTTTCTGTAGAAGTGAACACAGAAGTACGATATTTACTGAATACAAGAACTTTGAAATAATTGAACCTTGATTATAACAGATTACTCTGCGAATAACAAATCGCAAGATTACAACTCAAGAGTTTCAAGAGTAATCCTTACGAATACTTTCATTCGACTTCTTATGCATATTTCTATAATAACATGAGGTTGCAAATAAAGCATTGTATCCCCAAAACTGATTATCGTTCAATTTCCAACATTGAAACATGAATGTTTTGGTGATGTTGCATTGAGAGCCGAAGGAAGGAATTTTGTGAGTGGAATAGATTTTTATGTGAATAAATATGATGTTTCAATCATTGTCTTGGGGAAAAGATCGTTTAATTACACGGTACAACACGAAATTTGTCCTCTGCTTAAAAATATGTTTTTCTAATGTATTTTTGCATGCAAAACAAGAATCTGCAATTAATTTCTTCGTATCACGTACAGATTTTTGAAAAACGCCATCTTTATACATTATGTGTATTAATTACGTTTAAACAATTATAAATTCCTTTAACTGTTTATAACTGGGTTTTCTCCATCGCTTGATAAAAATGATATCGGTATCAGTTCGCATTGTTACATAAAGAAACGTTTTGCTGGATCCTCTAGTGATAAATGTGTTACATAACAATAACAGTGCTGGCACCACTGACGAACAAGGACTGCCATCTGTTTTGTCCTATCCAACGTGAAGGCTGTGCTTTGCAATTGCAGATGTTTGTGTAAAGTTTAACGTTTCTGGCGGGTTTCTGTTAGTGTATGAAAAGGAGGCTTCGTTCAGTGGATCATAATGTCCCGTCAGTGTAATAATAACGTTGATCCATTTTGTTATATATGTGGTGAACTGACGTTGAATAGTCAAAGGCGTAGCCTTACCCCTGTTTGTCAAAAAAGCATATGAGCTGTATTTTGAATGCCGAGTAGGCGATCAAGATAAGCGATGGGCACCACATATCTGCTGCAATTCTTGTTCGAGGAACTTTCGAAACTGGATGCAAGGAAAGCGAAGTGGGCTAAAATTTGCCGTACCAATGGTTTGGAGAGAGCCCACGTAACCACGTAACCACGTAACCACGTAAGTGACTGTTACTTTTGTTTGACAGATGTAATGGTCTTCTCTTCAAAATCAAACATCACATCCGATATCCTAATTTGGAATCAGCAAGACGACCAGTGGCTCATAGTGAAGAGCTAGCTACCTGTGCCGAAAGCTCCCGAAAATTGTACATTTGATACATCAATTGAAGAAGGAAGTTCAGGCAACGAGGACGTGGACTTCGCGTCACCAATCCTCTCAAGTCCACCACATCTCATCACACAAGAGTTAAACGATCTGGTACGGGACTTAAATCTATCGAAAACAAAAGCAGAAATCTTGGGCTCTCGACTTCAAGAATGGAATCTATTGGATAAAAATGTCAAAATCAGCACGTTCCGAACGCGACAGAGTAACTTTTCATCTTGCTTTTCGGAGACTGGAGGAATTGCGTTTTGTAACAATGTTAATGCTCTATTTCAGGAGTTGGGCCATGAACACAATCCAGCAGAATGGCGATTGTTCATTGATTCGTGTAAGATAAGTCTGAAGGCAGTACTGCTCCATATTGGTAATGCTTATCCATTAGTGCCAGTGGCGTATACTGTTCACAAAAAGGAGACATATGAGGTAATGCGTGACATATCGCAGTACATTGAATATAATACATTCAAGAGACGAATCTGTGGAGACCTGAAAGTAATTGTAATTCTTACTGGCATGCAACAAGGGTATACCAAATTTTGTTGTTTTCTGTGTGAATGGGACAGCCGGGACCGAGTTAACCATTACATGCGGAAAACATGGCCACCACGACAGGAATATGTACCAGGAATCAAGAACGTATCACATCAACAACTCGTGAACCCTAAAGATGTTTTTCTTCCCCCATTACACATCAAACTAGGTGCACTGCTTCCAAATCATGAGATGCCACATGTCCCTGAAATTACATTTTTTGGATTCTCATTTTGACTTCTTTCCACAAAATTTAGGGGCTGTTAGTGATGAACATGGGGAACGGTTCCACCAAGACATTGCAACATTTGAAAAGCGGTTCAGTGGACGATGGAACAGCAGTATGCTTGCTGAATATTGCTGGTCTATCATCAGATAGACTCCTTCAGATAGATACAAGAGAAGAAGATAACAATTATCATTTCGGTAGAAGTTTGTACTGTCTTTGGTTTGTATACGTAAAATGCCTGTCTAATGTCTGTGCAACAAAATGTCATGTGGCTGTACAATACAAATGGTATGTCTTGGGAGAAAACTGACTTCACATATCGATTTAGTACCTTTAACTTATTTAAACTCACTTGTTTTCAACCAAAGGACATTTTCCTAGAAATTTTCTTAGTCTTTTGTTTGTATACGTTGATTTACCTGTCTAATGTCTGTGTAACAAAATGTCATGTGACGGTACAATACAAATGGTATGTCTTGGGAGAAAACTGACTTCACATATCGATTAAGTACCTTTAACTTATTTAAACTCACTTGTTTTCAACCAAAGGGCATTTTCCTAGAAATTTTCTTAGTCTTTTGTTTGTATACGTTGACTTACCTGTCTAATGTCTGTGTAACAAAATGTCATGTGACTGTACAATACAAATGGTATGTCTTGGGAGAAAACTGACTTCACATATCGATTTAGTACCTTTAACTTATTTAAACTCGCATGTTTTCAACCAAAGGACATTTTCGTAGATATTTATTTATTCTTTTGTTTGTATACTTTGATTTACCTGTCTAATGTCTGTGTAACAAAATGTCATGTGACTGTACAATAAAAATGGTACGTGTTAGGAGAAAACGGATTTTACATATCGATTCAGCACCTCCAATTTAGTCAAAATCACCTGTTTTCAACTAAAGGACAGAACATGACCTCAAATTTGTTGTACAGTGTTATTGCTTTTCTTGTTTCTTATGGACGAAAAAATTGTGACAAGAAACTTACATTAGGTATTACATAAAAAAAAGTGGAAGCTGACCCGGGATTGAACCAACACCTCAAAGAGAAAAGATGAACTTAAGAAGAGGTATGATCGTCTGACACGTTACCACTACGCTTCAGATGTTCTGAGCGTGTGTGCGTGTTTAGTAATACCAAATACTTTTACACATGCACGTAAAGAGAACTACTCGTTGTAGCAAATTTGTCATAATTATTCTTTATTTGTTCATTAAATTAAACTAATGTAATTGTAAATAATGGTTAATTTATTTTATTATTCTTGACATCTTTTTCTGGTATGAATTCGTACGAAACTTTTCATGGTTGAATGTTATTGGATGTTGTCTTTGAACCAATTTCAACATAACGTGATTAACTATTCCAATAGAGGAACTTATTTCCCTTGAACTACGCTCTAAACAGAGGTATGCAACATTTCTTTCTTCAACCTCGAGAAGAATGGAGCTCTACGACAAATCCACAAGAGAAAATGTGATCGGTTTAATCGAGGGAGCTGGATTGTGACCTCGTTTAGCTGTATTTATCGAGTTTGGAACAGAGTAATCTTCTCAGACGAGAAAGTATTTTCTATTGCAAATGATGGTCCGGTTCTGGTCTACCGGCGTCAAGGACAACGATTTGATCCCCGTTTTGTTGCTAACTCACGTCACGTGAGCGTGCCTGTCTGGGGTTGTATATCTCTCGGTGGCGGAGGTGAACTACACCGCATAGGACGTCTCAACGGGATACAGTATGTGCACATTTTGGAGCATTTTATGGTTCCTGGCGTGCGAGCGTTGTATCCCGAAGTAACTATTGACTTCCAGCAAGACCACTCCCCCATCCATGATTCAGCCATTGTTCAGCGTTGGTTTTCTGAACGAAACGACATAAATCTAATTGACTGGCCACCCATGTGATGTGATATCAACCCCATTGAAAATATGTGGGCCGAAGTCGTTCGGTGTTAGAAAGAAAACTGGCTTGATCCACCACCTCGAAGAAGTTAAGAACTATTTGACCACGTCAACAATGCCTGGAATGACGTGTACACTTCCCACAGGTATATTCGACATCTTGTGCAATCCGGTCCTCGACACCTGTGACATGTCATAGATGCAAGTGGCTACTGGACAAGATATTGAATAAATGTTCAATTTTTCCAAACATTCCTTTTCAGTACTAACAAATTAATGAAAATACACCCATGTAAGAAATATTTCGGAACCTTTCATATTATTGTCTTATAGGCCTTAATATAAATGAAAATATCCAGATGAAGTGAGGGTCGAATCCTTATCACAGACACAAGTGGAACTGGAAATGCCACAAAGCTACAACAGAGTGAACTGCACAGCTAATACGATATTTTACTTTTTGTTTGCTATTCATGCATACACCTATTCCATCTGGAAAACGGTTTTCTTTTAAAGATTTAGATCGAAAGAGTTTCGTTCACTAATTTTAACCATAATGATCGTAAAGCACAGTCATTCATTAGTTATTTCTAATATGAGAGAAAGAGTAAGAAGAAGTGTAGCTTGTGGAAAGCTTTGATGGGGATTTTCCTGTAACGAAACCACTGATTTGCAGCTAAAATCAAGCCTCCCTTACCTGCTTCTCCTACCGACTTTAACACGTGTCCGTTTATCATCTGTGCAATTATAATAATAATAATAATCCTTTGCGCAACAGCCCATGAAGGGCCTGGGCATACCTACCGACTGCCGGTCTCCCTCCCACACTTTCTCTCGTCACCTCTAAGCGTGGAAATCTTCAACCAGTATTGGAATAGCTCGGAGCTCCCCAATTTTCTCACGATGGTGGCCGAATAAATTCCGACCAGAGCCGGACTCGAACCTACGCCGTCCCGCAGCGAACGATCTCAAGACGAGTAAACGCCTTAACCCGCTCGACTACGGAGGAGGACATCTGTGCAATTGCCTTGTTAAATTATGTTACATTGCACCTCTGGGAGAGAGAGAGAGAGAGAGAGAGAGAGAGAGAGAGAGAAAGAGTAAGAAGAAGTGTAGCTTGTGGAAAGCAGACTAGAAATATATTCAACACTTCATACAAATATATGTTAACAACTGGAAAGTATGGAACGATGTTTTCGCGAAAGAAAAACTGATGTAAGAGGAAAGTGAACATACATATAGAGTTTTTTTTTAATCACAAGACCGAGTTGTATACACCAACGACGTTACAAGAAAACAACCCCTAGTTACCTTCAGTCCAGAAACGTCTTGTCAATTTCTTAACTTATTATTATTCACTCATAATGTGTGTTAACACAACTTATGACGTATAGCTGAATGAAATAACAAGTTTCATCTCTAAAATATTGCCAATCAACCGAATTTGATTGAATTTCTGACGAGTATTGAGTCAGAGAAAATCGAACTGAGCTAAAGGAACCTTCCTCGAAGTATAGCTATATATAATAACCCATGGCGCGACATCCCTCGAAGGGCCTTGGCTTATCTCCCAACTGCCGGTCTTCTTCTTCTTCTTATAAGGCGCTACAGCTCTTTATGGGCTTTGGTCTGCTCAATTACATCCTTCCATTCTTCTCTACTCAACACACATTTCTTCCAGTTCTTTGTCTTCAGTTTTCTTATGTCATTTCTGACATCGTCTATCCATCTGGTTTTGGGCCTTCCTTGTGATCTTGTAGCAATAGGTCTCCAATTGTAAATTTGTTTCACAATTCTTTCTTCGGGCATTCTTTCAATATGACCCAACCAGCTCAATCTTTGTGTTTTGATAAATCTTCTTATATTCTTACTCTTTATTACTGTTTCAAGCTCTTCGTTTGTTTTTATTCGCCATATATTATTAGATTGTCTCGTTGGGCCATATATTTTCCTTAATATCTTTCTTTCAAATATCATTAGTTTTCGAATTATATCTTCTTCCAGCACCTAGGTTTCACAGCCATATGTAACCACAGGTCTTATTATGGATTTATACAGCTTTAATTTTATTGTTTTGGAAACTAGTTTGGATTGGAATATCCTCTTATTCGCATAAAATGCTCTATTTCCAGCTGCAATCCTTTCTTTAATTTCTTCTTCGATTTCATTGTTTCCATTTACTATTGACCCGAGATATTTAAATGACTGTACCTGCTCTATGTGCATTGTATCTATATCCTCTTTTTGTTGTTGGATTTTTCTTCTTGTACATCTCATATACTTTGTCTTTTTTTCGTTCACTATTAGTCCATATTTCATTGCCTGTTGCTTTAGTTTCACTAGTGAGTCCACCATTGATTGCTTAGTTCTTGTAGTAATTACTATATCGTCTGCATATGCACAGATCTGTCTTAATCTTGTTGAAATGTTTCCTCTGATTTCCAACTTCTGAATTATTTCATCCATGACTATGCTAAATAAAGTTGCTGATAATGGGTCTCCTTGTTTTACTCCTCTATTTATTGCAAATTTCTGACTAAAATCATTGTTTCCTTTTAATACTGCTGTAGTGTTTTGTAATGTCAACTTTATTAATCTCATTAGTTTGTTTGGGACATTAATTTTCTTTAGACATGTAGGAATTATATTTCTATTTACTGAGTCAAATGCTTGCATAAAATCGATAAATATGTTATGCAATTCAATATTATATTCATAACATTTTTCATATATTTGTCGCAGTATGAATATATTATCAACTGTAGATCTATTTGGTCTAAATCCCATTTGATATTCACCCAATTTGTTTTCTGTAATTTCAGAGATTCTATTTTGTAGAAGAATTGCAAAGATTTTGTATGCGACATTCAGAAGCGTAATTGGTCTGTAGTTATTACACTGCAACCTGTCTTCTTTTTTAAAGATTGGGCAAATGATACCATGTAGCCATTCTTGTGGCATTTCCTCTTTATTCCATATGTTGAGTATCAAATTATAAATTTTATTCCTTATCATATATCCTCCGTGTCTTATCAGTTCTGCTGTGATATTATCTGAACCAGGTGACTTATTCATTTTTAAGGATTTTATGATTTTATTTACCTCCTCATATGTTGGTATTGGAATTTCAGTATCATTTTCCAATTTTTCGGGTATTTCATCTTCAGACGGTAAGTGTTCCCAATTTAATAATTCCTGAAAGTACTCTTTCCAACGGAGTAATACTTTTTCTTTCTCAGATATTACTTCTCCAGATGCATCTTTACATAATGAAGTTGCATGAGTGTAGTTCCTTACATGAGATGTCACAGCCTTAAAAAAAATTTCTTGAATCCTTTCTTCTATGGTATTCCTCAATCTCCTTGATTCTATCATTTATCCATTCTTTTTTCTTCTTTCTGCATACATTGTTGGCAATTCTCCTTTTATTCTCATATTCTTCACAATTTGCCCTTGTGTGTCTCTGTAAACATCTTTGTCGTGCAGCATTTTTCTGATTTATTACCATTTTACATTCATTACCCCACCATTCATTCCTTGGTTTACCATCTTGCTTTTGTATTACTTCAGTTGCTGTTTTCAGAATAGCTTCTTTGAGTTGTTTCCAATCTTCATTTATATCTTGGGTATCAATAATGTTTTCCAAATTTTGACTCATTTTTTTCCTATATTGTTTCAGAATTTCTTTACTATGCATATTGCTTTTATTCCATTTTATCTGTTGTCTTGGAATACTTTTTCGTACAGGTATTAATTTCTGTTTGATTACTGCTTTGACCAAAAAATGATCCGAATCACAATTCAGACCCTTCATTGTTTTTACATCCTGCACCATTTCCTTTTTATGTACGTTTACTAAAACATGGTCAATTTGGTTGGTAGTTTTCCCATCTGGGGACACCCAGGTACCTTTATGTATCTTTTTATGTTCATACTGTGTACTCATTACAGTCATATTATTTGCAATCTTCAACCAGTATTGGAATAGCTCGGAGCTCCCCAATTTTCTCACGATGGTGGCCGAATTCCGACCAGAGCCGGACTCGAACCTATGCCGTCCCGCAGCGAACGATCTCAAGACGAGTGAACGCCTTAACCCGCTCGACTACGGAGGAGGACATCTGTGCAATTGCCTTGTTAAATTATGTTACATTGCACCTCTGGGAGAGAGAGAGAGAGATAGAGAGAGAGAGAGAAAGAGTAAGAAGTTGTGTAGCTTGTGGAAAGCAGACTAGAAATATATTCAACACTTCATACAAATATATGTTAACAACTGGAAAGTATGGAACGATGTTTTCGCGAAAGAAAAACTGATGTAAGAGGAAAGTGAACATACATATAGAGTTTTTTTTTAATCACAAGACCGAGTTGTATACACCAACGACGTTACAAGAAAACAACCCCTAGTTACCTTCAGTCCAGAAACGTCTTGTCAATTTCTTAACTTATTATTATTCACTCATAATGTGTGTTAACACAACTTATGACGTATAGCTGAATGAAATAACAAGTTTCATCTCTAAAATATTGCCAATCAACCGAATTTGATTGAATTTCTGACGAGTATTGAGTCAGAGAAAATCGAACTGAGCTAAAGGAACCTTCCTCGAAGTATAGCTATATATAATAACCCATGGCGCGACATCCCTCGAAGGGCCTTGGCTTATCTTCCAACTGCCGGTCTCCCTTCCACAATCCTACCTAGTGGTGTGGAGGTGACGTGGGGTCAGCACGTCGAACCCTCAGCCATCATAGGAGATTTTTATGACCGGGTTACGCTACTCAATCCTAACTTCTTCACGTTGGTGTGTTGCCATATACACAGACCGAATACCCAGAAACTGAACCCAATCGGACTCAAACCCATGTGTGAAGTTAAAACAATGCAAAATCTACAATTTTCCACTTTACACTACACCTCTACAGAAATGTATATGTCTTCATCTCTCGAACAGAGTACTTAAAATAACGTGAGCATGTCGGCATGGTGTAGGAGGATCGTGTTTGTTTGTGGAATCAAAGGTCGTTGATTCAAACTTCTTGCTTCTTTGCGGACTTTTTCAGAAAGTAAACGGCCTTGGACGAGAATACTTATCTACATTTCTGAGAAATCTCTGTTTATATTTATGCAATATACTTCCAGCATTTCCTGAAGACATTTTGATCGTAGTAAGCAAGATGCAGCGTGGAATGAGAAGAAACATGTGATGTTAATTCTGAGGTGGGTAGTTTGAAACGCAAAATATAGCATAAAATTTGTGGTTCTATCATGGAAAACAAATTGAAGAGCGCAAGCAAACAACATTCTATTCGTATATATATTTGTATTGTTTTATTAAAACTACTCTATGCACATACAGACTTATCGGGACTCTACTTACATTATAAACTGGAATCCGAAACAATGTGTAATGTGACTCCACCGGGTGTCGAGCCCGGAACCCATTGATTACAACATCCTGTCAAGAACAGATGTTAATGACATGTAAGTTCTTAATATGTGTTAACTTATGACAGCTGAATAAAGGGACAAGTTTTTCCTGAAATCCTGCCAATCACTGAAAGATTAAGAACATTAGTAGAAGCATTACTTGAGGCATGCACAGTGGCGACGATTAGGGAGGTGTGGAGGGGCAGTTGCCCCCGCACTATGCTAAACCTTATCTACCAAGGGAAGAAAGTAAACTGTCCTTGCCCCCCACCAGTTTTGGCACCTTACCCCATCAGTTTTGGAACTCAATCGCCGCCACTGAGCATGCATCGCATAAATATTTACAGTAATGTCATATAATCTTATATTATTTTATTTCAACACTTCGTACTCGGTAAATAAAATGGAAAAAAGTAATCAGGAAAGGGTGAGATTTGAACCTACGATGTTTCGATCTTGACGAAAACAGTAAAAAAAAAAAAAAAAAAAGAAGAAGAAGTTCTGTCATCTAACCAACTACTCCAGGAGATTACTAACGGAATACTCAGTAAAGCACGTTGATCTCAGGTGAAGCAACCTTGTGCCGGAGTTTCGAACCATTTTTCGCCAAGAACCAAGGAAATGACACACTTTGGTGTTGTGCAAGGTATCTTTACTACATATTTCGTATAAATCATCAGAAATTTGCCTCTTTGCATTCAAATGTGACGGCAATTCTTTCCAGGTGGATGAGAACCTGTTCAGTGTTTCAAAATGCACATAAATTTCTCTATTTTCAACATCAGAGCGAAGAATCGTGAAATATTTTCACCATTTGTATTTCTACTTAAGTTTTTTTTGTCTACTCATGTATTTTATTACTGCTTTAGGGTATCTTAACTTCATGGAATATGAAAGAATGAAAAACAAATCACAAGAGCGTTTCCATTTAGGAAGAAGAAATGTTGCAAAGTTGGCTACTTTTAGTTGGCTCCAAAGCGCTATGCTGCCAAATTTACGAATTCTGGACTTTGAAATTTTTCAGGGCGGTCAAATAAGATGTTGCGAAATGTACATTCTGTACATGCAAAAACGGATTTCCTGGCAGACCCTTCGTAATCACGTCATACAACTTCTGTTCCATTCATTGTACTGCCCTTTACTTGATTAAGCATTAGATTAGTTCACAATATTTGTCCCTAGGTCAGACATGTTTAACGAAATACACAAAAAAAAAACAGATCTCGCGTAATGTTTGTACATTGGACAAGTATGAATGAAACCTAATCAAAGAAATACAAAGGCAATACTAAATGAATCGATTCTTTGAAATTGGGCAGATTTACCCGTTTAACGTTTAAGTCCACTTTATGCCCAGGTAGACTGATGTGGACTGGATCTACAGTTTAAAGTGGATCACTCATCTTCATCGTCGCGATTAGCTGGAAATGTTTATTTTTATTTGAATTTAAAATTTTGCACCCGTCACGTTATACGGGGTCCAGCCCATTACCATAACTAAAATAAAGTAACTGTAATGTCGTGTAACTAAAATATTAAAACATTCTGACTTCGATTAAAAGCTGAGGCTGTAAAGGGGCACTCAGCACACATAAGAACAAAAAACAGGGCAACAAACAGAATTATACTGGCCATAGGGCCACACGCCAGAGCCTCGTTAGTCTGCAAAATGCAGTCCAGGTTGATTAGCTAGAAATGGCAGAAAAGCGTCGCTAATAACAAAAATCAAATCAAATCTTCCGCGCATCATCCACGCAAAATGTATATTCCAAAGTTTCGTTACGGCCCGACATGGGGACCTCCCCGGTGGGGAAAGTGGTAACGTCGACCCCTTGTAATCAAGGGGTCCCGGGTTCGGCAACCGGTATAGGCACATAGTGGTTCGGGTCCCATTCAGCATTACATTATAAAATTTATTAACAACGTTGTATTCCAAATAATGCTAATTGCTGCCAGTTTAGTTTCTTAAGCTCCATGAATAAAGTCCCTGCGTGGAGAGAAGGGGTAGAGTGGAGCAGGTTTCCTTATGGCCCGAGTTGAACGGATAGAGGAGAAGACGCGCGAAGGCTTCTGGCCGACAGTTCCTTTGTTTGTAGTCGTTCTATAGCAGATCGTTTATCGAAGGTATCTAGTTGACATTCAGCGTATCGAGTCCCATCGCCGCTGCTTTCTGGCTTTCGAGACCGGAGTCCGTTGCAACCGTTCTCAAGCTCTCCAATTGCCCTCAAGATGATGGGACAACATCGAAATTTAGGAGCTTCCACCGAGCATCGAACGAACCAAACGCGAGTGCGCGGGAACCCTAAAGGGGGGAGGGGTATAGCTCCCATCAAATCCCCTATGTAGGCCACTGTATACATGTTCATGTCCGATTTTTACATAAAGATCACATTTAAAGACAATACATAGCCATTAGATCAATAATTTCCAACGTTCTTATCACCGTCGCAAAGAAACAGGAAAGCAGGAAATCAACTTATTTAGAGCGATATAGCATTTCAAATACGATATAACGCCATAACACATTAGAATATGCGTCCATCGTTTTCCGCCGAAACGTTATTTTTATCTTCTTCCGCTAATCTTCACGCTGCAATTAACACTGGCTCTTAAGGGACTTAGACGTTTCGGGCGCTCATATCGCCCGCTGGATACTATTTTGTCGTATGTCCATCCGTACTGATTTTGCATGAGAGCTGATTGAAGTTCGTCTTATGTGGATTTGAAACACACTACAAGGTTTGAGCAAACTTTTTTAATGTTAATAATTCACACCACTTGACAGCCAGATACGTCGCTTCCGAATGTGACACACTAACGTACCTGTAAGGAACACGATAACATCGTCAACATCTCTGGCAAAAAAGTGGAGATACGACAAAACAGAATTCAGCCGGCGATATCATAGCGAACGTGATACACTAACTAATCTGTAAGGAACACGATAACATCGTCAACTCATCTCTGGCAAAAAAAGTGGAGATACGACAAAACAGAATTCAGCCGGCGATATCATAGCGAACGTGACGCCCATTTGCCTCAACAATAAAGCCACAGCGGTTGATTCTAACTCATTGGATCAGACGCGTCTCCAGCATATGCTCAGATATCAATTCCCGTGGTATAAATAGCCAGCGGTTTCAAACTACTTCAGCCAACGCGCGATGCACCTTGGTCGACTTTGGCCTCAAACTATCATTTCACTGTCACGACAGCGTCCGTTCGAATTTCCATAAAGCAAAATGCCTACTCTTGCTGTGATGTTGCCATCCTGCACAAATAGCGCCACTGGCAACGGATATCTACACATACATACACAGACAAGAACTTGAGGCCTTTCTTCATTTCCTTCCGTGAATGGTCGATTACTGTTTTTACCAATCACGCTAAAAGCCTTTCCTTCTGCACCATCTCTGAGGCTTACTAAAGAAAAGATGTTCTGAAATACCCACGATTAGCCAACCAACACGAACTAATTGTCAGAGCTAGGAATTTTAGGTGCTGCACCTTAAATTTTTTTGTGTGAAAATGGGTAAAAAAGTGACTCATCTCCAAAATAAGCACGTATTGAACTTTACTCATGGTGTTTCGGTTGCACCTTTTTGCACCTTTTTCACAATCTCGGAACCTTTTCCACATTTTTCACAATCTCGGAACCTTTTCCACCTTTTTCACAATCTCGGAACCTTTTCCACCTTTTTCACAATCTCAGAACCTTTTGCACCTTTTCGCCCTTTTTGCATCTTTATCATTTTTTAAAAAACAACTCGCGCGCTGTTTAACCCCACCCACATTCGAGGCACGGCTTCTTGGCACGCGATTCTTGTTTACCGCACAACAATGAATCGGCTTTCTTCAGTTCTTGGACGTTAATGTAGTAAGCACGCGGACTTTAAACAGTGCCAACAATGACGCGTTACATTTGCTAGAAGTTGTGCTCTTTTTGTCCTATGCTGTATTGTTTACGAATTGTTGTAGGAAAGCTGTTTTGTTTTTGTTTCCTTCTCCCGTATCAGCGAGCAAGGTAACTGCAGTCTGTGATCGACTGATCGATGCATCGGATTTGCTTGTTCACCATGCCAAAACATAAAGTAAATGTTGGGAAACTGCAGGACATTGTTAAACAGTTTAGCGGTGACGGCATTCAGAGTGATGGATCTGTTCTGAGGTGTGATGTGTGTGATATTTCTATTTCTGTTGATGACAAACACCAACGCACTCGGGTTGTGCAGCATCTACAAAGTGGGAAGCACGTCAGGAATAAAGAACTACGAGATGGTAAAGATGGGAAGCGACAGCAATTCATTGGTGAGGCGCTTGCATCTTCGAGTTCCAGAAATAAAAATGAATTTTTCAGTGAGACAGCAAGGACATTTATAGTGTGTGGAATACCTCTTTCGAAACTTAACAATCCTGTCATAAAATCATATTTGCAAAAATATACTGGGAAGTCAGTTCCAGATGAGAAAACCTTAAAGAAATCTTACCTTCAACCTCTTTATGAAGCTAAAATATCGCAGATCAGGCAAGTACTAGCTGACCATCCAGTCTATTTCATACTAGATGAAACCACAGATAGGCAAAACAGGTACGTTTTGAACATTTTAGTAGCACCTCTCAATGGACATCAAGTGAAACCCATGCTTTTAAAAACTTATTTTCTCGGCAAAACAGATAATGCAAGTGTAATGCAAAGTTTCAATGATGCATGTTTTGTATTGTGGCCGGAGAGCGTAAAATATGATAGTGTGTGGTTAGTTATACAGACCAAGCATCTTACATGTTAGCTACATTTTCTAATCTGAAGAATATGTATCCTAACTTAAAACATGTGACCTGCTTTGTTCATGCTTTGCATCGAGTTTGTGAAGCTCTTAAAGATGAATATACATATGTGAATGAATTTGTTTCTAGCATTAAGAAAATACTGAAAAAGGCTCCTTCTAGAATACAGAAGTACGTAGAAATTACGAAACTTCCACTACCACCCTCTCCCATCCTCACTAGATGGGGTACATGGTTAAAAGCTGCAGTGTTTATTTGCAATCATTTCCATACAATATCGAAATTTTAGATGCTTTTCCTAGTGATTCCTCAGCTGTAGAAAAAGCCAAAAAACTTGCACTTAAACAGGAATTGCAAGATGAACTCTATATTGTACTACTGCAATCACAAAACTGGAGGAGCAGTGTTCTGAAAAGAAAGCACAGTTGGCTGTTTTGATGGATGTGCAACGAGAGCTGCAAGGGGTCGGGAAAGAGAAGTTAGAACAAAGTTTAGCCAAAACCCCTGATGTTCAAGAAGTCGCAACCAACAAGGATGTGGATTAACGGTTTGAAAACCACTTGTGTCTGTTGACGTTGAACGTTCTTTTTCAACTTACAAGTATCTGCTTAGTGACCGCAGATGTAGCCTCACTCAGAAGAACATAGAAATTATGAATGTAATCTATTTTAACAGTTTTCTAGATGACTAATTCTAAGCAAGTAAGAAGAAGCATGTTTTCCTTTATGTCGCTTTCTAATGTATCAGAGAATTTTCTTTGCTTAGTTATATTAAACGATTTAAAACCAGAGAATACTATATGTGTTTATCCAGACAAGTTGAATCATATATGTATGCACTGTTCACAATAAATTTTACATCTGAAAATTAGCACCTATTTTAGCACCTTTTTTGTACAAAAATTGGCACCTTTTTTGCACCTTTATTGGCAAATTTTTGCACCTAAAATTCCTAGCTCTACTAATTGTCCCACTTACACCTTAATCGATATGGCCTGTTCGTATACAATCAACATTTTACAAGTATTGTGAAAACTCACCTGTCAAGTAACCACCGGCAAGAGCGAAGACCCATGCTGCTGCAATCGTACTTGAAACTATTGCTTCGTGCCATGCTGTGTTGAGTTCAAATCGTTTTCTGGAAAACATAAAAGGAAGCAGTTTGTTACTAAAGAGAATGCACATTTTCTCTTAACACGACAGTTTTCTTTATCTCTGACATGACAGTAAAAATATTACTCCCTATTAGTTATGACGTTTGTAGAAATACTAACTCTTGCTTCTAAAGTTTGCACTTGCATTAAATTGGATGTCTTGTTATTTCACAGTTTCCTTTCTAATATGGAGATTTGATTGATTTGGTGTTCTGAGTCCACTTTATGCACAGTAAGGCTAATCGGGACTGGACATACAGTTTAAAGTGGGATCCGAACCACTATGTGCCTCCACCGGGTATCGAACCCGAGATACGACGCTACCACTGCGCCATCGGGGAGGAACTAATATGGAATAGAGAATTAATACTTAAAATAAAATAAAGTGGATAACCCAAGCAACAATACTTATTTTCTGTGCTCATCATTAGTGAATTTATCATAAATAATTTACCATAATAAGAAATGTGAAGTTTTTCGGGCACTAAAAGATTAAGTAAATTTGCAATAGGAATACATAATGGAGTGCAACGAATAAAAGCAATGAAGTGAAATTTACAGCTTCAAACGTTGCGTTACCTACAAATTCCATTTTATATTGTATTGTTATTCAAAATTCCAAGTTTGTCCACTTCATGTTCACACATGATAATTGGAACTGAACCCGGGAATCATGATTGATTGATTGATGGAATTTGGTGATAAGATGAAACACATATGGATTATACTGGCCATGGGTCCAAACGCCAGAACCTCGTTAGTATGCAAAATGCACTCCAGGAAGTGCACTACGTGAAAGTGAGGTTGACATTTGGGTGTCTTCTGAAAGGGTCACCCCTTAAACCCAGAGTCATGACTATAAGGCGACAGCATTTATTGTATCTCATTTGACTGCATACTCTCTGCACAAAGAGAATAAAAAAAATTAAAATTTAAGTAATATCAGGTTCGATTTCTATGAATGGCCAATTTATTATACAATGTGCCGGAAAACGAACATAAAAAAAATCGCAGATTTCGACATTTGCAATTTTCAAGCTACCAAATAGCGAACTAACGTTTTCCCTTATGCATCACAGAAGTAATGTTATTTTCGTGTTACTCGGCTAACGATATCAGTTTGCTCTCCAGACGGGCAACAACGAAGCAGTATAACACACCTGTGATTATACCCATAATTTAATAAAACCATTGTAATTCAATATGAAATAATTAAGATTTTAAAATATAGAGAGGACATAAATTTAAAAATAAGAAAAAGTAAAAGAAAACATTCAAAATTGCATTTCAATTCTGGTTATTGGGAGAGGGTCATACAAAATTTCGCAGACCTCTTGCTTTGTACAAAACCCCAAGTTTCTGAAAAATATGCCACCCACAAATATTAAACGATTCGTACGAGCAGATACAAATACTTTCTAGTAACACAGAATGTGGGCCTACCCGATGGCGTAGTGGTAACTTCGTCACCTTGTAATCAAGGGTCCAGGGTTCGATAGCGGGTGGAGGGACATAGTGGTTTGGATGCCACTTTAAACTGTTATGTCCAGTCCCGATTGACCTTTACCTGCATAACACGGACTTAAAAATAAATTCAAACCAACACAGAATATGTTTGCGGACAAATGTTTGTCCACACAAGTAGAGCTACATAATTTCTTGGCATGTGAGTGTCAATTTGGTGATTAATAAACTGAACTGAGAGTTTGAAGTTTTCGCTTCCATTCCCATCTATACTTTAGCTTCTACATTCTGAATAGTTAGAAATGCGACAGTTCGTTTCGTTACACAGACCGTTCCCTTCATTTATGCTTGAAAAAAACTTTCTATATTTTCAAAGTATAGTTTTCCGAGTGAATGAATATTAAGCTCTATAAACTTCATAGTATGTAAAGACTAAACTCCTACCTGACCTCTAATTCCTAATTTTCCTACAACCGATAAGTTCCTCTTCCAATACTTAAAAAATATAATTTTTCAGGGTACATGCAGTAAATGCGATGAATTTACTTTTTCTCTGTCTGTGTGCATCTGCATGTGATAATATTTTCAATCACATGTCATGTAGCTGCTTCTTAGCCCTGATGAGTATTTAATAGTAACAATAGCCTTTCTCCTCCACTTATTACCCTTCTTTCTTCCTATCTGCAGAACCGCCGACAATATGTCGTGTATCAAGGCTGCAGATCAACCGAATTCGTGGCCAGTTCGGGAGTTCCACAGGGGTCGAACCTTGGTCCCTTGCTATATTTAATTTTTATAAACGATTTGCCAGAACTACTCACAAAATGTGAGACATTAATCTTTGCTGATGATGTTAAAATATACAAAAATATCGAAAACGCTGATGACTGTACAATATTACATGAAGAGCTGAATAACTTGCTTCAGTGGTGTGAAATTAATAAAGTCAGCCTAAACCTAAAGAAATGTAAACTTGTATCATTCACCCACAACAGACACCCTATTCAACATTCATACACTATTTCTAATGTGTTAGTACAAAGTGAGAATATAGTTACCGACCTAGGGGTCACTTTTGACCAAAAGTTAACATTCCAATCACATATTGCCCGCATTTTAAGCGAAGCTCACAGAAATTTGGGATTTATAATGAGAATGGGTCATCAATTTAGAAAAAAGGAAACATTTCTCTTGCTATATTATACGCTCGTCAGATCTAAACTCGAATATGCTTCTCTTGTTTGGAACCCGCAATTCAAGAAAGATATCGAAAAATTAGAAAAGCTTCAAAATAAATTTCTCAGATATCTACTATTTAAACTTGATGGTACATATCCAAAACTCACTCCTAGCAACATATTACGCGAAATCTTTAATATTCCGTCACTCGACGAAAGGAGGCAAACAAGTCAAATAACTTTTCTCTCCAAGCTTATCAATGGTAAAATAGATTCTTTTAATCTGTTGTCGAATTTAAATTTTTATGTGCCAAACTGTATGTTAAGGCCCAGAACTGATCTCTTTCAAATCCCCCTTGGAAGAACCAAAATGACCGAAGCTGAACCCATGAGGAGAATGTGCAAGTTATTTAATTCAGTTTCTAAGAATAATCCAAGCGTAGACCTATTTAAATGTAATTGTAACATAAGATCTAATCGCTGAATTTCTGTATGTTTTGTTTTGTTTTGTTCATTGAATTTTGGTTTTCATTCAGCTTGTAAGGTTATATCCAACAGTTTAGTTTCATTTATTATTGTATTGTCTCTGTGTTCCCTTTGCTTCTATAATCTAATAATTAATTTCTTCTCACAATTGTTTTTAAATGTAAAATGTATATTGCTTCATTCATATTTCTTGTTAATTTTCTTAGTTATGTTCTTGTTTATGTAATGGTGTCATCCCATATTGAACACTGTAATTGGGCATGCGCCTGTTGTGTTTCAATTAAAAATAAATAAAATAAATAAATAAATAAATGGTGTCCTTCGAAAAATTTGCCATGAAATTCTTCATATTTTATAACATTCAGGTATACACGATTGATCGTCTACTTGAAAAATCGAAATGCACAAATGCTAATATTTGTTACATAAGGGATGTCCAAACCAAGGTTTACTTTTTTAAAATTCCCGCATCTCTCTTCTTATATCTGCCTTACTTCCAGGAAAAAAATGGGAAGTAGTAATTATCAGGGTAATAACAAGCCAGGAAATCGAATTACTATTAGTATATATATATATATATATATATATATATATATATATATATATATATATAAAGAGATTGCACATAGCTTCCGGAGCGAACAAACTAGCAAAATATTCGAACAAATCAATAAAATGGTAGTCATTATTCAAGTAGGGTGGTGTTCGTGAGTCGTAGAATGTAAATAATACCTGAACGAGCACGAAACTATCGATGATACTATGGATTTCCACCTCACAATGCAAAGGAATTAATCAAAAATTCACAAGCGACCAAAGGCGAATCGAAAGAAAGAAGAAGTATCTTAAATGCAGTGTACTTCCGTGCCTGACATGGCAAAAAATGGTTACATCAGCCTGTCGTGACTAATAAATAAACTCAATTTACTTTATAAAGTCAATCAATCATTGTTTATTTGTTTACAAAAGCTTTTACTTCTAGAGATGACTGTGTTTACTATATAAATCAGTAATTATAATTAGCGTTATGCTATTAAAAGCCGTAACTAGTCGAATAGCCAAAGAAATTCGTCATCCACTTTGTGTGTAAAAACTGTAAAATGGGGTTAGCACACAAGCTGCCTTGTATCACGTGAACGAATGCGTTTGAAATTCCTAAGAAAATTCCTGCATGTTCTGCTACTTTCGAATACGTTTCAAGTGTTTCGAGTAGTGAAGATAAGATTCAAGGAAGATACAAGGTTAAAGGTTTTGGTTAAAGGTTTTTATCAGGTCGGATAGACACTTACTTAAGTCTGTTACAGCTTGTTGGTGACAAGCACATGTTGTCACCACATGACCTAGGAGTAAATTTTAGTGTGTGTTTTATTAAAAAAAAAAATTCTAATAAGTATGTGTAACTATTCATCTAATTTTCTCAATTACCCCATTTTCTTCCTACTAGTCCATTACCTAATTCAGACCCAACAGCCGCCGCTGAATGTTGTACCCCGAATATTATTAATGCTCCTTTTGCAGCTCTAGTTGTTACATGACCCCTCCAGAGAACTGACCGTGCGGGCGGAAGGGTTTGCGTGCTTTTTTAGGCTGAGAGCTATGCCAGCGGTACATTTTCTACCAGCAAGGTCGCCCATGCTGGACAGGTCTCAGAACAGAAGCCAGACTAAGGCGTTCTGCAACGTCCCATCTTATACCTATCGTATCCTATCCTAATATTCCTACCCAGTCCCAAACACCGATAAAGAGTAGGAACTCTCTTGGAGACAGTCCTATCTCAGGGAGTAGCGCCCCTGCTGACGTGAGCTACAGGTTCTTCTGACCCGGGAGGTAGCATCTGGTAAGGGTCCCTTCCTCAGGGTTACGAGGGGGATGGAGCGGATTCCTCAGCCGTAGTGAAGGCAACCGTTCTAAAGGAGCAAACCAGATACAAACCCTGGTCCTCTAGGCTGGGGGTTTTGCGTGAGGCCGGCTCCCTCTCCAAGTAAAATCACAGATGCTAAAAATGCTCAACAAAGGAACGCCGGGCTGATGTGCCTACGATCACCAAGGCGAGTTAAAAGGAATAAAAGAGATATCATTAAAATTGGAACTTGGAACATACTTACGATGTTGAAACCAGGTAAAATGCAAGAAATTGCTGAAAAAATATTAAAATCTACACTCCAAATAGTAGCCATTCAAGAAATTAGATGGAAAGGCAATGGGCACAAAGAAAAAATACTATTATGTATACTATAGCAGCAATAGCAAAAAAACTGGATTTATGGTACGAAATGAAATCAGGAAAAATGTATTAAGCTTCACACCTCACAACGACAGGATCTGTAAACTTAGAATCAAGGGCAAATTTCCAGACATGATATAACAATAATATTATGAGATACGAACGAAAAAGTAGGACGTGAAAATGCGTACTTATCAATAACAGGCAACCACTCTCTACACAATGAATGTAATAAGAATGTGAGTTATTATGTGAATATTCAGCTAGCAATAACATGATGATCATGAACACAAAATTTCAACATAAAAATATCCATAAGGAACCTGGATCTCACCCGATACGAAGACTTTGAACCAGATAGATCATGTGCTTGTTAATTCAACTAAGAGTATAGTACGTCCCAAGACGTTAAGACTAGACGTGGATTCAATTGTAATTCAGAACAGTTCTTAGTCCAACTGGAAATATAACAAAAACTAATATCAATTAAACACCAGCAGATTCAACTACTAAAATGGAACAGGAACAATCCATGTGACTCTAAAATACAAAAACTATACAGACAGTGTTTGAAAAGAAAACTAGAAGGAAAAGATCAGTCACAGGATACTAATATGGAATGGCAAAACATTAAGGAAGCAATACTTGAAGCAGCTAATGAAGTATTCCAACCCCAAGAAGGACAACATTCAATGAATACTGGGACGAAGAATGTACGATTAGCTACAGATGAGAAGAATAAAGCAAGAATGAAATGCTTAAACGGAAGAAGAAGAGCAAACCAAGAAGATTACATACAAAAAGGAAAAAGCCACAAAGATCTGTAAAAGAAGAAAGAAAGAACGGATAAATAATAAAATTAAAGAAATTGAAGAATCAAGTAGGAAAAATGAAACTAGGAAATTATATAAAGAAATGAAACTTTTTAACAAGGAAAAAATTTCAATGATCTCACTATGTAAAGAAAAACAAAGAAAATTAATTTCAGAAAAGAAACTAGTATTGGAAAGATGGAAACAATATTTTAGCGATATTTTAAACAATGAAGAAATACATGACAATACCTACCTAAGAAATGTAAATCAGATAAATTATGAAGCGATCGATGTCCCAACATATACTGAAATAAATACCATAATAAATAAGCTAAGGAATAATAAAGCTACAGGCTCAGACATTATCTGAGCAGAACTAATTAAAATTGATACACGAACCTTAAAAAAAATTATGACGTAATACTTAAAATATGGAAAAGTGAACAGATCCCAGAAGATTGGCTGGAAGGAATAATTTGCCTTGCATTTTAGAAAGGTGATCGTAAAGACTGTAATAATTATAGACAAATAACTCTGTTAAATGTAATGTATAACATCTATGCTATCTTATTGTACAACAGACTAAATGAGTTTATAGAACATCAAATTGGTGAATATCAGATGGGGTTTAGATCTAACCGATCAACCATATACAATATTTACATGATACGACAGATATATGAAAAATGTCACGAATTTAATACCGAGCTACATAATGTGTTCATAGATTATACCCATGCATTTGATTCTATTAAAAGATCATTAATCCCTGAATGCCTATTACACTTTAACGTTCCAGTAAAACTAGTAAACCTGATTTAGATTACATTGCAGAATACTAGAGCCAAAGTGAAAATTAATAATGATCTTACTGATCACTTTGAAGTAAAATCCGGAGTGAAACAAGGTGACCCTTTGTCAGCATCGTAATGGATGTGATAATACAAAAACTACTAATATTTGAAAGGAGAATATTAAGAAAAATATTTGGCCCCTCCAAAATGAGCGATGGCTCTTGGAGAATAAAAACAAATGACGAGCTAGACAAGTTGATTAAAGCAGGTTAGGGCATATCGAACGATTGTCCAATGAAAACAGTCAAAAAGATATATAAATGGAAACCATTTGTCAAGAGGCCAGTAGGTAGACCTAAAGTTAGATGGGAAGATCATGTTAGAAATTATATTAGAATAATGAAGATCTCAAATTGGAAGATGGATGCCCAGGATAGAATTAAATGGAAGAAAATTGTTGAGCAAGCCAAAACTCATAAAGAGTTGTGGCGCCAAGTAAGAAGAAGTTGTTACATGAATTGTCACCGTATTGATATATTGATGTGTCATTGATATTTACTTAAAAATGGAAGCATGACACATATACGCATCTGCAAATAAAAAAAAATCTGTACATCTTCCTAAGATCCATCTTAATGCTGTCATATTTTCTATAAGAATATCAAAAATGACAGGGCATTAATCTTGTACACGTCTAATATTTTCTCGTGACTCTTCAAAAATGACAGGCCATTCATCTTGAACACGTCTAATATTTTGTCCTGACTTTTCTTATCAGAGGTCCCAGAAAATGATTTATAATTGATTTCTACAATCTTTCAAGCTAGTCCTCGTTGCTGAATGAAATACAATCATGTACTGAATCACTATACACTATCCTGGGGTCAACGTTTAAATTCTTCTGATCATCCGCTCAAAATCTCTATCGAAATTAAATGACAAAATCATATTAGAACAATATTTCAACTTTACCTTCCTCTGCTGCAGAAGCATGTTATAAAGCTCTTCTCTGGACAAATATGTGCTTGAAACAAAGATATCTTATTCCAGACGAAGCATTAATTTTTCTGACTAGATCGCACTTAATGTTGATTTTTCGTTGATTCCTATTATGTGTAGAGGGCAGATTCATATGCACTAAAATTGCAAAATAGTCTTTTAAAATGTCAAAGGGTGCGCTTAAATATGAACTTTAAATAAATTTGAAAGTATAATTTAAAATGCATCGCACACCAGAAACGAAACCAGTCCAATCAAGAAATAATAATACAGTTAAAATATATTATTATTAAAGCAAATGTGTACCATATAATTATATGCTATCCGAATTACCAGTTGGGGTAAGACATTTCCTCATACAGATTATGGATTTTGGTGATACATATTTGGTCTAGTTGGACAAGGTAAAGTGTTAGAGTTCCTCAAATGGGGTGCATATATTGGTTACACCGATAAAGTTGATTAATTTTGAAATTACTAAGGTAACCTCGAGTTCCTGTGACTTGTTTGCGGAAAGAAATGCACAGAATATACATATACGATCTTTTCCAAGTTGACTTGTTGGATATTTACACGGAAATGGATACAGGGAGGATCATTACAGAAGTTACATCTTTGCGAAATAATGTGCACGTCAGACAAAAACCGAGAGATCCGGTCCCGATTATGCTATCTCTGCATAAAGTGGGTATTAAAACTCAAACCGATCAGGCACAGGTAGAAAAACAGGAAAATTATAATTTTCCGCAAAAATTCCTATTCAACATCCGCTCTGTTCCCAGAATATACAAAAGATCTAGAATACTAGTAACTGAGCGTTCATTTAAAAACGTCCCTGAACAGCAGTTCGTTGATCATTGTTCCTATCTACCCTTTTACAAAACAACAATGATGCCGGATATAAACGATAAGGTAACATATTTGCAGTCTTTAATAACCGAAGCGCTTGAAGTCTATGCGCCAAAAAAAAAATACGTTTCGCGTTAGGGCCAACAAGCGTCCCTGGATCACTGGCGGTCTTCTTAGATTGATATCACCCAAGAACCGGATGTTCAAACGAGCATGTAGTTCCAATAATAATTACGCGTTGGACCAATATAAGACCTTAAGGAAATACGTAACGAAAACAGTAAAAGATGCGAAAAGAAATTATCTCCTTACAGATCTATTCTGGTAAATATGCAGGCAAAAATAAATTCAAGATTTTAAGTTTTTTAACGGGAAATGACAATAAAACCAATAAATCATATCCATTGAACACAATAATGAAATAATTCCTGAAGCTGCGAGGGTGTCGAATGTCCTGAATTTCCACTTTGCTAATGTCGGAAAGTCAATATCGAATACATTCACAAACGTTTTAACGCTCAAGAAAAATCAAACTAGCAAACAAACTGAAAACTCCAGTCAATCTAGATAAGCAAGCTTCAATTTTACACCCGTCTCACATGATGACGTACTGAAAATCCTTCAAAAACTTAATGTCAGTAAGGGTCCAGATTTGGATGGAATAAGTAATCGCATATTATATCTGCTCGCTCCATGGATTGCCGAACCTCTCACCGACATAATTAACTCATCCATGAAAAGCGGAATCTTTCCCAACATCTGGAAATACTCGCTCATCCATGAAAAGCGGAATCTTCCCCAAGAGCTGGAAACACTTGCGTGGGTCACACCTATAGGGTCCCCAACGCATTTAAATAATTATCGGCCTATGTTAAGTCGGATTCTTGAAAAGGTAATAAATAAACAATTAGAACAATACTTATATTGTAAGAACCTACTTACTGACAGACAATTCGCTTTTGAAAAATCACTCAAAAGAAATATTCCTGCATGAACTGTTACATAACTGGCATGTATTAGATCGTAAATGTAAGCAATACATCGGCATAATTTCACTATCAGTAAAGCATTCGACAGTGTTCAACCAAAGTTATTAATACAGAAATTATATCAGCAAATCAAATTTTCTGCTAATGCATGCAACTGGATTGAAAGCTACAGTGCGTCCAGTTCCTTGCGAGGCAGAGAGATCGGGAGAAGTGTGGCGGGCGGCGCTAGCGGGGATGCCGACATTTTCGACCACTATCGTCCCGCTTATTTTATGGACATATCTTTAGCATGCATAAATTTATATTAATATTGCGAAACGAGCACAAACCTCTGTTATAAGAGTTGTTCAAAGTGATGTCCACTTACATTCACACATTCCTGGCATCGTTTGATGAAATTTTGATTCACACGCAAAAATTCTTCCTCCGTAATTCTTCCAAGTTCTGCCCTTATATTGTCTTTTAGTTCGTCGATACTATGAGGGTTATTTCGATAACTCCATTTTTTAAGATTCCCCACAAATAATAATCGCACACGTAAGTGTCACGTAAGTGTCATACATAAAAATCCTTTGTTCTAACGTGAACTTTGCGGCTGGCATTTCAATCGCCTCACTTACACACAAGACACACACACTGCAATTACACAAAGAAGTAGCACGGCAAGTAACCAAAAACCACATTTTTTCACACAGTACGAAATTAACACGCTCTTAGTTCAAGGTCTGTTCCTCACTTCATTCGCAGGTTTGTGCAGGGCACCTGCAGTTGCGAAGGAAAGCACAACTCAAGCTCGGAGCTTTCAGATTGCAAACAATGCTCACGAAAACCATTGACTTTTAACTGTTTAGTCTTCAACGTAATCTTGATACAGTGTTGCACATTCGAAACCTCCAAACGATTCTGAGAGAAGCAAAACGCTTTCGAGGGTAAACGGGCGTTACTGGTCCAAAATGTCGGCATCTCCGCTAGCGCCGCCCGCCACACTTCTCCCGATCTCTCGGCCTCGCAATGAACTGGACGCACGGTATTTACGCAATAGGAGTATCGATACAACTCGATTTCGAACAGTCTGAATGTATCTCTTGGTGTACCTCAAGGATCTATTCTGGGCCCAAAACTTTTTAATATGTTTGTAAATGATATCGAAAGCAAGAAATTTGGCTTTGAATTGTATCCATACGCAGATGACTGTCTCATGTACTGCGCATCTAACAAATTAGAAAAAGTAATTGCAAATATTGAAAAAAGCATGCCTGAAGTTCTTGAGTGGTATCAATCTAATATGTTAAAAGTGAATGAGTCTAAGACTCAATTATTAATATTATCCACGGAAAACAATAACATCCCGCAAGTTGACAATATTAAAATAGGTAATTCGAATATAATAATACCTACATAAGAATTTATCCTTTTCACATCATGTGAAGATTTTGTGTGCACGTGCAGCACCTAGAATCAAACAGGTTCAATACGTCTGCAAATATGCACACCTTGCTGACAAATTAGCGTTCTGTACTCTATGGGAGTAACATAAATAACACTAATAAATTTTAAAAAAATGAAAAATTGGGCTACTCGTAGTATACGAAATACAGCACACACGACTTCACGAACAAGCAGAGAAGAACTGCAACTACCCGCGCTTGAATCCAGGCGAAAATATCCGTTCCTACTAAAAATTCATCAGGCAATTCACACACACAACCACTTACTAAGCAGCAAAGTAATTATATGTAGTAACATGCATTATTCCAATCTGCGATCTAATAACACCAATAGTATCAGAGTACCAAAACAAAATCCCTATCATCGCTGGCAAGTAAGGCGTGGAACCAATTGCCTGTAGCCTGGAGAAAGGAGAGAAATTTGGCCAAATTTAAACAACAAATTAAGATGTTAATCCATGAATACTGACACCGTGCCTCATTTACGTCATTGCCTCCTTCACACATACTTACTTACTTACTTAATTTCTATTTCTTGTGTGTTTCAAATATACTTATAATTTTCTATTTTATACATTTATAAACATTTATAAACACTTAGCAAAATTGTATAGCTTAACAAATTAATTCATGTAGGGCAAAAAGCTGTTTGTATAGTAAGATAATCTGTGTAAAAATACTGTAAGCTTAAGTGTTCAAATAATAAATAATAATCAACGCGCCAAGTGCTGTTGTGAAGGCCAAAATCCATAATGTTCTCCAAAAAGGACATATTTCCAAAAAGAGGCTCATAATGAAAAACTGGTTTGAAACCGACCTCTAAATTTTGGAAAAATTTGCATTTAACATTTTTTATTTCTTTAAAAAACACGGTTAAATTGCTTGTATGGTTTTTAACACTATACATATAGACATAAGTTCTTTTATAGAAAGGCTTTTTTTTTAGTAAACGGCCCTGTAAAATATTTAAACAGTTTGAAGCAAATTTAAAAAAAATATATTGTAGAGATATGGAGATTACGGATACGAGAAAACCTTGTCAAGAGAATATTTACGCTTGTTTATTTCCTGTAATTGTCCGACCAACGCGCGATCCCAAGAATGCGCAAACTTTGCAACTTCCGTGAAGCAATGACTGAAAGGCAAATACGTGGATCTAAACAAGATCCAGCGTGTTCGAAAGGTTTAACAACCTTTCGAAGCCTAAGATTATAAACGGAAGCTCGCTCCCCGAGCTCGCTCTCATTTGGATCATTAGTCTCTGATTACACTTGGATTACTCTACGACACATTACACTTACAGAACTACGACGACGGTACACGAAGTTACGGCTGCCTAAGCATGCAGCGAGTCGCGCGGGATCGCTCGGAGCAGTGAGCCAAGGGTCACGGGATAGAACCTTGGCATCAGTCACAATTCGGTCTGCAAGAAGCATCTGAACAAGAACATCACTCGCCTACCAGGTATGAAGAAGCGTAAATAACCTTTAAATTCAACCTTCCATATCGCTTCCCTCTTAATCGGAGCAGGTTCAGCTGACAGGTACAATTAAGCTCTACCTAAAATGTATTATTGAAGCATCCCTGTGACCTTAGATCCCAGGTAAGACGGGATTACAACATGGTGGAGGTGCTTCAGGTCCTTTTTGCAATTGAGTACCCTTCTGTACAAATTGCTTTCAATTAAATTAGTCTCCCCCCTCCCACATTGGGAGCACTTTTGAAAATAATTTTTTAGTAGTTACAATTTCATACTCCCACAGTACGCTTAAGATGCGTCAGACCCAGTGACAATTTTGTATATTACCCTATGGAATACAACCCTTCTTTTCGTTTGTGCCGAGTCCCTCTCCCCACAAAATCTAGTTCTTCTGCATAATTTCCATTCTGTACGTATTTAAGCATCATTCACACAGGAATGAGAACAATTGCTTATATTTATTTGACAGACGATATATTAATGAAATAAATAACTGCATACCCATACTTTCATTTGTTCTTTGGTCAGCACGACGAACTTTAGTCTATGAGTACGTCACAGATAGCATTGCACGAACACCTAGATGCCTCCCTCGACCAAATCATAGAGTTAGCTACTGCAATTACGGCGAACCCAGTAAAATCACAACCTTTATCACCAGCGCCCTCCCCTCCACTAACACGGTTAAGATCTGCTAACAGAAACTACCCTCAATTTTTACTAGGATTAGAAACGCCCAGCAGAACCCGACACCAACCCTTGGCAAGCACCCGAACTAACGTCCCTACTACCTCTAACAATACTAATAGCTCTGATAACCTTACTGTAGAAATTCCCACCACTAACATGACCACTCCAATCCCAACTGCGTTATATCCGACGCCTTTTAGCGGAAACGACCTCAAAGAAGTCGAACCCTTTTTTCTCAAGCTTCAAAATGTTGCGCACGCCACGGGATGGTCGGAAGCTAAGCGTAAAGAGATGTTGCCTTTATTTTTGTCTGACACAGCTTTGACTTATTTTCACGATATACAGAAACGACCTAACTTTGCAGACCTGACATATACACACATCAAAAATGAACTAAGTACTTTGTTCAGAGGCTCTTATCTGTCTGCTGAGCCCGTTCAAATCGTTCTAGCAAGGAAGCAACTAATTACAGAACCAATTCACGCCTATGTTATTGCTAAGAAGGCAATATTTCCCGAACGCCACTGAAGAACAAACTCTATCCTATATAATCACGGGACTGCGAGCCAAATACATTGGTTGTTTGAACTAATAAGCACTTTGCCAAAACAGAGGAATTAATAGCCCACCTACAAAATTTCGAACGCCAACAGTTATTGATTAATTCCAGTATAATGGAGGAGAAGTATGAAATTGATCAGGCAATCGCACAAGCAAGCTTGCATCAGACATTGGCCCAGACGCCACTTCACAGCTGTTCTCATGCACAGGTTTACTCCCCTCCCAAGTAATCCGCCGAACCCGCCTCAGCAATTTGTAGCATTTAACCAGAATCCAACCTTTCTCCCGCCACACCCCGCTTATCGAGTCCAAAGTCTGCAATCAACTCCCGCTCCTCTCAGTTATCCGCTCCACAGCACGTCGCGGCTTCTCAACAAAGTTCCGAAATTCCCCACTGCATGGCGCTACCAGCTGTGGCCAGCGCAGAAAACACTTACAATACTGCCTCTGGTGATGATGTAAATAAGCTTTCGTCTCAACTTGGGAATCTATGTTTGCACTCACAAGAACAACTGAACACAGCCTCCCTTTTTAATTTCTGCTCAAATGTTCTGGAATTCGCGAAAAATGCTAATCAGAGCGCACATGATAGAGGTAATAGAGTTCAAAACACGGGGAATAATAACTCCCCTTCCTACACAGGTAATTATAGGGTTAATCCAAGAGGAAACTTTAGGTCGTACTCTCGAGGACAATTTAGGGGAAATAATAGGTTTCAACGTCGAGATCAGACTCGAAATATGGGTAATCGCGACGATACAAATCCATCGGCCTGTACGTTCTGTGGTCGCTATAATCACGCGAGCGATAACTGCTATTACAAATCACAAAGCGATAATAGTTTAAACTAGAATCAACTTCGACTTGCAGGAACGAAATCGAAGATAATGGTAGACTAGACAAAGTTCCTATCCTTGAGAAAAATGGCTTGTATTATATCAATAGTAGCATACAAGGGAAAGAAGTAGATTTACTTATTGACGTGGGTTCCCAAATATCAATTTACCCCTCCCACCTCCTCCCTTCTGAAAGAGAAACCTGCAAGTTAAAGTCCACAATCCAAGATGTGTCCGGATCAAAACTGATTGTGTCTGAAATTGTAGTTCTTCCTATCATAATTGGAAAGTATAAATATACGCACCCGTTTAGAATTATAGATTCAACAAATGTCCCTCCACTTTTAGGAAATGCTTTTTGCGAACACAGAGGTGCGAGATGTCGTTAAAAGACAATACAATAACTCTTCATCATTTAGGACGTACTCCAAATTACAGTATTTTGAGGTCAAAGTACAAAACTTAACAGGTGTCGCATGACATATTCAACCAAATTGAAAATGCAAATGTGTATACGGGGAAAGCTACCCTTTCAAACACAATTCAGTTAAGTCCACGATCAAAAACTTATATCAATTTGAAAATTACCACTACGACACCTAACACCCCTAAGCCTATACTTTTTACCCCATCTGCTTCCCTTATGACTCAGCAAGCGGTAGTCCTTCAAAATGCTACAGTAAACCCTCAGTCACCTGTCATTCACATACACAACCCTACTGAAAGCACAATCACTTTGGAAACTGACACGATATTTGGCGAAATATCGACATGTGAAATTTTAAGTGACGTTACTTCCATTTGGGAAACTAAAAGCGAAGATTTCGCATTTTCATTCGCTTGTAATGAAAATAGCACAGTAAAACAACATATCAGTGAAAGTCAACAGAAATTTGACCCCTCCCTCCTCACAGTTAACCCTGATATTCCCCAAGAAGAAAGAGAAAAAATCCTAAAGCTCCCATACACGTATGCGAGATTGTTCTCTGGCCAGGGGATAAATTAACTAAAACTAACGTTTTGGAATATGACATCAAGCTGACAGATAACACTCCAGTGTATGCCAAAACCTACCCTGTACCCTTTCATTACAGAGAACCCATGAAACAGGAAATTCAGAAATTATTAAACCAAGGTATTATAGAACGCTGTGAAGGGAGTCCCTATCGACACCCAGTCCTATTAATCAAGAAACCCAATGGGACTTACCGTTTTATTTCCGACATGAGGGCGCTGAATGAAGTCATAGCTCCGATATCATTACAGACCCCAGATATCCCCACCATCATGGCAGAGATGGCTGGTAAGAAATACTACTCCATTTTGGACATGTCTAGTGCATTTTTTGAAGTTTCATTAACAGAGAGTTCTAAGGACATTACCGCATTCTCCATTAACAATCTTGGTAGTTTTAGATATGCTCGGTTATGCCAGGGATTAAAAACATCCCCCGGTGTAATGAATCGCGGAAGCGAGCTTGCCCTTAGTGGAATAGACAGTTCAGAACTTTCTGTTTATACTGATGACATTATTATTTACATCTCAAATCTCCTACACATGATTAACATAGTGGACAGAGTGTTTCAAAAGTTAAGAAAAGCATCCCTTAAATTGTCACCCTCTAAGTGTAGGCTAGTCTTTACTGAAGTAAAAGTCCTCGGTGACCTGGTATCTCAAAAGGGAATTAAGATTTCAGAACATATTCTTAAAGCTATTTTGGAATATCCCACCCCTAACACCAAACGCAAGCTTCGTAGTTTTCTAGGACTTGTAAATTTCATTCGGCGATTTGTGCAAGGATTTGCAGGACCGACAGAATGTTTATTCAAGCTTCTCAAAAAGAATGTCAAGTTTGAATGGACTGATGAACACCAGAAAAGTTTCGAAACACTAAAACAAATGATAACTTCCGCCCCTATCCTCCGCCCTTATTACCCTAAGCGCCCCTCATATGTATTCATAGATGCAAGCGGAGAAGGCATTGGTGGAGCGCTGTTACAGTTTGACGAAGAAGGAAATTTACATCCTTGTGCTTATTGTTCACGAGCCTTAACACCAACAGAGAAAAAAGCTGACACATTTTCCCTCGAAATTGCAGGTGCATATTATGTTTTGAAAACTTTCAAATTTTTTCTTATGAATCAACGATTTGTGGTTCTCACAGACAACAAAGGATTATCCTATCTTCGTTCAACTAAACACCCTAGTTCTATTTTGGGAAGAAGAGCACTTTAGTTTCAAAATTTTGATTTCGAAACAAGGCATGTCAGCGCCAGTAAAAATGAACTTGCGGATGCACTTTCCCGTGCAAGCTTATCGCTTGAAAAGACTAACCCTGACAAGAAGAATAATGATGATGATGATGCCCTGTTCTTTCATCAAGTATTTCATACGCAAGCAGAAGATTTTGATATTAGCTCAGTACAACGTAAATACCCCTATTTAAGAGACATTATTGACATTTTAGAAAACAAAGATCAAGCTAGTAATCCTAAGCTAGAAAAACTTTCCTATTCTTGTGTACTCAAAAATGGCGTCTTATACAGGACTAATAAAATCAAAACTGGTTGTCGGGATAGACTTTGTATCCCTCACGCATTAAGAAATCAAGTTTTCGATCTTATTCATGCACATAAAATGAATGGAAGTCACCAAGGAGCACCAAAATCATATAATTTAATGCTTATGCGCTACTTTTTCCCTAATATGAAGAAATTTGTGTATGATAAGGTTCGACATTGTATCCCTTGCCAGATCTCAAAGAAACCACAAGGTTCTAAACCCCATACTCTCCAGACATTTCAACCTGCCCAAATTCCTTTTCAACGAATTCATCTTGACGTCCGTGGACCTTTAGTCTCTACTAAAACGCACAAATACAAATATTTTCTATCAGTAGTTGATAGTTGTACTAGATACGTCATTACAGCTCTCTTGGTTAATCATGATGCACAAGACATAGCAACAGCTCTAGTTCAGAAAGTCTTTCTAGTCCATGGCCTCCCGGAAACGATCTATTTAGATTGCTCAACACCCAATTCAAGTTTACTTTTACGGGAGTTAGCTAATATTACAGGCGTACAACTAAAATATGTAGACACTTGTGCACATTTCCCGAACGGGCTAGTTGAGAGTTTATTTAGCTATTTAAAGAAAGTCATGAGAGTTTTTGTGTTGGAGAAAAAGGTTTCGTGGTGTGACTATTTAGCTAGTGCGACGTTCAGCCATAATATTACAATCCATTCTGGGTCCCTCTAGAGCCAGAATTTTACTTTGTTTGGCTACAACCCAAGGATCTTAGCAAACGCAGTCCTTCCTTCGAACCCTGACAATATCTCCCAGACGAACGCACAAAGACTTGAACTCCTGACATCCATACGTAAGACCGCTCATGACAACTTACACAAACGTTTCGAACAACAGAAACAGTACACAGACCGCACTCCTAGGCAGTACTCACCAGGCCAACATGTGTGTTTTCTAGATGCCACTCCGATTCCCGGCGTGACAGAAACTATTGCGTCCTCTTATAAGTACAAAGGAACTATTCTTTGAAAAGTTAATGAGAATTAATATGAAGTTACTTTCATCGACGGCAGAAACAAAGAAAAACCGACACGATTACCGTCTCTAGGCTCAAAGCCCGCTACGACTAGTGCCATAAGGACCCCGCTAACATATACACTCACATTCTTTAACACTCCACTCCGTTATCACTCTCTTTAGCCTCCTCGCTACGTACATTGCACATGCTAACATCCCATGATCCAGCATTTTCCCACGCTTATTCCCACCCCCCTTCTTCACTTCCCGTGCTCGCACTGCACTTCTGCATCAGAACGAACTCATTTTTATTTTAACAAGCCCAGGATTACAGAATGCTATCCCAATCGTCGGAACATTTATAATAAATCCCTTGCCTAATAATTAATTTCTCCTGATATTTTAATGTTATTTTATAATTTGAGATTACACGCATAGTAATAGTCAGAACATATATCACTTAGCTGATTTGACTCATAAGTACTTAGCGCGTTTATGGTTTTAACTAGCAAACATTTTTTCCCATTTGCTGGTACATGTACGCTCAAATGAAGAAAAAAAAGTACAAAGAAATAAATGATTGATTGATTTAGTTTATTTTACTTCGCGTTTTGTGCCTCTTGGCTAATTTGCGAAGATGAGGATGAGTGATGAAAGGATGAAATTGATGAATGGACATTCACAAACAACCAAGCCCGACCGGGATTCGAACCCGGGACCCTTGGCGTCGCAGCGCGATGTGCTAACCGCTCGGCCACAGGGTCGGGCTACAAAGAAATAAAGAAAGAAAGAACTAAGATAGAACAAGATGAACGATTTAAAGAACAAATGAACTGCGTAGAACTTGCTGAACTTTTGGCTTTTGGTCATAGCATTTTTTTTTATTTAAGCTCAGGTGTAACGCGAACTGCTTCTTTGAAAGCTGCAATGCACTAAATATGTTAACAAAACATATAATAAATATAGCCAAAGGCTCCCACTCTCTCCTTTAATTTTATAGTTCAATTATTCATAGCATACAACATGGTGTAGCTCATATCCCATGAAATTAATACCTACTCTTTTTTTCCATGAACTTTTATATAAATCTATTACTTATTCTTTTTCACTTATTTTTCAATTTTTTTTTATTTTTTTTTGGTTAGCTGCAAATCGAAGGCACTTAATCCTTTGCCCACAATACATGGAACATTCTTGCAATTATTTTCTATACGACATTTACACATATTACAGACGGAAATATCTCGTAATCACTTACTTCGTTCTATTATCACTGAACTCCCCTTTCTTTTCTCATTTCATTCCCGGCTAGTCCGGCTATTGCAACTACTTCCCCCGTTGCCCCGGCGAAATTTCCACCTGTAAACCTGTCATTCATAAACAGGTCCTCTTAAAAACTCTGCGTCATATAAGTAACCCCGCCCCTTCGCCGTCACTACGATCAGATACTACTTCCCCTCCCCCTCGAAATTTTTCCCCAGTTTCATTTGACAGTCCTTTTCTGTCGACTTTATCACTCGCAACCATTTATTATAACTCTGCTCCTATTTTTTTCCCTTTTTGCGCTTGTTTCATTCTCATCGCCACGATTGCTGCCGGATCATTCACCATGACGACCTCCTGCCTGTGCTTCCGAGAGAGAGATCTTGGCTCATTGAAGTGACCGGATGACGATCTTGTGGACTTCCAGCACCGAAGGACCCAATCCCGTCTGGACCGATCGGCTGATTTTTCCATCATCTCGGCAGCGCTGCAGCACTGGAACGTTTTACTCAGGAAGTCTCCGCAGCGACATCGTACGTTTGAATAGCAGACTGCCATTCCCATTACGTCACGGAGACCTACCTCGGCGAAGCCCCTCCCACTCAGTGCGTGTTGACATTGCTTGCCTGGCTTCACGTGTTACGCATGGTCACTTTCATCGCCCGCAAGTGTGTCCAGTGTTCGGCCTCGCTCAAATGACGTCAAGCTCACATAATTCGTGTGCGAAAATGTCGTATACATCGCCAGGTTTGTGACCACGGATGCTGATGTATATTTAGTGGATTTACATTTTCAAGCTCTGTGTGAGATACGATTCTTCGTTATGTTATTATCGTCTGCTGCCGAGTACGCTCCACCTATGGCGACTTGCAGTTTACGGCGTTGCCACAGTGACGATAGCTCAATGCTCCGCCCAAACTTGTGAGTGCTTTTCAGTGTGTACTTTGAACTACGCAAACAATAAACAAACCCAGGTGTGTTGTGCGACGTTCTTTCACTGTGTGATGACCTGTGTTTTTCCAGCTGTTATCATGTTGTCGTGTTTTATTCAAAACTAGTTATGTGTCATTACTACACGATTATTTTTTTTATATGCCTCAAGACTTCGTTTGCTGGTGCTCCTAATCTTTGAGTACACAAGAGGCTTTGACCTACAGTTTATTTTTTTCCTCTACGTGTTTTTTTTCTTTCAATGGTGTTTGGTGCTACGAATCTTTTGATGATATGAATATTTTGGAATGCTGTGAATATTTTGGTGAATAGTTTGGCGTATTGGTATTCTACGGATTTTGGAATTTTAATAAATGCTAATTTTAAATATAAATATATAAATATATATACAGTAGAGCGTCGATTATCCGAAGTAATTGGGGGACATGGGTGTTCGGAAAACTGGATTGTTCGGATAATCGAACTGTACATGTTTATTTGCCAAAAAGAAGTACTGTACAGTAAATTTATTCATAAAAACAGGCATCTTTTAAGTATGTATTACAAAGTAACGTACAAAGGCAACTTTAGTAGGAATATATAGTATGTGGTACAGTTTATTAAACAAAAATATGTACATATTACATACGCATTTTGCATGAACAATACACACAGTACACAAAATTAACGTTTAAAAAAATCCTTTATTTTGGTCTGTCTAAGCAAGCCTACACGCTTACGAGCAGCTAAGTCACGTACTTTTTTCATTACAGATATCTGAAAGTGAGCGAGTACACAGTTCGGTTAAGCGGTCATTCGGTTGACCGACGTTCGGATAATCGACGCTCTACTGTATATATAAATATATAAATAAATAATAATAACTCGTTGCTCGACAGCCCTTAAAGGGCCTAGGCCGACCTCCCGACTGCCAGTCTCCCTTCCACAATCCTACCTATAGGTTTGGAGAAAATTTTAAAAACAAAAACAAAAAAAACGAGATGGTGGGTTAAATTTTTTACCGAAATCAATCAATGTGTAGAGTCGAACTAGAGTAGGGTGGTACATTTTCGATATAGGTACTATTTCGATCACCCGTTCTTAAAAGTCGAATATTTTGCTTCCTGCTACTGACAATGCTGATTTGAGGAGTGAGAGTTGTTGCGTGGGGTGTCAGGTTTGTTGTGCAGAAACATAGAGAAACTTTACGGAAAACCCAGAGAACCAGACGTAATTTTGTATGGCAAGGTGAGTACGTTGGAGATAGAATAGGTGCTTTGTACATAAGCGTCTCCCTGTCATTTTGCGTGCCCCGTGTTTATGCTTGAACGTAGGGCAGCGAAATTCAGGTCAAACGTGGACAAGCCTGTGGTGGCTGTAGCATGTGGCATCTGCAGCTATCTGGTGAGAGATAAGGGAACTACAGAAATATTTGTCTCCATGTACAAAGTGGTACATATTCGATCGGCGGAAATGGTACAATTTCGATCAGCGTGATATACAGTTTGAGTTCCATTACCGTAACGCGTGCAACACATGACTTCACAAAATAAATGCATTGTTCAATTTATTGTTACAAATGCCTTGCAAACCAAAATCGAAGAAGGTATATCAACAGTATTCGTCACGAGTTCTCGAAAATGCCGTGCAGAGTATTCTAGAGGGACACACATATATATATGCGGAGCATCGCAACTTTATCATATTCCATTTGCCACCCTCCAAAACAAAGTAACGATGGCACCTCAAGAAGCAGAGGGTGCTCCTTCCCTTTCCAGGATTGATGTTGGCCATCCAACAGTTTTCTCCAAGCAGATGGAAGACGAAATTATGGAGAAACTGATGTATTTGGAAGGATGAGGATTGGGACTGACACCGAAGGAAATGCGGGTAGCTGCGTAACGTTGTATGTAGTCAGAGTTATTAAACTAACAGAACATGCAGTTCGTTTTTATTTTGCTCCTGTAGGCCTACGCCATAGAAGTTGCACTTGTAGTATATATTAAAGATACTGTTTCTTCACTCAATGTTGATCCAAATTGTACGGCATAGTGATCAGATTTGTAACCAAGCGTCAAGTCAAATTTGCAGCAGGTTTTCGCATATGTAGATCCAAACGTGCGCGCAGAATATAGTTCCACTGAGACGGGTTCTATTCCGACACAACTGCATATGCAAGAAAACAGTTATTTAATTTGTAAAATACAGACAAAATAATACATCCATTAGCAGGTATGTACTTGATCGGTTGCAATCACTGTGCAGAGGAACTAGGATCCGCAGAATCGCCAAATAGAGTTTGTATTGCGCCGAAGAATCGCTGAAGATCAAGAGGGAGTCGAGCAAGACTGAATACGTTGC
Organism: Lepisma saccharinum; assembly: GCF_977018435.1. Classification (NCBI taxonomy): domain Eukaryota; kingdom Metazoa; phylum Arthropoda; class Insecta; order Zygentoma; family Lepismatidae; genus Lepisma; species Lepisma saccharinum. Next base: position 136,201,771 of record NC_139230.1, read on the forward strand.
AGAGCGCGTGGAAACCGTGATACCAGTGTTGCACATCCCACTATTTTAACCCTATGTTCATTGTGATGTGATTGATTAATAATGGTGCTACACGGCGGCGAGAATGGCTTAATCGACGTCTCATGTTCAGCGCGCGGTTTTACCCGAGTGTTATTTTGGGCTTCATCCGAAGGGAAAAGCTCTTCAAATCAAGGAAGTTGTTTTAAATGCATAATCCTCCTTACGACAACATGATCAAAGTAAAACAGGGCGTGAGGTGATTTGCCGTCAATGTGCGCACGAACTGTATCACGGGTGCTGAATGATTTCTGGTTTAAGTTCAGGAAGAGGACGATTGCTTGTTGTTTGACGACAAAAGAATCTCCGTGGTATTAAAAGATATAGCCGTGATAAGAAACAGGTTTATTATTTGGACGAGACATTCTTTAACTCGGTGGGGGGGGGAGGGGGCGTACATTGAATCAAACATTGAAGGACACCACCTTACAAAACCACCGCCAGGGCTGAAGAAACCGACGAGAAAAGAAGAGGGAAGGGGGAGGCTTATTGTTTCACTCACTGGATGCAATGAAGTCTTTGTTGAAGGCGCATATTTACTGTTTCGTGCAAAGAAAGGGTGATTATCAGCAAGAAATGGACAGAAAATTGAAACCAGAGTATTAGCAGCGGACAATGCACCTGATTGTCACCAATAACAAATCATGCTTTTTTTGATGGTATAACTTGAAGTGCGTGTGTCTTACAGTAACGGATGTATTGCGAACGAAGCAACCAAGTTTTTCATAAATCTATTTCCTTCTAAACCAAAAACAATAATTTGTCATTAAATTCAAAAGGGGCCTATCGTTGTTTACTTTTATCTTTGTTTATTTTTCTTTTTGCGTTCTCGAAATATACACACATGCTCTCATGTTTAGAAGTTATTTCGCATTTATATTAAGTAATGACACATTTATTAAATAATCTATGCGCAGAAAGTACTTCTAAAATTTTATGTTTCAAGAAGCAAAAACAAGCAAATATACATTCCGCTTGACATGCATGTGGGTTTTGATGTGTTGTGCGGTTGGCAATACTGTGGATTTTCTGTGTCTTCGATGTAAGCAGCTCGGCGGTTGAGGCAAGACTGGCACGGAAGATTGTGAGCTCAGTTCTCGCGCGGATTGATACATAAAACCTGCTAAGACCTTAGCTTGACGCTTGGTACAATTCTAACCAAATTTTATTCGACCGAAACTTCGTTCTTCTGTCTACAGTAGCAGAACTAAAAATGTCATGTTATGCCAGCGTCTTTAGTAAAAGGTAAGCATTTCATTGGCAAAAAAACTGTAATTTTGCTGCCTATTTTTCTCAAGATATATATTGAATTTAATTTTTTGTGATCGAAAATGTACCACCTTACCCTATATCTAGTAGATATATTAAAGGTTGTTTTTAGTTTTAAACACGAATGAATTTTAAATAGACAATAATATTAGCACAATCAATTGTCCTACCACTAAGTAACAGAAACGCCGATTCATCTCTCTCCATGTCAATGTTATCTGAACTGATATGATGACATCTGGCATATCGAGAATACAACTGGAACGCACCGAAAACAATAGTTGATTACAATGATAACACAGTAATCTACGCGTTTAAGGAGTAGCATCAGATTGAAAATGATAATGCAAAATTCATTTCCCCCCTTGCACATGGCATCAGCATTCAAGCTAAGACACTAACACAAAATATTTTCTCAAAGATTAAGGTTATGATTTAAATCTATAAACAGCTTATCGTGTTTGACCCATCTCCGTCCGTCTGCCATGTTCTCCAAATGAAGAAGACCTAAGAATAGACCACATAGATCATGTCGACATGTTGAATTATTTGGTCTTAGGGCCAACTTTATTCATGGGACAAATCCTATATATCAAGAGTCGTTTACCGCATGGACACCTCGACAATTATTGTTTGAAACTACGATTGTTTACTCCTCCTTGTAGACCCAGAATCCCCACTTTAAAGTTCCCGAATAACAGCGTATTCAGCAGGTCCACTTCAGAAAATGAATAAATGCTCTTCGGTATGCTCAATTTCAAAAACTTGCTCATTAGTACAATGAGCACCTTTCAGTAAAATGCAGTTCCAACAATAAGTGTGTGTATAGTGCGCATGTGTGTATAATTCTTAGACTGATAGGCCAACAGGTTTTTACAGTCACCAAGCGGTCTGTCATCTCGGGTTGCTGTGCCAAACGTATATTTAATGCAATCATGGTGACTGGTCGCACTGCTGCAGTCTTTCGAAAAGGCGATTCAAACGTATCAACGAACTATTCAGGCCCTGGCAAATTATTTTCGGGTTTAGTGCGTCGGTCGAGTCTCGGTGTCCTTTTTGATCTTCTAACAAAAAAAAACATAGGTTGTCATGGAACCAAATTTGACCTCCATCTGTCGAAAATTTTCCAAGTCCACAGCGTTAAATTGCAAATGTCTCGAAAACAGTGAGAGAGAGAGAGATAGTGCAAAAATCCTCCCCGTTGACCCTTTTGTCGATATTGGTGATGCAGAGTACGTGTACAAAGTTTTTTTAGAGGTCCTGGGTCAAGTGTGGGTCAATTGCCAAAATATTTTTTTTCGTCGCTCGTAACTTTCGAAAGGATGATCATAGAGAGCTGGGATTTCTTGCGTTAGCATCGTCTAGGTGTCCTCTGTCCTCCCATACCAAAATAAACATAGGTCGTCATGGAACAAAAAAAAATATTCCTAAGTCCAGCGTTGAAAAAATCTTAAATTACAAATATCTCGAAAATGGTAAGAGTTATCGAAAAAATATATCGAAAAACACCCCCATACGGCATCGTTAGATGCCCCCTGTCGATTTTGGAGGTGTAGAATACGTATACCAAGTTTTGGTGGTCCTGGGGTCAAGGGGTAAGAAGTTAGCCCACCCCCTCCCAAAAACTTTGATCACTCGTAACTTTTGAACGAATAGTCGTAGAGAGGTCGGGTTTAGTGCGTCGGTCGAGTCTCGGTGTCCTCTGTCCACCCATACCAAAATAAACATAGGTCGTCATAGAACCAATTTTTTTCATCAATCGAAAATTTTCCAAGTCCTGCGTTAAATTGCAAATATCTCGAATTTTTGACAAACAGAGTTGTCCCATAGGATTTTTGAGAAACAAAAACACGTGAAACTCTACAGAGGTATGTGTTATCTAACCGCAGCCGTTAGAACTTTTTTTTTTGGTTGGGCACCACGCACCCCTGGCGAGGTTATATAGGGACCAGGGATTCCTAAAAAAAAAAAAAAAAACAATTATTATTATTTGTTTGTTTTGCGTCACACAATACGGAAAAAATAATGAGAGGCATACACGCGCATATGTGTGTGTGTGTGTGTGTGTGTGTGTGTGTGTGTGTGTGTGTGTGTGTGGCACATCGTTCGCGAGAGGTTTACAAAGGTCACGATATATAAACATTTGGTCCCGGACTTGGAAAATTACGATAAGGCGCATTCATCCTTCAAGGATGAGAAAGTGAATTTACTCATCACGGCTTTTCTGCGCCGTGAAACATCGTCAGCGCAATAAATGAGGCGCGGAACGTGGAGAGAAAGTGAGATTTTGAGGTTTCGATGCGATTTTCTGAGGGGTCGAAAAATCAGGGTTGTTGTGGGAGTCACATTTTGACTACTACTTCAATGGGTTCGACGTCTCTTCCTCTCGGGGTCGGTGAGCATCTCCGTGGTCAGGCGTGATTCGGACGTCGCATCTGGGCGGTGGGCGGTCGTTCTTGGCTCGTCGGCGTCTTCTCCATCACCGTCGGACGATCTCAAGCGCCTAGACGTCGACATGGCAGCGTTCGACATCTCTATCTCTCTCTCTCTCTGTGGCGGCTGGTAGGCATCAGGCGGCGTAGCTCGGGTTTTCGGCATGATGTATGCATTCGCCGTGGTGTCTCGTCTGGCATCGGGGTGAACCGAGGGTGACCCCTCTCCTCTTTTTCCTTTTTAACCCGCCATGATTTTTGATTTTCCTTGTTTCACAAAAACTATAAACTGCGTAAGATTATAACGGAAACACAGTCTCGCTTCGACTTCCTCCAGCCATTGAGGTAAGCACACTCGTATCGACTTACTGCCTATCACACACTGATGTTCGCGAAACAAAACTAAGTCCACGGTATACGGAGATGTAGCACGGATGTGCTCTCGCTACAAGAATCGCGGTAAACTGTGTGTCGAAATGGCAGGTCCTTCGTTTTATCCGGATTTCGAAAAAGGACGATTGGCGGTCGTTGAAGGGACGCTTCCGGAGAGGTCATTCCTCTTCGCTCCATTGTCTCCCAACCTGGACAGAGCCGTGCTTCGGGTATAGTACCTTCGGATTAAGCGCGGCCAGTCTGGCGACCACAGCTCAACTGCAATCTGTGTCCATAAACTGATCGATTGTAACCAATTGGATCTGGCATCCGTAATTCTTGTTTGATTACGACGAATGTCCACACATCCGTCCTTGCATACATGTTGCTGCGCTGGTAAAAGTTTCACATCCGTCCGGCCGCTGGAACCCGAGATATTCGGATGGCTGTCGTTAAGGTCGAATTTCCTAAGTTTCAGACGAAAACTTGACCTTTCAGGTGCTCGCCCGTCAGACTCGCGACTCCCTTTCTTTCTCCCGTTGGCTTGGCAGATCAAATATATATACATACAAATAAGAACACTCAACATCTTGATTAAACACATTTTTCACCGCTATGGATTAGAATAATAATAATAATGATAATAATGAGGCAGGCCGACAATAAATCTGACTGTCACAACTCTCACACATTCATGCCAATAAATGCACAAACAAGAACTGTAGATGATCGAATGTGTGCAAGGCAGCGTCCAAGCATGTCACTCTCCACCCAAAGACGATAGCTCCTTAAGATAATCGCAACGATGATAATGAACGATAAACAGTGTAACAGAGGACAAGGAACACATGTCTTACCCGAGATTCGAACCCAGAACCCTTGGACTAGCAGGTTGCTGCCTTAACCACCAGACATCGAAGGCTGTGTAGGATTTTGCTGATAGACATGGGTACTCTTGATTTCATGTTACCTAATATCACTTAACAAATGGCGAATACATTTGTGCTGTAATGAGAACGGTGTCCATATTTACAAACATTTAATGTGTTATTTTTTTAAAAAAAATCTACTGCAGGCACAACGACGCTGATGCTACCGTATGAATCTCTTGAACTGACATGAGACGACGCCGAGAGTTGTTTCTGCGCTCAGTAGAAAGGGGGTGATGGCAGCAGCACAAACGCATGGACTTATTTTCATCTTGAACAGCAGCCAAGATTCTATCCTGCCTGCTCAAGGTGCAATTTTATTTTGCTATCTCCACATTTTGTGGTTTGAGAGTAATCCACTGATCGAGTTCAAGCAACGTAACCGGAAAATTGGTACGGTTTAATTCTGTAACCACCCTTCCAGGCTGAGGTATTTCCACGATTCCTCCGGTGAATACTGAAGTGGTATCTTTAAAGAGGGCCACAGGGGCTTCCTTCCACATCCTTACCTCACTCCCTCCCATGTCGTGCGACGATAATTACATCAATCAAACAAGCACAAGCAAGAATTAAGTAACTCAACATATATTCATAATAACTAGAATCTGAATATCGATTGCCTTCTCTATTGTGTTTCAATGTATTAGATATTTCATTTACTTCATCTACAAAAGTAATAATTATTCATATACTTCTTACGATTAATCTAAAAGTTAGAAGAGCAAAGTTACAGTAAATTTAAAAGTTCAATAATAATAATAATAATAATAATAATAATGAAAATTACTTTGCTTAACTCAAGTGTGTTTTTTATTACATGTTCCCCTCCAGAACTTTATAAACATCTGTCTATCCTTGCCCCCTTCCAAAAAAAAAAAATTGAAGCTAGTGACCTCATGATCATAAGGATTAATATTTTATAGAATACATGCACAGGAAGGGGAGGGGGAAGAGAAATAACAAACTGAAAGAGAGAATACTAAATAAAATAAAAGAAGTGAGACAGCGACAGAAAATAAAATAAGAGAAATGCCTAGAAAAATATATATTAGAGAGGGGGAGAGAGTGAGAGTAAGTAAAAAAAAAATACTGAACACCAGGTAAAAGCCCAAAAAGTAGAAAGAAACATACAATAAAAAGTAAAGGGGAAAGAGATACAGTGATTGAATGTGTAACATAAAATGAGATTCCAATCACTGTACAATGTGTCTCCACATTGCAGTAGTCCCACCATTGAACGAGGAACTTCTTGATTGAAAGGCAACAGCATTATCACTACACCATAAGGGATAATCTACAACCTTGGTGACAATGAAGTTCGACCAGAAAGGAATACGTGATTAAATGCACAGAGGCATAGGCGGTGGAATGGGTGACCCGCAGAAGTGACGCATGTGTGCAAGAGGAGGCGTGTGAGCAGGCAAGAATTGTGATCCCAGCATGTTGCACCCCAGGTCACGTAAAGAACGAAAACGGGGAATTATACGCGTGACATTGAACTTCGACCAGGCACCAGACACATACGGAAAATTCCAGATAGTGGCGCATTCGACGGAAGCATGACGTCACGGACACGATAAGGGAGTCCGCCGTATATAAGCGCGTGCTGTGCACCGAGGAACCGCAGTGCATCATCACCATGGCCAGGGGCAAACCTATTGACAACACCGTGAGGAGAAGAGTGGTGGAGTTGCAACAGGATGGACTCAGTGAACGGGAAATAGTGCGCCAACTGAACTTACCCAAGTCAACCGTCCACTGCATCAGCAAACACCACCAAAATACGGGTACTAAAGAGCCGGGTAAGGCCCCCGGTCGAAAGCGCCTGCTGAGCGTCCGTGACCTACGGATATTTAGGCGCTATATCCAGACCAACAATCATGTTTCTGTGGCCGAATTACGACTGTGGACTCGAGAACGCTTTCACATTGAAGTGTCAACCAGAACCATTCGCCGTTACCTACAGCGATGCGGTTACCGAGTGTACAAGGCGAAACGTAAACCCTTCCTTTCCATGTTGAACAAAGGCAATCGACTACGGTGGGCACGAATGTACCGGGGATGGACATTTCGGCAGTGGAACAGGGTTTTGTGGACGGACGAATCCATTTTCAATGTTGTGTACGGCAAAATACGGAAAACAGTCATTTGTCGGAAGGAGGAACCGAATGAAGGAAAATGTTATGCACGTCGGGTACAGAAACCTGTGTCAGTGATGGTATGGGGATGCATGACGGCATCTGGGGTTGGCCCACTACACGTCTGTGAGGGCATTGTGAATGCACACGCCTATACACGCATACTGGAGCGGCATGTTCCCACAGTGCGAAGGCACCTGTTCCACAGGCGGCGTCTCATCTTTCAACACGACAATGCCAGGCCTCATACAGCGCGGCTGACAAGAGAATGGTTGACTCGCCATCACGTGCGAACTCTGCCCTGGCCACCATCGAGTCCCGACCTCTCGCCCATTGAGAATGTGTGGCATGTTCTTAAGCGACGTGTGCAACAGAGGGGACCCACGACAGTGGCTGTTCTTATCGCTTGCCTGCAGGAGGAATGGCACAGCATCGATGTGGAATACCTTGAACGACTCGTCCACAGCATGCCCCGACGCATTGCCACAGTTATTCGCCGACGGTGCGGCGTCACACAATGGTAAACAGGATCCCCTCTAACAGTGGTCGAACTTCAATGTCACGTGTAGATGGACGAAAATATTTTATTTTGTGTGGACACCATACATTGCTGCGTTGCAGCGGAAATTTATGTTTTCCTTTGTTCCATGTAGCCTGCTGAATAAAATATGTTCAGCATATGCATGTGTTCTCCTTCTTTCAGAACGCACTCCTATATTTGTGACTGGTCGAACTTCATTGTCACTAAGGTTGTACATATAAAAGATGAGGCAGGAGGAATAAGTAGCAACTTTTTCTTAATCCATGGAGTGATGTTTCCATTTTATTTTGTCCCCCCATCCTGCATCACCATCAAGAGCGAATAATCAATAAAATGAACATTATCATGCACTCAATAGTTAATTCATTCTTCATTGGAGTGAGGACACTCCAACAGGAAGAGGAAAATAAATGTGCACTAGAGATAAATCATCAATTGTAGTTTACAGGGAGGGGGCAGTAAAGGAGCCATTGCTGGGGGGAAATTGCTTCAAAAAAGGACACGAAATGACCAAATGAGATTTAAAATATAGTAAAAATACAAACATATATTTAACTATCTGATATATCTTTGCTAAAAGTTAAAAGATATGTGTATAGAGGGAGAGTGGAAGGTCCCGATATTTTTAGCCCCGAGCCTCAACATATATCAATCTGGGCCTGCTGAGCTCAATGAAAATTAATTTCCTGTAGATAAGTTACAATTTGCTTTTAATCAAGACTGGACCACACACACAAACTCTTCTGTATTAAACAGATCAACATTATGTTTCTGAATATTCACCTTAGCAAATGTGAATAAGCATGTTATAATGCAGATGTGCTACATAATGATGCACTAATGTACAACACAAGAACATCAAAAGAATAGGCATGTAGAATAAATGAATTATTGTTGTAGTTGTTTTAAGTGCACTTTATGCACAGATAGGCTAATCGGGAATAGAACTATTGTTTAAAGTGGGTATATAACCACTGTGCTATGTGCCTCCACCGGGTTTCAATCCCAGGACCCTTTAGAATAAACGAGCAGGAGATTTTTTTTCTCTCAGAACATGTCCACAGTGTATATACAGGGAGGTTATTTCAGTCGTTCACCGCCAGCGTGACGGCCGGTCGGCGGACTCTTCATGCAACAGGTCCCGGCAAATTGCGTTCAGGAAGTCCGTAACAGAAACCGCTTGTTTTGTAATGTTTCCACTTTTCACAATTACAGTTACAATTACAATTGAAATAAGCACGTACCTTGTCGCAAGGATGCTGTGTGTGTGTGTGTGGAAAAGGTGTCCTCCCAAATACAAATATTTCTGGCACCTTATTTCTGACAGAAAATCTTAGATTAGTCATCGCTACTTTATCCTCAGTTGTCGCGACAGCGCCGGCAGCTTATCGGGGGTTGGGTGAGTTGTCTGTCAGCCGCGAGAGGGCGCTTCATACTGCACGTGTCGGCAGTGATGCCAACCGTAGGGACATGTCCCTAAGCATAGGGACTTTTCACTAAATTTCGCCCGCGTAGGAACGCAGGGACAGATTTTGCCAAATGAGGGAAAACGTAGGTACTTTTTTCAATCTTGGTAAATGACATTTTATGAATTAGTTTATCTGGATACTTTAGCGAAGAGGAGAAAAAAGAACTAACTAACAAATCTCCATGAGAATTTTGGAACATGTTATCGGTTACCAAAAACTTTCAAGGCAAGTTCCTTTTTGAAAACATTTCCACTCTCGCGAAAATAGTGCTAACATTGCCACATTCTAAAGCGGAAACTGAAAGAATATTTTCAATGTTAAGTGATACAAAAACAAAAAAGGGAAATAAAATGGGACCAGAATTGTTAAAGACTGCAGGAAATACAGCATCACCAACCAACATCTATCTCTGCACAGCAGCAGCATATATGACTTCAAATAACATAATCAACAGTAAACGACTCAACGTTATTCATTAGGGGTGTGCAGGATCCTTTACTTTAAAAAGTCGTTAATTCTCGACGTTTTCTGCCTTGTAAGTTTCTGGAACTTATCGAAAATTGTAAGTTTTTATTCTAGAAATGCAAAAACAATCACTTAAAGTGAAAATGACTTGTAAAATTCGAGATTTCCAGTGCTTCGGGAAATTTCGAACATTTCCCGTCCCGAAAATTTTCCGACTTGGTCGGGAAATTGCAAATTTTTCAGTCCCGAATGTCGGGATTTAAAAAAATTACCGTCCCGATCCCGTCCCCACCCAAAACATTCTGTCCCGCACACCCCTATTATTCATTAAGGCAAGAATTTACAATACCGGACCCTTCTGTAATTTCTATGCTACGTCTTATACTCACGAAATAATTAGTCGTGATAATTTATCTCAAGTTAACATGTTGGGGTGAGGGGGAAAAAATGTTAATTAACGTGTAAAAGTTGTAAAATAAGCATTTCAATTCTCGCAATGATTCTCCGTATACAAGTATGGTAGCCATATTTGTTGATATGAACAAATTACAATTAGTTACGCTGTCTACAGCGTTGCCACACTGTTGATTTCATACTTGGAGAGCATGGATTGTGTAAGAATAGCGGAAGAGAACAGTAAAAAAGTTGTTAATGTTATACAGATTGTTAGGTGGAGTGTGCAGGAGGGCTAATTAATAAACTTATTCATTTCAGTATATTGCCCAAAGAACATGCTTACATGTGACAGCGACAATCACGATGTAGAAGAACTGATTTGATTACAGGTAAATTTGGCAACATTACATCAATCATAAAATTGCAGGATACGAAAATGGCGTCTTCGATGATGTTAAAGTGCTACGAAAAAAATATTTTTTATCGGTTCGTAATCACAATTACCGCAAAACCATTCAGGAATAGCCCCACTGAGCATTCTCGGTAAGGTTAGGTTAAGTTAGGTTAGGCAAGGCAAACATAGTTAAAATTTGGGCTCGAAAAACGGGTAGCCCAACAAACCATTGACGGATAGCCCCACGAACCATTCAGGTACAAAAAAGGTAAAGTGTTCCCCTGTGCATAGCACCACGCCATGAAGGCGTATAGGGGGTGTGAGGGTAACGCCCCACACTTTCTTGATCCGGTCGTGAGTGGGGGTGATGTGATCAGCATCACGCCCCTGACCGCCTTTACCCCCCAGGGTTTCCCCCAGGTACCCATGTTATTCGACGCTGGGTAGGCGCCGGGGCCGCTTCCAGGTACGGTTAGGTTAAGTTAGGATAGGCAAATGTAAATTCGCTCCTTCATTAATTGTGGAAGCACCGAGCAGAAAGATTTGGTAAGTAAATGTGTATATTTTATCTTCTGTTTTGCATGCTCATGAGGTGATAATTTTTTTAGTCGCTTTACTTGGCGTAGGGACATTTGGTCAGTTGTAGGGACATTGCCGAAAAATGGTTAGCAACACTGTCGTCTACCAGACGTAGTGAGTGTACCGTACCCTCATGTTCACTTCTGTTTGCGTTTATCAGTTACGCGTGTTTTTTTATACTGTGTTATTGCTAGTGCTAGTGCTTTATTGTGTGTTAATTGTTATTCATTCATTAGTTATGTCGTTAAACAAATATAGTCTTGAACAGAGAGTTTTTATGTACGATAATTACGTGAAAACGAATTCTTGCAGAAAAGTGGTCAGGGAATTACGATAGACAGGATCTCTTGAACCTAAGAAACGTGTTGTATTGCTGTTAAAGGAGGTCATTTTCAACATCTCTTATAACACAGGAGGTTAGTGATCATCATTATTATTACTTTTAAATATCATTTTACGCTTTCGGTTTGCTTTATGCGCCGGGATGCTGTCTTCCCTTTCTGACAACTGACGATAAAGTAGCGATGTCTAATCTAAGATTTTCTGTCAGAAATAAGGTGCCAGAAATATTTGTATTTGGGAGGACACCTTTTCCACACACACACAGCATCCTTGCGACAAGGTACGTGCTTATTTCAATTGTAATTGTAACTGTAATTGTGAAAAGTGGAAACATTACAAAACAAGCGGTTTCTGTTACGGACTTCCTGAACGCAATTTGCCGGGACCTGTTGCATGAAGAGTCCGCCGACCGGCCGTCACGCTGGCGGTGAACGACTGAAATAACCTCCCTGTACTTCACTCAGGGTCTCCTGTCACAATGGTAGCCCAGATAGTAACAAACACCAATTGGAAATACTTTCCATTTTTCTACTGCCCCCAACCCCTGCCCCAAGCAAAAAAAAATCAATGAGCACCGCGCACTGCAATTAGTTCTATTTATTGTAGAGATATGGAGATTATTAAACAGAGAAAACCTCGTCATGTTAATATTCACACTTGTTTATTTCCTGAACTTGTCCGACCAGCGAGTGATCCCAAGAATGCGCTAACTTGTAACTTCCGTAAAACAAGGAACTGGAAGGCAAACGCGTGGATCTAAACAAGATCCATCGTGTTCGAAAGGTTTAACAACCTTTCGACGCCTGAGATTATAAAAGCAAGCTCCTACCCGGAGCTCGCGCTCGATTAGAACTTGACACTCATCGACGCTACATGGATAATTAGTCTAATACTTTACAACACATTACACTGCTGAACTACGACGATGGAACACGGAGTTACCGCTGCCTAGCATGCTAGAAGTCGCAAGGGATCGCTCGGTCTGGTGAGCTGAGGGTCGCTGGATAGAACCTTGGCAACTTTCACGATTCGGTCTGCGAGAAGCATTAGGACAAGACATCACACACATCTACCAGGTATGAACAAGCGTGAATAACCTTTTACACCAACTTTCCATATCTCTACCCTCCTAACGGAGCAGGTTCAGCCAACAGATATTATTAAGCTCTACCTAAATGTTTAAATGAAACTTCCCTGTGACCTCAGATCCCAGGTAAAACGGGATTACAACATTATGTTGCATGAAAATAATGGAACAAAAACAAGGGAGCACCCACTCCATGCCAGGACTCAAACTCACAACTGATGCAGCAAGATCAAGAGTCAACTACTCAATGTGGTTTGCCACCAAGGCAACTTTTTAACATCTTAACCTAGGTATCCTCAATTGTTTTGTGCTAATGTCAATACCTTGTAATTAAGGTTTGACATCTTGGTGGAGGCACAGAGTGGTTCAGATCTCACTTCAAACTGTAGGTCCAGTCCAAATTAGTATATCTGTGCATAAAATGGACTTAAAACTCAAGTTCATGCTTTGTGTTTTTATAAGTATACAATTGCACAGCGTAACTGGCATATGCTCACTGACCAGTACCAGTATTTGTGATTGAGAGTTGCCAGAGTACAAATATGAACCAAGTTACACAATAATATTAGTGGCTCAAAATGACTTATTATTAGCAGCATCAACCTGTGACAATTATTATGATAATTGCAGTGATGAGAATGAGTAGTGATTAGATGCAATGGATATGGAGACAAACAAAAATGAACTCCCATATGATGGATGGGATTTGCACACAGAGCCACTAAAATTAATTACTCAATGCACTCGGCCACCAAAATTTGCATTACAAGCATGGCAGTATTTTACCATGACATTACCATTGCTGTTTATTATGAATTAGAATGGGCAGTTTTGACAGACAAATTTAACAGAAGTAAGATAGATACCCATGTATGTAACTAATAGTGACATCATGCATCAATAACAAAACTTGGGTTAACATAGCTACTGTGGCTCAAGTTCAGTCTTTGATTGGAACACAATACATGTGTTCTGCATTTCTACTATGAAAGATTCTCTCAAAGTGGGATAATTTATGTTATTGGCCTCTGTATTCACAGAATGTAACTTATATCGTAGGAGATACATGTTAGCATGCTAACTAGTGTATCATGCATATTGCATGTTCAGATCAATGGTTCATGTAAAGGGAGAAGCATGAATGTTACATAAACTTTTTTCTGCTTTTTTATGTTAATTGTAATAATGAGAATCACATGGGCTAGTTCCAATGATGAGGATAAGAGAAATAACAATGAAACACAGTGATTTATCCATGCCTGTCCAGGGTTCAAAACTAGGATCTCTGGCTTCATAGCATATTACACTGATGACTCCGCAATAAAATAAAAATAAATAAAATACAAAGCACATTGCAGATTTCAACTACTTTTCGGACATTCCATTTGTTTCAGTACTAAAAGACAATGGTAACCACAAAATGTCATCTCCTTTTTGAAAAAAGAAATCTAATAATAGGTATATTTGTAGCCAATGTTGTCAGCTACAAAATTTCAGTGCAACAAACATTAATATTTAAAAAAAAAAGGTTAGGATAGTATTTTTACGAAGGGATGTGGAGGAATTCGCCTCCTTTAGACACCGTACACCCCTTCTGGTTTCAAATTTAGCTCTACTGTGGAATATGATTTGTACCGGGTGTTTCATAAATACTTGAGGGGTTACAAAAATTTATTGCAAGTAAACTATTGAATGAGAAACTCAAGCAGTTTTTATTTACACCTACAAATGGTCGATGTGTGCACCATGGGTGACACAGCATGAATCAACACGATAGTCTACTTCTTGCCACACTCGCATCAACATGGGCCTGCCGATAGCATTTAATACTGCAATGATATGCTTGCTTAGGGCTGCGATATCACATGGCATGGCTGAGACGAATACCCTGTCTGTGATGAAACCCCACAAAAAGAAGTCACACAGTGTAAGGTAAGGTGATCTTGGTGATCAGAACATTGCACAAAACACTGTGAGTGATGTGGCTGATTTGAGTGTCGCCTGACGGCACGGATGTGAACTCTAAGCTTAACAAAACATATATGCACAAACTGATTGCGTTCCTCGATTGTTCTGGACTAGTTTCAACGTAAGTTCAATAGTTAACTTGCAATTAATTTTTGTAACCCCTCAATTATTTATGAAACACCCGGTATAATCAGTGCTTTTTCTTTCTTGCAGTGCACAATGGTATACCATACCAGTACCATATTTCTGTGTGAAAATAAAAATTATGTCAAAGGTACACATACATGAACATACAGTTATGTATGAATACACCACAGTCTTTTGCCCGATGGCGCAGTGATGGCGTCACCGCCTTGTACTCAAGTGGTCCCAGGTTCGTTACCCGGTGGAGGCTCATAGTGGTTCAGATTCCACTTTAAACTGTAGGTCCAGTCCCGATTAGCCTTACTGTGCATAAAGTGGACTTAACACCAAATCAATCAATAAATCAAAACCACAGTATTTTGGAGCAGTGGTTATTGTAACTTTCACATCAATATTGCATGTGTCACCATAGAAAACTGACATAATGATATGATGTACATAACAGCTCAATGCTTTGAAAAAAGTTTTTGGAAATAATTTAAAATATCTCACTGAAAATGTTTAAAATGAAATTTGCATTTGTGCACATTTTACATGCATGGCAACTATCAATCTCCACTTACATCCACTCTCTCATATTCTATACATATTAGTAATGAGCCTACATGATTATTTTCCAATTGGGTATAAAATTACATATGTACCACAAAGAACCTAACCTAACTTAGGAAATTCTTGAAAAAATAAAGAGGAACAAACATTATGCAATACAATAATTTAAAAATCAACAAAATGGCAGATATTTTCAGCAAATATTATCCAAAATTTTACAAACAAACTATTGATTGATAGCATTAGACTACCACCTAATCTGGGTCAAAAGAGTCTGCTACATTTTATAAATGATGGTGATACAAATAACATTGGTCCTGGGTTCAAACACTGGTGCATGCACATTGTATAGCATTGGATAGCACTGTAAACTGTACACTCAGTCCCAATTAGCCTACCTGAGCATAAAGTAGGCATATAACTTTTTTGACAAATGACATTCATACAAATTTAATCATAAGAACTACTAAAAATACAGTGATATATTCAAAGAGGATTGTCTATATGTGCATATTTAATTACATTTATTTTGTTAAGTTGAACAATTACTAGTTTTTATTATATGAAAAAAAGAGCCTTTATGGCATACCACTAGAAGAAAAATGGTAATGGTTCTGTATGTTTAGAGATTTTTTGCAAGTTTCATAGGAGTATTAGGAAGTGCTTTAGAATTCTGGAAACGATTGTGGAAGTAAATGTGAAACACGGACAAACTAATTAGCCTAGTTGAAACCTTCACTCAGTATTATTTATGGGAGAAATTATGATTTGAAATGTACATTATGAGAGCACCGCAATTGGCAGTGAACGGCCATTTTTGTTTTCCGGTCATCCCACACACAGATTTGTATGCAAGGCTTGAAAGTGGTTTCTTGGTTGAGACCAAATCTTATGCAGTCAGGTGTTGAAAGCATTTAGGAACGTTATATTAATGTTAAGAGCCCTATAATTAACCCGCCTAACCTAACAACAGAACCATTAGTGACTGAATATGCCTTCAAACCCCATGCACGTCCGCAACCAAGATGACAGTAAATGATTGATCGATTGAATTGAAAATTGTCGGTGCATCACCACATTCTACGGAGCCCAGCCCCTTACCATAAATAATAATAAAAAAATGAATTCTAATTCTAAAATATTCTTACCTGGGTTAAAAGCTAAGGCTGTAAAGGGGTACTTAGCACATATAAGGACAAAACACAGGACAACACACACACAGTCCTACAGAGGATTATACTGGCTGTAGGTCCAGATGCCTGAGACTCGTTGGCCTGCAAAGAGCAGAAGTGAGGTTGACATTTGGGTGCCTTACCAGAAGGTCACCCCTTACACACTAGTAATCAAAGAATCATATAGGAGTGTATGGAAGGTAAAAATCGCTTCCCAGACAAGGCTTAGTAAGTAATCACTAAGACTCTGAAGTACATGTTAACAGGCATAAATACAAATCGAGCCATGTAAAAAATTCCCACGTATGACGATTAATTCGGAATTAAACAATCAGAACCTAGTGAAAAAAAAGCACCATGTATGTATTGAAACTGGTTATGTTAGTTGTGTTATGTAACAACTCTTCGGAAGTATTCCATGAATAAAGAGCAAATAAAAGTTGTTTTTTTTCTTTTACAACAAAATTTAAAAACCACCCATATTATACATGCTTAAAACAACAAAAGTATTGCCACAGTAACAATAATCTTTGTGTTACAGAAAGCAACCCTCAATCTCTATCACGATGATCCATAGCACTAGCTACTCCAAGACAACCTACAAAGTCCGTTATGGTCCTCACTCTGATAATGGCATAACTGGAATTCAAATAATAAAATGGAGTGCCAACAGTAACTTATAACTATTTTCGATGTGTGCAAACACACAGATCATGGCAAAATTAAGCCCGCATGACACTGAACTGGATTTCCAGTAGGTATGCCCTAGTTGGCGCTGGACTTGCTATCAATTTGCTAGTTTTCGCCTCACACGATACTTACCAGCGTACTTGTCGATAGACTTTTGTTCCCATACGAGGGAAGTTGTAATGGCGGCCGCGTGAGATGTAAACAATGTATCACTTCACATTTTTAAAAGTCGATAACTATTCAACCGAGAGGAATAACGTTTCGTGTAAAACGTTATTAGGTACAAAACAATGGCGCTGTATGTATTTACATACTTTACAACGATTATTGTACACGTATGAAAGAATACTTTAGTTGTTTCAAATGTAAACACCCTATGTCAGCATATATGGTGTAACTCAAGGCGCCCTTCATGCTGTATACGTTATACATTGCTGGAGTAACACTCGGAAACCACAGACAAAAGCGCTCCTTTGGATACTCACGGATTATCTTCACATGGCGAAACTTTGCTCTGATTGGCTGTTCCACAGAATCCAGTCGAGGAAAGCAAGTAGCAATTAGAACATGTCCTATTCCTCCAAGCCAGTCAAGCAGTCAGCCAGGCAGCCATGATTGCTACCTAGAAAGTTAGTTCAGCGTCAACTAGGGCATTCCTACTAGAACACCAGTTCCGTGTGATAGGGGCTTTACATTGAGAAGATGAGATCATATGAACATATCAAGTTCTGTACTGTTGACTAATACAAAGTATCACATAGACGTAATATTGAATTTTAAACATGTTTATATTATTTTGGGAGTTAAATTACACTTTCCCATGGCGAATATAGATGTAAGTGGCAATGATTTCATCGCTGTAACAAATTACTGAATGTTGCGATGTATAAATTATATTATTCTCGGGACTCACGGAACGGTTTTTACGATTAGTCCCACACTGAAGACTAAATAGCTACACAAAGATGAATAATTTCTGTAAACTCGTGTTATGTCAGGTTTGCAGCTACGTTCAACACTACTCAGGTTAAAAAAATTGGGTTCAATCTACGCAACAAAAATATTTATATTTTCCCAACAGAAGAAACTCTGTGATGTCGTACGCTACTGGACAAATATTACGATTCTTCATTTCATATAATACAACAATGGGTTAAACTAGTTGATTAATCTATACTCCTACTTGTATGCATACACAATGAACGTAAAGCAACAATCTTGTCATTCTGGAAGCTTTTGGAAATCGCTATACCACAGAGAATAGCAGGTAGGACATACAGCTTTCTTGCTCTACACTCTTACACACACTAGTTTCTCGCTGCTCCCGGTTACTCTTTTACGAGAAAACTCAATGAATGGACATTTCCACTTTGACATGAAAAACGTTTTAAATCCATTCATTTTACAGATAATGACACAAAGTGTAAAATATCTCGGCGATATTTGTTTTGGTTCTGGAGAAACACGCCTTCAAACACCTCTGAAATTCACCTCCCACGTCACGGATTTCAAAACGTCCTCTCCACAGACACGAGGTCCTCTGACGTCATCACATAGAAATGCGTGCAAGCAAGGCTTCTGCTCGTCCCGTCAACTTAGCATGAGCCGCGGAAGCGACAGTAAAGTCACTTGTTACTGTGTAAAACAAGTATCTTGTAACTTCCAGTGCAAAAATCTGAGGTCCATTTCTTGGATATGAATTATGCCCTAGCAGTATAGCAGTATTTACTATAATTCAGCAACTCGGTATAGGGTTTTCCCATTAGGGTGACAAAGCAAAACTTGTAACAGTCAATGGCTGAACACGTGAACAGCCTTGTTCAATGCGAATACATATGTTAGTAGTGGTATTTATGATATTACTGGAGCGAGAAAGTACGAGGTATTGCCTGTACTAAAATTAGGTCAAAATGCCTATAAAATCTTAGTGCTCAAGTGTCCTCCTCTATCAAATTTCAGATTTTTGTACAGAAAAAGTTTTTGAGAAAGTACGACCCCCCTCTTAGATTGATTTGGCTACACCTGTATCTGTCAGATTGTTATTTATAAGCTTGTTAAAAATATGTCCCTCTTGATACTGTTTTGGCTTTACTTAAAACTAATCCAATAAGCTCATAAGAGCTTTTTGATTACACAGTAGTACACTGTAATATAATCTTAAATACTTGTTTAAAACATTTTTGTACTATTATGTTAATATGTTGACCTGAAATGTTCTGAATATTTTAATTTAGGACCAGGCTCAACTTATATATCTAATACTAAGACAATGTAATATGCAGAGGTCTTCTAAAATTGCTCTGTGACTCTCTCATTTCTTACATCATAAACATATGATTTTTCACCTATAAGAATAACACTACATATGGTGTCATCAGGGAATGTATCATGGAATTCACAGATCATTTTAATGTTTGTCCTGTCATTAACCACAACTTGTTTCCTTTTTGAGGTGTTAATGACAAACATGGGTCTCTGTGTTTTGAATTCATCTGGTGAGTAATACATGTCAGTATTCCCAATTGTGACTCTTTTGTATGCTGTAAATGCCTCATATAATTTAAGATAATCATCCTTGGACATGTTTAAATTATAATTTTCTCTGGGGAACACCTCATTTCTGCCATTTTTAAGATATATGTTCTTGATGTTGCAGCTATCAAATTTAATTGAATTTTTTTCTTGGTTATTGTTTCTTCCAGTCTGAAACAGTACCACTACAAAATCTGGCATGTCATATTGTATACTGGAGAATGAGTTTGTAGCATCAAATTCATAATAGCTACCAGTGGCAGGCTTCTGGACACATTGATATGTATAAAATTGTAAAGGCACCTGTGGAGTTTGTATTTAAGAGCATAACTGGCTTCATATTCAACAACTGGAATTCTTAGCTCCATAGTCTGAATAAGACATTTGCCTTCATCAGGTAGAGTATTAGGCAGAGCTGCCCCAGTAGAATTTAATGAACTGTACCTCATCAAAGCATTATTATCATTGGCAGTTCTTCTAAATGTAATTCTTAAACCACCCTTCCACATAATGTCTTTGTAATCTGAGAAGAATCCAGGTAACAGGCGCATAGGAAACAGTACAGCATGGCTCTTAGATATTATTTTATCACCAGCCTCAAATCCACCTATTTTGTAGTAAGAAGCCTCGGTTTTGGATAATTTTAGTGTGGCCAAAGCTGTAGAGGTAATACCAGGGTAGTGTACTCTGTTTATAACAACACCATGTTTTTGATCTCAATTTCAGAGAACAGATGTGGCACAAAATTGTCTACCAGTCTTATATTTGAGTTAGCTGGATAATCTGTACCATCGAGCTTTACAACATCAAACTTGATATATAGGTCTGCTCTGTGAGGGTGTATAAAGCCATCTCCTACATCAAGGTCAACCTCAGTCTCTATGTTGGCTTGATTTAAATTTGCAAAGGTCCTCCGGTTTGGGGGGAATGATTGTAGCTCATAACTCTCAATATTTTCCATTTTATTTATTTATTTATTTATTTTTGTATGTATTTTTATTTAAATATTAATTTCTATGATAGCAGTTGTTGTGGCTCCAGCAAAATCAACTAATTCTTCTTTTTCATTAGTGACCATCAACTCAAAGTAGTCTATTTTATTATGGCACACAGGAAAATATAATGTTGGTGATGGAGTGTAGATGATTGGCTCCATAAATTCAGAGTTAGGTTTGAATGTTGCAATGATGCCAGTTTGTTTTTGAGTGCCTATGCCATCTGATTTGGTAATCATACCCTCGGCCACATTACAGTGAATATTCAGAGTCTCTATGGCTAAGAATTTAGGTATATTAATAGCAGTGTGTTTGATGGCTGGTTCAAGTTTTGTGTTGTTCTCGAAGCCTAATAGCTCTCCTATAGAACCCAGATCCACTGTCTCTGTAGCAGACACAATCTCTACTCTGTGAGTGACAGAATTTTGAGTTAACACTATACCTCTGGGTAACTGAGCATTTAGAGTAGACAGATTATACTGCCCTGGAGTGATGACAATGTTTTGGTTACCAACTGCAATCTTGTTGTTATGGTGTGTAATATTGGGGATCAAGTACATGCCATAGAATGCTCTTAGAGCTATTGTTTTGGGATATACCGTAACGCAACTCCCATGCTGCGTTTGGGATCGAACCAAGAACCTCTAGATTGAATTGGGTGATGTAGGTATTTCTCATTCATCTCTCAGATGGTTATCACCCGCTTGGCCTAAATGTGATAAATGCAAGAGGTTACTTTTAAAGGAATGGCGATAGAAATTAACTTAGATTAGATATGGGTTTTATACTCTCCATGACCGAACCGATATGGATTGGTTAAGAAAAGGATCTTACTTGCCTTACAAATAGATGAAGATTGTTCCTACACTTGTCCTCTCAACTATCACTTGTCTGACCTCCCTGTCAGACATCGAATCTATCACACACCATCGTCCAATAATCGTTTCCACTTTGCTCCTCTCTCACAATCCGCAGACCTTACTCTCTCTCCTATCCTCGTCAACTGATCACACCTCCTGACAATTCCAACACTCATGCCACATACGCCTTCCAAGTCAATCACCCGACCTTTGCCTGATTACTTATTCAGCATTCCTTTCTCTGATACCTGCTATGCTAAGACTTTATACTTCTTACCCAATACCTTTGGTACGATACGATACTATATCATCATGTAGTCTGAGGTTTAATATTGAATTTTGGCTGGTAAGATGGAATACTCTCATGATGCTTCAGATACCACAAAGCTTTTTGAAAATTTTCAATTGATGGTTTATTTATTTGAGACAGATATCTAAGAACAGATAAACACAGATGTCCACAATTAACATCTTTGAAGTTTTGAACACGGGCATTATTGTAATAAAGATTAGTTGATTTTAGATATTTTACTAAATTCTCAGGTGGAACACCTCCAAATGAATCAAACACAAATGCCTCATTGTTTAAATATTTAAGATAACAGATCCAGTGAGTGCCCTGATTTTTGTACTTATCAAAATTGACTATGCCACACTCTTTTTTGAGTGGTTGTTCTGGTAAAGAATCAGACATGTACACACCTCTAAAATGTTTGATGCCCAGTGGCTTAATTAAAGCTTCAATATCTTGGTTGGTAAGCGGCTCTTGTTTTTTTTTAACTTATTCATAACTCTCTTAAGACCTTTGCCTTGTTTTTCCATAGCCAGATTATGGCGCTTTTGTTCATCTAATTCAGCCTTATTCTTCTTGGCATCTATTACTGTTTTTGCTATGGCAGCCGTTCCCCCAGCTAAGCTGCCAACAGCACCGAGTGCTGCTAAAATAGCTGGGATACTAAATATGAAGCCACCTGTATGCAATTTTTTTCTAGATTGCTGTAATTTTCTTAATTGGGGGGTACTAAGTAATAATTTCATACCATGGCCTTTGGCAAGACAAGAGCTTTTCTTCTTGCGCTGCTTTTTGGTTAGAAGACTATCAATAGTTCTAAGAGATTTAAGACCTGCATAAGGTATCTGATACATAACACCCTTGGCCTTCATTCTTGGTTTATTATATACATATTCTGGGATTAACTAGTTCAATTAAGTTGTAGCTAATTTATTTAATCTATTACAACCCCCACCCCAGTTTTTGTTTGGTGTTCATAGCTATAGTAGTCCCCAATGCTGCTATTCTCTCACCCAAAGAAGCATCTTTGCTTACAAATCTACCAAATGCAGTCTCTTCTAATTTTTTGTCTGCCACATGTCGCCTGTCAAGATCGGTATGTGTGTTGTATGCTATGTCATGGTCTCTACAAGCAGCATCTAGGGGATTAACACCAGGGTCCCCTCTGTTTAGCCTATGATCTAGTTTGGTACCTGGACCACAATACTGATAGCCTGGTATGTGTAGCTCAAATGACAGCTTGTTTATAATGTCATTAACCAGCCCTCGACCCTCAGAGATATTCCAAAATTTAGGTGGTAGAGTATTAATAATTTTTATAAGATATCCAATCCCCTTAGTGTCATTCACTATAAAATTAGACAATTTGGTGCTTATCATGTCCATAATTCCAACCTTTTCATTGTAAAAATTATGGTTACCGGCATTTTCTTCACCAGCTATGACCAGCAACCTATCTACAAGTTTCCTGACATCATCAACCCAGACAAATTCTTTAGGCAATGTGTTGTACTGTTTGATCCCACTACCTGTCTTGATCTGTGACCATATGGGCTTGATTAAGTTGTTGTATTTTGCTCCATTGCTAGACTTGACTCTTTTTTGTGTGGGATCATTGTTCTGGTATAGAGCATCTGATTTTATTAATATTTCTTTGTAGTGCTCATAGTCTTGATCTGTATAGCTGCCAGGTCTCTTACGAGTCATCAGTTCCCACAATCAAGGTGTGCCAGGATACTTAACAAAAGCACCTCTTTCTCCAAGATGAGATTCTGAATATACAATCAAATCATATCCCATAAATGTTACTCTGAAATTGCCAATTCTATGTATGATGCTACCATCAAGCTCTGTGTCAGCATATAAGCCAAAAACCTCATCTTTGTTGTCTTTAGGTGTGCTTAAATATTTTTGAGCAAGAAGACCCAATTCAATAGAATCCTGACTAGCCTCAATTCTTCGAGGAGGAACAGGACTAGGTGTATGAATACTAGAAAGTGGGGTGATTGGATAATGTAATATGTTCCTAGCAGCTACCGGCACAAGCTCTGTGATCAAATTTTGGTTCTGCTCTCTAACAGTTTTGATATTTTTACCTAGTTCACTAATAGCATCAATAATAGGCTGTTCTGTGCGCTTGTGTTGTTCATAAAAACCTCGGTTCTCTGATTTCCATCCCTTAAATCTTTTTACAAGATAGTCTCTTAATTTAAGATCATCAATAACTGGTATTTTCATGGTTATTTATATATGTTTCAATATCTAGAAAATCGTTGATTTTATTTCTATATTTGCCACTATTGGGTTTCCTTGTCATATCAATTGTGACAAACCCATAGCTGTCCTGGTTCCAGCACCTGCTGCAAAACTTGGAAAAATCATTGTAGCTCAAGTCCCCACCTACATATTCATCATGTATGTGTTTGAGGTTAGTATGGTCTTGATGAAACACACATATAAAATTGCTGTTGTCTCTTATCAGCTGTTTTGGTATTTTAGAAAAAGTCTGTGCCAGGTAGAAGCAATCTATGTTTTTGTGCCGGCCCTGTGTAAAAAAATTTCTAACCTTGTTTTATTATCCAGTATAATATCATCAAACACAACAACAGAGTTATCGAGACATTCATTAAGTGGCTTAACATCTGATTCATAAGTGGCTATATCCAGTAAATCATATAGCTTTATCAGGTGCTGATATTTTAATTGTTCTAATATCTTAGAGAAGACATACAAGTGCCTGTTTTTCCAGTCTAACCAGTTGGGTGCCAATAAAAATATCAATCATTAGTGTAGTTTTACCACAAGCCGATGGCCCAACAATAAGACATCTAATATTATCAGGCAGCAGCTTGCCATTTCTTTTAGTCTGCTGTTCAGGCTCTGGTAGTCTTTTTATAACATCCCAGGTGTTCATAGTATCACTTTGTCTGCCTCGATCCAGCTGTGTTCTGGGAGTCCTAGCCATTTGACCAGTATTTTGTTGCCTTTTCTGCGGATGACTTTTTCTGTAAGATATGTGTCGGGCTGTTTAGTTTTGCTGAGCTCTTCTTCATAAAACCTGCCTTTGAGAATTTCTCCTCGATGGTCTTTTATTATATATCTGTTACGGGTCCCAGGTTTAACTTGAACCACTGTAAATAATTCAGTACTCCAGTTTCTGGTAAAGCCTCTTTTGAATAAGTGCTTATATTTACTAATTCTTACTTGATCACCAACCTTGTATTTAGCTTTTTTGGTTGTTGGCTGATATCTAGGATAGTAAACAGTGCTGATCAATTGCTGCTCATCAGATGAAGTTACCTCAGAGGGCTTCATGTTGATTGTGGTGTGGACTGAGTTGTTATATCTATCTAGAAGTTCTGGTAGGAAAGTAAGCCATTTATAATTACCTTGAAGGGTAAATTGTTTATACATATGATTTTTTAGAGTTCTGTTGAATCTTTCTACAATAGAGGCCTTGAGATCACTGTAACTCGAGTAATGTTTTATTGACTGGCTTTTAATAAATTGTTGGAACACCAAATTATAGAATTCTTTGCCATTATCTGTTTGTAGATAGCGTGGTGATCTTCCACTCTGATTAATAATTGTCCTGAAGGCTTCTGTAACACATTTTCCAGTCTTAGATTTGAGCGGCAAAGCCCAGGCATATTTTGAAAATGTATCTATAACAGTAAGTATATACTTGTAGCCTTTGTTGATCTTGTCTAAGTTTTTCAGCTGTCCCCCATGAGGGGCATCTCAACCAAGTCACACTGCCATAAATCATCTATGCCTTTTGTAACCACTGGCAGTCGCTTATAGTTATGTCTGGCTGGTTTGTGTAGTTCATCAACAATAGTTTGTTTAGACATAGTATGTAAACAAGAACATTGCAACTATGGGGTATTCAGCAGCTGATACTACAGGATTTTCTAAATACAGTTTGTCTCCTATTTGTATATTAAATTCAAGAGAACCATCATCTTCAGCATAAGCTGTCTCTAATGTATTGGGGTCTGTAAAATCCTCTAACTCTACACAGGTGACCTTTGGTTTGTTGTCAGCATTAGTTATTGATAAGGTAGGGTAGTGGTGAGCCTGTGGTTGTAGCCAATATTTGATTTTGATTGGTCTGAGTGTGCCTCCAACAAAAAACTGGTAATAAAATTGTGCAGGGGACAGTATATACAGTTTGCCACCTGGTGTAAATGGTGAATCATATTCTTTGTTGGGGATACTGTACAATTCAAGAATTACTGTATGTTTAGGATTCTCGATTAGGCCAGTTATTTCTTTTTCTGCTGTAAGCAATCTACTTATTACAGATTCAAGATGCTCATTGATAGTCCTAACAATCTCATCGTGGCCTGGTTTGATTCTTATGTCCACAGCAAGTTTCATGTATTGTTGTACAATCTCTTGAAGCTGCGTGGTAAAAACAGACAGAGCATTTGCTTGGTTGGATTCCATGGTCCCTAGCTGTTGTTTAATGTTGGCTACAATTTGCTGTAGATTTTCAACAACAGCCAATTTTGAACTTTGGGCTGTCAGATCATGGACTTGTTTTCTGATATCCTCAAACAGAGCATAAATTTCATTACTATGTTGATTAGTTGGTAGAGTGGCCACTGTCTGAGTAAGCTGTTTGATCTCTGTCTGGATATTCTTGATATCTTCAGATTTTAGTATGCGATTCACTGTTCTCTTAATATTTTTAAGTTCTTGTGATGTAGGCAGATTGGCTACAGTATTCTGCAAAGACTCCAGGGCCAATTTCACAGCATTTAATTCAGAAGCATCAGCCACACTACGCATAGCATCTTTGAGCAAGGCTATGTCTGCCTGAGTAGGTGTTGATTGTTGTAAAATTTCAAGTTTTGTTTGGATATCATCGATCAAGTGATGAAAATGAGATAGCTCAGATTCAGTGTTGAGGTTTTCAAGTTTGGTGATCTGTTGCTGGACACTGACAAGGGTGTCTACAATACCAGGCAAGCGAGATTCTAGAGTTTCTTGTACATTTGTCAGATCATTTTGTACTGCTGCTATGGTACCCTCAAGATGGGTTATGGTACTCTGAATTTTTCCAAAATCTTCATATGTCTCAAGTTGCAGCTTGATGTTGGCAACACTACGAGTTATAGCACTCAGAGCATCAGAAGATGGTAGGTTGTTCATAAAAGTTTCAAGTGTCTCAATTTTTTCTTTAACCTCGGCTATGGCATTGTTCAAAGGGTCTAAATTTGGAATCTCCAGTGATTGAATTTGTTCTTTTAGAGTGGAAATTACTAGATCAAAATCTTCTTGTGACTTTATGCTTTTGACAATTGTTTGGAGCTGTGTCTGGACACTACCAATCTGCTCTTCTAGTTGTTGTTTTAATTGCTCAGAATTGATAGCCTGAGTCTTTAATTTGGCTTGAAGAGCTGCTACAGCCTCCTCTAAACTTTGAAAATTATCCAATGTTGCCAAGTCAGTATATTTTTGAAGCAATAATTTAAGTTCTGAGTCAATTTTAATAAGAGGGTCCATGCATTGTGATTGTAAATTAGTAATTTCTAGTTGAAGACTGGCATTGAGTGTGGTTTGTAAAGCTTGTAAATCGTTTCTTAATTTTTTGACTCTAACATCAAGCATCAGAATCTCATCACTGTGATCTTCATGCCTTGTATGGCCAAATATATCATTAGGCATTTTTGTTTTTTTTGTTTTAGTTATTTATTATAAAATATCTAATTCTTAATTCTATAAAAGAAGGTATAAGCTTGTCATAATATCCCGGGATCTCAATATATATAAACAGTCACTGGAAGAGACAGTATATACAGTGCCAGAAATCATGTTTGAGTGCTTCATTCTATAAATATTTCTCCCTACTGAAACCTTAACATCGCCCTCGGGAGTTGTAATAAATTGTAATTGACCACCTATAGGTAATTGGTAATGGTTTAAATTATTGTTAAATATGTATAATGTTTTACCTGTTTTATCATCAACATCTGTAAGTATGCTATTTAGATGAATAATTAACAAACCACTTAGTTTAGATATTATAGATTGTATATTAGGAGTAGGTGCTGGTGTTGGCAAGCCCATAATAGCTTTTTTTAATCCAAATAAATTCATTGGCATGTTTATTTATTTCAAATCATGCTTTGTGATTGGGCATTGATTGCCACTTCTTAAGTCACAATGACCCAATGGTAGAGTATGTACACCACATGATAAAATGCATCTCTTATCATCATGTGGGTCTAGCGCCACTTTTCTTAGATCATTTGTGGTCAACAAATGATCTTTACTCTGGATCCTGCGTTCTGATATTCTGATTAAACTCTGTGACTTGAGACAATTTTTGTAATCTTCAAATTCAAGCTCTTTGTCTACAATTTCTCTACCAATACCCTTGGCTTTTTTTTAGTAACAGCACCACTACATGTTTCAAAACTATACATCTTGGCCCTTAACCCAGCAAATCCTACAATAACATCGCCAAGAGTCTCATCTTTTAACTTGCCAGGCACCTTTTTGTTGTGGGGTTGAATCTTTGTATGTTCACTAGTATCAAAATATTTAAACAATTCAGGCTGTGATATATCTTTATAAACATCATCTGTTTGAATATCAAGAATAAAACTATCTGTGTTCATGTACATTAATTTTATACTATTACCATAAAAAGGTTTCAACACATCATAATAGAGTTTTAACATATGTAATTTGGCCAATTCTAATATCACAGCCCCTACATAAATAGGTTTATCAAACTTAATCTTTTTTTTTCATATTAAAAAGTGTCATATTTTCATCATAAATTCCTCTATAATTGAAATTAGGCTTTGCCACCAATTTTTTGCTCCGGCTGGGGTCGGTAACTAATTTAACATCAGTATGCTTTCTAACATTTTCTATAGTTTTGCCATATACTGAATTGACCATTAATTTAAACAAAGTTTTATCAAATTGGCTCACTGCAGATGTTCGAAGCTCGGTGTTCGTATCAATATATGGCTTCAACCATCTTGAGTGCCTGAACCTCAAGACTTTGCCAACATTGGTTACTTGAACACCGTGATGCATCAGGAACTGAAGGTTCTTGTAATATATAACATAACACTGTTTTGGCTCCAGAGTCATCATTAGCTTCTTTTGTTTAGAGCCGGGTGAACACTTAACCTCAGGAATTGGGGGCAGATCAGAAAACTTGTTGTGTAAATTATCAGGAATTGTCAGATCAACCCCTAAGAACAGGCCATAGTTACTGTCATCAAAATCCTGAAGATCCCCAATACTAAAATTTTCAATCCACTCAAGCCCTGCATCCATCCTGTTTATCCATCATAGCATAACCATACAAGCTGTAGGCATCCACATAAAGTATATAATTTGATGGCCGTGATGGATCATAATCAGGAATATATTTGTTATTAGCTCTGGCATATCTTTGAGAACATTGCACCATACCTCCTCGTATACATTGTCCCATAAATAGATACATATCTTGATCTTGAATTAAATTCAATTGCATTTTAGTATTCAAAAACATTGCAGACCCTGCTAGGCCTGGAGCACTGTAGAAATAAATTGGATCCAGCTTGTAATTTTCTATTGAAGATTTTCTAAATGCCTGAAGTATATTGGCTAAGAGAGTTACATCAAGTTTTAAGTATTCCCTATGATAATCACCAAGTGTCTGGCATTTTAAGTTGTCCCACATCAACTGAGCATGGTGATAATCTTCATCAGTAATTTTGGATGCCCTGAGTTTACTGTAGAACTCTTGTTGCAATGGCAGAGCACACTCATCAAATTTAGAAAAATCTGTAACATAGTCATATGGATATACACCCTTCCGCCTAATTAATTTCAGGTCCTGATTTGGAAACATAGCACAAGTAATTTTAAATTGATAATCAGATAATTGACTGGCTAGAGTAGCCAAGCTAGCCGACAAAATTCTGTATGAATCAAGAAATCTTAAGTGAATAGGAACACCATTAACTTTAATTATCTTGCTAATAGCTATATATTTCTCATCATTTTCTGCTAAAATATTTAAATTCTGCTTGTCAAACCCCTCGTACCTGATCAGATGATGAAAATCATAATTGGATGCACCATGGCAAAATATTGAGACAAATTTTGGTCTCTGGATCTTAATATTACAACTATTACACAGAGCCATTAAGAATTTACCATTTGTATGGGAATGGTGTTTTATTTTGATATTTGTATCTGAAAACTTAAAATCACATACCAGGCATTTTTCTACATTGTTAAAACTTTCAATCTGATTTTTTGTTAAAGGCATCAATGGTTTTGATTTTAATAAGATATTAGATGCTATGTTATGGCACTCACTTTCTATTCTATGTGCAAATTCTTTGATAGCATTTGGTCCCATATATAAGTGTGGTTCACTAGCAACACCATCCCGTATAACTATATAACAAAAACTAGAAGGTTCATGTAATTGGTATGATGTACTTGAAGATTCATCAGGATCTGGGCTGCAGAATGCAAGGGGTTTGAGGTCTGATTCAAAATCACAAACTGGGTGTTCCAACAAGGCTTCAAATTTTTTGAATTTTGCATTTTCATTTGGCTTAGGCATAACCATATGAACAGGTTTATGGTTGCCACAATATTTTAAATGTTCAACTAACTTGTTTTTAGCAATTTCTGCATTCTCTTCACTAACCCCATTTACCATTTTTTGACCATCAAATACAGTTAAACATCTTCGGCACAACTTGAATATTCTATTAGATTTGTCTAGTTGTTTTCTTACTAAAGCTTCAAGACTGTGTATTAGAGTATAATGGTATGTGCCATCCCTCTCAATTAAAAGCAAATCAATCGGAACAGCAAAATCATCATCAAGTGTACTAATTCTGAGAGGTTCTATCAAGCAATTCCCAGCACCAGTAGAACAAATAAATACATTAATAGATAATGGTTTACCATTGATATCTCTGGCCTTTTTTTCAAATTTATCAATATTCTGAACAGACATTGGATATTCTAAGCCCTCCATTGCATCATCAAAATTATGTTCATGTTGTTTATAATAACTTATTCTCTCTGGACTATTTAAAACTGGAAACAAAGCAGCTAAAATACACCACAAAAAACATTTCTCATCATTATTTTCTATGTTAACCACGGCTTTTTTGTTTTTAATATTGGCAGGTAATGGCAGATATGTAGAACCTTGTAGTGGGCTAAATTCAGAAATATTAATATATAATTTGTGTGGAGTTCCACATAAACTCCATCCTGATTCTTTAGCAGCAAACTCAGAATGTTTAATATTCAATTGCTCTATCAACCTGCTTATTATTTTGTCTAAATTTGTATTTGAATATATAGCTACAGTTTCTGTTATGTGGGGCTGTGTAAATTTTGTTCCATTTGATTTCTTATATTGTGTAAATAATTTGAAAGATAATTTATAAGAGCTATTTTGTTTATTTAGAATAGCTTGTATATCAGGATTTATGTTGTTCAAAAAATTCTTAATATCACATCTTAGCTCTGATATAAAACGATAATCCTTTAATTGGCTATTAAAACTGCTATAAATAAGTGCATTGCGAGGCTTTTTTGCTGATCTAGTATTATTAGATGTTTTAAATTTCCTTTTTAGACTAGATGAAGATGTAGAAAGCTGTACATAACAAGTATTTTTATGTTTATATAAGAAATATTCCATGTTATATTCTCTATGGCATTTTGGGCATATTTTTGTAAGTGTTCTGCATTTTTCTGGATCACAATTCTTTTGGTGCCTAGCCCAATTAGAGCTAGATATATTTTTATTACATTGATTACAATATTTTTGATTTGGCATTTTTATTATTAATTTATTATATAAGATTTCTTGAGGTTCAAATTAAAACTTTATATTTAATATAAAATATTAATTGTGTTTAATAATATGCTTTGTATATTTAATATGTTAATATTTTTTTATTATTAGTTTATTATATAAGATTTCTTGGGGTTTAAATTAAAACTCTATACTTAATATAAAATATCAATTAGGTTTAGCAATATGTTTTGTATACTTAGTGTATATATTTAGTGTGTGGGTATTTTTATTTTGATGAGTCTCTCAGTTTGGTTTTGCGTAGGTATTTTTATTTTGTTGAGTTTCTCTGTTTGGTTTCGCGTGGGTATTTTTATTTTGTTGAGTTTCTCAGTTTGGTTTTGCGTAGGTATTTTTATTTTGTTAAGTTTCTCTGTTTGGTTTCGCGTAGGTATTTTTAATTTGTTGACTTTTCTTGTTTGGTTTCGCGTGGGTATTTTTATTTTGTTGAGTTTCTCAGTTTGGTAGATACAGCGCGTAGGTATTTTTATTTTGTTGAGTTTTCTCTGTTTGGTTTCGCGTAGGTATTTTTATTTTGTTGAGTTTTCTCTGTTTGGTTTCTCGTAAGTATTTTTATTTTGTTGAGTTTCTCAGTTTGGTAGATACAGCGATATACAAGATCGATACATAACACATGCTATTAGGTCATTGCCTTTTTATGCCCGTGCAGACATGCAATTGTACTAGGTCAGTGATTCTGTAGGTCACTGCTTCTGTGGATCAATACTTATTCTATCTTTGTGCGTGTGGGCTATTAGTTTTTACAACCTGTCATTTATTAAGTATAGAATTTTGATTTGAACCCCAAGAAATCTGATATAATAAACCTAGGACAAAAAAATACCTACGCAAAACCAAACAGAGCAATTCTAGAAGACCTCTGCATATTACATTGTCTTAGTATTAGATATATACGTTGAGCCTGGTCCTAAATTAAAATATTCAGAACATTTCAGGTCAACATATTAACATAATAGTACAAAAATATTTTAAACAAGTATTTAAGATTATATTACAGTGTACTACTGTGTAATCAAAAAGCTCTTATGAGCTTATTGGATTAGTTTTAAGTAAAGCCAAAACAGTATCAAGAGGGACATATTTTTAACAAGCTTATAAATAACAATCTGACAGATACAGGTGTAGCCAAATCAATCTAAGAGGGGGGTCGTACTTTCTCAAAAACTTTTTCTGTACAAAAATCTGAAATTTGATAGAGGAGGACACTTGAGCACTAAGATTTTATAGGCATTTTGACCTAATTTTAGTACAGGCAATACCTCATACTTTCTCGCTCCAGTAATATCATAAATACCACTACTTATGTTGGTTCTGACTGGCAAGAACTTAAATGTTATAGGAATGCCTTTTCTGGAATTACAATTATTTTCGTCATAATATTTTCTTCGCAAGTGTTAAGATAATACGTTTAGAACACTGGTTTAGACACCAATTTCTGCAATATAAGAAGTGATACGGTGTAAAAAGGTACGGGGAGTTTTTAAATTTCCTGCAGTAAATGACAGTTTCAGGGACGGCGACAGGGGTGGGCACGGGTCGGCAAGCGCCTACCCAAATATTCCTGTGCCCAGCCGATTGCCCACCCAATCAAATTCACTAGGTACATATACTTAGGAATATGTGAATGTTGCAATAAATAAGTGTATTCTGGTGTTCATTACATGTATATTTTACTAATGAATATTATCTATATACTAGAAATGTTCACATATCATCATCCCATAAAAAGCTGATTTAACTTTGTCATTAGCAAACAAAAGGAATTACTAGAGATCTTGAAACAAGAAAAATGTGACCAATTGAATACGTCTATGATTAGAAGCATCTAGTGGGCTTAGGAGGCGCAAAATTATGCAGGGTATGGTTAAAATTAGATCAGGATTAAGGGTGAACTTGAGAGCTGCAGCTCTGGGCAGCTCTGGGCCTTCACTGGGGAAAAAACTGCTTTGAAAAGTAACTCATAAAGAAAAAAAATAGGTACTTTGGATGTGATGAAAAATGTAGAAATATGTATAACTATTCTAGGGTATAACCATCGGTGCTCAGTCAAGCGTGGTGAAGGGTGACGGCCATAAGCGGGATTTCTCTGGATATAAAATTATCTTCTCTGTGGTATAACTAACCACCTCGTGTAGCTTGGCGAAAAGTTATAACTGAAACTGTGGTTGGGATTGGTTTGGGATCTTGGTGTTGTAAGCTACGGGTCTTCACATATATAAATCCGGGTCTGCGTATGATTAAAATAATCTCTAAATAATCAAATAAGAACCTCAGCGGTGCTTCCTCCAGCAACACAATAAATTATTTCGACTTTTTAATTAGATCTACAGTGAAATTCCAGAAGAATATCTTTCTTTATTTCATTACAATTTTTATATTTGTATTTTACATACCTGTCATTTTCAAATAACTATCGCGTTACAACTCCAGGGCTCCCGGGTTCGAATCCTGGCCTTGGCATGAATGTTTGTGAGCATCCATTCATCATATCATCACTCATCCCCATCTTCGCAAATTAGCCAAGAGTGGCACAAAAGGCGAAGTAAAATAAATCAAATCAAACAAACAATTCTATTTATAAATCCTAGTTCCACATATAGATTTTGCCTATCAGTTACGTAATCATGCGATTTTTCTTGTGTTTAACTTACGTAGAGAAAAAAGAAGAAGGTGTTAGAAGAAAAGCTTTGTTTTGAGGGCGTCAGAGAACTAATTAATCACGATGAGAATGGTTCAAACTTTAGAAGCACCAGAGGTTCAGCCGAAAAGGTCAACAGAATATGTAGATGCAGATGAAGTAATGAAGAAAAGGTACACGAAGTATCCATAAGATAATTTGGTTTATTTGTTTTTTTAAGTCGAATTTTATGCTCACATAGGTTAATCGGGACTAAACCTACAGTTTAAAGGAGTCCGAACCAGTGTGCATTGTGCTTCCACCAGGGGAGGGGTCAGTAAAAGCCAGAACCTCTTCATTATAAGGCGACAACGTTATGCTATTGGAGAAAAATATATACAGAAAGAACTAACTCACAGGAAACGTGTAATTTCATCACCACAGAAGATGCATTCCTTTATGAGGGTGTATTGCCAGAGACAAATATTTGAGACTTTCGGAAAACAACGTTATTGTTCATGGAGTTAGCTGCCTTGATCCAACAATGAAACACTGTGAAATTGAAACTACCACCTCAACTTTCAAAGGGGTATGAACTAATGAAACTATACTTTTAGAAGAGTAAGTTGTTGCTGATTCGACTGATTTGTTCTATGTGAAGTCACGTTTCTGCTAATTTTGGCTAATGGCGACAATGTGGTTCAATGGTGATTAGATGAAAGTGACGAAGGGGGGAAAACAAATACACGCAAACATTGAAAATACAACCGCCCCACAAATTATTATTTTGACTGCGGTTCCAGGCGCCAGGGACTCGTTCGCCTGCAAGATTAAAGTTTCCAGGGTGTACGTACTGCGCAGGGTAGAGGTTGACATTTGAGCGCTTTCGAAAAGGTCGGTCCATACAACCCAAGTCGTCTGTGAAAAGAAGGTGAATTACCGGGAGATCAATTTCGATGAATTCCTTGTGTCCAAAATCACATTTTACAAAATGTAAACTATTTGTTACCTCAGTGCATGTGTTCATCTAACCATACGTGTATCACTTCTCCCGCATGAGTAACGAAAACTTACTTCAGATTTTTCAATGTTACTTGATCATTACTTTTGGGCGATATTTTATAAAGATAGCCTTTCATAAGCCTGGGGTAACTTTATGCAGAATGAACAAAAAATTGTTTTTTCCGTGTGTGTGTGTGTGTGTGTGTGTGTGTGTGTGTGTGTGTGTGTGTGTGTGTGTGTGTGTGTGTGTGTGTGTTTACATTCCCAATAAGACATTAATTTTAATCCAAATATCCAGTAGCGGCGATTAGGAGGAGCGAGGCAGTAAGTACCCCCGCCACATTTTGCCACTTGTTGCACCCGCACTATGGCTTCTTAATGCTAAGACTTTTCTACCAAGAAAGTGAACTGTCCGAGCCCCCAAGTTTTGGCAACCGATAGTCGTTACTGCAAACATTCAGATACATTTGTCAGTTGTAATAACCTTGTAAGCAGGGTGCAAAATCCTGGGGGGGGACAGGGGGAATTTACCCCACCAACAATCCTGACCTCAAAAATCCCCCACCAAAATTTTCTCGGGGGGAGAGTTTTTCTTGTAACAACCAAATATAAGCAATTAGTATTTACTTCTTATGTGCTTTACTAAGGATAATCTCGAAAACGCACAAAATAGTGACTTCAGAATGCTTTCTCTCTTTTTCAATAGATTATTACTCTGTCTATACCAATAACAATATGCGTGCAATAAAAGAAGAATGCAAGTCAAACATAATTATAAATTATACGTAATAGTTTCATATTAATACAAAAACTAAACAAAAGCTTGTACATAACAAAACTATATCGTATTTTTGATTGATTGCATTTGAGCCCGACCCTGTGGCCGAGTAGTTAGCACATCGCGCTGCGACGCCAAGGGTCCCGGGTTCGAATCCCGGTCGGGCTTGGTTGTTTGTGAATGTCCATTCATCAATTTCATCATTTCATCATTCATCCCCATCTTCGCAAATTAGCCAAGAGGCACAAAACGCGAAGTAAAATAAACTAAATCAAATCAAAAAATCAAAAGCATTTGTGTTTTAAGTCCACTTTATGCACAGTAAGGCTAATCGGGACTGGATTTACAGTTTAAAGTGGAATCCGAACCACTGCGCCTCCATATTTCGTAATTTATTGACATCTTTAACCAGTTAGTAAAGGAATTAATTTGATACTTTGCACATATCTGATATATATAAAAGTAACTAATTAATTACTTTCTGTGTATTTAATAACATTATAAATACCCATATCATAATAATTCATGTATGTATATGTGTGTGTGTGTGTATATACACGCATATGGGGAGTAGATTAAGATCTTCCTCCTCCCCACCACCAGTCTTCAATGATTTCGCACCCTGCTTGTAAGCCAAGAGAACTGATCATTAACCCCCAAGTTTCAGTAAAAAACTCATATGATGAAAATAATATGATCAGGAACATGCATTTAAATTAGGAGAAAGTAATTTAATCCTTCACCATTGTCTACCATCACAATTTTTATCACTGTCGCCTAATATATAAAGTGGAGTAGGTATGTGCCTTGTATTTTTGTACTTGAAGGACAAAATGTGATGTAACCAATTCACATTTTTTTTCACTACATTGACATGAAGGAAAGAATGTGATTAGAATATATGGCTTTGCACACACAAACACTTCCATGAAATAATTGTATTCATCGGAGACGAAGAAGTGGAACAAGATGCGAGAATAGATTAGAAGTGAAGGGAAATCGGGAGTGTAAGAGAGAAGGGGATTCATAAGTATGTATGTCATACATATATGTGTCTTACATGCATATCTATACCTTATATGCCCACCCTAATCTATCAAAATACAGCTTCTGCCCACCCGGTAGAAAATTGCTGGCGCCGCCCCTGAACAGTTTTCTTCAGTTAATATATATATTGCAAATTTTTGTATTTAGCCTACTTTTACGTCGCTTTTCCGTCACTTTGTTTAACCGCAACGATGAGAACGCATGGTTAATTTAGTATGTATCTTCTCTAACATCACATTTCTTCCCACTTTTGGCTAATCGCTACAATGAAGATGAATGACTACAAGCAGTATTCGAAGTCGGGGTGCAGGAGAACACCCCCCCCACACACACACACACACTACCACCACTACCAACAAGCACAATCTAAGTATCACCCAACCCGCCAGGATACGAGACGAACTTTTTCTTCTGTCCCATCTCATTTCGAAAACATTCACTTGTCCCATCTCCTTTTATGAGACGAGACGCAAAATGTCTCGTCTCGTGAGCAACACTAACATTAACAATAGAAGCATCCTCCTAGCTGTCCCCAAAGTCTCGAGCAAACATCCTCCCATGTAACAATTTCCAGTTCAATGAAATGTCACTCACAAGGAAACAGTCATGCCCAGGTCGAGAGTCAAACCTGGAACATGCGACTTCCTCAGATAAATCATGAATTTTGTGTATAATAATTACAATGCCAGTTCATTCCTGAAAATTCTGAATCTGCGGTTTGGTTTGCATATATAAGCAGGATAATATTCAGTTTTCGAGGGCTCGTACCGTCGAAACGAGGAGTCAAAAAAAATATTAAGAAAGGTGTTGTTTTTTTTTGTTGTTTTTTAATAATGATAAGCCTTTCCATACGTTGTTAATTCTATATTTTCGAGACTTGAGACGAAAACGAGAATTGCCCTCCCAAACCGAGACGGCTGTTTATAAATAGAGACGAGACTGTCAATGAGACATTTACAAATAAACACGAGACAGACATTTACAACTCTCAACGAGAACGAGACCAAGGCTGCCATGTCTCATCTCGATAGGATCCTTAGTGGTGAAGTTGTGAACCGACCAATTAATGCGTTCGGGGTAACGAGATGAGGCGGCTTTTTTCGCAGTACAAAATTCAAAATATATCGTACCATTTCACTATGGGATATTGTTATACACATGGGCGTGTATATATAGTTCATGTTGGGGGGGGGGGATGGATCAACTTTTGGTATGATTAGGGTTGCTTCATTTCGTAAGTGAAAATCCAGGACACTGCTGGCCGAAAAATTGTTGGGGAGCAGGGGCTGCTGAACCCGACAAAGTTGTGTGTATGTAGTCACGAAGTTTCGCTAGAATTGATAGTTTTCTGTTCATCTTGTGTCACTGCGTTTTAAAAAACCAAATATCTTTAAGATGACTCGAGGGGGAAAAATAACTGATTTGACAGTCTCAATGCAGTTTCTTATCGCAGAAATTCCGAAACTATCAGGAAATTGCAGACATTTTATCTGCAGTCGCATCTGGTGTGTGGAATTACGTAATTTTCTTCCCATCCGTATCCCGTCCTACGTCTCTAATTTAAGAGAATAAAATAAGTCCGAAGAAATTTTTATGAACAAGCGGATGAACAGGTAACTGGTAATTTTACTGAACCAAAGGGGGGTGGACCCGTTGAACCATCCTTAAATACGCCCTTGGTTATACACATTATTTCCTTGTATTAATTATACATAAACTAAGTATTAACATGTACTGTGCGACTGATGTAATCATCTCAGTGTATTTTCTCTTAATTTCCCAAAAATATTTCATCATAACTTGCGCAACAGAAATGAAACTCAAACTGAAACTGCTTTATGGAAAATAAAGTAAAATAGGCTTTATAAATAAAGTGAAGAATGTGAAAATTGTTATTTTACACTACATAGGTTACGGTAAATTTCGATAAATATAAGTTTAAAATATATATATTTTTGAAAGTTTGGTCAGCAACCAATTTTACAAGCAATATTTTTCGCATGACCTGAGAACACGCACGCGGCAGAACCCTTTCATTTATCTTGCACGTGAGCAGCAGTGATATTTCATGGAAGAATGATCATTAAAAAGCATAGCTTTCCTTTCCACTATCGCTCCTTCTTCCATTATTTCAATCTGTACAGATTTGTAAAACTGCTGCACATATTCGCTCACCGTGGGCTACCCCCAGTAAACTGGACGCTCGAAGCAGACGACAAACGAGCTCTCCCTAAGTCGTGACGTTTTAACATGACGGCGGCGTGTTTTCAGCGCAACGCTAGCCTCGCAACTTTGGAAGTCTCGTTTCGG
Organism: Lepisma saccharinum; assembly: GCF_977018435.1. Lineage (NCBI taxonomy): Eukaryota > Metazoa > Arthropoda > Insecta > Zygentoma > Lepismatidae > Lepisma > Lepisma saccharinum. The sequence continues at coordinate 136,241,074 of NC_139230.1, forward strand.
CCTTAAACTGGACGCAGAGAAACGCGAGAACTTGCAGGGGTCATTTTTCGAGGGTGTAGTTTTTAAAATTGTTTTAAAAGAAATTGAGTGGAAATGTCCATTCCGCCAAGAAAACTTGACACATGATTACGCGTAACACCAACACAAGGGCACGAGAGGTGGGAAAATAAAATTTAAAAAGTAAAATGATTTAAAACGCCGATTGAAGCAACTATTATACATACATTTCGAACTACGCCTACCAGTTGGTTTGCTACCTCCGATAGGATAAATGCTATTTTCTTAAATCAATTAGGAGCTAGGTGTGTATTTAAAAAAAAAACAGTTATGAGAACTTTGTTTCATAGATGGCTTGCTAACAATCCCTCGCTGATCCGTCTTAACATATGGGAGAAGACTGGGTTGAAAAGCGCATCAGATTTAGAATTATTAAAATGTCATTTTCAAGATTCTTAATATGCTAATAAAATTCATTTCTCGTACTTACCGGACAAGAAGCATAGCTCCAGATACGACTCCTGTATCATATCCAAATAAGAAACCACCGATCGCACTAAGGAGAGTGAGAACGTAAACGAAAGCAGGTTGCTTCCCTGTCTTCTTTTCAACGGCATCGTCGAACGGAGGTTTAGTTGTGTCAGTTGAATCGTACTGTGTCATGATTATTAAACCGCGAAATATTTACCACACTTCAACTGACCGCTCTTTACACGGACACTGGTATTAATGGTATTGCTTCGCGACTACGCGCTCCTGCCATTCTTGTTGTTTTTATGATAACACGATCGAGTCGAAAGTCGAAAATGTTCACGGTCGATCGATGTCGACACAAGGTCTCGATTCGTTCAAGCAGAGTTGCCAGCATTACGATATTTTTTTGTATCATGGAATTTGTGATTCCTCAGGCAGCTGCAGTGACAGGGCTGTTCATTGTCAAACTTTTCCGGTTGCGGCGCCACAATGATGTATATAAGGCTATATATATATCATTGCGGCGCCACCCCCGTTGTGCCCCACCCTAAACAATTTCGTTCGTCATTTGGTTGTCCTAAGCTTTACATTGGAACGCGATAGGATGTCTATTCAACAGTTTTTCAACAAAGGTAAACATTTCTCGTGTAAATCGATAATAAAGATGAGTTTAGTAAACCTTTAAGATTATGTAGCAAGTCATAAGTTTCCGAAAATTACATTCTCCTGAACTTTAGAATTAACATATTACAGCGTAACTCGGGCAACTCAAGTTGCTAAGGCTGTCCCTAGCCGCTCGCCCCATTTCGGTGCACTTCCATATTTTCCAAGGATTATCCACATACTTACATCCATTATCCACATACTTACATCCATATCTCGCATAAAGTGAACACTGCAGCTAGGGACAGCTTTAGCAACTTGAAAATGCAAGTTACAGCACCAAACCTGACTTGCCTAACCTATCCACGTACGCATATAATAGCTTAAATAAACAAAATTTAACCTGACTAACCTATTTACATGCTTATCTCTGCTATTATATGAATACGTGAGTAGGTTAGGTAGCTCAGGTTCGGTGCTGTTAGCATACATCTCCCAAATTGCTAAGGCTGTCCCTAGCCGCTCGTAAAATGGGGCTGCTCATTGCCAAACTTTTCCGGTGGCGGCGCCACCCATATTGTGTCCTCAAAATAATTTCGTTCGTCATTTGATTGCCCTAAGCTTTACACTCAAACGCGATGGAATGACTATTCAAAGCAGGCCCGTAGCCAGGCAGGGGCTCAGCTCCCCCTGGAACTGCCGTCAGCCCCCTTGACATTAGGTAACACTATTTTATATAATTTGTTTGCAGTGAAGAGTGAAAATGTAGACAGCACATATTATTTTGCTCACAACTTTGGCGAAGGATAAATTCATGTAACATGAGCAGCAGCTATTACATTCTTTATCTGCACCTTCGCTGCTCCTCTTGCGACCTCCCTTTAGACAAAAATCTGTAATTTTGATGTCATCATGCAAATTCTCTCCGTATCTGCGTCAAAGGTCAACAGATCCCAAGTTTAGGGAACGAAGAAGAGTTTCATTTCTTCGGCCGGGGGTGGAATGTACTGTAGGCACTATGATTGAATATTTTTTGATTGAATTGTGCATTTATTCTTGTGTGATATAAATATCTGTATCATCAGAAGTAGTATGGAGTGTGTAGTAAGGGATGATTTCAGTAGCAGTCAATTAACGCTTCAAGCGATGTTTTAAAAGATATAAAAAATGTAGTTTTGTGTATTTCTAAATCTTATGTAACATTAATGACACCCCCCCCCCACACACACACATGATTTACCTTCATTTAACACTGTTAAACTTTTGAAAAATGGACTTGGTTTACAAAGCCCCCCCTGATAGCCTGTAAGCCCCCCTGGAGATCAATTCTAGCTACAGACCTGATTCAAAGGTTATTTTTTACCGGAGATAAGAGTTTCTGGGTAAATCGATAATTAACATGTGTTTAGTTAAGCTTTAAGATTATGTATCAAGTTGCAAGTTTCCGAAAATTACATTTGCCTGAGCCTAAAATGTAATATATTAAAGCGCAACGGCAGGATAGATAAATTTCATGTGTTTATGAACAAAGAAATCTAAACATGACGTCATTTGGGTCGTCCCTAGCTGCTATGAGTCAATAATACGAAAATTTGGATTCTATATACGTTTTATGGTTGTTTTGATTGCGAGTATGTGTGGGGAGAAATTCACCAAATCGTCCAGAGAAAATGCATGAAATGCATGATATTTATTATTATGCAATATGCCCTGAAAAATAATATTAACGTATGTTATTTTTGTATTCGCCCTCGTACTTTCATCCTCTATATTCTTGGTTACAATACTTTCAAAATTAAAATTCTTGTAAATAAGAACACCCTAGAGGTTGATTGCTTTATTTGTTGTTTTAAGTTCACTTTATGTCCAGAAAGGCTAATCGGGACTGGATCTACAGTTTAAAGTGGAATCCGAACCATTGTATGTGCCATGTGCCTCCACCGGGTATCGAACCCTGGATCCCTTGATTACAAGGCAACGACGTTGAATAAAATAAAGAAAACGATCATACGGTATTATTACGTATTATTCTTTAACGGGCTCACAACAATTAAGCACTTTAATTGTGAAAATTTCAAGTTACTTAAACAAATACTGCGCAAAAGTTGAGTTTTCTTTAGTTCCGATATATTTCCTAATGATAATCTTTTTTAAAAAGCCTACATTTATAGCACTGATTATAATGTAGGATTATTCATCTATCATATTCCGACATGTAATTTCTGATGTTAAGATTAAATTAAACTTACAATTTAATATAATAACAGCACGTTTAGCATGAAATACCCCACGTACTGGACACACACAGCTTTAGGAAGATACACCATCAACAGCTAATAAATAAATAATGCCACTGTTGCTGGTGTCGTTGGCACTTGAAAAGTGACTCACTTCCCTGATTGGTAGGCTATTTCGATCTTCGAAACGATACTCTGTCGCGGAAATCTGTGGAGCAAAGCCGCACATAACGATAGAGAAGGAGAGAAAGTGAGCTGGCGGAGCCCCTAATAGCTGGTAGGAGCTGCAGTACGTGCTGCTCCTAACAGCTGGTAGCTCCAGCCACATTTTCCTCTTCATACATTCACTTCCCATCTCACTCGTTCATTGGTCGAACACTCTCGAGACATTTCTTGCGCAGAGACTTGCTTTCGTTCGCTTGCTCCAGAGATATACCTATATATATAGAATGGTTTCCAGTTTTGGCATAGTCCATAATTCCAAAATCTGAGAATTTAGCAAGCCCCCTCTAGATGGGTGCCAATGAAGCTAGAAACACCCCACGCGAAGTTTGAGACCCGTGCGACATGTTCCGGTTGTGCTCCATGCGCTTTTATGTTTTTCCCATAAGGATTGCACGCCTTAAACCCAGAGGTGTAGTGGTAAAATAAATAGTACCAGGACGGTCCTTTCCCTTCGGTGTTTTCTGCAATAGATATCTTCGTGTCACTAACGCGCCTGTTTCGAAACATATTCACTGCACAGTATTTCATAAATTGAATAAATATTTCGTAACCTCTCAATTTCTCCCATAATGCAGCAAATGCCGAATTCCAATTTGATTTATAAAAATACAAGAACATTTTGATATGCAACTTGCATATTAATAATTAAAAAACTACAAAATAGAGGATAAATCAAAGGTTAGAGTAATAATTGTAGCACCGAAAAATAAATATATTTAAAGCTTTATATGTAAACCTCATATTTTCTTATTTAATAAACGTGTGAGAGAAAATTTATTGTCTTCGGAACTTAACTTCAATGTTAACCTCTTCTTCATTTCAGATGATATGTGTTTAATTATTTCGGTACTATTATAACGAGAATGAAGAGTTAACCGCACATCAAGACCATTTTTCCTTTGCAAATTGATTAGATCCTTATGATCATTGAATGGTCTATCATTCTTAGCTAAATAGTATGAAGTATTGAAGATTTTGTCTGTCGCATCAATCAAATGCTCCTCTTGTTGTAAAGTAGCATTTTCAAATTTCTGTTTTTTTAGATGCAGAAAGAATTTGTGTTACCTTCTGATGTGCTAGAGAAAGCTGGTGGCCCAAAACGTTTGTTCTTAAACACTTCAACTGTTGTTCTTTATTTGTGCCATTAAATGAAACTTGACACTTAACCCATTCCTTACTTAATGATAATCCCTGACTTTTATCAGGCCATAAATAACCTACGGAGCAACAATCATCACACCCTAAATACCCATTTCTTGCTATCAACCATGTATGTTACGCTCCAACCACTGTTGCTCAGACCATATAGAGGGAAAATCAGAACACGAAACATTACCTGTATTGGCTTCATGTTGGAATGTCGCTGTTGTTGTTGCCGTTTCTGAGGTTCTTGTTGATGGTGTTACGTGTGATACACTCGGCGAAAGATTAACATTATGTACAGCCAGTACTGCAGAATCACTACCATTGTCACTCACAGTTTTATTTTCTGTTTTTTGTACTTTTTGGAAATAATTTGTAACCTTGTTCTCATACCTTATTTTCATTTCGAATAGAAAATCATAGCGCGACCGAAAATACGTTTTAATCACCTCGAAACTCACAATGTAAATGCTAAGAACAAAAGAACAGGCGCAAGTGAGAGTCAGCCACAAATTCTCCCATTTTTATGCTTCACCGTCTTACCGCAATTAAAATCCATTGATGAGAGCGAAAATGCTGGCGGCGTCGGTCTCAACTTTCATTGTCGACACAATGCAGCCAGCTGATTGATTCTTTCGCCTAAATAACGGTTGCTTTACAGGCTATTCATAACAGAGTAGGTGTATTTCATTATATCAGTTAATATGTTTTCGATATAGACCTCATACATATATTTTAAGGAAGACTTTTAAAGTAAAAAATAGTTGTTACAAAAATAAAGAACCAGAGCGGTCCCAGGGGTTAAAAAAAGTACCGGGGCGGCTCCCTGGCCCGCCCTGGCACCACTACACCCTTGCTTAAACCTTTCATTGCACCAAGTGTAGGTCAAAAGCGATATACTGCTAAAATATATTGATGTTTCGCAAGCAATTTGTTTGATATTCTCCACATATTGCTTTGGAACAATGGCTGCATTACATTTTTGTCATCCTCTTTTTCCTTTCGTGGTTATTACAGGTTATTCGGAAGTTTGATAAATGGATGCTATGCCATGAATTGTCTAAAGCAGCAAAACCATATTTTCTAGTTTTGCTTTGCAACACACCATTGATTTTTTCCTTTCGAAACAAAAACATATATGTGACAAATTTTCTTATGTTAAAGCTAATGCTTCGTCAGAACGACTACGCAGATAAAATATCTAATAATTTGTCAACTGGACAGCAATTCAACCTAGACAGTACCACTTCCCTTCACAGTTCAACGTCAATTGAAGGTACTGCGGGTGTCAAGCGCATCATGTGTTAAGAAAGGGTGGGGGATCATAGGCGTAGTTAGGTACGGGCTAGGGGGGCTAAGCCTCCCCAGACCCAGCCATTAGGCCCCCAGAAGCATGTGACATATGCATAAAATAATTAAGGAAAGAGAAACTGCACACAGAAATTAGATAATTCTCATGAAGCTTTTATGTATTACTCTTGTGGTGTGGCAGTCACAGATAAGGAAACAATTTCAAATTATGTCTTGATGTAGAATACAATGAAAGTTGAATTGTATGTGTCTTCTTACATATGTTCCGAAACAAGATTTCAAAGAAAATATATCATCGTTATTTCTTTTGATCTTCCACCTTGGAGTGCTAGGTAAACATTGTTATATTCAAACAATAGTGGTGTTGCAACCAGTGTTTGCATAAATGTAGCCTTTCAACAATGAGTTCATACAATTTTGTTTTTTTCTAACATGAAGAAGAAAAGCCGTCATTCTAGATACTAAAACAGAATAGCAGTTTTTATAGGGAAAAAGCGTCGGTTCAAAGAAGTGAAGTTACTTGTGGATTTGTATTGCGAGGAGGACATTTAAAGATGTACACCTGAATGGCGTGTGAATGTGTCACGATCCTGTAGAAGCGATTCAATTGTGCGTAATTGTTTTATGAAGTGGTGACCACTACAGTTCATTGGCGAAATCACTCTTTTGCAAGTATTTTGTGTGCATTGCACCGTGTCACCAATATGTATGCAGATGTGCCAGGTTTATTTCGATTTTTCATTACACGAAGGCGGTGCAGTTGAGAGATGTATTCAACTCGCCTGGTGACGGGTGAATTTTGTGGATCACTTCTAGGGATGCTGCTCTAGGAATCTCAGGTATCTCTTAGAGTCTCGGAATAGATGCATTCTTCCGGAGGTAAGAAGAAGCTTATTTGTTGTTTCAAGTAACCCACAGGAAGAATATTGTGAAAGGACACGTGCTTATGCTGGTTGAACAAGAGCAATAAATCTTAATCATCTTTTTGAGATTGGGAATTATCGGAAATTCATTCTTTGATGCTGTGCTTATACTGTTTGTGAAATTAAAGCACAGATGACAGAATGATCACTCTTTTTAATAGAGAGTTTATTAATAGAAAAAGTCAGGCGTCGAGAAAACAAGCTTAGACAATTGAATATCAGAAAGACATTTAAAGAATACATAGGCAAAGTGATCATATAAAACTTGCTTCTGCTTCGAATGTCATAATCGGTTTTCTTTTGAAGTCACGTGGCTAGGGTTATATTAAAGTTATTTGGTCGACGATCCTCATTTAAAAGCAGGGGCGGCGCCAGGGGGCGCTTGCGCACCCCTTAATTTTCTTCCGCACCCCCTTCAGCACCCCCTACGTTCAACTGAAAGCACTTAGTGTGCATTATTATGTCATGTCGTCATATTGAGCACAGAATGTTAGGTACTGAAGTACGACCGTTATTATTGTATGCGACAAGCAAACACTGAAAGAGATGCCGATGTATAATACGACTACATACTTTCCTGTGCTGGTGGCAGGCAGCCTCTATAAAGATCAGCGGCCATTTTTTTCTTTCGTCAGTATTGTTGTTATGAATTCTTCTTCTTTTGTTTCTTCAAGTGGTATGTATCTGGTTTTCGATAATTGACTATAGCTTAATGTGAGCTATGTTTTTTTTTCTCTTTTGCATTGTTGATAAACGGTTTATTTTCCGCCTGCTTGTTCTTCCTCACACCGGAGCAAAAATTTCATCTGCTTTCAAGTTTAACACCATTAAGCCTTGTTTCCATGATATGAAAACTCAATATGCTGACCAAGGGAGAAATTTATTTTATTTTAAGGTATCACCAAGCCGTGCTCGGGAAATTATTTAATGCGAGTTGTAACGTGAAGGGTAGTTTTCTTGTTAATACGTTCTATGTATTTCTTCCACATAACATGTCTAGTAAACGTACGATCTCAGGCTTTTTCAAAAACTGTTAGGAAGAGGCCCAATGCTCACGAAGAAATTTTACAGTTCGTTGGTGGTGATAGTGCAGCAGAAGGGATTTTAACGAAGGCGAAGTTGCTGTGGACTTCGCGTTTTATCCTGAAGTAACAGGCGGAAGGTACAATGTACTATGTATTTTGTACCTCTATTGGTTATATTGAGCCGGCCCCTGTGGCGGAGTGATTAACATATCGCGCTACGGCGCCAGGGGTCCCGGGTTCGAATCACAGTCTGGCAAAAGCTGCGATACAAGGAAGTTGTGCAAACGCTCGCTCGTACAAATCCCGATCACGCGTACGCGTAGCCAGTGATTTACGTAAGTGTCTTGTGGAAGTTTAATATATAGACGTCAAATGGCGATTAAAAGGGTCAACACACTGAAAATAAATTTCAGCAACATCAGAGACAAACCCACGTCGACGGGATTACACCAATGGATAAACGACACATTGAAACTAACACCGGATCAGGTCTTGAGTATTGAGTTAGATCACTTTAGAAAATATATTTAACAGAAATGTTAGTAACGGGTACTTTTTGGTGTGTATTTCTATTACTTGTCACGAATAACCTAGATTTGAATACCATAAACGATATGGCGCAAGATACAATATTTCATTTAGCCACGATTAATATAAATAAATTTACCTCGACAGAAAAAATTAAAGCTTTCAAAGATTATTTAAAAACTTATGATTTGGACATCGTATGTATACAGGAAGTCGGTATAGAAAACCGTGAGGTAGGAATATACTATGTAGTTTATAATAATAGTAACCCTCAATTCACAGGAACGGCAATAATTGTTAAGGAAACTATCCCTGTCTCTAAGATATTATACCACCCATCAGGGAGGATTACATGTGTGTTTGTGGGATCGGTGTGGATATGTAATGTATATGTACCCTCGGGTACTGCAGCAAGGAAGGAGCGCGCAGACTTTTTTAATACCCCTGTAGCGACAGCATTAGAGGGAAATGAACAACATTTGATATGTGTGGGCGACTTTAATTGTACTTTGCGAAAAGGAAACCAAAACCCCGGATTTAATCCCTGCCACAGTTTGCAAGCTCTAGTGAATGGGTTTAAATTAAGTGACGTATGGGAGAAAAAACACCCTCACGAGCCAGGCTACACATATATAAGAACCGACTCGGCAAGTAGACTGGATCCATTTTACGTAACCAGCAGTTTACTTTCACAGACTAGAAGAATAACTGTACAACCAACATGTTTTAGTGATCACTTTGGAGTAAACATGGACATTCAGTTAAATATAACTCACGTTAGGAAAGGTCGAGGATACTGGCGTTTCAATATACAACTATTACAAGATTCCACATTTCGTATGGAATTTGAACAACAGTGGAAGAAATGGGAATCCATGAGTTTGCGTTAGAAAGATTTGATTCAGTGGTAGGACTCTTCCTCAAACCGTCCATAAAATATTCTTGTCAACAATACAGTAAACAACGAATGTCTGACTTCTACAAGAAATATGATTTTTATTATGCTGTATTACGTGAACTAGCCCATAAAATAGAAAGTGACTCCCCACAATTGCCCGAATACAAGAAAATGTAAGCTGTTGTCTTGAAGATGTATAACCAAAACTTACAGGGATTCAACTATCGTAGTCAATTACCTATGTTCGATCCTACGGAACTACAAACATTATCCCACGTGTTAAAAGAGCGACAAAGAGAACAACGGAAATTAATCAGAGAAATAGAAGATGAGAATGGATGTAAACATACAAATTCAGCGGATATATACAGATATCTCATCAATCATTTTTCCAGTAATTTTGGGGGCCAGGCTATCACAAAACTTCCTTCCCATGGAACTATTTCAAACTTTTTGGCCCCTGATGAAAGACTTAATGACAAGATGGGTAAACGTCGTTTTTCGGCGTCAACAGATGGGTCCTTCAAGCTTGTTAGGAGTTATGGTATTGGTACCGAAACCTGGCCGCTGTCAATCTGCACAACAATACCGGCCAATAATGTTGTTATGTGTAGACTATAAAATTTACGCACACGTTCTTACTAGTCGTTTGCAGCTATATACAGATAAAATAATTGGTAAACAACAACATGTATTTGGAAACAATGGAAGAATATTTGAAATATTAAATACCTTGAGAGAAATAGTAGCCTTAACACAAGATGAAAAGGAATCTACAACAGCAATTTTAGCATTAGATTTTGCAAGTGCATTTGATTCCATAAAACATGATTATCTATTTGCATTATTACGCAAAATTGGACTAGGAGACAAAATTATCGAGGCGGTTCAAGGTCTCTATTTCCAAGCAAGAGTAAAACTTAATTTAAATGGAACGCTGACGAAACAGTTTCCTTTGCAACGAGGCCTCCGATAGGGATGTTCATTCTCACTTCTCGCCTTTTGTTTAGCGATAACACCTATCATAAACTGGCTACAGGATGAGGTAAAAGGAATAGAACTATATTCCCAAACACATCGAATCCTGGCATATGCAGACGATGTGACTATAATACTTCAAGATGAACATGATCTGAAATCAGTACAAAAAATACTTGAGCAGCACAAGAAATAACGGGCTTGATTTTTGAATTACAAAAAAAATCGAAAATTTTACAACTGGGAAAGCACCCAGCACATTGTTATAGATCCTCTGTCTATGAGATTGTAAAGAACGTGACGATATTAGGAATAGTTTTCGGTACCTTAACAGAAACCAAAGTAAGTAGTATGATTGACTGTATTATAAACCCGAGAAATGATGAACCCCCCCCCCCCAAGCAGATTTGTCTACACTTAAAACTAGCTCAACATGAGCATATGAGCTTTTTGCTCAAGTGTGGAACCCTGTCTAATCCAAGATTTTTGTAAAAATGCCCTCGGGAATTTCCTGTGAAATGATGAGCCCCCTCAGATTGATTTGTCCACACTTACAAAAGTTGCATCAGCCAGATTTTTGTCCATAAGCTTGTTAATTTTTGATATTGTTTTGGACATACTTAAAATTAAGCCAAAAACCTATACCTACCCACACATATTTACTTCCGGTTTAAGTTTAATTGGATACCAGCTTCAATTTGTTTATCTAATATTAAAACAATGCAATTCTTCTAGAATTGCTCTGTGACCCTCTCATTTCTTACATCATAAACATATGATTTTTCACCTATGAGAATAACACTACATATGGTGTCATCAGGTAATGCCTCATGGAATTCACAGATAATTTTAATGTTTGTCCTGTTATTAACCACAACCTGTTTTCTTTTTGAAGTGTTGATGACAAACATGGGTCTCTGTGCTTTGAATTCATCTGGTGTGTAATACATGTCAGTATTGCCAGTAGTGACCCTTTTGTATGCTGTAAATGCTTCATATAATTTAAGGAAATCATCCTTGGACATGTCTAAATTATAATTTTCTCTAGGGAATACCTCATTTCTGCCATTTTTAAGATATATGTTCTTGATGTTGCAGTTATCAAATCTACTTGAATTTTTTTCCTGATTATTGTGTCTTCCAGTCTGAAACAGTACCACCACAAAATCCGGCATGTCATATTGTATACTGGAGAATGAATTTGTAGCATCAAACTCATAATAAGTACCAGCGGCAGGCTTCTGTACACATTGATATGTATAAAATTGTAAAGGAATCTGTGGATTTTTTATTATATCTGCTTTGTATTTAAGAGCATAACTGGCTTCATATTCAACAACTGGGATTCTTAGCTCCATAGTCTGAATAATGCACTTGCCCTCATCAGGTAGGGTATTAGGCAGAGCTTCCCCTGTAGAGTTTAATGTACTGTACCTCATCAAAGCATTATTATCATTGGCAGCTGTTCTAAATGTGATTCTTAAACCACCCTTCCACATAATATCTTTGTAATCTGAGAAGAATCCTGGCAACAGGCGCATAGGAAACAGCACTGTGTGGCTCTTAGATATAATTTTATCACCAGCCTCAAATCCACCTATTTTGTAGTAAGAAGCCTCGGTTTTGGATAATTTTAATGTGGCCAAAGCTGTGGAGGTAATGCCGGGATAATCCACTCTGTTTATAACAACACCATGTTTTCTGATCTCAATTTCAGAGAACAGATGCGGCACAAAATTATCTACCAATCTTATATTTGAATCTGCCGGATAATCTGTTCCATCGAGCTTTACAACATCAAATTTGATGTATAGATCTGCTCTGTGAGGGTGTATAAAGCCATCCCCTACATCAAGATCAACCTCAATCTCTGTGTTGGGTTGATTTAAATTTGCAAATGTTCTTCTGTTTGGGGGGAATGATTGTAGCTCATAACTCTCAATATTTTCTTTTTTTTTTGTATGTATTTTTATTTTAAATATTAATCTCTATGATAGCAGTTGTTGTGGCTCCAGCAAAATCAACTAATTCTTCTTTTTCATTAGTGACCATCAATTCAATATTATCTATTCTATTATGGCACACAGGAAAATATAATGTTGGGGATGGAGTGTAGATGATTGGCTCCATAAATTCAGAATTAGGTTTGAATGTTGCAATGATGCCAGTTTGTTTGTGAGTGCCTATGCCATTTGATTTGGTGATCATACCCTCGGCCACATTACAGTGAATATTCAGAGTCTCTATGGCTAAGAATTTAGGTATATTAATAGCAGTGTGTTTGATGGCCGGTTCAAGTTTTGTGTTGTTCTCAAAGCCTAACAGCTCTCCTATAGTACCCAGATCCACTGTTTCTGTAGCAGATACAATCTCTACTCTGTGAGTGACAGAATTTTGAGTTAATAATATACCTCTGGGTAATTGAGCATTTAGAGTGGACAGATTATACTGCCCTGGAGTGATGACAATTTTTTGATCACCAACTGCAATTTTGTTGTTGTGGTGTGTAATATTAGGGATCAAGTACATGCCATAAAATGCTCTGAGAGCTATTGTTTTGGGATACACTATATCATCATGTAATTTGAGTTTCAATATTGAATTTTGGCTGGTGAGATGGAATACCCCCATGATGTTTTAAATACCACAAGGCCTTTTGAAAATTTTCAATTGATGGTTTATTTATTTGAGACATATATCTAAGAACAGATAAACACAAATGTCCACAATTAACATCTTTGAAATTTTGAACACGGGCATTATTGTAATAAAGATTAGCTGATTTTAGATATTTTATTAAATTTTCAGGTGGAACACCTCCAAATGAATCAAACACAAATGCCTCATTGTTTAAATATTTAAGATAACAGATCCAGTGAGTGCCCTGATTTTTGTACTTATCCAAATTAACAATGCCACACTCTTTGTTGAGTGGTTGCTCTGGCAAAGAATCAGACATGTACACACCTCTAAAATTTTTGATGCCCAGTGGCTTGATTAAAGCTTCAATATCTTGGTTTGTAAGCGGCTCTTGTTTTTTTTAAACTTATTCATGGCTCTCTTAACACCTTTGCCTTGTTTCTCCATGGCCAGGTTATGGCGCTTCAATTCATCTAATTCTGCCTTATTTTTCTTGGCATCTATTACTGTTTTTGCTATGGCAGCTGATCCCCCAGCCAAGCTCCCAACAGCCCCGAGTGCTGCTAAGATGGCCGGGATAGTAAATATGAAACCCCCCACATATGATTTTTTCCTGGATTGTTGTATTTTTTTTAATTGGGGGGTACTAAGCAACAATTTCATACCATGGCCCTTTGCAAGACAAGAATTTTTTTCTTGCGCTCCTTTTTGGTTAAAAGACTATCAATAGTTTTAAGAGATTTAAGACCTGCATAAGGTATTTGATACATAACACCCTTGGCCTTCATTTTAGGTTTATTATATACATATTCACAGCCCCCACCCCAGTTTTTGTTTGGTGTTCATAGCTATGGTGGTTCCCAATGCTGCTATTTTTTCACTTAAAGAAGCATCTTTGCTTACAAATCTACCAAATGCAGCCTCTTCTAATTTTTTGTCTGCAACATGTCTCTTGTCAAGATCAGTATGTGTGTTGTATGATATGTCATGGTCTCTACAAGCAGCATCTAGGGGATTAACACCAGGATCCCGTCTGTTTAATCTATGGTCCAATTTTGTGCCTGGACCACAATACTGATAGCCTGGAATATGTAGTTCAAATGGCAGCTTGTTTATAATGTCATTAACCAACCCCCGACCCTCAGAAATATTCCAAAATTTAGGTGGTAGAGTATTAATAATTTTTATAAGATATCCAATCCCCTTAGTGTCATTCACTATAAAATTAGACAATTTTGTGCTCATCATGTCCATAATTCCAACCTTTTCATTGTAAAAATTGTGGTTGCCAGCATTTTCCTCCCCAGCTATCACCAATAACCTATCTACAAGTTTCCTGACATCATCAACCCAGACAAATTCTTTAGGCAGGGTGTTGTATTGTTTGATTCCACTGCCTGTCTTAATTTGTGACCATATGGGCTTGATTAAATTGTTGTATTTTGCTCCACTGCTAGACTTGACTCTTTTTTGTGTGGGATCATTGTTCTGGTATAGAGCATCTGATTTTATTAATATTTCTTTGTAATGCTCATAATCTTGATCTGTATAGCTGCCAGGCCTTTTCCTAGTCATCAGTTCCCACAACCCAGGTGTGCCGGGATATTTAACAAAACCACCTCTTTGTCCAAGATGAGATTCTGAATAAACAATTATATCATCTCCCATAAATGTTACTCTGAAATTGCCAATTCTATGTATGATGCTACCATCACGCTCTGTGTCAGCATATAAGCCAACGACCTCATCTTTGTTGTCTTTAGGTGTGCTTAAATATTTTTGAGCAAGAAGACCCAATTCAATAGGATCCTGAGTAGCTTCAATTCTTCGAGGAGCAACAGGACTAGGTGTATGAATACTGGAAAGTGGGGTGATTGGATAATCTAATATGTTTCTTGCAGCTACAGGTACAAGCTCTGTGATCAAATTTTGATTTTGCTCTGTAACAGTTTTGATATTTTTACCTAATTCACTAATAGCATCAATAATAGGCTGTTCTGTTTGTTTGTGTTGTTCATAAATTCCTCGGTTCTGTGATTTCCATCCCTTAAATCTTTTTACAAGATAATCTCTTAATTTAAGATCATCAATGATTGGCCTTTTCATGGTTATTTATATATGTTTCAATGTCTAGAAAATTGTTGATTTTATTTCTGTATTTGCCACTATTGGGTTTTCTTGTCATATCAATTGTGACAAACCCATAACTGTCCTGGTTCCAGCACCTACTGCAAAACTTGGAAAAATCATTGTAGCTCAAGTCCCCACCTACATATTCATCATGTATGTGTTTGAGGTTGGTATGATCTTGATGAAAAACACATATAAAATTGCTGTTGTCTCGGATCAGCTGCTTCGGTATTTTAGAAAAAGTCTGTGCCAGGTAGAAGCAATCAATGTTTTTGTGTCGGCCCTGTGTAAAGAAATTTCTAACCTTGTTTTGATTATCCAGTATAATGTCATCAAACACAACAACAGAATTATCGAGACATTCATGGAGTGGCTTAACATCTGATTCAAAAGTGGCAATATCCAATCCATCATATAGCTTCATCAGCTGCTGATATTTTAATTGTTCCAAGCTCTTAGAGAAGACATACAAGTGCCTGTTTTTCCAGTCTAACCAGTTGGGTGCCAATAAAAAATTATCAATCATTAGTGTAGTTTTACCACAAGCTGATGGCCCAACAATAAGACATCTAATATTTTCAGGCAGCAACTTGCCATTTCTCTTAGTCTGCTGTTCAGGTTCTGGCAGCCTTTTTATAACATCCCAGGTGCTCATATTATCACTTTGTCTGCATCGATCCAGCTGTGTTCTGGAAGTCCTAGCCATTTGACAAATAACTTGTTGCCTTTTCTGCGGATGATTTTTTCTATGAGATATGTGTCAGGCTGTTTAGTTTTGCTGAGTTCTTCTTCATAGAATCTGCCTTTGAGAATTTATCCTCGGTGATCTTTTATTATATATCTGTTACGGGTCCCAGGTTTAACTTGAACCACTGTAAATAATTCAGTGCTCCATTTTCTTGTAAAGCCTCTTTTGAATAAGTGCTTATATTTGCTGATTCTTACTTGATCACCCACCTTGTATTTGGCTTTTCTTGTTGTTGGCTGGTATCTAGGATAATAAACAGTCCTGATCAATTTTTGCTCATCAGATGAAGTTACTTCAGAGGGTTTCATGTTGATTGTGGAATGGACCGAGTTGTTATATTTATGTAGAAGTTCTGGAAGAATATTAAGCCATTTATAATTACCTTGAGGTGTAAATTGTTTATACATAAGATTTTTTAGAGTTTTGTTGAATCTCTCTACAATTGAGGCTTTGAGATCACTGTAACTCGAATAATGTTGTATTGACTGGCTTTTAATAAATTGTTGGAACACAGAATTATAAAATTCTTTGCCATTATCTGTTTGCAAATAGCGCGGTGATCTTCCACTCTGATTGATGATTGTCCTGAAGGCTTCTGTAACACATTTTCCAGTCTTGGATTTGAGTGGCACAGCCCAGGCAAATTTTGAAAATGTGTCTATTACAGTGAGTAGATACTTGTAGCCCTTGTTGATTTTGTCTAAGTTTTTCAGCTGTCCACTTGCCATCTCAATCAAGTCCCCTTGCCATATATCATCTATGCCTTTTGTGACTACTGGCAGTCTCTTATAATTATGTCTGGCTTGTCTGTGTAATTCATCAACAATAATTTGTCTAGACATAATATGAAAACAAGAATATTGCAACTATTAGGTGTTCAGCAGCTGATACTACAGGATTTTCTAAATATAATTTGTCCCCTATTTGTATTTTAAATTCCAGAGAGCCATCATCTTCAACATAGGCTGTTTCTAATGTATTGGGATCTGTAAAATCCTCTAACTCTACACTGGTGATTTTTGCTTTGTTATCAGCATTTGTTATTGATAAGGTAGGGTAGTGGTGTGCCTGTGGTTGAAGCTAATATTTGATCTTGATTGGTCTAAGTGTGCCCCCAACAAAAAACTGGTAATAAAATTGTGCAGGGGACAGCATATATATTTTGCCACCTGGTGTAAATGGTGAATCATATTCTTTGTTGGGGATGCTGTACAATTCAAGAATTACTGTATGTTTTGGATTCTCGATTATGCCTGTTATTTCTTTTTCTGCTGTAAGCAATCTGCTTGTTACAGATTCAAGGTGCTCATTGATGGTTCTAACAACATCATCATCATGGCCTGGCTTGATTTTTATGTCCACAACAAGTTTTTTGTATTGTTGCACAATTTCTTGTAGCTGGGTGGCAAAAACAGACAGAGCATTTGCTTGATTGGATTCCATGGTCCCTAGCTGTTGCTTGATATTAGCAACAATCTGTTGCCAGTAAGATCATGGACCTGTCTTCTGATATCCTCAAACAGGGCATGCAGTTCATTAATATGTTGATTAGTTGGTAGAGTGGCCACTGTCTGAGTAAGTTGTTTGATCTCTGTCTGGATATTCTTGATATCTTCTGATTTCAATATCCTATTCACTGCCCTCTTAATATTTTTAAGTTCCTGTGATGTAGGCAGATTTGTTACAGTATTTTGCAGAGATTCAAGTGCCAATTTCACATTGTTTAATTCAGAAGCATCAGCCACATTTTGCATAGCATCTTGGAGCAGGGCTATATCTGCCTGAGAGGGTGTTGATTGTTGTAAAATTTCAAGTTTTGTTTGGATATCATCGATCAAGTGATGAAAATAAGATAGCTCAGATTCAGTGTTGAGGTTTTCAAGCTTTGTGATCTGTTCCTGGACACTGACAAGTGTGTCTACAATACCGGGCAGGCGGGATTCTTGTATATTTGTCAAATCACTTTGCACTGCTGCTATTGTACCCTCAAGATGGGTTATGGTACTTTGAATTTTTCCAAAATCTTCATATGTTTCAAGTTGCAGCTTGATATTTGCAACACTCCGAGTTATTGCACTCAAAGCATCAGAAGATGGCAAATTGTTCATAAAATTTTCAAGTGTCTCAATTTTTTCTTTAACCTCGGCTATGGCATTGTTCAGAGGGTTCAGATTAGGTATTTGGAGTGATTGAATCTGTTCCTTTAGAGTGGAAATCACTAGATCAAAATCTTCTTGTGATTTTATGCTTTTGACAATTGTTTGGAGCTGTGTCTGGACATTATTTATCTGTTCTTCCAATTGTTGTTTCAATTGCTCAGAGCTGGTGGCCTGGCTCTTAAATTTGGCTTGAAGAGCTGCTACAGCTTCTTCTAAACTTTGAAAATTATCTAATGTGGCCAGGTCAGTATATTTCTGAAGCAATAATTTAAGTTCAGAATCAATTTTAAGAAGAGGGTCCATGCATTGTGATTGTAAATTTGTAATTTCTAGTTGAAGACTGGCATTGAGTGTGGTTTGTAAAGCTTGTAAATCACTTCTTAATTTTTTGACTCTGACATCAAGCATAAGAATCTCATCACTGTGATCTTCATGTCTTGTATGGCCAAATATATCATTAGGCATTTTTGTTTTAGTGGTTATTTATTATTGAATATCTGATTCTTAATTCTATAGAAAAGGGTATAAGCTTGTCATATGACCCCGGGACCTCAATATATAAGCAGTCACCAGCAGAAACAGTATAAACAGTGCCAGAAATCATGTTTGAGTGCTTAATTCTATAAATATTTCTCCCTACTGAAATTTTGACATCACCCTCAGGGGTTGTAATAAATTGCAATTGCCCACCTACAGGTAATTGGTAATAATTTAAATTATTGTTAAATATGTACAATATTTTACCTGTTTCATCATCAACATCTGTAAGTATGCTGTTCAGATGAATAATTAACAAAGCACTTAGTTTAGATATTATATCAGAAGAGGCTTGTGTTGTTGGCAGGTCCATAATAGCCCGTTTTTTGAACCCAAATACGTTCATAGGCATGTTTATTTATTTCAAATCATGCTCTGTAATTGGGCATTGATTGCAATTTTTCAAATCACAATGACCCCATGGTAGAGTATGTATGCCACATGATAAAATGCATCTCTTATCATCATGTGGGTCCAGAGCCACTTTTCTTACAATATTTGAAGTCAATAAGTGATCCACACTCTGAATTCTATTTTCTGATGTTCTGATTGTGCTACATGATTTGAGACAATCTTCATAATCTTTAAATTCAAGCTCTTTTTCAACAGTCACTCTGCCAATGCCCTTGGCTTTTTTGGCAACAACACCACTACATGTTTCAAAACTGTACATCTTGGCCCTTAACCCAGCAAATGCCACAATAACATCACCAAGTGTCTCATCTTTTAACTTGCCAGGCACCTTTTTGTTGTGGGGTTGAATTCTTGTATGTTCACTGGTATCAAAGTATTGAAACAATTCAGGCTGTGACATATCTTGATAAACATCTTCTGTTTGAATATCAAGAACAAAACTATCAGTGTCCATGTACATCAATTTTACACAATTACCATAAAAAGGTTTCAACACATCATAATACAATTTTAACATGTGTAATTTGGCCAATTCCAATATCACAGCCCCTACATAAATAGGTTTATCAAACTTAATCTTTGTTTTTTTCATGTTGAAAAGTGCCATATTTTCATCATAAATTCTTCTATAATTAAAATTAGGCTTTGCAATCAATTTTTTGCTCAGGTTGGGGTCAGTAATTATTTTAACATCGGTATGTTCTCTGACATTTTCAATAATTTTGCCATACACTGAATTGACCATCAATTTAAACAAGGTCTTATCAAATTGGCTCTTTGCAGATGTTCGAAGCTCTGTGTTTGTATCAATATATGACTTCAACCATTTTGAGTGCCTGAACCTCAAAACTTTTCCAATTTTGGTCACTTGAACACCATGTTTCATGAGGAACTGGAGGTTTTTGTAATATATGACATAATTCTGTTTTGGCTCCAGAGTCATCATCAATTTCTTCTGTTTAGAGCCAGGTGAGCACTTAACCTCAGGAATTGGGGGCAGATCAGAAAATTTGTTGTGTAAATTATCTGGAATTGTCAGATCAACCTCTAAGAAGAGGCCATAGTCACTGTCATCAAAATCCTTAAGATCTTCAATATTGAAATCTTCAACCCATTCAAGCCCTGAATACGGCAATTTATCCATCATGGCATAACCATCAAGGCTGTTTGCATCTACATACAGTATATAATTTGATGGCAATCCTGGATCATAATCAGGAATATATTTGTTATTTGCTCTGGCATATCTCTGAGAACATTGCACCATGCCTCCTCTTATACATTGTTCCATAAACAGATACATATCTTGATCTTGGATCAGATCCAATTGCATTTTAGTGTTCAAAAACATTGCAGACCATGCTAGGCCCGGGGCACTGTAAAAATACATTGGATCCAGTTCATAATTTTTCATGGAACATTTTCTGAATGCCTGCAATATATCAGCTAAGAGGGTCACATCAAGTTTTAAATATGCCATGTGATAATCACCAAATGTCTGGCATTTTAAATTGTTCCCCATCAACTGGGCATGGTGATAATCATCATCAGTGATTCCAGATCCTCTGATTTTGCTGTAAAACTGTTGTTTTGGTGGCAGAGAACACTCATCAAATTTAGAAAAATCTGTAACATAATCATATGGATATAAACCCTTCCGCCTAATTAATTTCAGGTCCTGATTTGGAAACAAGGCACATGTGATTTTGAATTGTTCATCAGATAATTGAGTGGCCAGTGTAGCCAGGCTAGCCGATAAAATTCTGTAAGAATCAAGAAATCTTATGTGAATAGGAACACCATTAACTTTAATTATTTTGCTAATAGCTATATATTTCTCATCATTTTCTGCTAAAATATTTAAATTCTGCTTGTTAAACCCCTCGTACCTGATTAAATGATGAAAATCATAATTGGATGCTCCATGGCAAAATATGGGGACAAATTTTAGTCTCTTGATCTTAATATTACAGCTATTGCACAGGGCCATTAAGAATTTACCATCTGCATGAGAATGGTGTTTCACCTTGATTTTTGTATCTGAAAATTCAGAATCACATACCGGGCATTTTTCTGCATTGTTGAAATCTTCAATCTGTTTCTCTGTTAAAGGCAACATGGGTTTTGATTTTAATAAGACATTAGATGCTATGTCACGGCACTCATTTTCTATTCTATGTGCAAATTTTTTGATGGCATCTGCTCCCATGTATGAATTTTTTTTACTAACTACACCATCCTGTACAATCACATAATAAAAACTGGAAGGTTCATGTAGCTGGTATGGTGTAATTGAAGATTCTTCAGGGTCTGGGCTGCAGAATGCAAAAGGTTTGAGATTTGATTCAAAATCACAGACTATATATGCTGGGTGTTCCAACAAGGCTTCAAACTTATTGAATTTTGCATTTTCACTTGGCATTGGCATCACCATATGAACAGGTTTATAGTTGCCACAGTATTTCAGATGCTCAATTAACTTGTTTTTGGCAATTTCTGCATTCTCTTCCCGAACCCCTTTCACCATTTTTTGACCATAAAATACAGTTAAACATCTTCTGCACAACTTGAATATTGTATTGGATTTGTCTAGTTGTGTTCTCACTAAAGCTTCAAGATTATGTATCAGAGTGTAATGATATGTGCCATCCCCTTCAATTAAGAGCAGATCAATCGGAACAGCAGAATCATCATCAAATGTACTGATTCTGAGAGGTGCTATCAAGCAATTGCCACGGCGAGTAGAACAAGTAAATACATTAATAGATAATTGTTTATCATTGATGTGCCTGGCCTTTTTTTCAAATTTATCAATATTCTGAACAGACATTGGATATTCTAAACCCTCCATTGCCTCATCAAAATCGTGCTCATGTTGTTTGTAATAAGTTATTCTCTCAGGATGCCTTGAAACTGGATACAAAGCAGCTAAAATACACCACAAAAAGCATTTCTCATCATTATTTTCAATATTAACCACGGCTCTTTTGTTTTTAATATTGGCAGGTAATGGCAAATATGTAGATCCTTGTAATGGGTTGAATTCAGAAATATTAACATATAACTTGTGTGGAGATCCGCATAGGCTCCATCCAGACTCTTTTCCAGCAAATTCAGAGTGTTTAATATTTAATTGATCTATCAAACTGCTTATTATTTTGTCCGAATTTGCATTTGAATATACCGGTACAGTTTCTGTTATGTGGGGCTGTGTAAATTTTGTGCCATTTGGTTTCTTAAATTGTGTAAACAATTTGAGAGACAGCTTATAAGAGCCATTTTGTGCATTTAGAATTGCCTGCACATCTGGATTTATACTGTTCAAAAAATTCTTAATGTCACATCTTGGCTCTGATACAAAACGGTGATCCCTTAATTGGCCGTTAAAACTGCTATGGATGGGTTCATAGCGTGGCTGCTTTGCTGGTCCAGCATTAAGAGGTGTTTCATGCTTTCTTTTCAGACCAGATGTAGATGGTTGTGGGGGCAATGTTGATGACTGTACAGAGCAAGTACCTTTATGTTTATATGTGAAATATTCCATGCTATATTTTCTATTGCATTTAGGACATATTTTAATGGGAGTTCTGCATTTGTCTGGGTTACAATTTCTTTGGTGTCTGGCCCAATTGGGGCTGGATATATTCTTATTACACTGATTGCAATATTTTTGATTCGGCATTTTTGTTGTTGTTTATTATATAAGATTTCCTGGGGTTCAATTCAAAATTTTGTACTTAATATATATATATATATTGTTCAGCTGTGTGCTTTGTTTATTTCTTGTGTATATTTAATATGTTAATATTATTAATTTTTATCCTCGGTTTATTATATAAATTTTTTGGGTTTTAAACCAAAACTCTATGCTTATTATGACAGGTTGTAAAGCCAATAGCCTACAAGTAGAAAAAGAGAATAAATATTGATCTAAACTGACCTTCCACAAATACCTGCACGGACATGCATGTCTAGAATGGCAATGACCTAGCGCTGAGTGTTATGTATTGATTTTTGTATAACAGGCTGGGACAGATATAAGCCTGACTCTAAATATGAGTGGATTACAACAAAACAAGCTGGATGCAACAAATATCAGATTTTTTATACAAAATATAACCCTTTTTGTTCAATATACCAGAAATATATTTAATATAAATTGTATATTAAACCAAACAGGCCTGTAAGTATGAGAAGCACTGTAACAACACATCTGTTCTCCTCAGCCACTCTCACAATACTGGCTGATGCAATTTTGTTTGCACGCAAAGCTTCAATACTCGGAAATTTCTGTAAGCACTGACGCAGAAGAGAATCACTTGAAACATGCAAAGCAAAAATTCAATACTACTGTGTCGGGAATTGTGCACATTAATCACTTTGATCTAAACAAACACTAACACAGAGGAGAATCACTTGAAACATGCAAAGCAAAAATTCAATACTACCGTGTCGGGAATTGTGCATATTAATCACTTTGATCTAAACAAACACTAGCACAGAGGAGAATCACTTGAAACATGCAAACATATGATGTAAGAAATGAGAGGGTCACAGAGCAATTCTAGAAGAATTGCATTGTTTTAATATTAGATAAACAAATTGAAGCTGGTATCCAATTAAACTTAAACCGGAAGTAAATATGTGTGGGTAGGTATAGGTTTTTGGCTTAATTTTAAGTATGTCCAAAACAATATCAAAAATTAACAAGCTTATGGACAAAAATCTGGCTGATGCAACTTTTGTAAGTGTGGACAAATCAATCTGAGGGGGCTCATCATTTCACAGGAAATTCCCGAGGGCATTTTTACAAAAATCTTGGATTAGACAGGGTTCCACACTTGAGCAAAAAGCTCATATGCTCATGTTGAGCTAGTTTTAAGTGTAGACAAATCTGCTTGGGGGGGATTCATCATTTCTCGGGTTTATAATACAGTCAATCATACTACTAAAGTAAAAACATATAATCAAGTAGTGTCACGCCTCCGACATGCAACTTTTCTAGATCGGAGACGGGAATTATCAATAATAGCCAGAGTAACCTACGTCAATGTGTTTCTCTTCTGTAAAGTGCGGTATGTAGCTCAAGTCTTAGAACTCCCCAAACCAAAACCTGCTGAAATACGGCGTATAGCAACACAGTTTATTTGGCAAGCACATGTATTACGGTTCGCGTATGAGACACTGTGTCTACCTGAACGAGTTGGAGGACTTAACCTGATGAATGTTGAAATAAAAGCACAGTCACTTCTAATACACCGCAACATAAAACAGTTATTGAGTACAACACAGAACATGACGAGATGTCGAACTTACAGCCCCTGTCTCAGTGCCTAAATTAACTAGTACTCTCAACTATTTTCAAACGACGATGGTGAAATTTACGTATTTACTCATAGCATGCCCGCAATTACAAAGTGAAACAATTACGGGCAAATTCTTATATCGAATGCAGTTACAAAGACGACGAGTGATGCCAAGAATTGAAACCGTGCACACTACTATCCAATAGTCAAAAGCATGGCGTAATGTAAATGCACGACACATACCTACACCTGTGCGATCTATGTGGTACCTAGCAGTGCATGATAAAGTCTTGACAAAACAGATAGCGCTCCGGCTACAATTGGAAGGGAACGAAGAATGCGAAGTTTGCAATCAAAGTGATACTTTGAAACATAGACTCAGTACGTGCTCCGAAATACGTGATGATTGGCCAAAGACTAGGAAAAATGTGCCGACTTCTTGCCAACCTTACAGTAGACCACATCTTACTTCCAGACTTTAATTTTTATCCAAGAACCAAATTACAGGCTGTGCAGTGGATCATAGCTCAGTATGTGTATTATGCCTTAAAGAAGAAACCAGTCAAATGTGAAGAATCATTACAGAATTATGTACAAAATGAATACTTAGAACTGAACAATTACGACAAGAGAAGTTTGTATGCAAACTTTTTACAAAATGTACTAATGTAAAAATAACGTAACTTTGGTACGATTGTATCTTAATAACAATTGATTAATGTACTTCATAATGTAATGTAATATCTTATGTAAACTCTGAACATACTGACAAAGAAAGATGGAGAACTTACTTAGTAGAATTACGAAATTATATTGAATTCCTGACGTGAAGGCCGGATTTCTAGCATTAACATAATCTCTTATGTAAAATTCTATACAGATTGAAACCTATTGTATTATCCACTATGTACCAATTTGTAATATCTCTTAATTACTTGAGTAAAGTCTTGATGATTGATATTGTGTAATGCAAATTATATAGAAATAATAAAAACAAACTTGTCCTCGACATGGCTATTTGTGAGTGTCCATTCATCAATTTCATCATATCATCACTCATCCACATCTTCGCAAGTTAGCCAAAACTGGCACAAAAAGCGAAGTAAAATAAAAGCAAATCAAATCACAAATTGGTTACATTGAAAAGTTCAAAAAATGTGTTTTTAATGGCAAGGATAATTTCATTTTGCATTTCAGTACATAGTTCAATAAGACTGAAACGTGCCTCTGAATGTTTACACTGTATGGCCACTTTCTTGGAGTATGTATAAAACTTAATGCACATCAGCATGGACGTCCAGGGGGAGAGCAAGGGGGGCACAGCCTCCTTGGAAAATGAATGTCAATCAAAATTTATATATTTCACACATATAATTTTACTTCAGTGAGTAATTTATGTTAATCAGTGGCGGCGATTAGGGAACAGTGCTCCCCGCTTTTTTTCTATGTTTTCCCCGCACTATGCTAAACCTTTTCTTCCAAGGGAAAGCAAACTGTACTTGCCCCCCCCCCCCCTCCAGTTTTGGCACCTTGCTCCCCCAGGTTGCATGCGTATTTTTAACGTTTTCCTTACTTTCAGCATCACACCTTGTAAATTTCTTTCCGCACCCCTAGATGATTAATCCTGGCGCCGCCGTTGTTTAAAAGCCTAGTTTTCAGAATAATTAAATAATATTTCGGCTATAGAAAGCAACTTTCTACATCCGTCATGCCATCATTTATTAGTGCATGTTCCTTTTTATATATTTTGTTTCATTCAGACCTTGTTTTGAAGCACAAATGGTAATTCTTTTAACAAAAAAATGAATTTATCCTTAAGCCTACCTAGAGGCCAAGAATAGCACACCTTTCGCGATAATTCAGTAACTTGCGAGGTTCTCAATTTCGTAATAGTCCGTATTCGTAGTTTCTTTAATTCACTTCTTCAATAGACATTTCTTAAAATCCGAAAGCGTCATAATACTTATAGTGTTCATGTTTAGTGCACTTAATTTCAGAGTCCCATATGTATCTACATATAAAAACACACATGATTTAGTTAAGCATTTTTTTTAATACGTCGCTGCTCATTAAATGTTGGCAAAACTTATACGTTGCTGTTCATTCTTATTTGGTTTCTGATTTGCCAATAGGCGGCACTGGACTATAATCTGAATTAACGAAACTTAGAACGGCCTTGGTTTCTGTTCGATTAGATATTAAGCACAAGGGCGCCCGCAGAGGGGGTGGATATATCTGGAAAAATTTTGAAATTGTTGCGTAAAAAGATGGACGAGGGGTGCGGTGAAAGACAGCAGATTAAGTGCCTATGCAAATTATCCTAGTGGTGGGGATGCTATATGAGAATTCTCTAACCTGGGGAAAAGCATCACCCCACCTTTCCTCCACTTTAAGTAGTGCTGCCCTCCCTCCCTGAGAAAAATCTTGCGGGTGGCCTTGATTAAGCAAATAACGTCCAATTGTAAGCATGCATTGTATATTGGTAAAAGAGAAGATCTGCCTGTGAGGCTTAAATGAAGGGAAACTAATTACAGACTACTAAATAGTATTCTGCGGAGCTCTTTGCAAACATTTAAGATTATTAAGATGGCACCAACTAAGTTCATCTCAAAAGTTTTCTTCACGAATCTAATCGCAAGTCGTTCTCAGTTGTAGTAAAATTAGGAAAATGCGTTGTATAGAAATTAAGGGAATTTAAATTTTTACTATTCCATTATCTATGATTGTGCTTTTAAATGCCTTGTAGCATTATTCCTTTTAACAATTCCATTTATTTTGGATAAGATGATGTGGGGATCACGTATCTCCCAAGGAGAATATGTGTGATGATTTTTGTAATGGATAAAAGCATGAATAACATTAGCCCGAGCTAGCCCCCCCCCCCCCCCAAGCGAATGGGCAAAACTACGCCTATGTGGGGGATACCTTTTTGTATTTACGCGTCGTCAATTTGCTTTCTATAAAAGAACGCATAGCCGTTAGACTTTTTTATTCACGATCTGGACGTCAGTGACCACAAAATGATTAATTCTGCTATCTCACTTTATTGGAACCGAAGAAAACGTTTGTATATAGACAATCACTCGCCAAAAAGGGGGTAGTAGAACAGGCAGGCGAAAATTTTAAGTGATATAGAGAAACAAAAGTACCTTAAAAAAATTGGGAAGTTCCCGGATCTTTTGGATGCAGATATAAGGGACAATACTAATATTTTCCAAGGCAATGTTGATCTTCTATCAACAGTTTCGTTTTTGAAAAGACTTCTGACCGATTTCACGTCAAATCACCCAGGCCATGCCTCCCACAGATTCAGACTTTAATGATTTTTTTGTTAATAATACCAAGGTATGAACACATGCAGTTTTCTTCTCTACACCTCATACTTACTGAGAAACAGGAGGCTAAAATTTCATAATTTTGCACGGATCGGACATTGCCAAGTAACAGAAAAAGTTATATCTCAGAGTCAAATCTATATATCACTGAATTTTTTTCTTTTGAATTTCATATAATTGCGCAGGAACGTTTTTCATTTCGCACAAACACATATATAAGGTAAAACCACCAGTAATGGACACTATTAAGAGCACATTTTACAAAATTATTTTTAGCTGGAAGAGAATTGCAATAAATTTGTTGTTTTTTAGTGGTAGACGTAATTTGCACTTTCTTCTCTCTCTTAAATCCTTTGCATTAATACCCTTAAAACAAGTAGAATGTAGAATTGTATTTGTTATGTTAACCCAATTGTTTTTACCAGCGATGGACTTTAAAAAAAGTGAATCTTCCAGTGATGGACACCCAGTGATGGACATGTAACGAAAACAACATAAGTTTACTTTTAACCTACTAAGATATAATTTAATAAAAAGGCAGTACTTGTACACAAGACAAGATTTTATTTATTGAAATTATATTTTATAAATTTTTATTAATTCTTCACTCGAAAAACTTGAGAAAAATAGTACTTCTGGGAAAACATGAAGTTATTTAAGCATTTATGTTTTTAAGTGGCTAGCGCATTTTACTGTTATAAGCAGATATTTCTTTAACCACACAGATTCTTCTCTTATTCGTGGTTGAGGGTCTTGAAATTTCGGTGAGAACATTATGTTCTGAGTACCAACACAGCTGAATCTCCTTTTCTTGTGATGTCTCTGGCCAACGCCATCCTTTCCCATCTTAATCATGGTTTCAACTAGGTATTCGGTTTCGATATGCCCTTCTTTAACTTTCTTCATATGTCCAGGATAATATTCCCGGTTGTAGTTGACAATTACATAGTCAACTGCACTAAAACTGTTGTATCGCTCTTCCATATCAAAAAGCAGCAATTGATCATCACTGTCCTGAAGAGAATAATCGCTGGTATCCGAATCCGAGCTTGTATAATCATCATGTTTCCTTTTCAGATTCTTCTTTTTGCTTTTCATTTTCATTTGTCCCTCACGTCGCTTTTCTTCTTTTTTCAACTCTCGCATACGTTTCCTCTCTACCTTCTCCTGCTGAATTCTTGCTTTTTCTTTAATTTTCTTTTCATTATACATCCGATATTGCTCTGATGTTACAACTGTAGGAATCCTTTACTTCTTCTTTCTTTTGGAAAACTTAACTTTTTCCCCGGGCCAAAACAAAGCTCTTTTGAAAGGAGATGGGACATCAGGAGTACACCATACTTCATTTTTGGAAGTAGATGATGAGGAAGTCGCTGGATGGTTGGCTTCTTTGATTTTGGAAGAGCTGACGCCCTTGTCTAATTCTGTCGTTAAACAAGCTGACGTACAGACTTCTGAATTTCTGGTTGTACCTGTAAGTGCAGGACATGTTTGAGCAGGCACGGACACTGTTTCAGAGGACAATAGCAAGCTATTCGACGCTTCATCTGATGTGGGCTTTACGGTCTGACTACGGCTCAATTCTTTAAAAGATTCATCCAATAATAACAACGGAACTGCAGAACTACATCCACTTTCGTTTTCTAAAACTTTATCCAAATCTGCTTGAGTTAGATTTAGCAAGGTACTGTCGTGGGTGAGGTCAGGAATTTCGTGGGCAACTTTAGAAACATCATTAATATGAAGTGTATCCTCGGTTTGCACTGACTCGTTTAAGCTTTTTAACTTTAGCTCCTTCCAAAGATAAAAAAGAGATGTACCCTAGTTGGATCCATTCCATGGCTGAAAGTCCCCAAATGAATTTTCAAAAAATAACATTTTTTCTCTTGAAATTTGAGACTCAATAACTTTACAGCTGTTCTGAAGTCGCTGTTCACAATATCGTGACTTGTTTCTGTGTCCTTTCCATAATTATGTCGATACCGAAGCTTGCTTATATCAACTCGTTTGTACTCAAAAGGACATAAACCACAAACTCTGAAGCCATTTCGAAATGTATCTGAAGACAAATGTTTCAACGATTTTTCTAATATAGGGGCAAAGTCTTCCTTCAGAAATGTTCCTTCATATTCTTTTTTCCAATTTCTCACTTCTTTTTTCCAAAACTGTTTTAAAGGTCTAAATACAGCCGAAATCTATAAGCTGAGAATATGTGTCGAATTAGGATACAAACAAGTAAGTTCGATACCGTTTGAGGAACAAAACTGGGACAAATGTAAACTGAGATGTGATACATCATGTCCATCCACAAACAGGATGACAGGTAGTTCAATGCCACTACTTATCAGCCATGGGAAAAATATGTTTGTTATATATTCGTAAAATGTTTCTGAACATATCCACCCATTATCAGAGTGTCCAATTCCCCAGCCGTCTGCAACACGATCACTTATTTTTGAAGGAATTCTTTCATAGTTGTATATAATCATTGGCGGAGAAAGCTGACCAAGAGCATTTGCCGTTACCAGCACAGTTAAATTTTCTTTTTCATCATTTGTACCTCTACAGTATATATTTTTTCCTCCCCTTTTCCCTAAAACCTTATTACCCTTTGCCATCAGGGAAAAAGCTGATTCGTCACTTTTAAATATCCTACTAGGATCGTTAGCGAGTTCGAAGAGACCTTTTGACGTGAGATATTCCTTAACCTTTTGAAACCATGATTTAACATGTTTTTCTGTCACATCACTTCTAGCACTAGTAAGATTCTGAGGAGTTCTTAGAGAAATCCCTGGGTGTCTTTTTACGAAGCCCTGAAACCATATATTACCTGGCCTTCCTTGAGTAAAAGGATTTTCTCGTTTCTGTCCTTATTTTTCAAACTATTTTAAGAGCTGTGCTACATTGTCTTGCAGTTTGTCTTTCGTAACAGGATATTGCCTCATTTGCATTGCCAAAATCCATTTCTCTACGATATCCTCTTCTTCAGCAGACAGGATAGGTTTTGGTCCCATGGAGCATACAGCTGGACTGATTCCAACTTCCTTGTTATGCAATGTGATCGGTGGTATACCGTGTCTCTTCGCTGCCGTGGCAACTGGAACACCGTTTCTAACATCTAATAGGGCATCAGCCATTTGCTGCAGTGTGTAGAACTTTTTTGGCGGCATAGCTGTAAAGACACAAGTAAGTACGAATAATAAGCACAAGCTTGCGCCCATCACTGGTTGGCCACACTGGTCACTATCGATATAGATTAGCAGTTCAGTGCATAACGATAAATTCCGAACATGATTACTCTAACTCATTCCAACTTGGCGTTTCATAAAACTAAGTATCTTTAAAACCTGGATTGTGAGGAAAGTGTCCGTAATTGGAGCAAACAAAGTTACTAAGCTAAACCAGTAATAGACACCCTCCGTCCATTACTGGTTAAAGTCAAAAGATATCAGTTTCTTTAAGCCAGTATGTTCATATATCTTTCATGGCAATTTTGCAGTCGAAATTTGTGTTATTTAGAACCTTCCAATATCTATCAGTAATGGACAGAGGGTGTCCAACTTTGAAAAACAATAAACTTCCTCGTACCAGTAATGGACACCCCCAATATTGCCGGTTAAAATTTATTAATGGACATTTTGCCATATTTATGCCTTTCCTACACCAATATTATTACCTAGAAAAATACAGATATTTAAATTTGTTAATACACTTACTATAAAAGCGATGTAAAGAGATGTCAACTTCTTAACGAATTGTAAAGAAAAGCACATTCAACCGACATCACAACTTTACTAAAATTGCAGGGTCCTTAGATTTAGTAGGCGACAGGCGATTGTCATTCAGTGGTACCAGTACATCAAGTAGTAAATTTCCAACACAATTAAAACTTCCCAGGATTACTAAAATTCTTATTTTTTACATATTTTCGTCAACAGAGTTGATTGGAAGATGGTCACTCACCTATGTGGTTCGAAGACTATTAGAAGGAGAAGGCTGTGGCCATACCTGATCACGTGGTCTTTGACATCAGGCGTGACGTCACCGGCGGACAGATCGCCCTGCGCTCCGGTTTCGCAGCCGAATCAAAGCAGTAATTATGAACAAAAAGGACCCCATATTATTCCCAGAAGCTAGTTGGGACTGAATATAAAGATTCACTTAGGGTCCGAGATAATGTATGTCTTCAGAATTGGATTACATTGTATTGCATCGCTAGTTTTTAGATCGTCACATTTCTCTGTGAAACCTAAAGTTTCACGTAAAATTGAAGTTAATATGCCTGTCCATCCGTTTTGTTATACAAATAACGATTGAAAGCAAAAGTTATGTAGAAAATGTAAAAAAGAACCAAAACTTATCTATTGCTTGCATTTAGACGTGAGGGAGGAGCTGTTTTCGCTTTAACTTTTTCAATTTGGTAACTTTGCTTTGACTATTAATATTTATATTTATATCTTCACTGATGTTGCTTATTAGGATTCCAGTTCAGAGTCTTATAAATCTTTGAATTACACTAGGAGGAATGTGAGAAGTTCACAAACACTTTAAACAACTTTCGATTTTGAACGAAAACTTTAAGGACATACTGAATAAAGTGTAGGATCACTTTCTTTATATCCGCAAAAAATGAATCAGTAGGTTGTGAAATAGGGGTGCCCACTGGTGGGTTTGTGGAAGCTAGTTTCGTCCTCTTAACTTTTGTGGGGGCGGGGGGGGGAGGATTGTGATGAAAATCTGATTGAATTAACAATAGAGCAATGGAGGACGGAAGTTGACTACGTTGTCATTTAAGTATCACTGCTATATAAATAGCAAGTTGTGTATTCCCAAGGGAATTATAACAGTTACTACGTATTATTAGTTTTGTTCACGAGACTAGACACGAGAAGAGATGGGAGGCATTTTCACTAGACGAGACAGACCCAAATGTTGTCTCTGGGAAACACTATCTACTATTTGAGGTGCACAATGCCCAGCTATTAAGTATTAAACCTTAAATAGCCAGGTAAATTATAGTTGAGGATTGCCTTTGGTATGGGAAGTTTCCAACTCTAGTAAGGTTTGAATGATTGAATTGTTGTTTTAAGTCCACTTTATGCACAGAAAGGCTAATCGGAACTGGATCTACAGTTTAAAGTGCGATCCGAACTACTATGTTTCTCCACCGGGTATCGAACCCGGGAACCAACTCTAGTAAGGAATTGAGCACTAGGTTGGGAGATATTCAAGTCTTGAGAATCACTATTACGCTTAGACTGTTGTGGGAATGTTGGTGTGTGGATTGAGAATTAATTTATTTGGAGGAGGTCGATATTCAACTCTTCAATACCAACAGTTAACCTAAAATTGACATGGAAACTTTGGTGGGGGACGGGATATTAAATTGGGGAGGGGGATATGAAACTGATCTTACATGGTCAATTGATTTCTGTAATGTAGCAGGGTCGAATATTAAATTTTGGCGAAAAAAATAGCGATTTGGTATAAAATTGGTATACTGATTCGCTATTTTCCTATACCACGGACCGCATTAAGATGTTCTGTTTTTGCGGACTACCCTCCCAACCAAAACTGAACTCGATATACCGAGTGAATCACCTAAAACTTGCACCCCAAATATTTCAGAAATGGAAGGTGCTATTGATGTGCTGTTTTCACATAAATGAAGTGTAACCAAGGGCTCATAATTGTAGCCCATACACAGATTTTTATAATTATTGGAATGTGTATTTATTTTAGAAAGTTACATTTTTCAAATGGAGCAATGCCTATTGACAGTAACAAAATAAAACTAGAGTAAATTAGAATGCCAATGGTGTTTCTTTCAGGATTCTAGTGCAAGTAGTTTTCGAGCTATCGTAGTTTGAAAATTGTACAGACCGGCAGTTGTCTGCCCCATTCAACTGCTTACTTACGAGGCTATGATGTTCTTATGTTTGTTTATTATTGACAGTAACAAGATAAAACTAGAGTAAATTAGAATGCCAATGGTGTTTCTTTCAGGATTCTAGTGCAAGTAGTTTTCGAGCTATCGTAGTTTGAAAATTGTACAGACCGGCAGGGCCGGATTAAGACGAAATTGGGCCTGATGCTGCAGCGCAAATTGGGCCTGATGCACTTACATGCTATGATTAACATACATATTTTTTTTTCTATTTTAAAGTTTTTTTATTCTTATTATTGTGATTATGATAATGTACCATGAAATGATTATGAGAGGTGCGCTAGAACTGCTTACTTATATTACGACTCGTCTGGGTATCGTCTGGCACTTTCTTCAAACTTCGATTCAGTGGGTTGGCAGTCTTTTGGACCCTTCTTGGCCCAATATTCTCGAGTGTCATCGTTGATTTCACCCCACTGTCCCAAATCATTGGTGAAATCCTCCAGCGTCGGCGCTAGTGCTTCTGCGATAGCGTCTCCTTTCACCTCTTCTCTCTCCCCCGAACTTTCCCGCTCTTTATTCTCTCTTGCCTCGACAGGTTCATCTTGCTTGGCCTGGCCTTCAGGAGCACTCGAACTCGCAATCGCATCCGGCGCAGATGATAGAGACGAAGATGTTCATACTCCGAAGTATGAACTCAATTTTGGTATTTTCGCCAAAAGCTTTTCTTGTTCTGCTGCTTGTTTCATTTTCTTTTTCGCTTTATCTCACCAACCGAGTTGAGACGCCATAGTAAGCGTGAGCGAAACAGTAGGACCAATATCACAATTTGAGGTCACGTCAAAACCTAACAATGAAATACCGTCGATTTTTTCAGTACAACTAACTTTCAAGGTGAAAAATTTACTAGGTCGTACTTACCGAACAATAATAATGTGGCAACAATCGCCAAGATATTGCAAAAAACGCAGCTAAATTACTAAGTAACTGTTTAACGTAAAATTGATAGCATTAACTGGAAATCTTCGGTGAACAAGAAACACAACGACGTTCTAGTTACGTCACAGCGAAAATAATAATAGTAACTGTACCTAGGTATAATAAGTAACGCTGTGTCTAGGCGTCCGAAATTGGGGCTTCAAATTTCATTCAAAGATTTATTTTCAGGTTAATATAGCAAAAAGAAACTGTTCAGCTTTCGGAAAATTCTCGTCTGTTTTCATCTGGGCCTATTTGAGGAATGGGCCTAATGCTGAAGCATCAAAAACACCCACCAAGTGCAATACCCACCTTAATCCGGCCCTGCAGACCGGCAGTTGTCTGCGACATGTGTCAGCACTTCGTAAGAAAAAAGTGAATAAATAAATTCGTTGGATTCTGAAGAAGAAAGAGAATTGGCCTTCAAAGGTTGTGATCAAAATGACGCCCACCAGCTTCAATACAAGCTTCCAGTCTACCATGTAAAGATTCATGCACAAGTTCTATCATTTCATCAGAAATTTCAGCGCAGGCAGCAGTAATACGTCGTTTCATATCATCTGGTGTAGTCGGTATGTCCTTGTAAACAGTCTCTTTTAGCTTACCCCAGAGAAAAAACAATCTAACGGGGTCAAATATGATGAACGGGCCGGCCAAGGTACAGGCCCCCTTCGTTCAATCCAACGATCTTGAAACAATCGGTGAATACAAGCTGTAGTACGTCGTGCACTATGCGCTGGACAGCCATCATGCTGATACCACATGTTCCTCTTAGTCTGCAGTGGAACGTCTTATAATATCTGTGGAAGTTGGTCTGTTAGGAGGTTGAGATACTTTTGAGAATTCAGTGTTCCTTCTATGAACAAAGTGCCTATGAGTTGATGGTTCACTATTCCACACACACATTTAAACTCCATGGACGCTGACGTTCCACCTGACGAAGCCAATGGGGATTGTTGACGGACCAATAGTGCATGTTTCGGAGGTTTGCTTGGCCATGATTTGTAAATGTTGCTTCATCACTAAAGAAGATACATGATAAATCTGGTATATCTTGTCTTAAAGCCCATGTACAAAAGTTAACACGATTCTCGAAATCGTTTCCATGCAGCTCTTAGGCCTCCCCGATGGCGCAGTGGTAAATTCGTTGCCTAGTAATCAAGGGGTCCCAGGTTCGATACCCGGTGGAGGCATCCCACTTTAAACTGTAGGTCCAGTCCCGATTAACCTTACTGTGCACAAAGTGGATTTAAAGCACCAAATCAATCCATGCAGCTCTTGATGGAGAGAGACATGATACGGATGGAACTTATGACGGTGGAGAATGCCTGACTCATGCCACTTCCTCGTGCGATTGCACGGGAACTAACGTGCGGATGTACAGCACCAGCAGCGAGAACATTAATGTCACCCTCTTCTCCAGTCACTAGTTTGTTTCTGGTACGTTTTCTAGGTGTTACACTTCCAGTTTCACGTAATTGGTTGAAGAGGTTCACAAATAATTGTCGCGATGGGTAACGTCTATTGGGATATTGTTCCGCGTACAGGGCACAAGCACTAACAGCATTCCTCCTACATTCGCTTTTTCAGCATTGGTAAGCGCCATCTTCCACCATGTCCGACTTCTTGCACTATCACCACGTAACTGACATGGAAGTCGCAATGCAATCAGTGGACTGTAAAGGCAGCAAACAAACGAACATCAGAGCCTGGTAACTAAGCAGTTGAATGGAACAGACAACTGCCGGTCTGTACAATTTTCAAACTACGATAGCTCAAAAACTACTTGTACTAGAATCCTGAAGGAAACACCATTGACAGTCTAATTTACTCTAGTTTTATTTTGTTACTGTCAATAAGCATTGTTCCATTTGAAAAAATGTAACTTTCTAAAATACATGCACATATAAATACACAAATGAATATCGAATTGAAATTCGATATTCATTTTCAAAGCATGTAGGGTAAGCATACCAGTTATTGGCACTTTAAGAGGAACTAGTTGGGAAAAAATGAATTACACATATTGTATCAGTACATATTTGTGTTTCGGTATTTTATAAACTTTGACACCTGTTCTGAAGTGAAATCGATTGAGACATAGTAAAAACAGAAAACAGTTATTTAATTATTTTTTTTCAGAACCCGATAATGTCTAGTTGTTGGCATACACTAACCAGTTATTGTCACATTTGTGCCCAGTTATTGGCACTCCATATTTACAATGTGCTAAGCCTCTAACATTCACAGTTATTGTAGGCTACGTAGTAGCTAAGCCTATATTGTAGTTATAAAACAATTCAAATAGGAATATGCCTAATGAAAATTATGAAATAACTCAGAAAAGTAAACCAGTGAAATGGTTTAAATACCGAAAGTCTGTACCAATAGTTGTCAGTCTGAATGCTGGTACTTGGCACTGGTGGCAGCTACTGGTTAACATAAACATATCAAAGCCAGAAAGCTTGCATCGTTATTCTTATGTTTTAAATAGCACCTTGGTAGTGTTAAAAACATGTAAGACCTATTTCTTCCAAATTGCGAGCTATTGTCCCTTGTGCCAATCATGCACATTAGCAATACCAATTATTGGCACCCTTGAAAGAGTGCAGCGATTAAACAATTTGTTGGCAATGGGACGTCAATGCCCTTCCTTTAGGGTCTAGCTAACCGTTAAGCAAGAACCATGTGCAATAATTTTATTACAACAATAAATAACAAGAGAAACATGAAAACATATTCCTTAACCTACCTGCTTAGAATTGAGCACAAATCTTGAAAATCACAGAAGCCTTCCAGATATATGATACTTTTTCCACAAGAAATAACAAACGAAATAGACGTCGCTTGTAAATGTTATCAACGGATGACAAGGCAACAGGGCGGGAACAAGACCAATGTTGCCAGTTCCACACAGATCTTAATTTCTACAAATATTCCTCAACGTGCCAAAAAACTGGGCAGTGCCAATTACAGGAAAGCAATAAATGCATTAAAACTTTTCATCAGACAAATTATTTGCAGATTCTTCTATTTCTATTTAAACTGTAGATCCAGTTCCGATGCGTTAAAGTGGAAAAAATATAAATTCTTCTTATAGTGATGGAATGTGAAGTTATAATAATATGTACATAGCTGGTAAACATTTTCAAAAGTTATTTTGCGAGAATTTTGGAAGCATTTAATCTAGGAAAACTCTATTTGAAAAAATTGTAAGGAAGGAAGGTCAGTTGTATACTCTTCTGAAGCAGTATACTCTTATCAATCAGTAGACTACCACTTTAGAAAAGTGTGCCCCCCCCCCACACCAACATTTATAAATAAGGGCATTAGCCCGCAGCATGATTTCCTGAAACTAAACTTTATCTTATTCCATCTCTGACACTCCTCTTAAACAATTTTCATCTCCTCAAAAGTGTATCCAAGAGCACAGATGAGTTAAGTAACTTGTTCATATTAGCACGTAATTGGAAGTTAGTGAAAATTTCGGTTTTTCAATGTACAGTTAGCTCGTAACTGGAACTCTGGTGGCGATTATCTTTACTGGTACTTCTTCTTGCAGTTACCAGCCTAACTAGAAGTTGTGAAGCAACATGGATGCCTCGTGCAGCTATCGAAGTTCCACACTCGCAACTTCACTGTCAAATTAAACAAGATATGATTCATAAAACGTTTAAATTCGTACAGAAAAATACTTATTTTGTTTGGCAGAGCTTACCAACGTCCATGCAAATATGGAAATTAAGCAGCGTAGTTGCTAGGAATCGCTTGGCAAGGTTGTGTTAGAGAATTTGTGGCCAGGATATCCGGTCTACCAGGCGGGACAATCTCCAACAGTAATTTGGTGTAGTGGTTAGCGGCATCACCTTTCGGAGCATGTTGTGTTTTGTAATCCTGGTCACGGATATTTTTTTCTTGTCAATTATTTATTACGTGTGTTGCATTCTATTCACGCTTTATTGTTGAATGATCTTCTCGGATAAATATTACAGTAAATTTTAAAATTATCTTTTTACTCGTACCTTCATATTTTTAGAAGTTTAGAAAGCATGCTTAGGGTAGGGTTACCAGACGTCCGGATTTTGGCGGACATGTCCTACATTTCAACCTTATGTCCGGCGTCCGGGAGGAATTTGGAAAATATCATAAATGTCCTACATTTTGAGTGTCACATAATATTAATTAGGAAAGTAGGTAACAGAAAAGAAATCATGCAAGTTACAAGTCTATGGACTGCGCTTCCAAACTCAATGTTGAAATTTATTTTGATTCAGTCATTGCCCAAAAATAAAAAAGTTTGTCCTGCTATTAAAAATACGGAATAACGGAAGCACTTAATGAACAAAGTTTTGGAACAACTTTCTGATAACGACACTGTTCAGTGTCTTAGCAGAATTTCTTGCATACTGATGGAACAAGGTGTTGCCATTCTTATTCAATATAATTTGATTGTAAAGCAGGGGTATAGAGAACAAAGTTATTCAGGGTGTCTACCAGTCAAGAAAGTCGTGGTAGACAAGAAAAAGTAAAGAAATCAACAAATAGGTCAAGAAGTAAATACAAAGGCAATAAATTATTCTAGTGGTCAAGAATTTTGGCTATCATAATGACTG
Organism: Lepisma saccharinum; assembly: GCF_977018435.1. Taxonomy (NCBI): domain Eukaryota; kingdom Metazoa; phylum Arthropoda; class Insecta; order Zygentoma; family Lepismatidae; genus Lepisma; species Lepisma saccharinum. The sequence goes on from NC_139230.1 coordinate 136,280,163, forward strand.
GTTGATTTAGTTTATTTGACTTAACTTTTTTCTGTCCCTTTGGTTAATCGCGAAAATGATAATGAATGGCGGTAAGGTAAGATGGATGAAGGGACAGTCACAAACATATAGGGACAACCGACACAAGCCCCACATAAGATTATACTGGCTTGAGTCCAGACGCCTTGCTCGTCTGCCAAACACAGTTCAGGATGCATTAATAAGAGAAAGCAGATATAATTCTCTTCTTAAATTCAGCTTCAGTTTTCATCTTAACTGACCCATTGGTAGGGGTTTTCAATAAATAAATATTTTACCTAAGTAGGGTCGGATAAATAAACGTTAAGAAAGACGGGAAAAAGGTCTACTAGAAAGTCCAGAAAAGTCAAGAATTCTGGATGTGTTATTTTGGTAGATACCCTGTTATTGAACTAAAGACTACGCAAGACGAAACTTCTCGAACTTTGAACTTCTCGAATTTGAAATTACGGTAATTGCTGAATATTTGCTTAACATTACAGGTCATAATTCAAATGTACTTTTATTACCATCAACCCAACAGAGTAACGAGAGAAATCATTTTTTCATAAAGTCTGTAAAATGTCTGTTACTGGTCCCATAATTTCAAAGAGTTTGACTGTCCACTCTAACATAAATATAGTTTGACTAAACCTGAAATTTTGATAAAAATTGTCTCCTCAGAGAAGTACCACTTAAATGATATAGTAAGAGGTGCATTGATTAGTATGATTGCAAGTCTTGAAATTTTGCATTTAAGAATTCATTTTTTTAAAACTGAAAAGTTAAATTTTTCAACTACTTTCTAATGTGCTCTATAGAAATATGTATTATTTATTGAGAATGTTTTGTGTCCTACATTTTGACTTAATGTCCTACATTTTGGGACAGCATGTCCTACATTTTCCTTACAGCGATCTGGTAACCCTAGCTTAGGGCCGGTTTTTCAATGTCCAGTTAAGGTCCATGTTAGCACGTAACTGGAAGTTAGTGAAAATTTAGGTTTTTCAATGTACAGTTAGCTCGTAACTGGAACTCTGGTGGCGGTTATCTTTACTGGTACTTCTTCTTGCAGTTACCAGCCTAACTGGAAGTTGCGAAGCAACATGGCTGCCTCATGCAGCTATCGAAGTTACACCCTCGCAACTTCACTGCCACATTACAGAAGATATGATTCATAAAACTGTTAAATTGGTACAGAAGAAGACTTGTTTTGTTTGGCAGAGCTTACCGATGTCCATGCAAATATGGAAATTAAGCATCGTAGTTGCTAGAATTCGCTTGGCGAGGTTGCGTTGGAGAATTTGTGACCATGATATCCGGTCTACCAGGCGGGCAATCTCCAAACGGTAATTTGGTACAGTGGTTAGCGGCACCACCTTTCAGAGCGTGTTGTGTTTTGTAATACGAGTTCGAGTCCTGGTCACGGATCTTTTTTTTTCTTCTTGTCAATTATTTATTACGTGTGTTGCCTTCAATTCATGCTTTATTGAATTATCTTCTCGGAGAAATACGATTACAGTAAATTTTAAAATTATTTTTACCCGTCCCATCATATTTTTAGAACCCATACAAAGCATGCTCAGTAATGTGTTCTTTTTTCGCTCCACAAACATGCATACAGAGGTAGTACAAAGCATGCAGTCAAATGTCCAATGTGTACATATTAATAGTGTTTATAGCAACAGACAGGTATTATTAATATTTCGACTTTCGAGTTCTTCTACAAGAAAGTATCTGCGCTTGCGCCTCATAACAGCATTTCCCCAATATGAAATTGAATTGACCTTTATTCGAAGAAAGCCAAATCTCTAGTGCTTGCTTTCGTTAATTTATTTCGCAAGCATACAGAATGGATACACAGCCATTGTTCCATTCGTTTCCTATGCTATAACGTGTTTTCGAGCTGGGCGCGCCTGTAGTTCTATATTTAAACGCCAGGCTGTGTGCCAACCAACGCGGTTTGAAACTGTACTAATAGATGGCGCGCAGATCGATTCCCTATTTTTCCGCGCTTCAGCATTACCAACATACCATTTTGAGGTACAAAGTTACGATTTGCTAACTGCCAGTTACTTTCACATTGAAAAACCCGGTCCTGGTTAAGAGTGGCGATTATCTCCAACTGGCAGATAGTTAACAGAAATAATAACTGGACATTGAAAAACCGGCCCTTAATGTTGTTTTTTCGCGCAACAACATGCATAGAGAAGTACAAAGCATGCAGTCAAATGTACAATATTTACATATTAATAATAATAATAATAGAGTTTATATCAACAAACAGGTATTAATGTCTCGACTTTCGATTTCTTCACGTTTCTTCTACAAGAAAGAATCTGCGCTTGCGCCTCATAACATCATTTCCCCCACGTGGAATTGGCCTTTATTAGAAGAAAACCAAATTTGTAGTGCTGTCTTTCGTTAATTTATTTCGTAAGCATACAAAATGAATACGCAGCCATTGTTCCTATCGTTTCACAATGCAACAACGTGCTTTCGAGCGCGGCGTGCTTGTAGTTCTATATTTAAACGCCAGGCTGTGTGTCAGTCGACGCGGATTGAAACTATACTAACAGATGGCGTGCAGATCGATTTCCTTTAATTTCCGTGCTTCAGAATTGCCAACACACTGTTTCGGAGAACGAACCATGGTTTAATTAACTGGCAGTTACTTTCACATTGAAAAACCTGGTGCTGGTTAAGACTGGCTGTTATCTCCAACTGACAGTTAGTTAACAGAAAGATTAACAGGACATTGAAAAACTGGCCCTTAGAGTATCACAATATGGAAGAATAGGTTTACAGTGGTTCGATTAAAAATTTGGGGGGTACAAAGCAACCCCGCCCCATCCTGCTCCACTGATTTCATAGATACTATATGTATATTCCATTTAAAAAGTTGTCACCAAGATTCCTTTGCACTGAGAGTCAGAAAAAAATATTGTATTGTAAATAATGTTGATTTCTTTGTGTCAACGTCTGACGTTACTAAAATTGCATTATCACTAAAAGGTACTGCAGTTGACGTGCCATTTGTTTTTCAAATTGAAGCCTAAAGAATGTTCCGAAAGTGCATAAATAAAATTAATGGCTTTCTCACTGCTTCTATTAATAAATCTTATTAAAATAAATTTTAGGTTTCATCCCTATTGTTTCTATTGTCTACAGTAGACTATGTAAACTATAAGCCAATGTAATGTTGGTGTAGATTACGTGTAGAGAACGCATGTAGACGTAAACTTATAGTCTACGGCACATCACTGCTTTACACCTTTGAATTCCATGTTATTCTTTTAAAAACAGGAAAAACTTAATATGCTGACCAAGGCAGAAATTTATTTTATTTTAAAACATAAACTAAACGTAACGTTTCAAGGTCTTCTTCAGACCCTGTACCAAGTACAAATGAAACAAAGTACAAAACAGGAAGATATATATACACAAAAAACGTTTAGTTTATGTTTTAAAATAAAATAAATTTCTGCCTTGGTCAGCATATTGAGTTTTTCATATCATGGAAACAAGGCTTAATGGTGTTATAAAAACAGAAAGTACAGTCCCTGCCCGCGCCAAGGAATCCCAGAAATGTGAAAAGCGGCCATATTCCATAACAGTGCAATCAGCGGTAGTCATATACTTCCCTTCATTCAAAAACTCACGTACTATGAGATATTGACATATGCCGATGAACTATTTAGCAAGTATACATTCTGGATGATCACTGAAACCTTGGGAATATTATGTAAGTATCTAGATGTTGTTCAACTTTCCCTGGCAACAATGCCTTAGAAGATTATTACGTAAGCAAAACTGTGTTGTTACTTCGCAACATCCTTATTTTATATGTTTGTCCATTTGTTATGTACTATTTTTGTACTATTTTTTTATCTCTTTAAGTTTCGCATTCAAAGCAGTTGAATTAAAAGCTCGTTTTGCTTAATCAAATTGACAATTTCCGGAGCTGTGACAACTTTCAGCCTTGCTCGACGACGTTCATTGTCACTGCTCTACAGACCAAGCCTAAATCAACTGGCCCACATTCTTCCAACGTTTCCTGCATGTCAACATTACATCCTACGCTGACCTCCCTTCAAATACAACTACTTAAAGAATAGACCAGAAGATTTATTTTCTCAATTGTAATATGGCTAAGCAGTTTTCACCCTAAAAGTAATTTAAATGAGCATGAATTCGATTTTTCACTACAAATAACTCACAAAAGTTAAATCCGTTTATGAATACTTCTTAATTCAATTTACTTCTAGATATACAACCTTTGTTCAATAAATACGGTGAATGAATTGCTGGCATGCGGTGTAGTTTGTACTACTGGTTGACGGTCAGGTCAGTGAACCCCTAGGGCCCGATTGTATAAAGCAGTTGATCCTCGATTAGCCAGAAAAATTGATCTGCAGTCACGCTGAACTCTGATTTTGTGTTGTATAAAAGTTGAACTGAGATTAAGTCCCTGCGATCTGAGGTCAAAGTTGACCAGCGATTTTTCTCCGATCGGCAGACATTAACCGTAGTTCAGCTGTTGTAACATGACTGAACTAACGAATATTTGCTTGTAAAATGTGCTGCAAGTGAACGTATGTGGCAAGACGGGAGAATCAATTCATATAATCCTTATTCCATAATAATAAAGAAGAACCATGCACAACGAGGTGAACAATGATAAACATTTCTTCCATTTTTCTTTCTTTCCATATATCGTGTGTCATTGTTATTTACCGTTTGAAATACCACGTATTTTTTTCTTGAAATTTGCCTTAAATGACTGCAAGAGCATATTGTTTGATTTCACGATCAGAGACTGGTAACTTGAGAACAATCAAGTGTTGATTGATATGACCCACTTACGTTTTCTTGTTGATGCCATTGTAAAACTTGCGTTGGGATGAAGAGGAGGCCAGGTTTACGGACGTTAAAAATATTACAATTTCGCTTTACTGCATCCAGCCAAGTGTCATTGCAATTCAATTTTGTCCGCAGAATGGAACAGAGCATGTAACTTTGGCTGTAGTGTATATATCTACCGCTTTATGAACCGAGCTCGTTGCATTTTAGTTGGTAAAGCTTCCTCTCCTCCTGATATATAAATAACACATATCTTATTTTATTTCGAATATTATTGGGCATAATTTACAACCGAGAGAACAAACGCCATTGTTGTTTCAATATTTATTTCCATTCAGGAAAACGGAAACACATTTTATATTTGACAAGTCACAACGTAGGTTATTCAATTAAGTGCAAGGAAAATTCCGTAGGTATAGAAAAATACGCCAGGGGTCCCGGGTTCGAATCCCGGCTCGGACATGGATGTTTGTGATTGTCTGTCTTGAAAGTCCTGAAATAGAAATTTGAGTGAAATGATATGAGTAAATGAAGTGTGATGGGGGAAGCTTCCGCTTAGGGGCTTTCCTTTAAAAAAAAGGTCGGTAACGCGTCTGACTACCATGCTAAAGGTCCCGGGTTCGATACCCGGCCGGTTCAAATCCGGGAACTTTTCTAACGTTGGAAGCGGCCCCGGCGCCCACCCAGCGTCGAATGACATGGGTACCTGGGGTAAACCCTGATCACATCACCCCCACTCACGACCGGATCAAGAAAGTGTCGGGCGTTACCCCCACACCCCCTATACGCCTTCATGGCGTGGTGCTAAGCACAGGGAAACCCTTTACTTTACTTTTTCACATGAACAATGGCTCTAAATCCGAGTATAACAAAGTTGTTATATCTATTTTTAGCATTATTAAGAAATACAGATTTTTTTAAAAAAATTCCATTTATGCAAGCATACTTTCTCTCCATTGCAACCGATAGTTTTTTCGTTGTCAATGACAAATCATCCACGTGGAACTCACACAAGCAATAAATGACCGTTTAGTATCTAATTTATGTGATTTTACTAAATTTGCAACATGTTCGAATATTTAGTACGTCCAGCACCTCAGATTTATTCTTTATTCTAATATTAAATACATGCATTTTCCGAAACCGACTTTAAAATTTTTGCTGTTCAGTGTTGGACAATTGGCAACTTCACAGACTACATGTTTGGATTTGCCACGTTGCCAAAAATATTTCTTTGACCGAAGATCAGTATTTGACCTAAGATCGACAAATCGACAGTTAGCTTTATACAACATGATAGAAGCTTGAACTTAGTTCATTCCCGGATCGTAGGTCAAATCTGATCTCAAGTTAGGGGGAAAAAATTAAGGAAGCTTGATTTTTGCCCGGCTCAGTACGAAGGAAATTGTCCAAGGTAGGGAATTCTCAAGCCGTTCAATGATTGTACGAGTAGTTTGATGTTTCAGCCTCTTCCGTAACACGGCTATTGTGTACAAGGGCCCCTGCAGGATTTTTTCATGGGGAGGCAGAGTGAGATATCATATCTTGCCACTTTCACATAGAATTTATATTTTACTGATTATTATTTATTATTATTATCATTATTTTACAAATCATAAAATTGAAATTGAGTCAAATTTTGGCGCTGTTGACAAATTCCGATTTGAGTCCACTATTTAAATACAAACTGGATTTGCCTTGCTTCCTTTCAATGAGCTTCTATCACTTTGCTGATGTATATCATTCTTTATCTTTTTGTACTTTTTCACGGTGCATAAATATCAAACATGGACCACTTTATTTGGTCTTCATCATGGCACCTATGATACATGTTTTTAACGCGTCAAAGGGTAGGAGAAGTAATTGAAAACAACGGCACGTGAGTTATGGAATTCAGATGTTGACTTGGGGAAATGATTTCAGACTTTTCGGGATCCCGAACAGTCGAGAAATTCCAAACGATCACATTGGAAAGTGTTTAATTGTTGGTATTTTTTGCTCCAAAAGTGTCAAAAAATTCTTGAACTTAACGTTTTTTTTTTATTTCAGAAGTGCAAAAACAATCACTTAAATGGGGGAAGGAATAGTGTGTAGAAATCAAGACTTTCACCGCGTCCGTAAATTTCCAAAGTAAGTTTCCTTTCCCGAAACTGGCCCGAACGATGGGATTTTAAATTTTCTTACACCCCTATAGTTACGGCAGTCAAGATGATACTAACGGCCGTGGTGAAAACGTTATTACTTCATTTTGATCGACATGGCAGTAATTGCTATAACTTACGGTCTGCAAGCCACATGAAAGAGCAAGAAAATATCACCTCTCGGATTACATTGTCTTTTCTCAGATTTCTCAACAATGGACAACTGATCTCGTTCAAAATATATATATTGTGTATACGTAATATACGTATATGCATGCAGAGAAGTTCTAGAGAGAGGTTTTCTCATATTCAAAATTGTCTACTATAAAAAAACAAGACGCGTAAAACATAATATAGCTATTATATCATATTGTATCATTACATATGTACAGCGGTCAAGGACTCTTCCTTAAACTATTTCGCAACAGAAAATCTGTCGTAACATTGATGATAACTGAGTAATGGCCTTGTAGATAAACTCTTGCTTCTCAAAAATACAATTTCTGATAACAAAACATTCCATTCACTTCCTTCTTATTGTTTAATTTCTAGAAAAATTACATGAGTAAAACACATTGTAGTACAAAAAGTAAACATGCAATCAGAATTTTTAATTGAAGAACTTAACCTGCTAAAGACAAGTTGAGGAATTGTAATTTTGATCTTTTCCGAGCTGAAAACCAAAACATCGTGTTTTTCGCATTACAAACCCTTCTTCCTGTACTTCTACATATCTGTGTATAGAAATTCCCCGTCAGTCTGGATCTGGAACGAATGGTTCATATGGATGGAATGACAACGCACATCTTACAATACAGACCACCTGGCATTCACTTAATTTACTCTCTACCATTTATAATATTTTTTGTGAGTGCATAATTTGTGTATGTACTCAAACACGTACATCCACTTTCTATTTGATAAGAAGCTTCGGTGGCAATATGCTATTTCACTATATTGATAATAAACTTCTGATTTTACATTCTGATCTTTATTTTTACTCAACGATTTTCCTATCTTGAATTATTGTAAACAAGTAAATCTCCAATTTCCTGGAAATATTAGAAGTAAAGGAAGGTCAGTTAAGGATTTTGCTTTATTCTTTGATTCGTCATACAAATCCACCTGAAAGAGTTGTTGATTTGTTGTTTTAAGTCCACTTTATGCACGGTAAGGCTAATTGGGACTGTTTAAAGTGGGATCCGAAACACTATGTGCCTCCACCGGGTATTGAACCCGTGACACCTTGATTACAAGGCAACGACGTTACCACTGCGCCATCGGCAAGGCCCACCTGAAAAAAAAAGTACCGATGAGATGAGAGCTAATCCTTAAGTTCAAATATTAGGGTTAAACATTGTGCAAAATATACGTTTACCTATACTAGTCCGTGAACTTCTGAAACATTTATTCATCATAACATCGTGTATTTGGTATTATCCACCAATCATGCAATTCGCTTCAAAATCTGCGCTCTATGAAATTGGTACATCCATGTTTCAAGGTCTTCGGTGACGTAAATTCTTTCGTACTTCATTTAGTATCATTTAACAGGAAATACGAAGATGCTTCATCGTATCTATTAACAAGTTCTCAAGGGCAGCCCAGCGGTATAAGAAGACCCAGACGTTCATCTGTGTAAGCGTGCTTTTAGACTGAAGTGGCAAGCGACAAGTAAGAAGCTGCAAACAACAAGCGACAAGTAACACGCGGCACGGGGGAGTTCACACCAAAGGGGAAAGCAACAAGTGCCACGGGCCCCTCAAAAGTCCAGACTGTAAATTAAAAGCACATACTGCGCATACGTGACAACCAGACCAACACTACACGATGCACGCTATTGAGAAAACGATCCACTCAGAGTAACACGCAAGCGACAAACGAGATGCGCAGCTTGTCATGTTACTTCGGTACGAAGAGTTGCATTTTTTCCTGTAGATCCATTTCCAAGTGATAAGTGTCGCTTATGGTTTGTTACTTGTGACTTCGGTCTGTAAACTCCCTTAGATGTTTCTAATGCTTTAAATGCTGACAAATATCACATATGGCAATCTCAATCCCTTTGTTTCCAGTCTAGCAGCGGAGTCGATGCATCAAATTCGCACATACAGAGGCATAACGGAATGGGGTGGGACCATGCGGCACGAGTACCTGTCTCTAGACTCTGAAGAGAGCATATCGTCGTTGCTTCTACTTGTCACGCCTGTTGTAATCTTTATTTTCACACCTCAACAATTGGATTTTCCAATTTTTTTTATTTTTGTTTTATTTAGATATGGCATGTTCTAACTTCGTCATGTTGAAACGATTTGAATTGACTGACTTCACTCAAAATGCAATACAAGATCATTTATCTGGTGTATTTAGAACTTGTATGAAATCTTAAAATCGTTGCTGCGCTTACAGTGGTAACAGTGGCGTAGCGCATTTGTCCTCTCCTTCCCGCAAGTATATTCTCAATTTCAGATTGATTGATTGATTGACTTGCTTTATTTTACTTCGCTTTTTGTGCCATTTCTGGCTAATTTGCGAAGATGGGGATGAGTGATGATATGATGAAATTGATGAATGGACACTCACAAATATCCATGCCAGGATTCGAACCCGGGACTTCTGGCGTTGTAGCGCGATGTGCTAACAATTCCGCCACGGGGCCGGCTCAATTTAAGGAAAATAGATATAATGAAGGACGCGAAAAATTAAGGGAAAATCATTGTGGACAATGATTCAATCTCTTTCGGTCAAAAGAGATAAATTATATAATATATTAGTAGAGTTTGGAATACCTAAGAAGCTTGTTAGTATAATAAAAGTATGTACCAGTGAAACAGAAAGTAAAATTCGTGTGGGTATTAATATGTCTGACAAATTTACAATTCATGATGGGTTAAAACAAGGAGATGCATTATCTCCATTGTTCTTTAATTTTGCCTTAGAATATGCTGTTAGGAAGGTAAAAGAAACTAAAGAAGGACTGAAATTAAATGGTGTGACTCAGTTGTTAGCATATGCAGATGATGTAGACTTACTGGGGGATGATGTGAATACAATTAAGAATAATTCTAAAATATTTTTCAAAACTGCTAAAGAGATAGGTTTGGAAGTTAACAAAGAGAAAACTAAATATATGCTTATAGGCCGAAACCAAGTGCTAGGTAATAACCAAAATCTAATTATTGATAACAACTCGTTTGAACCAGTTTCCAAATTCAAATACTTAGGAGTAATATTAACAAATGAAAATTATATTAAAGAGGAAATAAAAAGTAGGCTTAATTCAGGAAATGCATGTTACGTCTGTCTTCATAAACTTTTGTCTTCTCGTTTAATATCTAAGAAACTAAAAGTTAAAATATACAAAACCGTAATTTTGCCTGTAGTATTATATGGATGTGAAATTTGGTCCCTTACATTGAAAGAGGAACATAAATTTAGAGTATTTGAAAATAAGATCCTTACTAAAATATTTGGACCTAAAAGGGATGAGGAGACAGGTGAGTGGAGAAGGTTACATAATTTAGAACTACATAATTTGTATTCATGTCCAGATATTATTAGAATAATTAAATCAAGAAGACTTAGGTGGGCAGGCCATGTGGCACGAATGGGAGAGGAAAGAGGAGTTTACAGGATTCTTGTTGGGAAACCTGATGGTATGAGACCTGTAGGAAGGCCAAGACGAAGATGGAGGGACAACGTTGAGATGGACCTAAGGGAAATTGGTAGGGATGGAAAAGAGTATATAGAACTTGCTCAAGATAGGGACAGATGGAAGGCCTGTGTTGCTGCAGCCATGAACCTTCGGGTTTAAGAAGGCTAGGGAGTTAGTTAGTTAGTTAGTTAGTCATTGTGGACAAAATTTCATCACGGACAGAGTCTCTAAATAATAAAACATTGACAGGTTTAAATAACGTATTTCGTTTCCAAGGAATAATTAACATTTATCTGCTTTGTGTGTGTGTGTGTTAAAAGGAAAGACCTTAAGAAATGGTTCCCTCTAGACAAATGAGACTTCATGGTGTGTCACCACCCAAGTATTTTCCCATATTATTTAGATTTGGTCTATAGCACTAGTCCTCTACAATTATATATACTATGGGCTGACAATTTCACTACCCTTACATATTTAAATATTTAGCAGAATCTGAGGCCTTTGTGGGAAGTACGAAAAGTAAATAGTATATTTAATAGTTTATTGAGGAAACACTACGTCTAGAAATTTTAGTCATATATAACATCAGTACCTTCAACAACAGAAATTTTCTAACAAGAACCCTAGCGTAACATATCATATACATATATATGTCTGATTGACATTAATCATTCAACCTACAAATATAAACACGCTTCATATAGGCCAAAATAAATGTACCGGAATCAGATTGTGTTTCAAATTACGTATCAGGGTTGGTTCAATGTTCTGTATTATTCTTAAGTGGAAAATATCCTATTAATCAACAATTTGGAATAGAGAAGTTCTAAATCTCATTGAATACAAATGAACATGATTAGTGGATATCGGTCAACTCTGAAAGGACCATCTGCGTAATGGTAGAATTAAACATAACATAAAAAAATAGTGCGGAAATGAAACTAATTAACTAACTCAAGTATAGATTGAGCTTAAATATATTAATAATACTACCAGTACACAGATCAGCTTATATTAGATGTGACTTCTCATTACCGAGAATCAAGAGATAGTGGTAATAAGGTTAAAGGATAAAATACTCTTTACAATATTTAGATGAGAAATGAGGTTTGTCCATTTTGAGGCTTACACTACTTTACATAATCCGTCCTCTTCTACCTTGTGGTGTAGAGGTTTTCCAGAAGGATCGCCACCTGCCCCTGTCCTGCACTGGATCTTGCACATCTTTCCAGTCTCTGTCCCATACTTCCACAGCTCTCTTTATTTCATCTTCCCACATTTTCTAGGTCTTCCTCTTGGTCTTGTCCCTTGAAATGTCACATCGTATATCGCTTTGCCTATATGCATTCCAGCCATTCTCTTCATAAGGCAAACCATTTTAGTTGGTTCTGTTCTACTTTCTCTAGTAATGGACAAACTCTCAAACAATTTCTAATGGTTTGATTTCCCACTCGATCCCTTCCTGTATTTTTCTACAATTTTACTAAGAAATCTCATTTCCATTGTCTGTAGTTTACTTTGATGCTATTATGTCAATGTCCATGACTCGCAGATGTGCAGAATTGTGGGTATGTGTATCAGGGTGCGAAATCACTGAAGATTTTTGGGGGGAAGGAGCAGACAGACATACACATACAATATATATGTATATACTAGGGTGTATCAAAAAGTAAAGTGAATTTTCGATTTATTGAAAAACGTGCATAAAAAAATATGAAACTGTAGTATGTTTGACACATGGTATCACACTAAAATTCGACATAGGAACCACTGCCTCCGTGGGTATATCGTGTGAGGTGGGTCAGGGAAATGCCCATTCGGTGGTGTTTTTGGTCCTCACTCCGATTTTTGGGCACCCAGCGCGCACGCACTTTCCTGAAGCCAACTAGGTCATGGACGATACTCTTCACTGAATCATATGAGATGTTCAATGCATCAGCAATGTCATGCAACCTGACTCTTCTGTCTTCACGAATCATCTCATCCACGTCTCACACATTGCTGTCGGTGATGGACGTTGCTGGTCCGCCACTTCTGTCATCATCTGTCACACTACTCCTACCACTTGCAAATGAGTTACACCACACATACACTTGTTTCTGCGACATAACTCTCTCTCCATAGACCTCCAACAATTCTCGATGAATTTCAGATGGTTTCTTTTCCTTGACCCATAAAAAACGAATAATACTGCGCACCACCTCCTTGGAGTAATGTTCAAGCCGTTGCGCCATCTTTGAATTGCTCTAGGTACCAGACGGGTTGACGTAGAAGACTGTAATTGCCGTTAGACTTGCATCACCTTGGTATCTGACACATACAAAATATTTAATTAGCTACAACAAAAAACTCTGGGTTTTACAGACAAATTCATCTTACTTTTTGATACAACCTAGTATATACGTATACAGGGTGTTTCGTTAGTTCGTTTACAACGCTTGGGAGGTGATTGTACGAGTGAAAATAAGGTGGAAAGTTCATGTAACGAAATTCCGGAAACGGCTTTGTTGCCGAGTTATTGACGTTTGAAAACGTGGGAAAATGATTTTCCGAAGTGAATAATGGCAAAACGGGTGGAGAGAAGTTGTCGGTGTTAGCGGTCCACTAAGAAATTGGGTACGCTCGTGGCAATGTTGTGCAATGTCGGCGCAAGGGATTCCACAAAGGACGCGAACGAAGATGTTGACGGGAGTGGGGTGGGTGTGCGTTCTGCGTGAGCTGGTATCGACGAAAATTGGCATGTGTTGAATGACACTAAAACACAAAGAAAATTTCCTGAGCGAAGGGCACCATGACGTAAAAACGAAAAAAATGAACTGTCATAGGTTGCATACCCAGAAGGGCACACAGTATGCTTAATGGAGATGTGAAGGGAACCTCATCACAGACGGTTTTCAAAGTGTCCACCATGTACTTCCAAGCAGAGGCGACAACGGCGAATCAAGGATTTTCTAGTGCGACCCAACAACCCCGGCGTTTCTGCTATCGATGCTGCAGCTACATTGATACGGGCAACGAGGTCCTTGGCTGACACAACAGGTGTTTCGTAAACGAGGCGTTTCATCTCTCCCCAGAGGAAGAAATCCAGGGGCGTAATATCAGGCGATCGAGGTGACCATGGCACTGGCCCTCACCTGCCAATGCACTGGTTGTGGAATAAGGTATTGAGGAAATGGCGCACATTCCGATCGAAATGTGGGGGTGCACCGTCATGTTGAAACCACAGTCTTTGTCTCAGTGTTATCAAATACAAAGTTAATAGACGCAAAATGGTTGTACAATTCGTGAAGTAATCTGACATAGAAGTCTTTATAATCAGGATGAGAAATTACTGGTATTACTCCTTGTCATAATGACAGCAAGTCCTGGTATTTTTTTCATAGGCAGTTTTGGCTTGAAGTAAAAGCCCTTGGTGGTAAATTGTCCTCTTTAGCACTGCGTGGATTAGTGTGTGTTTAGGTTATGCGTTGTTTTTATAAATAAATTGGGACAACCCTTTCTCACTTCAATTTGCATGACTTTTGTCCAGTCCACGGGTTGACCCTCATTTGTTGTTCTAACATTTAGGATACGCAGGTACTGCTAATATTGTTTCCAATCTAAGACGTCTTTAGTATGCAACTCATGAACAGCATATGGTTGTTTCATTCTTGCCATCCTGATTACCGGGATGAGTTGGGCAGGGATGAAGATATCTTCACTCCGTCGAAGTGCGTTTTCAATTGTACTGTGGATAGCATCACCTTCACTTTGTCCGTGACTCGTTTCGAAGAAGAAAACATGTATGGTGTTGATGTTTTGTGCTTCATTGTTTAAAAAATAAACGAACATAGAAGGCAGGATACTGTTTTTGTTCTGAGATGCACATCCATCGGCGAAGAACGCTACCTGTTTTACACCTTGTTCATCTTTCATGAGCAGAAACTTCCTTAACTTTGTTGCAACTTCATTCGGACCTCTTTTCGCTAATCCTTCGTGCCAAACGTAGCAATGACCGCTTTTACTAGCTAATTCATAAATTGTAAAATTGTAGGCTGAAAATTTTCTTTTTTAATGCAGTTCAGTTCATTTGCTCTGTGGTAGATTTATGACTTGCTCCATGTCAAAGCAAGCATCCACGAACTCCTGTGGATTTTGTACAGCTGTATCTTTCATCGCACCTTTAATTTCCTACACCTTCTGTTTTTCCTGTATGTGCCTGTTATATTTTTCAATCAAGTCAGAATGGTTAAATAAACAATTAGCTGATTTCAATGAGTTGTACGTCTCACACAAACCACAAAGATATTTTTTTGGAGAACGAAATTTTAACTTCATACATTCAAAAACTGATCTGTATAAGGAGTAACATGCCGAGCTGTTTGGAAATTATTTTTTGAATAGTTCATACATCTTTGCAATACTTAAGTTTGACGACAAGTACTGTTGGCTAGAACTTCTGCGGCAAAAATGAAATTCCATCCTAGGGAACATATTTATGTGCTTTTTAATATCTGTACGCATTTTTTCGTCTCTTTCTTTTAACGTTGTCTGACGTCCACCTCTCTTTTCTTCTTCTACCATGCACTGGTTCTCTAACTTCATTAGCATTGTCCTTACTTGTCTCTCAGCAATTGCAAGTGTGTTAAGAAACATTTTACGACATACTCTTTGTCTTACGTTATGGGCATCTGGTAAAAAATAATGAAGCGTTTTCCTTCCTCTTTTTGTCTTCTGACTTCGTTGGCCTTACAGGAGCATTGGAAGCGATGACCTTACTCAATCATTCTTGTTGTCGGGAAACATTTCCTAAATTATAATACGCATTATTAACTTTCATTCTTGTGTTGTCATCAAAATCGTTGCACTTCAATCCTCTTGTTTGGCATGTCCGTGACTCACAACGTGGACGAAGCAATCTGCAAGAAGGAATAACTTGATGACTCTTTTCACTTACATACTCGTAACCCAGAGAACGACAGGCTTTTACATTTTCTCTTACTTTTTCCTTTACGGAAACCCTTCCTTTTACTGGAGTAACATCCTCCTTTTGAGAACCATCTACTTTAAAATCTGTGTGGCTTGATCCGGGAGGGTTGTTTTTCTCTTGTACACTAACACGTCTGTTGTGCTCGGCGCAATTCAATATGAAGTGATTGTAGCAAACCAAATCCTGACACGTTACGCTTGCAGCAAATATTTCTTCTTCGCAATGCAAGGCACTACATACAGCGTGAACATTCCTCGGTGAGGAATGTACGGACGATTCATTATCACTGGAAGATATATGAAAAACAGGATCCTTGTCCTCATCATCCGCTAACGTTTCTGAAGAACTGTCAACGTCACTAACTACTGCACTCGAGTCATTGATCACACCACCTGAGCTCTTCTTTGGCACCGACAGAGGAAGTTCATCACCTGTATCACCACTTTCAGAATCTTCTTCCATCCCGATCACAACACCTTCATAATAAATTTTCTCAGGATCCCACCACATTTTTACTTTCGCTCCATATTGCAACTTCTTCATTCCATGGGGGAGTGTAAGTTCTTGGCTTCTGACGATGTTAGTACTTCCATCAGTCCACTTCACAAGCACGTCCTTATTCATATCTTCTGAATAATTACACAACGAGCGACACCACTACGCGTAGAAGGCTATTCTTCAAAGTAATATCAAAGAAATATGGCATTTCTTTTATAAACCATTCGAAATAATTTAGTTGTGAGAAGTAAACCAGATGATTGCCAATTTCATTGAAAGTCTCAAAATATAGACTCCAATAGAAACACAAACAACTGTGCCTTACATGTTTTCTGATATCTTACAAATGGGTTATATTTCTTATGAAAAAAATGAAATGTAAAACGTTTTATTACAGCGGCATCTGTTAGGCAAAATGTAGTTGAACTGACACATCCTGAATGGATGTAAAATGATATCATGTTTTTCACCACGAAGCGGTGAATTTCATATTCGTCGGTTCGTGAAATTATCACAATACTAGTTTTAATATTCGTCAAAACGTTGTCCATCTTTATCTCCTAAGCAATATTTAATAGAAACTTGAAACTTTGTGAGAGCAAAGTACAAGTTGTTCCAACATATACAGCGTCAAAAACTCAAAATGTCAAATTTTGCACATTCGCCGGTTCGTGATGCAGGGGAGTTGACATATTCGCCAGTTCGTGAAAACATCGACGATATATATATATATATATATATATATATATATATATATATATATATATATATATATAATGTAATTAAATATGTGTCAATTATTAAATAATCATATTATAATATAAAATGTATATACAATATATCGACTGTCCATCATTCAAAATTCGATTGTAAATTGAAGATTTTAATATACTACTAATGTTATGAACAATGATTTCCGTGACTAGGGGGAGGGACAAAAATTAAGAAACATTAGGAAGATAATAGTTTCCTACATAAAATTCACATCTGAATGCTATTACATGTTTTATTAATATATTTAAGTACTTTGAGGTAGCTGACGAAAGGAGATGATAAATGGAGAAGAACTAATAGTCGGACTCATTCCTGTATTCTGGGGATTGCTGAGTTCAGTATCCTTAGAGATGAGGCTCTTTGTGTATGTTTTCGATATTATTCCAGTAAAGTATATTCGACTCCTAAACTAATTGTTTATGTTTGCTGTTAGAAGAGAAACTCTCGCCCCTGGAAAAGTTTTTTTGGGGGGGGGATTTCAGGACAAGATCGTTGGTGGGGGAGAATTCCCCCTTGTCGCCCCCGGGATTTCGCACCCTGATGTGTATAGTTTTGTACACCGATAGTTTTGTTGATTTTTGGTTATTTCCTTTTTGTTATACAAGTAATTAAAACTACATGTTGTTAAATAAACACTTAATTTATAAAATAATAATTTCCTACAAATGTACAACATGTACACAATTGCTACATGCCTCTCCGATGGGGCAGAGGCAGCGTCTTCGCCTTGTAATTAAGGGATCCCGGGTTCTATACCCAGTGGAGGCACATAGTGGTTCGGATCTCACTTTAAAGTGTAGGTCCAGTCCCAATTAGCCTTTTGTGCATAAAATTGACAAAACACCAAATCAATCAATCAAACAATTGCTACACTACATTGTAACAACAAAGCCGCAGAATATAAACTGTTAGGTCAAATCTGGCCTAGACCGTTTAGCCATCTTTATACTCTTAACAACTTTCCCTCTCTGAAAAGAAAATCACTCTTTATTATTTCGTGGACAATTTTAATTTAATTCATTCTGGTTTCTTGGTCTTTCTATTGGATTGTCTTACACTCGCCTCCATGTTCTTTCTGGACGATCCTGCCTCTGGTTCAACTTCTCCTTCTCTGCCACAACCATTCGGCTCCGGCTTGGAATACATCCAGAGTGCAGTTGATTCTCGCCCCTGAAACTCTGTTGTGGTATTTTCCCTTTCTGAGTTATTTTGATTCCTGCTTCTCATCTGATGTAAATGTACTTTCCTGGTACTCTCATCCTGTAGCTTCACTATAGGCATTCTATTTCATATATGCTTCACTGTTGTTGAATTATCAGTACAATATAAAAAGAAAGAAATCTTTTATAAAATATCTAAAAGTACTTACGTTGGTGAGTATATGATTTCCGTGAAACTACGTTTCGGGATGTAACTACTCCCTTCATCAGGTAGATGAGCTATGCCAATTTAATTATACCATTGGCTGCATCCAACAAGACATGAATCAAGAGGTATGGTAAAAATGGATAAAAGGTTAAAATGTGATATAAGGCAGCTGGACATGTGTGGGTGCCTTATTCCTACCATTATTTTAGAATCCTGATGTAAAAATCCGTAAAAACAGTTTAAACAAATTTCTAAAACACGTTAAAAACACTTTTCCGGAAGTGACTCGGTGAACGCAGTACAGCTGTCTAAGGAGGCCTCTCATGGAATGCCGGAAGTTGTGCGCTGTATTTTCCTCTTACTCTTCTCCCCCCTCCCCTACTTCCGTTGGGTTACGTCATATCTAGCTGGAAATTTATTATTTCGCGAGACGCGTTAATCACAGCCGGGGTGACGTGGAAGCCGATTTTTCTCTTGTTGTATCCCACCTTTTGGACATTTTATTCCATTTTTCATTAATGTTCCTGTCCTCTCTGTTTAGTTTATTATCCCTCCATTTACAGATATACGCTGCTTCGTATACATTCCTACTTAATGGTTTATGATCAACTCTCATTATTTCTCGCTTCTGAATTTCATGTTCTTCCTCTATCACGTGTTCTGATAGTCCAGTTCTTGGGGTTCCTTCTTTTATGTCTTTGTCATGCTCCCTCCACCTAATTTTCATGCTCCGGCCGGTTTGACCTATATATTCTTTATTACATGAACATGTTATATTACGAGTATAAACCCCTTTTTCATTTTCCGTTTTATTCTCCTTTTCTTTCCCATCCTTTTTATATTGTGTGAAATGTTTCTCTACCGTTCGTGGTGCCCTCAACCCTCATATAATGCCAAATTCTTTAGCTACTCTTTCTATCTTTTCCGAAATTCCTTTGAAATACGGAATGCCGATATATTTGTATTTCTTATTCTCCGAGTTAATTTCGTTTTCTTGCATCTTATTTCCGTTATCACTGTTCATTTCTTCCCCCTCCTTTATCCTTTTTACATATCTTGTGCGCTTTCCTGCGTATCTTATTCAGATGTTCCTCTTTGTATCCAGATTCCAATCCCCTCGAAGGTAAATGTTTTATTCGCTCGCTGGTAAAGATTATCATATTATTTTATCCGTCTACAGTGTTCTTTCTTGCAGGGGTTCCCACCCCCCCCCCCCCAAGGCCAATGGCGCATCCCCCCAAAATCACGTAATGTTTCCCCCCAAATCATGTCATTTGTTCCCTCAAACCATTCATAATCCCCACAAAGTAATTAATTACGACAGCGTGCCTACTGAAAGTAATTCTTATCTTAACTTTACTGAATGAACACTATACATGATCTGCCGCTCCTCCCTAAACAGGATTGTCCATCACCCCAAGATCGTGGATGCATTACCCCCCTTCCCAACCTCCAATCCAAATAACTTGGATGATTGATTGATTTGCTTTGTTTTACTTCTCTTCTTGTGCCACTTTTGGCTAATTTACGAGTATGGGGATGAGTGATGATATGATGAAATTGATGAATGGACACTCACAAACATCCATGACCAGACCAGGATTCGAACCCAGGACCCCTGTAGCTTGGATGAATACGTAATAATTGATGTTTATTTGAATACAATACCATGTTAAACTGTCCATATATTTTTTTAATTGTTCAATTTTCTAAATAACGGAAAGCTAGAATATTGGTTAAATGTAATAAATTAAATTATATGTATAAATAAGCATTTAAACAGTGTTTGTGAATGGAGAATAAAATTCATGATATTTATAAAACCCACAATTTGAGTATTTAACACACATTATTACACAACTTTAAAAAATTCAACCTTGACAATCCAAATAACATGCTGCAGCCGTGTGACCGATTCAATTATTGTTTCACGAGACATTACAGAACCTTAGCTAGAAATTCCTAAGCTCATGGTGAGAATTTAATACGGTCCCTCCTTTAAAAAACACCCCTCCTCTCCTTTGGGTAAATATAATTATTTTAGTAATCCATAGCAATAATTACATGGATTCTATCTTCAATGCAAATGTCACTTGTTAAATTAAAATTTCCCTGCGACAAGATGTTAGAAATGCGAAGGAATATGATATCATTTATTTTTATTTTTCTGTTATATCGGGTAACGTGCAAGATATTACTATATATGAAGTACACTTAGTACAACTATTACAGCATACAAGGAATCAATAATACAATAATATTGCTACTAGAAGTACATCATCAAAATGATGCACCTGCTTTAAATTAGATAGTATACCAACACTAAGCATTATATTTTAAGACGTGATGTTATTAATCAATATCGAGAATGTAGTTCATGTTTTGTAAGGCATCAACAGTATAAAACTTTAGTAACATGCGAAACACGAATTTCCGTAACACAACAATGCTAGCAAAGCGAGCAAGAAATTTTTTTTACATCCATTTATGACGACGGGAAGTAATAAGAATCAGTTTCCTTGACTTATTATTTATTCAACACAAACACGTAATTGCAGGTATTACACCCTGTACAAACGTCAAGCCACTGCTCGATACCCAGTCCGACGTCAAGCGATCTGCCGTTTCAACTGCTAGCACCTCCCCCTTCCTACCTCGCTCGAGCCGCGAGGCATGAGGAGCTTGTAACGCGACGTCTACTTATTTAACGTGCCTGACGTCGATCTGGTTCTACATTACAATGGTAATGTCAAACCCACAAAAACAATTAAACAAATAAACAAAAGGCAATCATTAATAACCTATTTACCTTTTGTCCCAGGGTAAGTGCCATCAATCGGAGCCCAAGAGATTACATAGGGTAGAACAAATCACACCACAGGGTTAGTTCTATATATACTGTAATTTCTATAAAAGAGCACATGCATATACATTACATCATTGCCCCTTTCATTCATACATTCACTCACGCATTCATATCTCGGCAATCCAATAGACATGAGTAATTAGTACAAAAATAGTTCGGCGGCATGTTTAAAGTTAGCTACATTGATTTAAACTGTTCTTAATTTGACATTTACTTCTGCATTTCCGGGAAAACCATGTTCCGGTAGGAGCTTAACCTGTACGACAAAACACTACTCCTTTTATATTGTTGTAATTGAATGTTAATCTTTATATGGTTACTTTTTGCGGTTAACCAGGATCACTGTTATATAATTATATTGACAATTTATAGCGTCGTACGATCTGAATGTTAAATACTTTGGATAAATGAATAAATGAAAGCTGTACGGCTTTACATGTTAAAATTATAGTTGATACAATTTAATCACCGTAATAAGCAATTTCTTGGTAATGTTTACGTAATTAGCGAGTTCATTGGATGTCACGACGAGGAGAACGAAGCTTATCCATTTTCACGTCCATTCCGTTTTAACTTTGTCGCTTGGCGGCGTGATCAATAGATGGCTTCCGGGCGATAAAATTGGATCTCCGCATCTTCAATGATTGGCAACTAGGTTGGACGCCGCCCCTAGCGGGGCCTTTCGCTGTCTCTACTCCATCTTGATAGTAAACAGCCACGTGCGAAATAAACACAACACGGAACGGTGCGACACACAAAGCGGATACTTTACGCAGGTGGTTCGCGAGAGATTGTCCACGATAACACGTCGAAGAAAATCTGAGTAAAACTGTGTCTTTCGCTTCCCTGCGCGTCTATTTATTTGCTATTCAAAAGGTTCGTTACAGCACCCTTTCTGCCTAAGCGTTGGTAAATCGTCTTCAAGTCGTAGCCTCTTGTCCTGCTATCTTCGCCCGTGTATTTGGAGTTCTTTGACCCTTCTCCAAAAGCACCTCGAAGAGAGGTTACCCAAAAACCGGGCCCATTGTAACCTGCACGTTCGCTGCCGAAGAGAGCGCCATGGAGTCTGTAGCTATTGTTATCCAGTCTCGCTGTTAAACCTTTGATATCGGGCTTAATTCATCTCTTATCAAATTCTGCTTTTGGGATTTCGTCGATTATAATCTGCTGCTGGGCTGTCTTTAATTTCAGTTGAATCTGATCATTGGTACTAAAGTTGTATTTTATGTTTTGTTTAGCTCGAGGATCGGCCTCTTCTCTCGGGAAACAGGCTAGTCCTCCGCGCTCCGCCGTCCAACTCTCGGTGTACAGCCACCATCCAATACATGTTATTGTTTATTACGGCGACTAATTGATTTACCTGATAATTAGCAAGATTTTATCGTTATAAGCTCTGAGGTCGTTCACCACGTCACAGCGACGTTCCTACCTCTATACACTCTAGTACCAAATTATTCACATGATACAACTGTCATAACTCCCCTCTCTTGGGAGAAAAATTTCCTTCAAGTGAAATTTTTACAAAATAAAATACCCATTTATAATTTACACATTGTTATCATATCTACACTCATACTTTGTGTAGTTACAGTTAAACTGGTATCCATCATGGTCAAATACACTGGGTATAATCAATACAACATCTATGTTATAGAAAATATAAAAATAGCAAATAAATATAAATAATTTTAAACAAAATCTAAATCTTTCTTTGATCTACCCAAAACAAATGTTTGTAAAATTTTGGATTTAGTTTTTCCAATTGGCTTAAATAACAACTTCTTTTTTCAATGGAACAATTCCAGATTTTTAGATTATCACTGTGATGGTTACCACTGATATTGCCGGTTTTCAAATATATTACAATGTATACATTAGTTGCTTGTTTGTCAATTACCATATACGGACCTTCATAGACCTCACAGTACTTTTTAGTGCGATTTTCTTGGAGGCTGCTAAGATAATGGGTTTTTACAAATACCAGGTCTTTTATTTTAACTTCAGGTCTATTTTCTTGTTGCAAGTTGTACCTGTCATTTCTTCTCTTCCTTGCTTGGAAACCCTTTACAAAAGCCATGTATAGCGTATCTTTCCACAGAGAAATTTCATTAGGCGGTAAATTAAAATGATTCAAAATACATGAGTTAAGATCTCTATTTAGTTGTAACTCGGAGGGAGCAAATCCTAGCTGTGTGTGAACACTATCATTTAATAAGCTTACAACTACATATATATATTTCGGCCAATCTTTGTGGTTGTTTTTACAAAACACACGCATAAGCCGGTTGAGTTCAGAATGAATTCTCTCAACTAAATTAGAACTAGGGTGATATATTGGGGTATACGCCAATTTTATACCTAAGCTTGTTAAAGTGTCCACATATTTGTTAGAATGAAACACCGTGGCGTTATCACGGACTAACCTGTGTGGAATGCCAAAATGCCTGACATATCCTTCTAGCAAGGCTTTTACAATACTGTTGGCCGTACCTGACCTCATTGGATAAGCGAACAGATATTTAGTATTAGCATCTTGTAAGGTTAGAAGAAACCTTTCACCTTGCGAGCCTTTAATTAATGGTCCTTGTATATCTAAAAACATAATAGTTTCACCCTGGTTACAATGTTGTTGGAATATGCCCTTGGGCGGATGTTTACTCGGCTTCGTTCTCATACATAGTTCACAATCTTTGATATAACTCAGAATACCTTTTCTCATACCAGGCCAAAAGTACAGTTTCCTAACTCTTCTGAGTACTTCTTCACAACCAAAGTGGTCCATATTGTCATGATAATTCCTCAATATTACAGAAACTAAAGATTGAGGTATACATATTTTCCAGATGTTCTCAAAGTGAAAATCTCTTATCATCAAAATTCCATTGCATACTTTATAAAACTTTTTCCAATTTCTACACCTTTGAGGTAAACTTACATTTATATTTTCACAATTGTTCAAATAATCAATAATAGGTTGAAATGGCTTATCATTGTACTGTTCTTTGACTAACAACTCTACAGGTATATCTAATACTTCATTTTTAAACATTACATTATTGTTTATGTGCATCAAGATCGGCTCTGATTCTGAAAATTGTCTGGACAATAAGTCCGCTAGACCATTTTCAGATACCTTGCACTATTCTACAATGAACTGGTATTTTTGAAGTTGAAGGGACCAACGCAATAAGCGAGGGTTCCAATTCTTCGAATGGTTCAGCCAAGTGAGACACTTATGATCACAAACTAAAGTAAATTCTTTACCCAAAAGATATTGATTACATTTCTCAATACAAAATAAAAGACTTAAACATTCTAGCTGGGTTATAGTGTATTGTTTCTCATAACCTTTCAGTGTACGACTTACATAACTTATTATTCTTTTCTCATCATCAATTATTTGATACAAATATTCTCCAATGCCAAGTAAAGAAGCATCTCCTTGGACATAAAACCTTTGATTAAGATCAGGATGAAATAGTTTAGCATCATTAGAAATTTCTTGTTTGAGCAAATCAAAACTCTCTTGTTCCTTCTTAGTCCATATCCATTTCTTACCTTTCCTTAACAATTCATATAAAGGTGCACATATGGTAGCAAAGTTTGGGATGAATCTTCTCATCCAAGAGAAACAACCTATAATTTTTTGAAGTGTCTTTACATTCTTCGGAGTAGGAAGATTGATAATAGCCTCTACTCTCTCTGGATTTACTCTTATACCTGCTTTGTCAATAATGTGACCCAAGTACAATAACTTTTCTTTACAGAGGAATGTCTTCTTGAGACGTACAGTCATACCACTGTCTCTTAATTTAGAAAATACACTTCTTAAATGTTCTATGTGACTTTCTAAAGATTCACTTCTAATGCATAAATCATCAACATAAATGATAACATTCTCTGACAGAATGTCGCCTAATACCTTGGTCATTGCCATCGTAAATGCTTGTACTCCATTACATGTACCAAATACTAAACGTTTGTATTGGTATTGTCTACCTTCAAACAAAAATGCAGTATACTTTTCAGATGACTCTGACAACAAAATCTGGTGAAATCCAGAGGACATATCGACCAGTGATACATATGGTCTACCAACAAATCCTTGTAATACCTCTTCAATATTAATTGGTCTAATCTGACTAACTTTTTGGTGTTGATTAATATTCCTGAAGTCAGTACATACCGTTACACTTCTATCAGACTTAGGAACTATTACTAGTGGATTTAAATAAGGTGAATCAGAAAGTTCTATAATGTCCCACTCAAGTAATTTTTGAATATGATCTCTAACATTTTGTCTGCAATGATAAGGTATTCGATATGGGTTAGAAACTAAAGGTTCTGTTGTATCTAATTCAATATGATGTTCTTATTTAGTACATAAACCAGGTTTTTCATCAAACAACATCCTAAATTCAAGTAACAAATCAAACAGTTGGTTCTTTTCATCTTCATCGAGTATTTCAGCTTGCATAGCTTTTAATTTAAGATCTTCTACACTAGCAACAGTTATTTCCTCTTTTGACTTTTGTGTTACATTAAGACAACTACTCTCTGCCTCTTCACTCACATCAAAAGTTGGACAAGATATAGGTAATAATTTAACTAACCTTTCACCTTGTTTGGTGTGTAACAATAAAGAATTTTCCTTGAACTTTACAAGAGCCTCTACATTATACAAAAAATCTAAACCTAAAAGAATTTCTACTGTCAAATCTTTGACGACAACAAACTGAACAAAAAACATAATATCTTCAATTTCTATATCCACACAAAATTTTCCAAGTACTTTCTGTTTTCTTTTTCCAGAATAGTCAACCAAAATAATGTCTTCTATTGGCTCTAATTTATGTCTGGTGACTTCGCTAGTAATACTTGTCCATTTTTTTCTGACATCAAACAAATGTCGCTACCACTATCTACTAAGCATTTACTCTCTATCCCATTAATATTTGCAAAGATAGAAGTTGTATTCTTGACTTTGTTCCTGAGGTTTACAGGTAACATTAAGTTATTAGAACTATATTTCGCTTCATCTTCTAACAAGTCTTCATAAAAATTAATATCTACCCTACATACATTTTTAAGGCATGATTCACAGTTTGCTTTACTAGAATTTTCATTACAAAGTTTGTTTCTTAAATCTTCAGTATTAAGATTGGCTAATGACACAATCTTCGTCTATGCTATTCTGTGTCACAATAATAATAGACTCACTATCTAGTTTAAAGGTTGTTCAGGCACAAACCAGGGCGCATTCACCCTAAGTGAAGACCCACCATTACCATTTTCTATTTCTTCCCTAGTACTAGATCTAGGTTCACTTCTTTGAGGATTGTTTTGAACATCACCGTGTGACACAGTGTTTGTACTAGTATTTCTATACCTAGGCCTACTATTATCAGCATTTATACGATTTTGGTTACTATAATTGTATCTACCTCGAAAGTTACTATTTCTATAGTTATTACCAGAATATGGAAAACGGTTTACTCTCCAAGACCTTTGACCAGATCTACTATCATTACTACTATTATTATCAGTGGCATATCTCCTGAAATTACCAGAATTCCTTACATTAGTCTCATGGCTTGTATTAGAATTTTGCATATGGCTTACTCTAGATTGATTATTTCTTTTAGTTTCATTAACAACTTGTACTTGTCTAATACCAACAGGCCTTCCATCTCTCCTACTTTCACCTTCAGCACTTGCATACAAAGCTTCATGACGCGCAACCAATTCTGCAGCGGTACCAAGATTAATATTAGGTTGATTTAAGATTGCTTCTCTAACTCTATTTGGTAACTGTTGGGCTACTAAAATAGTTTTTTGCTGTTCTGGCATGTCTGGCTGAATGGAATTTAGTAAATTAATCTGTGACCAGAAATAATTTAACAGAGTTTGTCTACTTTCTTTGTTGTATCTCTTGCACAAGACATTTGCAAGACATGTTGACTTCCACGATGCACTTTCAAAGGCATTAAGGAAAAGAACCTTAAAAGAACTATAATCTACAATGTGTAGTTTCTCTTGAGAGAACCAATTTTTAGCAACACCTTTCAAAAGCTTTGGTACATACTTCATGTAATCTTTTTTGGGAACATTTAACATATCCAAGCGATCCTCAATCTCTTGAAGAAATTGTGACGCCAAATAATCCATCCTAGTTGCAGTAAATTTAGGTAACCTATCTAGATCAGAGTACTTAAGTGTACTAGGTACAAACTTCCTTCTGTAACTACTACTTTTGTGATCAGTTCCACTTTCCGAACTACTATCATGAAATTTATCTCTTAACATGTTTTTCGCAACTCTACCTGTCTTATAGCTACTTACAGATTTACGTTTAAGCCCCCTTAACTGAACTTTAGTTTCAGAGCTAGAAGATTTTACATCTGAATCAGATTCTCCTTTACGTAATGGTCTTTGCTTTCTAAACGTGATATATTCAATTTTTTTCAATGGGTAAATAAGCTTTCTTCCCTTCCCTTTGCAGTTCAGACAATCTAGAAACATCAGGACTAACTAAGCCTTGTACTCTAGTTTCTAATCCTAAAGAAGATTTTACCGGTTCAGCACTTACTCTTAAAATGGAAAAATCATTCGTTAAATCTCTAACTTGATACCGAATATTCTCCAACTTATCATCTAGAACCTCATATTTGTTAGTAATCTCTGTAAATTGTTGTAAGCAACCCTTAACAGTAATGTCATTACTAGATATTTTCTGTTGAACGGTTTGAACGCTCAAGTTTAGATCTTGAATAGTTTGTCCAGACTTAACACTAATTTCGTTAAATTTACTATTCAACTCATCAATAGCAACTTCATGTCCACTAATGTTATTAAACAACTCCTTCATACTACTTTCATTTTCATGTACAAGGTTGACTAAACTTTCAAACTTCTTTTGATTCGTTTCGAGTGTTTTCTTAATTTCTACGCATTCATTTTCTACCTGTTTTACATGAGA
Source organism: Lepisma saccharinum (assembly GCF_977018435.1). Taxonomy (NCBI): domain Eukaryota; kingdom Metazoa; phylum Arthropoda; class Insecta; order Zygentoma; family Lepismatidae; genus Lepisma; species Lepisma saccharinum. Next base: position 136,308,270 of record NC_139230.1, read on the forward strand.
ATCGAAAACCTCTCTCAATTTTTTATGTTGATTTACACACGTAACAGAAACCTCGTTTATCTTCTCTTCTAATATCGTGCTCAAGTTGACCACTTGTTCCTTTAGTTCATGGGCGCATTCCTTTGTTTCGACCAAATTATCAGACACTTTCTTTTCGACTCGTGCTTCCAATAATTCGAAGTCTTGCCTTAAGAGACCTATACTGGTGCCTACATTACTTACACTGGCCTCAACACTATTAATATCCGCTTTGACGTTACTTTCAACACTGTTAATATCAGCTTTGACATTAGCTTCAACACTATTAATTTCGGCTTTGACATTAGCTTCAACACTACTGATATCGGCTTTGACATTAGCTTCAACACTACTGATATCGGCCTTCACACTACTAACTTGTTCCGCGAGTCTAGCTTCAAATTGTTTAAAGAGAAACTCCAATTACTTTTTTGTAGCCATTTTCAATTTCAGTTACTGCTAGCTAAGAATTTTAGTCGCCGTATTCAGTACAACTATTTTATAATTTCGGTGCTACAATCACAGCACGATAAAGTTATTCGTCACTCTTCTTTTCCACATAGAAAAAGTTCAGTACTTACGTTCCAACATCACAGACGAAAAAGTTGAATTCTTCCATCTAACAGCTACTACCAGATTCTAACGACGTAGACGATCGAGTCCTCCTGTTCGTGCGCCATACTTATGACGACGGGAAGTAATAAGAATCAGTTTCCTTGACTTACTGTTTATTCAACACAATCACGTAATTGCAGGTATTACACCCCGTACAAACGTCAAGCCACTGCTCGATACCCAGTCCGACGTCAAGCGATCTGCCGTTTCAACTGCTAGCACCTCCCCCTTCCCACCTCGCTCGAGCCGCGAGGCATGAGGAGCTCTGAGGTCGTTCACCACGTCACAGCGACGTTCCTACCTCTATACACTCTAGTACCAAATTATTCACATGATACAACTGTCATACATTTCTTTGCAGATTTTCAAGAATATTAATTAAATGCAATATCAATACTTTCTAAGGATCCCGCGATTCCAACTTCTCATTTCGCACGTTCGGCGCTGAAAACGTGTGGATACCACATCGCTAAATATAGTCTCCAAAATATAATATTCGAACTCTCCCCCTACTACATAAATCCATTGGCAATCTAAGATTAGCACTTTATCAAGAGCTTCATATCTCCCCCCTTAAATTTAATACTCAATCCTCCCACCAAAATTTCCGTGCCAACTTTAGACTTAATGTTTATGTTGAAGAGTGGATGTTGCCTCGTTTAAAACAAATAATTCTCAATCACCAGAATCTTCGCAACACTCTAAGACAATAGTAATATACAACAATTGGATATCCCCTCAATTTAACGCTCAATCCCCCCTAACTAAAATAACCACCAAGTCTAAGACAACACTGAAAGTCAAGAGTCGGATATTGTCGCCCCCACCGTTTAATTTTCAATTCCCCCCAGAATCACGTGTCAATTTGAAGCCTAATATTTAAGAGTTCGATATTTCCCTCCCCCCTCCCTTCCCGATAATACATATTACCCTTTACAATTCCCTTGGAATTCTAAAAATTGCTATTTATATAGCAGCAATGGTAACTTGTGTGCAATGCTATATTGTACACGTCTAATTTCCATCATAATAACCCACCCCCCCAAAGTTGGGTGGACCCACCTGAGAGCACCCCTGCCCCTAAGTACTTTCTTATCTTCATCTAATGGATTAAATATGGCGCATTTAAGGTGTAAAATTTTTGGATATATTTTAGAAAAAAGTATAAATGTTGAATTTTATATTATTTGGAAAGGAAAAAATCTCCCCTAAAGAATCTTGAAGGCGCAGTTTGCGCCATAGCCCCTCCCCCCTGTGGGCACCCCTGCTTTGTTGCTATTAAGCCTCGGCTGGATGTTTCTCTCAACAGCTGAAAACTGCTTCTCCTTCTATTGACAAAATCTCCTAACATATGCCTCCAATTTCGGTGATACTCTGCAAGGCTTTTCTAGAAGGATACACGGAGTGATGTAATGAATAAAAAATCAATTTGGGATTCTAGTTTGGCTTTAAATGGGGCGTTTGAAGAGTTTAAAACCATTATACCATTTAGGTTCAATATTGTGCATCTTAGTGTCGTGAATTTATATAGATAATTCCAAGCGTTTGCACAATATCTTCAACAGAAATTACATAATTTTATTACAAAAAAGACAAGTATTTAGTTACCACGCCTTCTGAAAGTTCGAGGATTTTCCGCTTATGGCGCTGCTGTCACTTCTGGGCAAGCAACCCTCTGAATGTGTATTCTCCCATCTGCGGCACCGGTCATGTGCCGCTCGGAGTGGAGGAGGGGGTGGGGTGGGGAGGGTTTTTCACACCGCAATTTGGGAACGAGTTTACAATACCGGACCACTCTCCAATTTCTATGAACTTTCGCCTACTCACTAAGTGTGAACTCCTAATCACGAATATGCTTGTAATAATTGGCGGTCAAGTATGTAAATCGAGAAAAAAACGAAATAAACTATGTTTTTTTTTTAATGTAACGTAACACAGTAGCTCCACGGAAGACGTCATTTTCCCAACATGAAGAAATCAACGTGCAATACACTGTATAGTTCTCTAAGCCAAAATATTAATTTTTCTTTGTATTTATGCTAATGGAACCTAACCTAACAGGCCTAACCTAACCTCGTAGGCATTCCTCGTCGTGCATAAAGGAAGACCATTAAGGAATATCGAAAGAAAGATGGTTCCGAATTGCTGTGTATGGACAATCACCGTGGTAAATCGCAAGGTTATTTTACAAGTTCTACACGTAAATGTACAATTTTAACAAGTGACCGCCAAATATGAACTACAGATACGTCATCAGGACACCGAAATTAGTAAGTAGGCGAAATTTTATAGAAATTGGAGTGTGGTCCGGTATTGTAAACTCATGCCGCAATTTGTAAACTTATCTTGCTTTGACATCTATTTTATGTTTTGTCCGCGCAGAGACCTTGGAAACTTAGGGAAGTGCATTCATTCCTTCAATGGGTGGTTAGTTCAAAATACAAGAAAGACAGTCTTGCAAGTCGAAGAAGTGAATTGCCATCACTTAGTTTACACAAATTACGTCGGTTTGCATGTCTGATCCGCAACAAGAAAGCCAGTTACTTCGTTGACTTTTTTACTCTGTGATGCTATCCGATATTTTTACATATCTAGGTTATGCATCGTAATGGGAATTGAAGAAAATGTAGGATGCAAGCGGGTGGTTCAGAGATTCCCATTTTCGCATTTTGACTTTTTTTTACCTAATACAATTATAATACTTATACTAAATCTTTTGCGCCGCGATGAGACCCAAGAACTGATTTATTTTAATTTATTGAGGCTCAAAGTAAATAATAAAATAAAAATTTAAATTAACGTTCATCATAATATTATTATTATGATCATCATGCGTATTATTATTATTATTATTATGAAACGTATAAAGCGCAAAATTTAATAGGACGACAATGCTCTGTGTGAGTTTGGTGTGGAGTAACAAAATTTTAATAAATTTATTTCCAAACCATGATTTTCATCTGAAATTAATGATCTCCCCGATTGCATAGTGGTAACGTCATCACCTTGTAATCAAGGGTTCCCGGGTTAGGGTCCCACTTTAAACTGTAGGTCCAATCCCAATTAGCCTATCTGTGCATAACATAGGATTTAATACAATAATCAATGTAAGGTTGTTTAAAAATTGACAATTTTGACTGACGTGTCGGCGTTAAATGAACCTAAAAATTAAAAGACAAATTATACAAAAATAACAGAAAATTTACGAAGGCGAAAATTTATGTTACTGGTTGGAAGATGTAGAGGCTGGGGAAAATGAGACAGGAGACACTTTCCTGGAAATCCCCTTCAATTTGAACAGTGACTTGACATTGGTAACATTAACTAAAGAAGCATTCATTCATTAACTGACATTGGAGCCTATAAGACTTATGACTTTGCGGTGCATCACACTCAGAAATCTGGTGAAATCTTAATATTTAGTTTCAAGTGGGATCCAAACCACTCCTTCGGGAGCGGCGTGCCTTCACCGGCTATTGAACCCGGGGCCCTCTGATTACAAGGTGTTACCATTAAGCCATCTGGTAGGCCCTCCTTGCTAATGGTGCATAATATTTGAATACAATTGAGTTGTATTCCTTTTCCAGCAGTTTAGCGAGTAAAATTTTAAAATTTCGCTTACACTCGAAACTACGGCGACTTTTTTTATTTGCGTCATTTGAGCTGGAATGAGACTTGAGAGAGTGTAGAACTTGTAGTACAGAAAACTTCCTTTTATTTATAACTCTTTTATCCCTCTCTGTGTGTAAAACCATAGTATCGTTTTCACGATTAGGTCTTGTTCCATTTTCCCTCCTGCGTTCTTTGCTCTCTCTCCCTGGCTCTTCGGATATCGAGCTTCCTTCATTTCTTGCCCTTCTCTTTCTCTCTCTCCCTCCACTTGCTCGTTCTCTATTTCGCTTTCTACCTTTTGCTTCTGTTTCTCATTCTCTCTTTCTATAGATTTCTCTGTATGCCTCTCTTTTTGTTTCTCTTCCTTCCTTCATCTCTTTATCGTTCTGTACTGTTTCTTTTCTTTGTTCCTTTTCTCACTCCATCGTGAGAAATGTTTATCTTCATTTCTCTCAATCCACCCCTCACTCTGTTATTATAGTCTGTTTTGGTTGGTTTTCCTTTTCCTCTCTTTCAGTCTGTTTTGCCTCTTTATTTTCACTGGAGGCACATGGCACAGTGGTTCGGATCCCACTTTAAACTGTAGGTCCACTCCCGATTAGCCTTTCTGTGCATAAAGTGGACTTAAAACAAAAAATCAATCAATCAATCTTTATTTTCACTTTCATTCTCTATCCTTTGGGTTTTAAGCATCACGCTCCAGCCTCCTTTAGCCTCCCCCCGCCCCTCGGGGTGTTGTCCTCCACTGGTACCTATTTATTTGAGAATGGGTGAATCCCAGAGACGCTTTCTTTATGCAGAGAGATGGCCGCAAAAATCCAACCTTACAAAATACGCCCAGGAATCTAATCTTAGTCTCCTGCAGGCCAGTGAGACAGACGCCCAGTCGACTTTACAAAGGAAAAACTTGCCTGTTATTGTAGTGTAGCGTGTCAATTGTCTACAATTATGAATCCAGTAGAAATATTCAGTTGCTCAACCAGTCGATCCTTATTTTACAATAAACATCAAAATTGATAATTCGTAATCGTTTAGTTTTACACGTGATATTTAAAATGTAACTTCCCACCAAATATTTTCAAGGGGGCTCTGATTCTTTTCATATTGAAATAAGAGCTGAAATGAATTTCCCACATTGTCTACACTTGTTACGTTTTACTTCAAAGGGGCCCCTTAAAGGCATTTTTGTAACACCTCGAAAAGTAGTAAATTGGTACATGAATTCAGTCATAACTTTTTACTGGTTAAAGATACATAAAAAGAAACCTTCACCATTGTATTTCTCGTGAAATTCTAGCCTGATTTGATATATCATATTACACCCTTCCCATTTAAAATTCTGAAGTTGATTGCAAGATGGCGGACATCAAGAAGGCTGCCAACCATGCGGGTGACATCAATGTGGTTCACCCTTGGCCAGGCAACGATTGGTCATCGCCATTCTCACGTTCCCTGCCGCAGTGGTCTTGTACTGGGGGTGTTAAGTGACTTATTGAGCCACATTGTAGAATTTATGGTTATTTTAAAAACAGATAATTTCGAAACATATAATGCTCGTTTTGTACTCATTTGGTAGAGGATGAAACGGAAAATTAGAATTTTGTCATTTGAAAGTAGCGAATATCTATTAATTTTAATTCAGGGTGTCATTTGATGGGACAATAGGAAGGATTTTCCCCCCGTCTTGTTTTGAAACATCAAATTTCTAGTTATGAGTGACACATCTCAACCGAGGATCATTATTTCCAACCAACTTGTAAACTATATCGTACTTATGGTGTTCCATTTGAATTCAATTAAGTTTACCACACCATAGCTACATACATAAAATTCTCGTTATGCAATTTATGGTGACTGTGTACAGTGACACCAATTTATACGGGTCTGTGGGGCCCGAGCCCACCCAATAATTTATGTGATTTGTGATATTCAATTTTTTGAGCCCACCCAGTGTTTTTTGAAAAATTGGCACTCCTCGCTGTCTCTTTTAAATGCCATGTATTCGGTATTTTTTCAGACTTCTGGTGATTCGCAAGTACTCTTGTATCGAACACTAAAACTGGGCGGTATTTCTGACGTATGTTGAGTCGCTTGGTCATTTAATCTTCTTCGAGAGCTTGTTGAGATCTGTAGTAGTTTTATAAAAATAAGTCGAGGTAGTCCACGATCGAGGAAAACCATACGTTTGAAAGCTTTGTTTTCAATCTTAATTGCACAGTATGAATGGCCGCTTTGAAGACAGGTTTACACTGTAAAAAAAATACACTTCTTGTACACTTTTGGTACACTTTCTTGCATATAATATGCACAAGATGTGTACTGAAGGTGTTGCAAAAGTGTACTTAAAGTGTTCTAGATGTGTGCGACCCGAAATGACGAAATTTTGTACACTTGTTGCACACTTTGGGGACACATTCAAAGTTGTGTGCACTTCTTCAACGCTTTCTGTACACTTTTGTTTAAAGTAAGTGTACACTTCTTGTACACTTTTGTAGCACATGATTTCATTTTGTGTTGTTGGTCATATCGATTGTTATTTTATACTTTTTGACAAATGAATATCTTATGAACATAAATCAATTTCATTATATAAAGCAGTAACACACTTGAAAGCAAGCAACATTAAACAATAACAAAATATAACTATTTTTTTCCTGGAACACATGGAAATCGCATTGCATCATAAAACTATCAATACTTTTTTGTTTAATGTACCAATTTGATAATTGGATAAATCTCATTAAAATTGAAGAAGGATAAAGTTGAATGTTCCGAGGAAATTAATAGATTTTCTTAAATCCAACTATTCATCTTTAAAGCACACCAAAACAGATCGTTAACTTCGGGGGGCTGGTTGTTGCTGGAAACTTGTCATCATCATTATTATGTAACGCCACTTACTTCGCCTTACACAGGAAAAACTGGTTTGTTTGGAATTACCAAAAAAGTTTGGTTGAGCTGTTTGGTTATGCTTTTTGTTTCCGATAACCAAATGTTGCTTGTAATTACTAAATAATTTTGTTTAAGAATACCAAAAAATTTGGTCAGACGAAATTTGGTACTCGTAAACAAAATGATACATATGTAAGTAAAGAGAAACAAAACGTTTGGTTAAATTTACTATATGTGCGTGAGCGTGCTTCTGAATTTGAAATAACGATTGTCCAGTTTCGTCGAGTGTAGTATGAAAATACTTTGTCGAAAATTGAAACTCATGTAGATAATTACTCGAAGCGAGTTTTTATATTGTTGTGTAACCTAATATTCTGATAAAAGCTCAGAATATACTTACTTTATACTGAGTTTCCTACACCGGCCGCTAGATGGTTCTGTCAAAATGTGTACAAGAAACATAAGTTTTTGTACAACAAATAATGATACGTTTGATTGTAATCATAGTGAAAAATTGTGCTTTAACACTCTTCGAAAAATACGTGAACATCTAAGATTCAAATTAAAGAAGAAAATGTACTGCAGTGAAGAAAAGTGAATCTCCCATGAGCAACCTTTTTGATTCTGGACTATATAAGTAGAAGGTACGTGCGTCGCAGAAAAACAAACACACATCACACAAAATTTAAGGTTCACAGTTGAAAGTTGTTGCTTTTTCCTACTTCAATTGTCAAGTTAAATGTGAGTCAACTGTATTTTTATTCTAGAAACTAAGTATGAGTACTGAATTGCGATATATCTCATGTGTGCAAGAAGTGTCGCTCAAGTATTTTCACAAGTGTTCCAAATGTGTAAAGTGTACCAGAAGTGATCAAAAGTAGTTTCTGCAGCACACTTTTGGGACATCTTTATATTGGAAGCACTTCTTGCACACTTCCTGTACACTTCTTTTGAAGCACTTCCTGTACACTTCTTGTGCACATTTAATGTGTACAAGAAGTGATCAAAAGTAGTTTCTAGGAAGTGTATTTTTTTACAGTGTATTTTTGCATATAGTCCTATTAAATGCACACACATGGCATTTAGATGATTAAGAACGTGTGTTTTATGGAAACATGTCATGTAAGCCAAGACACATTTTCACCTCACTCAAGGATTATGTGAATTCAATTGAAATTGTACCAATATCTACAACTGAATGTGAATGCGGGTTCCGTGCCATGAATCTAACCTTTACTGAACAGGGTGAGATTAAATATTTGGTTGGATCATAGAATACATTGCCGTAAATCAATTTCAGTGTTGGTGTTTTATTTTCATTTGGTATGAGCTCAAATTACCATTTTAAACCTTCGTTTTAAGAGTAATTCAAACACAAAAATGGTTATTGGGGGTCATTTTGAGTTTTTTCGACTTTATTACTATCTTCATTTGAATTTTTTATTTTCTAAAAATTTCGGGGGGGCTGTAGCTCCTTCAGCACCCCCTCTGCGTATGCCAGTGCTCTCTGGATCTCGCTCCCCTAAATAGTCCTTGGCTCAAAAGTGACAGAAAAGCCAAGGTGAATTCCTTTCTATAATCTCTAATTCTCCGAAACTATTCTTTATGGAATGAGAAAATAGAGATTAAAGTTGATTTGAAAAAAAAAGTATTGAAGAACAATAACAGGGAAGTTTTCCCTTTGTAAAGTCGGCTGGGGGTCTGTCTCACTGGCCTGCAGGAGACTAAGATTGGATTCCTGGGCGTGTTTTGTAAGGTTGGATTTTTGCGGCCTTCTCTCTGCATAAAGAAAGCGTTTCTGGGATTCACCCATTCTCAAATAAATAGGTACCAGTGGAGGACAACACCCCGAGGGGCGGGGGGAGGCTAAAGGAGGCTGGAGCGTGATGCTTAAAACCCAAAGGATAGAGAATGAAAGTGAAAATAAAGATTGATTGATTGATTTTTGTTTTAAGTCCACTTTATGCACAGAAAGGCTAATCGGGAGTGGACCTACAGTTTAAAGTGGGATCCGAACCACTGTGCCATGTGCCTCCAGTGAAAATAAAGAGGCAAAACAGACTGAAAGAGAGGAAAAGGAAAACCAACCAAAACAGACTATAATAACAGAGTGAGGGGTGGATTGAGAGAAATGAAGATAAACATTTCTCACGATGGAGTGAGAAAAGGAACAAAGAAAAGAAACAGTACAGAACGATAAAGAGATGAAGGAAGGAAGAGAAACAAAAAGAGAGGCATACAGAGAAATCTATAGAAAGAGAGAATGAGAAACAGAAGCAAAAGGTAGAAAGCGAAATAGAGAACGAGCAAGTGGAGGGAGAGAGAGAAAGAGAAGGGCAAGAAATGAAGGAAGCTGGATATCCGAAAAGCCAGGGAGAGAGAGCAAAGAACGCAGGAGGGAAAATGGAACAAGACCTAATCGTGAAAACGATACTATGGTTTTACACACAGAGAGGGATAAAAGAGTTATAAATAAAAGGAAGTTTTCTGTACTACAAGTTCTACACTCTCTCAAGTCTCATTCCAGCTCAAATGACGCAAATAAAAAAAGTCGCCGTAGTTTCAAGTGTAAGCGAAATTTTAAAATTTTACTCGCTAAACTGCTGGAAAAGGAATACAACTCAATTGTATTCAAATATTATGCACCATTAGCAAGGAGGGCCTACCAGATGGCTTAATGGTAACACCTTGTAATCAGAGGGCCCCGGGTTCAATAGCCGGTGAAGGCACGCCGCTCCCGAAGGAGTGGTTTGGATCTGTAACCTGCTGGTTGTGTGCATGAAGAAATAGAACAAATTAATCTCAAGGGAAGCGTGAAAAAGGGTCCGGGATCTATTTATGCACAAGCTTAAGGTAAAGCTACAACCAACAGATACAAATTCGAATTATTGAAGGTTACGGCCAGCCTTTAGGGCTACCCCCTCAGTCTCAAAAGAGAACCAATGCCTATTATCGTGCGAACTCAAATATAACGCGAGGGTTAATTGTTCCCCATTTACCAATCAAGAGAGGAATTGTAGGCAAACATAAATGATCACAAAATATCGTGGAAAATTACACTGCTGCAATTCAGAAAAATTATCACACTAACACAAAATAACTACATGTAACAAACTACATCCTTTACTATATGCTTCGACACTAGTTCTTTTTTTGTTATCAATAATAGATTCGTTATTTCAGCGTTTTACTTTACGCAAAGTTTATAAACAAAAGGAGAGGCACAGAATTGTATGAAAGTTTCGAAGAATACTTTTGAGTAACAAATTTATTTATATCCAATGATGAACAAGAAACAGTAAATTTCTCCAATAACAACAATATAAAAAGGATAGTTTTATGACGTACAATTCTAATTTTACGTATCCTTTTAGAACTTCCTTCAAATTACAACATTAACAATTCTTGACTGTCATTCTTTGTCTTGTCATTAGTCATGGCAGTAATTATATACATGCATTTTACGCAAAATTACAAAGTTCCAGCGAATGCTAATACGTCCACGAGTTCCAATTGAACCTCATTACTTAATACTTCTAGTAATTCTGAACATATCAAGGAATTTCGAACATTACAATTTATCGATATATTAACCTCTTTTATTACGTATCATTTCCATTTCTTTTGACAATAAACAATTTTATAATTTCTACGACCGTTTGATGCTCCCAGTAATTACTTATTTATCGGTGCCCGTCTCCGTGTGCGCCTTATTTTTTTTTACATTTTTTAGGAAATCGCAATTATAAATAGCAAATAGCTCGCGTACGCCAGGGTCTACGCTTGCAATTCCGGCCAAGAATGCCGCAAGTCCATTTGCGTTACTATTAACGCGCAATCCAAAAGGTAGTTTGACACTAGGGGTGTGTCGAAGTACTGTAATAACGATTTTGAAGCGACTAGCCTTTTTCGTCGATTCGTCGTTTAGTCCTATTACACTCTTTCTTTATATTTTCGATTCGGTTAAATTAAACATATTCCAACCCATCACAGTCCACGAACTTGCATTCTTTTTGCAATCAAAAGGAGGGAGAAAACAACACTGTACATACCTCCATTAGATTTCGCATAGAGTACCAAACAGCAATCTCTCACAACCAGGTACGGCAAGACACTACAAGTCGTGGCTTCCTTCACGTCTCGTCTTCAGGATATTGGAGTCACACATAGGAACATCTCTGGGTTCGTATTCAATCACCAACATGGATACTGATTCGTGTTACTGGAGAAAACACCCAAATCAAACTGGGCAACGATCAGCTTCGTACTTTCGTCAAACGCACCCTTCCATAAAACTGCTTCGCGATATAAGGTCCAATGCTCGTGGAGAGAGAAAACTAATTCTTGGTGCACGCAAAAAGAGAAGAAATCTGAATTGGGGTTAAGTCTCGCCAGCGAGGCAACTTGCACACTTAACCATGCAGTGCACGTAAAATTCTCTCCACAGTCGTGACCCAAAGTCACGTCGTTCTCATCGCGAAGGTTACAGGATCGGAACTGCTATTGCTTTTTGCTCGGGAAGCGAGCACGGAGCGAGGGGTCGGTGGAGACCTCTAGCGTGATAAATTATAATCCAAGGAAAACAAACAAGACGCAAGGCGTACGAATAAAATGAGAAATTGTGACGTTTTTCCACACGAAAATACAATGCGTAGAAAAAAAAACGTCACAAACTCCCCCTTGTGGCAAAAGAAAAAGGGCACCAATTATAGTACAATGAAGAATCCAAAATTTAGAGAAGGGCACATAACTTACACTCACATGCAATAACCACCTTCTGAGAGCATCAAGGATACCTCTAAAATAATAATAGATGGTCTATAAAAAGAACCAATTAAGAAAAACACTAAGATAGAATTTACCACATGTATCATATATGACAATGGACAACTCAGTAACAATAAATATATATATATAGTGGCATACAAAACCATAATTTAAAGAGTAGAATAGAATCTTTACCCTGACTATACACTTATATAAATAATTTACACAGGGTAAATAATGCAATAATAATATAACAAGCATTAATCATGTAAAAAAAATGAGGCATGAAAATGATGAATTGATTGCAATCAAATGACTTTATGAACAATATGAAACGAAAATTAATGTAACCCTCTTATAATGGTTAGAATACTATAGCCAAAAAAAGGAGAAAGAGGGGAAACATTTACCTGAATTTGAAGCACACAATTTCACCATACACTAAGCATAGAAATACCTGATATAAATAACAATGGTATACAAAAAAAGGTCCATATGTAATATAGTGTGGCGAGAAAAACTTTTTTTTTGTTTGTTTGTTGACTAACAATATAGAAGACATCGCAACTATTCCATGTGTAGTCCGAGATAACAATATATGATGCACAAATAAAGGAATTTCCAGGATGGCACACTCGACACATAAGTTTCCTCGATAAAACCTGCAAAATAAAGAAAAAAAAGAGAATTAGAAAAGAAGAAGAAATAGAAGAGAAAAAAAAGGATAGGAAAGAGGGGAGGAAAACCTATTGGAGGGGAATAGAATAAATAATTAGGAGCATCAATTACAAAGGTAACTTCCATCACAAATTACATATCAAAAATACAGGCAAAAATACACTATAACACATGCTAGTCAATGAAATGGAGAATCAACTTTTTGTATGTAATAAAAGGCAAAATTCAAATGATATATAACACCAAAACATGATAATAAACCCACAATACATAAATCAATAAATAAAAATGTGTATATACCATTAAATGTTAGCGAACAAATACTCTTAATGTTTCTAGATTAGGAATAGTACAATACACAATAAAGGGAAAAAAATCAATCCTGTGTCAAGTATACACAATACTCTGTATTATCTGCGGCGAGCAGATTCATAAGATGTATGTTGGGCAGAAGGAGGGCGCCGTCGACAATGTGAATCAGAATGTCCAGCTCGATGACAAAAATTACAATAAAAGGACTGAAATGGACGTGAAGAACGTCGTGAACTCTGATCTCGGGTGGTAGGGTACAAAAGTGAAGCCATATGGGAGTCTGACAATTCCACTTCTGCTGAAACTTCCTCTCGAAGATAATATGGTTTGATATGTGAAATGTGGACTTTCCGTAAGAATACTTCGGTTTCTGGATCTACCAAGAGAACCGTTACGGGACCCAAAACCTTAAAAACCTTGGCAGGACCTGCCCAACGTTGCTGAAGTTTCGCAGTAACCTTGTGAAAGGCGTTACTCTGGGGAAAAGTCTTATAGAGGACTAAATCTCCGACCTTAAAGGAGGAAGGCTGCCTGTGAGGGTCATATCTGTTACGTCTTGTCAACCATGCCTTCTGTAAATGACTGAAGGCCTGTGCCCAACATTTAGCACGATCCGGAGAAGGGGGACCAGCCAAATCCGAATCGGTTTTAAATTCCCAAAAGAAGTTCATTGGTCCATCAATGTCTCTTCCAAACAAAATCTGTGCTGGGGTGGTTTGTATACTATCCTGTATTGCGGTATTGAATGCAAACGAAATTGCATTCAAGTGGACATCCCATTTGGTGTGGTCCTCAGAATGATAGGCGATCAGAGAGGCCTTGAGATTACGAATAAAACGCTCTGCCAGTGAAGGATTTGGATAGTAGGCGCTGGTATAGATGTGTTTGACTCGAGACTCAAATAGAAAAGAATTGAAATAGCGAGATCGAAAGTATGATGCATTGTCAGACACCAATTCACACGGCGCTCCAAACACCAGAAACAAGGATCGAAGTTTTTCTACTATTTGGTTGGAAGTGGGACCTCGAAGAGGGTAAAGGGAAACCCACTTAGAAAATGCATCAACAACCACCAATATATATGTATGTCCTTTTGATGAACGTACCAAAGGACCAACAAGGTCAATGTACAGTCGTCGCCAAGGGTGTTTGATGATTTCTGATGACAAAAAACCCGGAGGTTTACGTATAGCCAATTTGGCTTTTTGACACGTATCACAAGACTTGATGTATGCCCTGATATCCTGTATACACGATGGCCACCAAAATATATTCATTATCTTCTTGGTACATTTTTGAACACCCAAGTGGGAACCTCCCACGGGGGTATCATGATAGTAACGACAAATAAGATGTTGTAGGGCATTGGGAACAACAACTAATGAGGAATTTGAACGTGGAGGTTGCCAGACAAGTAAGTCATTATACATAGCATAATGTTTAAATGGTTGACCCGTTTGTACTTTCTGAATGATTGGGAGTAAGGTAGAGTCCTTGTGTTGAAGGTCAAGGATATCTGAATTACTAAAAGGGATAATTTGAAATTTGGGAGCAGCACAAGCAAGGGAAGTGATGGGTTGAGGTGAAACCTGGAATTCCTCAGGTGAATACATTCGTGATAAGCAATCAGCAACAGGATTCAAACGAGAAGCAATGTGCTCAACAGAATAAGAAAAACGTGACAAATAAAGCAACCAACGACCAAACTTGCCGTACTGCTCAGGATGGCGTAAAAGCCAAGAAAGTGCTTGATTGTCCGTCTGAAGAGTGAAGTGCTTCTCGGTTAAATATGTTTCAAACTTTTTGAACCCATAAACAATGGCACAGCATTCAGCCTCGTATATAGATTGTCGACGTTCTATGTCAGTCCGTTTGCGAGAGGCGAAAGCAATAGGACGTAATGACCCATCTGACATACGTTGGTTCAGGGTAGCGCCAAGAGCCAATCCTGAAGCATCGCATTGCAGAACAAATTCCCGCGAAAAATCGGGCAAAGCTAAGACAGTATGTTTAAGAAAAACTTGTTTGAGAATATCAAATTGTTGTTGATCTTTGGCCGACCACGTGAAGGGAAGGCCCTTTTTCTTTTTATCGGTCAAAAAGGAAGTAAGGTCCGAATAGGATGGAATAAAGCGCGAATAATATCCCAATAAGCCCAAAACACGTTGAACGGCTTTGACATTTCTAGGAGAGGGCATATCTTGAATGGCGGAAATACGTTCGGGGTCTAGAACAAGTTGCCCCTCACGTAAAATATATCCCAAGTATTTAACCTCAGTTTGCATCCATTTGGATTTTACGGGGTTGACAGTTAGTCCAGCCTCGCGGAAGGCCTGCAAAACCAATTTGAGGTGGATCAAATGAGTTTTTTCATCAGGGCTAAAGATCAAAACATCATCAGCATATGTCACAAGGAATTTGTATTTAAAGGGTCCCAAAATTTTGTCCAAAGCACGAGTCAGTAATTGTGTGCCGAGATTGATACCGAAAGGAACCCTGGTATATCGGTATTGACCGAATGAGGTGACAAAGGCCGTTAAGTCCTTGCTAGGTTCATCTAGCCTTAATTGATGGAAACTTTTGCAAAGATCTAAGCAAGAAAATACTTCAGCAGCTTGTAAATGTTGGAAAATCAAATCTATACGACTTTGTGGGAAATTGTCATAAGCAATAAGACGGTTAAGATGCTTATAACTACAGACAAGGCGATGGCCGCCGTCCTTCTTATCTACAAGGTTACACGGTGATGCGTAAGGGGAGGCGCATTCCTCTATGATGTTCTGGTCCAATAACTCCTGGATTTGTTGACGTAAAATGGTTGTTTGGGTAGGGTTTAACTGAAATGGTTTGGAGCGAAAAGGAACGTTAGTGATTAAGGGAATAGAAACAGGTTCCAGTGTACAAGTACCCACACGTTCTGTCACGACATCATCGTATTCCCGTAATAAACTGGTAAGGTCGGTCGACAAGTTATTAGCCGGAGAGCAATCAACTTTGTCAACGCTGCATACCTGATCTTGTTTCTTGATCAGAGGTGTAAAAGAAACAAACGGAATGGAGTCCGGAGAATAAGGAAAGGAAACCACTAGATGGTCAAAGGAAATAGTACCCTTTGAATGGGAAAAAAAATCAGAACCGAGAATAACGGGAAATGGTAAAGTTTCGGAAATCCAAAAAGTCCATTTCCAAGACAAACCTTGTAGTTTCAAGGTCAAAATCACACGTGAATTAAGGTGGATAGACTGATTGTTAACAGTTTGCAAGGTACGAACATTATCCCGAAGAGTAGGTGGTATGGGACGTAGAGTGGCTAAAAATCCCCTGGCAATTAAGAATACAGAGCTGCCGGAGTCGACCAAAAGACGACTCGGTGTAGAATTTAAGGTGGCATGTATGATAGGCATAACCTTGTCAATAATTGTCAAAGGATGTTCTATATGAGGTATAGGTGTAACCTCTGATGGCAAATGTCGTTCTATGTCAGCAGGAGAAGGTTCAATGTGCGGTAAATTAATATTTCGCTGTGGGACAACTGTAAAAGGTAAATCTTCGGCGATATTTACATTAGGCAAAGAGGGGGATGAAGAAGAAAGGACAGGTAAGGATGTTAAAGGTTGTGAAGGATGGGAATCCATAGAATATGACGCATATGGTTCTTGTTGTTGTTCATAGCGACGTAACTCTAAGGGCCATATCTCCCTAGATAAGCAAATAAAATTTGCGATAGAAGTCGGTCGATCAAAGCCCATTAAATGCAAACGTGTGCTCGCTTGTAAACTCAGTAACATAAATTCCAATAGACTGGATTCAGGCCAATTGATGGGTAGCACATGATAAGCCTCATAGACTTCATTCAAATAAGTGGAGAGGAATTCACCACTTCGCTGGGGACGAAGAAGATATTTATCTAGTAACCTTTGCATCGTGGAATACGGCACGAAACGATATCATATAACTCGTATAAACATGGGCCAGGGGAATTTCTCGTGTAGAGAATCGTACCAAGTATCTCGGAGAAGTCCTTGTGTAGATGTAAATGCCATTAATAGTAACGATTCTAAGTCTATTAGATTTAGTTTGAAAATTTTATGGAGGTTCATCAAAAAGTGGAACAAGTTATCCGGATCAGACCCATCCGTCGGTTGTAATACCCGTAAAAGATCAACAACAGTTGTATATCTGATATAATTTGTAATATATGAATAATCTGGAGGCAATAAAAGTTCTCTGGGTGTATGTAAGTTGGGGGTCTGTAAAAATGGCGAAGGTTGTACATTTACGGGCGGAAAGGGGAAAGAAACTGACCCGACGCCCTGTAAATGGCCTTGAAACGGAGACGACATTATATGTACTCGTGGACGAAAATATCTAGGATGTTCAACAGAAAAAGCCAAAACACAAGAAATGCCAACAATAACCGAGGTACGGGATAATTGCAAAAATACAACATCAAGATACACCATAAGATAATGAAAGGGCAAAAATCTAATAGTCAAAAAGGTACAAAGAAAAAAAAATCTTAGAATAAAATAAAAAAAGGGGGGTGTATGGCTGTCAAAAAAAATTGTTAAGAACCCCCCAAAAAAAGGGGGGGTGAACAAATTTATGGAACAGAATGATCGTAATACCTATAGTATCAAAAGGTAAGCAAAGGAAAAAAATTTGTAATATTTGAGGTGTATAGATTAATAAAACCTGGTCTGATACCAGGAAATTTGTAACCTGCTGGTTGTGTGCATGAAGAAATAGAACAAATTAATCTCAAGGGAAGCGTGAAAAAGGGTCCGGGATCTATTTATGCACAAGCTTAAGGTAAAGCTACAACCAACAGATACAAATTCGAATTATTGAAGGTTACGGCCAGCCTTTAGGGCTACCCCCTCAGTCTCAAAAGAGAACCAATGCCTATTATCGTGCGAACTCAAATATAACGCGAGGGTTAATTGTTCCCCATTTACCAATCAAGAGAGGAATTGTAGGCAAACATAAATGATCACAAAATATCGTGGAAAATTACACTGCTGCAATTCAGAAAAATTATCACACTAACACAAAATAACTACATGTAACAAACTACATCCTTTACTATATGCTTCGACACTAGTTCTTTTTTGTTATCAATAATAGATTCGTTATTTCAGCGTTTTACTTTACGCAAAGTTTATAAACAAAAGGAGAGGCACCGAATTGTATGAAAGTTTCGAAGAATACTTTTGAGTAACAAATTTATTTATATCCAATGATGAACAAGAAACAGTAAATTTCTCCAATAACAACAATATAAAAAGGATAGTTTTATGACGTACAATTCTAATTTTACGTATCCTTTTAGAACTTCCTTCAAATTACAACATTAACAATTCTTGACTGTCATTCTTTGTCTTGTCATTAGTCATGGCAGTAATTATATACATGCATTTTACGCAAAATTACAAAGTTCCAGCGAATGCTAATACGTCCACGAGTTCCAATTGAACCTCATTACTTAATACTTCTAGTAATTCTGAACATATCAAGGAATTTCGAACATTACAATTTATCGATATATTAACCTCTTTTATTACGTATCATTTCCATTTCTTTTGACAATAAACAATTTTATAATTTCTACGACCGTTTGATGCTCCCAGTAATTACTTATTTATCGGTGCCCGTCTCCGTGTGCGCCTTATTTTTTTTTACATTTTTTAGGAAATCGCAATTATAAATAGCAAATAGCTCGCGTACGCCAGGGTCTACGCTTGCAATTCCGGCCAAGAATGCCGCAAGTCCATTTGCGTTACTATTAACGCGCAATCCAAAAGGTAGTTTGACACTAGGGGTGTGTCGAAGTACTGTAATAACGATTTTGAAGCGACTAGCCTTTTTCGTCGATTCGTCGTTTAGTCCTATTACACTCTTTCTTTATATTTTCGATTCGGTTAAATTAAACATATTCCAACCCATCACAGTCCACGAACTTGCATTCTTTTTGCAATCAAAAGGAGGGAGAAAACAACACTGTACATACCTCCATTAGATTTCGCATAGAGTACCAAACAGCAATCTCTCACAACCAGGTACGGCAAGACACTACAAGTCGTGGCTTCCTTCACGTCTCGTCTTCAGGATATTGGAGTCACACATAGGAACATCTCTGGGTTCGTATTCAATCACCAACATGGATACTGATTCGTGTTACTGGAGAAAACACCCAAATCAAACTGGGCAACGATCAGCTTCGTACTTTCGTCAAACGCACCCTTCCATAAAACTGCTTCGCGATATAAGGTCCAATGCTCGTGGAGAGAGAAAACTAATTCTTGGTGCACGCAAAAAGAGAAGAAATCTGAATTGGGGTTAAGTCTCGCCAGCGAGGCAACTTGCACACTTAACCATGCAGTGCACGTAAAATTCTCTCCACAGTCGTGACCCAAAGTCACGTCGTTCTCATCGCGAAGGTTACAGGATCGGAACTGCTATTGCTTTTTGCTCGGGAAGCGAGCACAGAGCGAGGGGTCGGTGGAGACCTCTAGCGTGATAAATTATAATCCAAGGAAAACAAACAAGACGCAAGGCGTACGAATAAAATGAGAAATTGTGACGTTTTTCCACACGAAAATACAATGCGTAAAAAAAACGTCACAGATCCCACTTGAAACTAAATATTAAGATTTCACCAGATTTCTGACTGTGATGCACCGCAAAGTCATAAGTCTTATAGGCTCGAATGTCAGTTAATGAATGAATGCTTCCTTAGTTAATGTTACCAATGTCAAGTCACTGTTCAAATTGAAGGGGATTTCCAGGAAAGTGTCTCCTGTCTCATTTTCCCCAGCCTCTACATCTTCCAACCAGTAACATAAATTTTCGCCTTCGTAAATTTTCTGTTATTTTTGTATAATTTGTCTTTTAATTTTTAGGTTCATTTAACGCCGACACGTCAGTCAAAATTGTCAATTTTTAAACAACCTTACATTGATTTTTGTATTAAATCCTATGTTATGCACAGATAGGCTAATTGGGATTGGACCTACAGTTTAAAGTGGGACCCTAACCCGGGAACCCTTGATTACAAGGTGATGACGTTACCACTATGCAATCGGGGAGATCATTAATTTCAGATGAAAATCATGGTTTGGAAATAAATTTATTAAAATTTTGTTACTCCACACCAAACTCACACAGAGCATTGTCGTCCTATTAAATTTTGCGCTTTATACGTTTCATAATAATAATAATACGCATGATGATCATAATAATAATATTATGATGAACGTTAATTTAAATTTTTATTTTATTATTTACTTTGAGCCTCAATAAATTAAAATAAATCAGTTCTTGGGTCTCACCGCGGCGCAAAAGATTTAGTATAAGTATTATAATTGTATTAGGTAAAAAAAAAAAGTCAAAATGCGTAAATGGGAATCTCTGAACCACCCGCTTGCATCCTACATTTTCTTCAATTCCCATTACGATGCATAACCTAGATATGTAAAAATATCGGATAGCATCACAGAGTAAAAAAGTCAACGAAGTAACTGGCTTTCTTGTTGCGGATCAGACATGCAAACCGACGTAATTTGTGTAAACTAAGTGATGGCGATTCACTTCTTCGACTTGCACGACTGTCTTTCTTGTATTTTGAACTAGCCACCCATTGAAGGAATGAATGCACTTCCCTGAGTTTCCAAGGTCTCTGCGCGGACAAAACATAAAATAGATGTCAAAGCAAGATAAGTTTACAAATTGCGGTGTGAAACCCTCCCTACCCCTCCCCCTCCTCCACTCCGAGCGGCACATGACCGGTGCCGCAGATGGGAGAATACACATTCAGAGGGTTGCTTGCCCAGAAGTGACAGCAGCGCCATAAGCGGAAAATCCTCGAACTTTCAGAAGGCGTGGTAACTAAATACTTGTCTTTTTTGTAATAAAATTATGTAATTTCTGTTGAAGATATTGTGCAAACGTTTGGAATTATCTATATAAATTCACGACACTAAGATGCACAATATTGAACCTAAATGGTATAATGGTTTTAAACTCTTCAAACGCCCCATTTAAAGCTGCTTTCACATCCAATTAATGCTGCATTTCCAATATTTTGTACGCCAAACTAGAATCCCAAATTGATTTTTTATTCATTACATCACTCCGTGTATCCTTCTAGAAAAGCCTTGCAGAGTATCACCGAAATTGGAGGCATATGTTAGGAGATTTTGTCAATAGAAGGAGAAGCAGTTTTCAGCTG
This sequence comes from Lepisma saccharinum, assembly GCF_977018435.1. Taxonomy (NCBI): domain Eukaryota; kingdom Metazoa; phylum Arthropoda; class Insecta; order Zygentoma; family Lepismatidae; genus Lepisma; species Lepisma saccharinum. The sequence continues at coordinate 136,329,394 of NC_139230.1, forward strand.
TTGAGAGAAACATCCAGCCGAGGCTTAATACCAACAAAGCAGGGGTGCCCACAGGAGTTTCTTAAATATTAAACGAGAAGACAAAAGTTTGTGAAGAGAAAAGTAACATGCCTTTCCTGAATTAAGCCTGATTTTTATTTCCTCTTTAATATCATTTTCATTTGTTAGTATTACTCCTAAGTACTTGAATTTGTAAACTGGTTGAAACGAGTTGTTATCAATAATTAGATTTTGATTATTTCCTAACACTTTGTTTCGGCCTGTAAGCATATATTTAGTTTTCTTTTTGCAAACTTCCAAACCTATCTCTTTAGCTTCTTTGAAAAATGTTTGAGCATTATTCTTAATTGTATTTATATCATCCTTTAATAAGTCTACATCATCTGCATATGCTAACAACTGAGTCACACCATTTAATTTTAGTCCTTCGTTAGTTTCTTTTACCTTCCTAACAGCGTATTCTAAGGCAAAATTAAAGAGCAATGGAGGAAATTCACCTCCTTGTTTTAACCCATCATGAATTGTAAATTTGTCAGACATATTAATATCCACACAAATTTTACTTTCTGTTTCACTTTTGCATACTTTTATCATATTAGCAAGCTTCTTAGGTATTCCAAACTCGACTAATATATTACATAATTTATCGCTTTTGACTGAATCATATGCTTTTTTGAAACCAATGAATAGCTGATGGACATTTTGATTATATTCCCACTTTTTCTCAAGTCTGACCCGGCATTTTGTGGGCGCCAAATCTCACTGGGAAACTTTACCTTAGTCCGGAGACCGAAGTCCCCTTCCTAGGTGCCAAGCTAAACGGTTTGATTCCGGGGTACGTGTGACCGGATCGGCTTTTACCCCCGGCGCATAGCCGACTCGTGCATAAAGTGACGTTGAATAATTAATAATAATAATCAATAATAATAACGACGTAGATAATAATAATAATAATAATAATTGATGTTAGCCCTAAAGTCCAGCGGAAATGCTTTGCTGACTTAACGTTGAACAAAATATTAATACCAATGGTTATGAGGATTAGTATACTATATGTATAAACCCAAATCATAGTCAAATCATAGATAACAAAAATAGACACATTACACAACCCCTCACTATCACTCAAGCATTCACACTTTCACTCAAACTTCAGGGGTAAAATTACATTAAGAAGAATACATTGGCCCTTTTTTAGATACCAAGCAATATTTAGTTTTTCTTATGAGTAGGCATGAACCTTAATCTGCAGACGTTAATTTGTTTAGAATTAACGATATTTAGCTTACATCTGCGCACGCTCAATAAATTCTACCAATGAGCATAACACGAAATATTTTATATTTCGTAATTTATTAAAACATTAAATAATCATTGTAGACTTAGGCAGGGCACGCAACTCGTGCAACTTAGATATCCAATGCAAGGCACATACGTGTTTACAGAATGAAAAATGAAGACACTGATGTATGAATATATTAAAAATAGCACGAAGCAAATTTACTTCCTTATTTACTCTGCAAGAGATACACGTTTTATGCAGTTTAATCAAATGTTTAAGAGTACACACCTAATATGACAAAGATAATTATTCATACGGCTCGGCGCAAGCGTTGGGAAAAACAACAGTACGCCGTGAAACGATCTTCCGAATTATAAATTGTCGTGAAATTTAGATTATGTTGGGCAAAAGTTTAATCAATGCCTTTGCGACTTTTAATTTAAAGACTGGTATCTTTTCGTCCGACGGCCGATCTTTGGAGTCTTGGGTCGATGATCACTCACACATATAGAAAATTAACAGTTGTATACTGTACCATCTCGGCGTTCTAGACGTTCCAGCAACGTTTACCGTAGTCCTTTAAACGGCGACGTGACGTCAATCCGCGGTCCTTCTCGCGACACTAACACTTCCCCACGCTACTTCTTTGTAGCGGCGCTTCGCAAACTTTTTGAACACACCTTCCTTCTACGCTTCGACATCACGGCGATCATAGATGAGGGAAAACTGCCTCTCTGCTATTTTGTCTGCCTCGTGGTGGAGCGATTAATTGCTTCGCATCGTCTCTCTCTCTACTCCGGGGACGGCGAAAACGGGCGAAGTTGCTTTACCGGGGGTATTCGTGGATTCTCACTGCTAATGTTACGCGGGACGTCGGCGTTGTCTCAAGACGCAGTAGGTGTCTCTTCATCTCTCAATCTTCTCTTCTAGACGGTATGTATAAGTGAGGGCTGGTGTCGCTTCATCTTCCCATTCCACTCTCTCTCCGTAGAATTTTCGTCGGGCGTCGCGTCGAAGTACTCAAGGATGCTGATTCGGCTGGCGGCTTTCGGCGGTATCTTTACATGGCTTCATATCGGGCTGCGGACGTCATTTGTGGCGGCGAGGCGTATGTGGCTCTTGTGGCGGCGTTTTAGTGGTGTGGCATCGGGACGCTGACGGTGATGATCTCCTGCGTCGGCTTCATGCAGGCTAGGAAGACCCATGGCCCTCCTTCACTTGTGATTTAGCCCGCCATACTTGTATTACTGTTCCTCTTCACAAAAAGAATAACACGAATCCAATGCACAGGTCACTAATTAACACTGCGTGTTTATACCATTAGTCACTGTCACTCACGCACGCAGGGTGAAACACACGGCGCGATAGAAAAAGACAAAGAACCGAATCAGACTCCTACTGTCGCAGAGGTGTTGTCGGATCGAAAACTGGCGGTACACTGTGTGTGTTTGACTGTTCTGCCAGTTGAAATTTCGAAATCTAACAGACTGACTTTTAGGCGCGGAAATCTGGAGTTGCATCGTTGGTGGTCAAGAGTCCCTTTTTTGCTTGGTCCAGCTTCTTCAGGCACACGTGTTGCGTTACAATGGGGTGAAAAAAATAGTTCTATCGCCTGGACCCTCAACCGGTACGTAACATGTTCCTCCACTAATTGGCCTCCCAAGTGGAACTTCCCGTCGCCAAATGTACAAAAGTCGCTCAAACAGTGTAAGATTTATCACAGCACATTGTTGCCGTTCCCAGCTCCTCTGACCGAACAGGGGAAAAGTCGACAAAAGCAGAGAAACGCAAAAGGTTTAGAAACGTGGTGCTTCTCTACCCAAGCTTCAAGAGGATACGAAGTTACACAAAAATATAAAATAATGAAAACCTAGGATATAGAATAATAAAAACGTAGGTGACAAAAACTGATTGTCATACAAGTGTCTGTCTGATGTGAAAAACTTGATCTGTTACGTTCAAATCCACAATGATAATCACCTATAATTTCATTAGCATGTGGGGTTAGTTTTGATAATAAAGAAGGTAAAGGTAAAGTGCTCCCCTGTGCATAGCACCACGCCATGAAGGCGTATAGGTGGTGTGGGGGTAACGCCCCACACTTTCTTGATCCGGTCGTGAGTGAGGGTGATGTGATCAGCATCACGCCCCTGACCGCCTTTACCCCCCAGGGTTTCCCCCAGGTACCCATGTTATTCGACGCTGGGTGGGCGCCGGGGCCGCTTCCAACGTTAGAAAAGTTCCCGGATTTGAACCGGCCGGGGATCGAACCCGGGACCTTTTAGCATGGTAGTCAGACGCGTTACCGACTGAACCACCGCGGTCACTTTTTGATTTTGATAATAATAATAATAATAATATAAAATTATTATTATTATTATCATTATTTTCTTTCAACATGGCGCCTGCTTCTGATCGCTGTGGAATTTGCTCCAAAGGAATTTATGGAAAGCAACAGGTATTGTCCTACAAGGTTTCAAGTTAAACCGTGTTTGAAAGTTTCTAAAAATAAAATTGAATTTTTTATGGTTAACGACATATCTACTATGTATGAAATGTTTACAACAGTTCACCCGTTCAGGTGAATAGTGTAGTTGCTCGCTACAATAGTGCCAATTATAATATGGAAATTAATAGTGAAAGTAACGAAGAAGTGCAAATAAATAATGATAATAGTGATGAAGATGATATTGATCAAGAACATCAACTCCGAGGATAGAAGCCAGGTAATGTAAACTGTTTTAGTTGCTGCCATGTTAAAAACATTATGTCAACATTGATTTCGACAGTGCAGAATTTAACTGATTCAGTCTCTTATAGCCGAAGTGATTGTATTGAATGAAGAACTAATAGCCCCGTCTATACACTCGGTAGTAGGGGAAGTGGACCGGTGCTGCACCCGAAAATGGGGCTCGGTGGGGCTCGCCTTAATGGATTTCTCTTGTAAGGCATGAGCCCCATTTTCTCGCAGTGTTGCCAACTCCTCACTCGAAAAAAATCACCAAGGTTTTTTTTTGGTCTAACCTAACCTAAAGCAAGGAGCTGGCAATCTTGCTTGAGGCTTCTTAATGGTTTGCTCTTGTAAGGCATAAGCCTTATTTTCTCGCAGTGTTGCCAACATTTTACTCGAAAAAAATCACCAAGGTTTTTTTTCGGTCTAACCACCTAAAGCAAGGAGCTGGCAATTTTGCTTGAGGCTTGCCTTACAGTGCATAAAGCAAGGTTGCCAACCTACTGCTTTTACCATAGCTTTTTACAAAAAAAAAGAGAGGAGAGAGAGAGAGGGAAGAGTTAAACAACCGACAGCCTACCTACAGCTTTTTTGGTCTAACCTAACCTAAAGCAAGGAGCTGGCAACTTTGCTTGAGGCTTGCCTTACAGTGCATAAAGCAATTTTTGCCAACCTACATATACTGGGCAAGGAGAGTTGGTACTGCCGTAAAAGAGAGAGGTGGGTGGATGGCAACACAATACACGCGCGCGTGCGTGTGCGTGTATAATATGTAGCATTATTAACTAGAGTGTGTTGGCAAACCACCTGCAACTAAAAAAATAGAGATGCCAACGTTGCTGTAAGATGAAGAGAGAGAGAGACCTACGGCTGGCAACAGTAATAAGCGAATGCGCCATATCGTAATTTTCCAACTCCGTATATCGTGACTTTTGTAGCCTCTCTCGGGGGAACGATGTGCCACACACACACACACGCACACACGCGCGCGCGCGCGCACACACACTTATATTATAACACAAACAAACAAACAAAATAATAATAATTGTTGTTTTTAGGATTCGTGGCCCCCATAACCCCGCCAGGAGTGCGTGGTGCCCAACCAAAAAAGTAAAGGTTTACAAATAGGAATTGGCAACACTGACGAGGCTCGAATTATTATTTGAGGCTCGAAATTATTATTTGATGCTCGTCGGTGTTGCCTACCCACTCTACAAAAATTCTACTATATGATTTTTTGCAGGCTAAGCTAACCTACAAATAGGAGTTGGCAGCACTGACTTATAAACCCACTGGGTCCTCTTGGCATGTTTTTTTCATGATGTGTTGCTAGACTATTGAGCATCTTGACGTATACAATGTATATATTTTGAGAGGGGGGTTATAGCTTTTTATGCTGTACGAATACTGGAAGCTTGACAGTGACAACCAACAGAGTAGGTAAACCTACATCCAGGAACTGGCAACACTAGTTTCTGACAGTGAATTTGAAATAAAATATTAAACAAATAGTACCAGTGTTATGCCCCCAACTCCAACTGGGCAACTGGGGGGGAAATAATTGTACAACAATTTGTACCTAATTGTACAATACTTGTACCTAATTGTACAATACTTGTACCTAATTGTACAACATACATATACACAGACATAAAAGAAAGAGCCTTCCCGTAACTTACTTCATGTACAATTTATATGATTTTACAACTGTGAAAAGAAAGCATATGTGTTCTGTATGCACATATTTATTCTTATTTTTCGAAGTTGAATGAAAGCACATGTTTTTACGTTCTCGTAATACTAACCTTGCTCCACTGATTTTAAATTGCTTCCATCCGCTTTTTTTTCTGTGTTATTTCCGTATGCACGCAACATTCGCTTTCAATAGTATAATGAAACACAGAAGGAGTGTTAGTATAGCAGGCTTCGAGTTTACAATTTATTAAATTAAACAATAATTTATGTAAGAATATACTTGTACTTACCGAACACAAAATAATAAAAGCACATGTGAATGTTTGCGTGTGTTCATGTTATATGACGACTGAGTAAAAAAATAATGTTGACTCCCCGAAAGATAAAGTTCCTAGTTCGACATCAGATGCATGCAAATTTTATGGTTTGCTCTCCAAAATCTTGATTTTATGTTTGTGCTATTTGTCATACAGCAGAGGAGGAGGAGAAAGAGGGGGGAGAGGAGAAGAGGGGAGAGAGAGAAAGGAGGTACTATCAGCGCCATCTATTAGCAAACAATAGAAATAAAAAAATAGGTCAAACTTTTTCAACACCCAAACATTTTAAACGTCCTAGCGTAGTAATACGATCTAGCTGAAGACGTTTAAAAGAGTACTCTTAGTCGACGAAGCTAATTGCTAGGGCCCTTATATTGCTAAAATATTCTTTAATTTGCATATTTCTCATACCGCCATATGTTGTTCTAGTTGACTTCTTCCAAAAAAATGCTAATTAGCGAGAGTTAATTAAGCAAGGCAAGTAAAAGAAGCAAAATAGAACAACATATGTGCCGGCGTGAGAATATGTAAAAATTCGATTCAGAGGTGGATCGAATTAAAATTGGGGATATTTTGCATTTTTTCCCTATAATGTACAAAACATTTACCGTACATAATCTTTTCCATTTACAACAGTATAAAATAAGAGGAATGTGTGACAATATCCATATTAATTAGGAAAGTATGTTGTATGCTAGGTTAGCTAATTGTGTCTTCTACAGCTTCACTGTATAGAGGGAAGATGGAAAAAGAGAGCTCTACGGAAACTGACGCTCTTAACAATATTGTACGCCCGTGAAAATTATATATAAATAAGACTTAAGCGTATTATCTGCTTTCATGTCAGATTTTGCCAACCTGTGAGCTGTAGTGTTTAGGTGACAAGCGACCTGCTCAAATATGATACTGTTGACAATATTGTACGCCCGTGAAAATTATATATAAATAAGACTTAAGCGTATTATCTGCTTTCATGTCAGATTTTGCCAACCTGTGAGCTGTAGTGTTTAGGTGACAAGCGACCTGCTCAAATATGATACTGTTGACAATATTGTACGCCCGTGAAAATTATATATAAATAAGACTTAAGCGTATTATCTGCTTTCATTTCAGATTTTGCCAACCTGTGAGCTGTAGTGTTTAGGTGACAAGCGACCTGCTCAAATATGATACTGTTGACAATATTGTACGCCCGTGAAAATTATATATAAATAAGACTTAAGCGTATTATCTGCTTTCATGTCAGATTTTGCCAACCTGTGAGCTGTAGTGTTTAGGTGACAAGCGACCTGCTCAAATATGATACTGTTGACAATATTGTACGTATATTGTATTGTATAGGAGACTAGAAGCATATAATTTGGCGAAAAAAAAACAAAAACCCAAGTAAGGTCATAGAGAATAGTTAAAAAAAAAAGTGAACAATTATATTTTGCATTGCACAGCATTGGATATTAAATAACATACCCTCAAAAAATCTCTGCATTATACGTTCTGTAAAAAATTGCCCTACGTACCAAACTGCTGTGTCAAGTAAACATTTTCAAAGGCACTGTCGTACTTGTGTGCCGGGAAAACAAATATGTGCGACCAAACTGTGCTCTAAGTGTGGGAAAAATATTTATATTGCCAACTTCAAGCGACACCAGCTTACTTGCCACTTACACTTACTTGTAGCAAAAAATAAGGTTGACTAAAGCGCATATTTGAGGAAGACAACACCACTCATATATAAATAAACCCCCCAAACTAACGCTAATTAGAATTAGTTTACAAAATTTTTCTCATAAGGCATTTTTCGTAAACACTCTACCACCAACAGATCACATATAAATAAACATACCCCCAAAAAAAATGCGCTCCATGAAAAGTTGCCCTGTGTGCAAAACAAGCATATCAAGCAAACATTTTGCAAGACATTGTCGCACCTGCGTGCCAGGCAAGCATTTGGCTGCCACCGAACTGTGTTCCGGATGCAATAAACGCATCACAATTGCGTATGCCAAGAAGCATAAGCTTACTTGTCTAAGCGAAAGTACATCTGGGGCTCAGCCTTCGACCTCCACCAAGCGGAAGGCAGAAGCAGCCTCCATCAATGCACCACCCACGAAACGCGTCAAGCGTATGACGAAAGCGAACCAATCTGCCTTCGAGCGTTTGTTGGAGGATTTTGTTCTCACTTCGGAGGGCTTATGCGACGTTCGTAGCTTTTTAGAGGAGAAGCGAGCAGAGATAATTTCCATTCTTTGTAATGCACTGGCTACGCACTCCACCAAATTCTACGCATCGCTACGTTGCCAGTACAAGAAGCCGTCCGATGAAATTTACAGCTTCTGCCACAACACCAAGGCGAAGACGCTGCATCTGGCGGATGTCGACAACCTCGAGGTCATCTACAACCAGTTTGCCGAGGAGCTGGTGGTTAAACAAGAAGAACATGAAGCTGAGGGCTCGGGGGGTTCGCTGTGTGGCGGGCCTCACGAACTGTGCGTCAAACTTTGCAAGTTTACGCCTCTCTCCGCTTCCAGCTACGTCCCCTTACCACCTTCCATCGCGGCAAAGAAGGCCGTCCTGAACATTCAGAACAGTGACGCCAAGTGCTTCGTATGGTGTGTGCTTGCAGCTTTGCACCCTGTCAACAGGAAAAACCAACCACATCGAGTTAACCACTACCTACCCTACGAGTCGGAACTGGAAGATGCTATGGCTGGGATCGACTACCCGGTGGCGCTTTCGGACATTCGCAAGTTCGAGGTCCGTACACACAACCCTCGGTTGGCCATCAACGTTTACGGCCTCACCGACAAAAATGTGGTGTACCCTATCCGGGTGAGCGATGTAGACGACGTTGATGCTCGGGAAATTCACCTTCTGCTCATCAAGGATGAAACTCATCACCACTACACCCTCATTCGCTCCCTCTCTAGACTTGTTTCGAGCCAACGGAGCAAACACGAACACCACATAGAAGTTTGTCGCAGGTGCTTGTCCATATTTGATAATCGAGATCAGCAGGATTACCAGCGCATCAGAGGTCCCAACATCGCTGCAGAGAAGCTCGCTCGCCACAAACTTTATTGCGATGCCAACGAGCCTGGGGTGGCAGTCTTGCCCAAACCTGGCACCGTGGAGCGTTTCCACATGCACGGTGCCATGGTGGAGCACCCCGCTATCATCATCGCGGACTTCGAGGCCTTCCTCAAACCCCTGTCCACTTGCGATCCCGATCCCGAAGTTTCCTCCACCACCCCTTACCAACTCCACGAGGCATCCAGTTTCGCCTACGTTGTGGTGCGACGAGACCAGCACGTCACCCCCGAGCCCTACGTGTATCGCGGTCCCGACGCAGTTAAACACTTCCTCGACAGGATGGTTGTCGAGGCCATCGAGATAGGGAAGGTACTGTTGGCCCCCAAGTCTATGCTCCCACTGTCCCCCGACGATCAACGTAGACACGACGAGGCCATCGCTTGCCCCGTCTGCGTCGAGGAGTACACCGCCAACAACCGTAAAGTCCAACACCACGATCACTTTAACGGTAGGTATGTTGGTCCTTGGTGCAACGACTGCAACCTAATGGCCCGGGACCCGCGCTTCATCCCTGTGTTTTTTCACAATGGCTCGGGATACGACTTCCACCATCTGGTGCATCACTTGGGGTACGACGACATGCGAATCAACGTCCTGGCGCAGAACGAGGATCGTTACATTAGCTTGAGCAAACGAGTGTCGATCCCGGGATCACGCTCTACCGTCGAGCTTCGCTTCCTCGACTCCCTGAGGTTCCTCCCGGCCAGCCTCGATGCTCTCGCGGGGAAACTCAGCGACGAGCAAACACTCATCACCTCTGCGAATTTTCCGAACTTGGACGCCGGTCTCTTCAGGCGTAAGGGGGTCTACCCCTACGAATACGTCACGGACCCTACCAAGTTCGCGGAGACGTCGCTACCTCCTCGAGCAAACTTCTATAGCAAGCTGCGAGGCTCGGACATATCTGAGGATGACTATAACCATGCTCAGTCTATGTGGCGCGAGCTGGATTGCCAAAATCTCGGGGACTACCACGATGCGTACCTCAAACTTGATGTGACGCTCCTCGCCGACGTGTTCCAGGCGTTTCGTGCAACTGCGAAGACCATCTACAAGCTGGACCCTGCATACTTCTACAGTCTTCCCGGACTGGCTTGGTCGGCCATGCTTCTTCTTACGAAAATCAGGCTTGAGCTTCTTTCGGACGTGGACATGATGCTGTTCGTGGAACGTGCCGTGCGGGGTGGAATGGTCCAGGTGCCGCTGCGATATGCACGCGCCAACAATCACCACATGGCCACCGGTTACGACTCTTCGCAACCGTCCAGCTACATCATGCACACGGACGTCAACAACCTCTACGGATACTGCATGATGCAGCCACTCCCCTTTGGAGGCTTCGAGTGGGCCGATCCCTCCAACTTCGACGTTGAAGGTTTCGACGATTCGGAACGCGGATTTTTTGCCGAGGTGGACATCGAGTTCTCCGAGAAGGTGCAGGATTTGTTCTGCGATCTTCCGCCAGTCCCGGAATTCAAATGCCCACCCGGCTCGAACCAAGCAAAGCTCATCATGGACTTCGTGCCCAAAAAACGTTATGTCCTGCACTACCAAAACCTCCGGTGGTTGATGAAGCGAGGGGTTACCGTCCGCACGGTACATCGAGTTTTGATGTTCGAGCATTCTCCATGGATGAGGCCATACATCGAGCTCAACACCGAACATCGCACAGTCGCCACTTCTGATTTCGATCGCGATTTCTTCAAGTTAATGAACAATGCGGTGTTCGGGAAAACTATGGAGAATGTGCGAAATCGTGTAGATGTGAGGTTAATATCAAACAAAGCACAATGCCGCAGGCTCGTAGCAAACCCGTTATTCAAATCAAGGACCATTTACAATGAGCAGCTGGCTCTGATTCACATGAAGCGAGGTGAGGTGAGGCTCGCCAAGCCCATCTACGTTGGAGTCACGGTTCTGGATCTGAGCAAGCTACACATGTTCAAGACGTACTACGACATATTACGTGCACACTACGGCCACAACATCTCGCTTCTCTACATAGACACGGACAGTTTAATATACCAGGTTCACACGGCCGACGCGTACAAGGATATGGCCACGGTTCAATCTTTGGTTAACCTTTTCGACACCTCGAACTATCCCCAGCCGAACCGATACGGCATCCTGGCTCTCAACAAGATGGTGCCCGGCAAAACCAAAGACGAGAAGAAAGGTGATGTGGCTCTCGAGGATGTCGGTCTTCGCTCCAAAACCTATGCTATTCAGGCAGAAGGATCCATCACGAAAAAGGCTAAGGGTGTGGACAGGCGGGTCGTCCGAGAGTTACTCGAGATAAAGCATTACCGCGAAGCCCTTATAAATGGGACGTCAATTGCAGGAGTGGAGCAGCGCATCCAGAGCGTCGACCATGTGTTGACAACCAACCAGGTGAGAAAGGTTGCCCTGGACGCACGCGACGACAAGAGGCGCATTCTGAAATGTGGGATTCACACGCTCCCATGGGGCCACTATCATCTAGAAATTAGCTTAGAATGTGGTAAATGGCATGTATGTATGTATGTATGAAAAAAACAATTTATGTAACAGAAGTTCTAATTTAATATAGCCAAAATATTAGAACAATAGTGTTTATCTTCAAATGCAAAAAAAAAAAACAGGTGGAGGTTTGGAATTTTTAGTGGGACTAACTCCCTGCCGCGCCCTACGGGGTGAATATGGGGCACACGCAGGGCCAAAGGGGAAGTTCCTTTGTGCGTTCAAGTGTGATTTATTATAAATGCATTAAAATTAAATTTTTTTTATTATTATTTTTTTATTCCAGATTATTCTCACAAATGTAAGAAGGTGTTCCTCGCAGTACATCCTAAACGTTGCGTTGCAGGTTAATCTAATATTTGAACCTACGGTCAGTATAATTTTTTGAGAATTATGTGATTTTTTTTTTTACTTAAAACTGTTCGGTCACTCTTTCATTTTTGACATCATACACAAAAGACTTCTCTGCAATCAGGATGACGCTGCACAGAGTATCGGCAGGCAGCGCGTCGTGGAACTCGCACACGACCTTGATGTTGGTTCGATCGTTGACCACCACCTGCTTTCTCTTAGATGTGTTGATGACAAACATCGGCCTGCGTGTTTTGAATTCGCTGGGCGCGTAGTACACGTCCACGCTTCCCTCGGTCACGCGTTTGTAAGCCGTGTAAGATTCGTAAAGTTTGAGGTAATCGTTTTTGGTCATGTCGAGGTTGTAATTCTCGCGCGGGAACACTTCGTTCCTACCGTTCTTCAGATAAACGTTCTTGATCTTGCAGTCGTCGAATTTGCTGGAATCTTTTTCCTGATCGTTATTGCGTCCGGTCTGAAAGAGCACAACGACGAAATCTGGCATGTCGAACTGTATGTTGTTGAACTGCGTCGTCACGTCGAATTCCATGTGACTTCCCGACGCCATCTTCTGCACGCACTGGTAACCGTGAAAGTGAATCGGCACCTGGGGGCTTTTCAAGATCTCCGCTTTGTACTTGAGGGCGTAGTTCGTTTCGTATTCCACCACCGGCATTCTCAATTCCATGCTCCGGATGACGCATTTCGCTGCTTCGGGTAAAGTGTTGGGCAGCGGCGTGGTGCCGTCCGGACCCAAAGTAGCGTATCGCATCAGTGCGTCGTTGTCGTTGGCCGCTCTTCGAAACGTGACGCGGAGTCCTCCCTTCCACATGATCTCCTTGTAGTCCGAGAAGAAAACAGGCAGCAGACGCATGGGAAAGAGCACCGTGTGACTTGTCGTCGATATTTTGGTCCCGGCTTCGAATCCCCCGGCCTGATAGTACGCTGCGTCCGTTTTGGATAATTTCAACGTTCCCACTGCCGTCGACGTGATGCCTGGATAATCTATTCTGTCGATGACGGTGTTGTGTTTCCTCACCTCCACCTGCGAGAACAGGTGAGGCACGAAGTTGTCCACGAGTATCAAATTTGCTGCTGCGGGAAACGCGTCTCCGCTTTCCTTCTTCACCACGTCGAATTGAAGGTAGAGGTCCGCTCTGTGAGGATGAACGAACCCATCCCCTACGTCCACGTCGTATTCGATCTCCCTGTTCGCTTCGTTGAGATTGGCGAACGTGCGACGGTTGGGAGGGAAAGATTGCAATTCGTAACTTTCGATTTGCTCCATTTCACTATGTGTGTTATTTATTATACGTTGATCTCCACGATGGCCGTCGTAGTGGCACCTGCGAAATCCACCACGTCTCCTTTCTCGTTCGTCACCACCAACTCTATGTCGTCTATGCGGTTGCGACATACTGGAAAATAGATCGGCGAAGAGGGCGTGTAGATGATCGGTTCCATGAACTCGGAACTTGGTTTGAAAGTGGCTATGATTCCCGTCTGCTTGTGACTTCCTAATAATCCGTCCGAAGATTTCGTGATCATGCCTTCCGCCACGTTACAGTGTACGTTCAGAGTCTCTATGGCCAAGAATTTAGGAATGTTGGTTGCTACGTGCTTGATGCCAGCTTCGAGTTTTGGGTGGTTGTTCTCGAAACCTAAAAGTTCTCCCATGGTGCCCAGGTCCACGGTCTCCGTCGCGGATAGGATTTCCACTCTGTGCGTGACCGAATTTTGAGAAAGGTACGTGCCTTTGGGTAACTGAGCTTGCAAAGTGGAAAGATTGTATTGGCCCGGCGTGACGACGATGTGTTCGCTTCCGACGCTAATTTTGTTGTTGTGCTGCGTGACGTTAGGTATGAGGTACATGCTGTAGAATGCACGCAGAGCCACGGATTTAGGATAGACGATGTCGTCGTGCAGCGTGAGTTTCAAGATTGAAGATTCGCTCGTGAGATGGAACACGCCCATCCTAGTGATGCTGTTTGAGGTTCCACAATGCTTTCTGGAAATCCTCGATCGTAAGGTTATTTATTTTAGAGAGAAACGCGAGCACGGAGAGGCAGAGATGACCGCAGTTCACGTCTTCGAAATTTTGAATGCGTTCGTCGTTGTAGTATATAGAGGTTTTGTTCGTTTTCAGATAATGAATTAAATTTGTAGGTGGAACACCTCCGAAAGAATCGAAAACGAATGCTTTATCATTATTTTTGTGGTAACATATCCAATGCGTGCCTGGATTTTCTTGACCGTCCAAGTTGACTACTCCGCATTCTCTTCTTTTAACGCTTGAAGGTAACGAGTCGGACATGAAAACTCCTCTGAAGTGTTTGATTTGTAACGGATCGATCAGAGATTCAATATCTCGGTTGGTGAGTGCTGTTGTTTCTTTTTTTTAAACTTTTTCATCACGCCCTTCCCCCCTTTCTTCTCCATGGCCAGGTTGTGACGTTTCTGTTCTTCCAATTCCGCCTTGTTCTTCTTCGAGTCGATGACGGTTTTCGCGATGGCGGCGCTACCTCCAGCTAAACTTCCAACGGCCCCCAATGCTGCCAGGATGGCCGGGATGCTGAATATGAAACCTCCGACCTTTTGCTGTTTCCGCGAACGCTGCAAGCGTCTCAATTGAGGTGTGCTGAGAAGTAATTTCATTCCGTGTCCTTTGCTCAAGCAAGAACGTTTCTTCTCGCGTTGTTTCTTGGTGAGTAACCCATCGAGGGCACCTAGATTTTTAAGATTGGAGTATGGTATCTGGTACACGACACCCTTGGGCTTCATGTTGATGCTCTATGTGTTATTTTTACGGTATGTTATTTATATATATATTCTGAGATTTTTTCTCGTGTAGTTTTTTACGGTATGTTATTTATATATAAATGTTCCGAGATTTTTTTTTTCACGGCCTCGCAGTCGTTACACAAATTCTATTACGTGCTTCGTTTTCTTGCCAAGAAGTTCCTTTGTCCCCTTGTACACGATTCGAGTTTTGTTCTCGATTAAAATAGATAGCTTCTCGTCGGATAACATGTTAGCGTATCGATCTGGTAAAAATAGACTGTATTGTGCGTTGAGCAACAGGCGTACCTTGGGACCATACTGGGTAGAAACGATTGAACCGGAAGTTATCGTGTAAGGTTTGTCGACTTCCAATTCCTGAATTTTTACATACTCGACTGACAAATTTAGCATTTGTTTTAATGCTTGGAGATCACTCATTTTTTCAGTCGTCAGAGTGTTAGAGAGAAATTTAATTGTTTTTCACTATGTGTGTTATTTATATATACCGAAGATTATTTTTTTATGATGTGTGTTATTTATATATCAAGTTTTTTTTGACACGTATATATATTATTATTTTTTAACAGAGGAAGAAAATCCGTGATGATGTGCGTAATGATATCCTCCGTCTCCTGCTTAGACTTGCGCCTACATCCTCACAATCGCCGTTTACTGCATGTTTAAATATTTTACATAGTAGCTCTGGCGGCAAATCAGTTATGCAAGCCATGTTGTTTTTTACTCTATGTTATTTATATACCCCACCCCAATTTTTGTTTCGTGTTCATGGCGATGGTGGTACCCAGTGCGGCGACCCGTTCACCCAACGATGCGTCTCTGCTCACGAACCTTTCGAAAGCTGCATGCTCCAATTTTCTGTCTGCTTCGTGACGTGCGTCCAGATCCGTCTGCGTGGTGTTGTAGGCGATGTCGTGATCTTTGCATGCGGCGTCCAACGGATTCACACCCTTGTCTCCTCTCTCCAATCTTTTCTCGAGTTTGGTACCCGGTCCGCAGTACTGGTAGCCAGGTAGATGCATCTCGAAAGGTAACTTGTTGATGATGTCGTTCACGAGCCCCTTTCCTTCGGCCACGTTCCAAAATTTCGGAGGCAGCGTGTTGATGATTTTGATCAGGTAACCTATGCCCTTGTCGTCGTTCACGATGAAGTTGGAAAGTTTCGTGCTGATCATGTCCACGATGCCAACCTTCTCGTTGTAGAAATTACGGTTGCCTGCATTCTCTTCGCCGGCTATCACCAACAATCGGTCCACGAGTTTCCTAACGTCGTCCACCCAAACGAATTCTTTGGGTAGCGTGTTGTAGCGTTTGACGCCGCTTCCACTCTTCACCTCGTTCCAAATCGGTTTGATGAGATTCCTGTACTTCTCGCCGCTGCTCGATTTCACCCTATTCTGCGAGGCGTCGTTGTTCTGGTACAAGGCATCCGTCATGATCAGAATTTCCTTGTAACTTTAGTAATCTTCGTCGGTGTAATCTTTCGGCTGCTTTTTGGCAACGAGTTCCCACAGTCCCACCGTACCCGGATACCTGGTCCAACTATCCTTCTCGCCTAAATTAACTTTAATGTCGTTGCCTTCGAAGGTCACCTTCGATTTCCCAATCTTCCACACCACACCACCGCCTTCGTTGGTTTCCATGCTGGGATACAATCCGAACACTTCATCCTTGTCGAATTTCCCCGTGCTCAGGTAGTCTCGTGCCAAAGGTCCCAACTCGATCTTATCCGAAGACGACGACGTGCTACCTATGGCTCGACGTCGTGCCGGTGCATCCTTCAGTTCGAACGGTGTCGAAGGAATGCTCGAAATGGGCGTGGGTACGGCGTAACTTTTAGCTGCGAGCGGTACGAGTTCGTTGATCAAATTTTTATTTTGTTCCGTGACACTTTTAATTTCTTTACCTAGACCGCTGATGGCATCGATCACAGGTTGATCCTGACGTTTCTTCTCTTCGTAGAATCCGCGATTCTCGGATTTCCAACCTTTGAAGCGTTTCGCGAGGTAATCGCGAAGCTTGAGATTTTCATCCTCGATTTTTCGTTTCGTCATGACGTTATTTATACACGTCGTTTCTCACAACGTTGCAACGTTTAGAAAGTCGTTGATTTTGTTTCTGTATTTTCCGTCGTTGGGTTTCCTCGTCATGTCGATCGTCGCGAATCCGAAATCGTCACCGTTCCAGCAAGTAGAGCAGCAGCGTTCCGAAAATTGATTGTAGTTCATGTCTCCGCCTACGTAGTCATCGTACGCGTGCTTGAGGTTGGTGTGATCTTGACGAAACAAACATATGAAATTAGCGTTGTCGCGTACTAACTGTTTTGGAATTTTGGAAAACGTTTGAGCTAGGTAGAAGCAATCCATTCCTTTGTGACGACCTTGCGTGAAAAAGTTGCGAATTTCATTTTGATTTTCCAGGATGGCGTCGTCGAACACAACGACTGAATTTTCAGGACAATCGTCGAGTGGTTTTATTTCCGAGGCGAACGTTGCAATGTCCAGACCATCGTACAGTTTCATCAGTTGCTGGTATTTGGATTGCTCCAAACTTTTCGAGAACACGTACAGGTGCCTGTTCTTCCAATCTAAACAATTCGGTGCGAGGAGAAAATTGTCCACGAGCAGTGTCGTTTTCCCACACCCCGAAGGATCTACGATCAGACAGCGGATGCTGTCGGGAAGCAACTCGCCGTTCTTTTTCTTCGTTTGACTTTCCGGATCCGGTAGACGCTTCACCACGTTCCACGTACTCACAAGATCACTTCGTTCGCGTCGATCCAACTCTTTTCCGGAAGTCCCAGCCATTTGACAAACAGTTTGTCACCTTTCCTACGCAATACTTTCTCGATGAGGTACGTGTCGGGGTGTTTCGTTTTAGAGAGTTCCTCTTCGTAAAATCTTCCTTTCAAAATCTCGCCGCTACTATCTTTTATTATATACGTGTGTCGGTTTCCGGGTAAAACTCGAACCACCGTAAAGAGTTCCGTGCTCCAATTTTTTGTGAACCCCTTCTCGAAGGTGCGTTTGAATTTGCTGATCCTCACCCGGTCTCCAATTTTGTATTTAGCTTTTTTGTCGTGGGTGTGTACTTTGGACAGTAAACTGTAGAAATTAAACGCTGCTCGTCAGACTTGGTAACGTCAGCTGGCTTCATGCCTATCGTTCTGTGTACCGTATCATTATAGGTGTCGACGAGTTCCGGCAGGATGTCGACCCATTTGTAATTCCCCCGAAGCGTGAATCGTTTCCACATGTGTGTTTTCAAGGTTCGATTGAATCTTTCCACGATGCTGGCTTTGATGTGACTGAAGGTCGAATAATGTCGAATGCCATGTTTTTGAATAAACTTTTGGAATACGGCGTTGTAAAATTCTTTACCGTTGTCCGTTTGCAGAAACCGAGGTCGTCTGCCGCCGCTTTCGCGAAAAATTAATTTGAATGCTTCCGTGACGCACGATCCCGTTTTCGCCTTCAAAGGTAGAGCCCATGCGAATTTCGAAAACGTGTCTATGACGGTGAGAAGGTACTTGTTGCCCTTGTTCCATTTATGTACGTTTTTCAAATTGCCGCTACTCATCTCCACGAGGTCGCTTTGCCAGAGGTCGTCGATGCCCTTGGTTACCACAGCCAAACGTTCGTAGTTGCGGCGTGCAGGTTTATGCAATTCTTCGACGATGGCTTGCCTAGACATTTTTTTGTTTAGAGATTACGTTTGAAGAGAAGCACCAGCGTGATGGGATTCAAAGAGGGTGGCACCTCGCTCGTGTTTTGAATGATCAGCTTATCGCCGGCACTCACGTCGAAAGCGGTGAGATCTTCGTCTTCGTGTATTTCATATATGTTGCGCGTTTCGTTCCAACGTGCCAGAGGAATGTTTCCCGCTTTCTGGACACCACGATTCGATATTAAGGTCATGGTGGGAACGCTAGCTT
The DNA here is from genome assembly GCF_977018435.1 of Lepisma saccharinum. Taxonomy (NCBI): domain Eukaryota; kingdom Metazoa; phylum Arthropoda; class Insecta; order Zygentoma; family Lepismatidae; genus Lepisma; species Lepisma saccharinum. The sequence continues at coordinate 136,348,092 of NC_139230.1, forward strand.
TTCTGCCGTGAGACCAGTACGAAAATTCGTTTATCTGAATTGTCCCATCGAGGAGAAACTTGTAGTACGGATGATAAGGATGCAACATGTACAGTTTGTTACCTTCGACGAACGTGGAGATTCTCTGTTGATTGGGAACGCTGTTGATTTCGATGGCTTGCAAGGTGAACAATTTGGCGAATTTAGTGTCGAAGGTGACGAGATTACTGTGAACTTGTCCGAGTTTATTTTCGATGGGCAGCAAATGCTCGATGATGGTATCCGTTACGGTAGAAAACGACGGTTTGATTTTCACTTCCACGTTCAACTGCTTGTAGTTTTCGTTGAGTTCTTGCAACTTGGCACCGAAAGAGGCCAGCGTCGATTCCTGCGTGGATTCCAGCACTCCAACTTGATCTCTGACGTTGACGACGATGTTCTGAAGGTTCTCGACTTGATTCAATTTCGAGCTCTTCTCGGTAAGATCGTTCACGATGCTTCGCATCTCTGTAACCTGCGTGTGAAGGTCGGCGACGCTCTGCGAAGTGGGCAGCGTCGACACCAGCGAACTAATTTCGTTTCGAATCTGTTCCACGTTCGCCGTTTCCGTTTCCAGTCGTTTCAGCATACGTGATATGTTCCTTTTCAAAGCGTGCAATTCTTTGGAGGTGGGGAGATTGGCCACCCTACTCTCGAGATCGCTCAACGAACTTTTGATGTCGCTCGAATCGGATAGTGCCGTCACCGCCGTTTTCAATTTTTCCAAATCTTCGCTCGAAGGCACGCTCGTCCGTAACGATTCCAAGTCACCCTGTATGTTGTCGAGTACGTGATGAAAATGAGCGAGATTCGTTTCGACGTTCAAATTTTCTAAATATTCGATCTTCTGCTGAACCGTGCTCAACGTGTCTTGAATGCTCGTCAACGCTCTCGCTTCAGCGTGAATATTTTTAATTTCTTCGTTGATCAATTCCAGAGACGCCTGAAGCGTAGCGATGGTGGTTTGAATGTGTTCGAAATCTCGATACGCCTCCAATTGAATTTTTATGTTCGCGACGCTTTTACCGATGACCTGCAGTTCGTCTGACGATGGTAGGTTCGTCATGGTATCTTCCAAAGTCTGCAACTTGGATTTAATTTCTTCCAACGTGCCGGTGAATTCTTCTTGTAATTTGGAAACGACGACGTGCAAGCGTTCTGCGTCTATATCGTTCACGACGGTTTGAAGTTCAGAGAAATTCTTTTCGATTGCGGAAGTTTGTTCTTCGATTTCGAGTTTCAATTTTTCCAAATCTTCATTTTTCGATTGAAATTGCTGTAATTTGGCCAAATCATTTTGAAGCGAATCCACGCTCAACTGTATATTTTGAACGCTGTCGTAAGAAGGTACGTCGACATAATTTTTTATCAGCGTCTTCAGTTCGGAATCGATTTTCAGAATGGGGTCGAGACATTGCGTTTGGAGCGTAGCGATTTCCGACTCTAAACTTTTGTTTAAGGTCTCCTGCAAAGCAATCAAATCGGTCCTCAACTTCTTAACTCGAACGTCCAACATGAGAATCTCTTCTGCATGGTCTACACGCTTGGTGTTGCCGAAAATGTCGTTAGGCATTTTTGGTTAACGGTTATTTATAATAGGATAGACGATTCGTAATTCTACGAAGAGAGGAATAAGTTTGTCGTAATCTCCGAGGAGTTCCACGTACAGGTAATCTCCTGCGGAAACATCGTACGTAATGTTAGAAAGCATCTTGTCGTGCTTGATTCGAAAAATGTTCTTGCCGGTAGAAATTTTGATTTCGCCTGCGTTTACCGGATTCACGGTGATTTGAAGTTTCCCGTCGATCGTAATTTCGTAGAAATGTAAATTGTTATTAAAAACATAAAACATCTTGCCCACATCGTCATCCAGTTTCGTCCATATGCTGTTAAGGTGAACGATCAGTAAACCATTGAGTTTAGATAACACGGAAGGTAAGAGGTTATTGAAATTTGGCGGTGCAGTCTCCATGTTGATCTGTTTGCGGAAGCCAAAAAGATTCATTGTTCTTGTTAGTTATTTAAGAATACGGCGCGCGCGCGCGCGTGTGTGTGTGCGTGTGTGTGTGTGTGGCACATCGTTCCCCCGAGAGAGGTTACAAAAGTCACGATATACGGAGTTGGAAAATTACGATATGGCGCATTCGCTTATTACTGTTGCCAGCCGTAGGTCTCTCTCTCTCTTCATCTTACAGCAACGTTGGCATCTCTATTTTTTTAGTTGCAGGTGGTTTGCCAACACACTCTAGTTAATAATGCTACATATTATACACACACACGCACGCGCGCGTGTATTGTGTTGCCATCCACCCACCTCTCTCTTTTACGGCAGTACCAACTCTCCTTGCCCAGTATATGTAGGTTGGCAAAAATTGCTTTATGCACTGTAAGGCAAGCCTCAAGCAAAGTTGCCAGCTCCTTGCTTTAGGTTAGGTTAGACCAAAAAAAGTTGTAGGTAGGCTGTCGGTTGTTTATCTCTTCCCTCTCTCTCTCTCCTCTCTTTTTTTTGTAAAAAGCTATGGTAAAAGCAGTAGGTTGGCAACCTTGCTTTATGCACTGTAAGGCAAGCCTCAAGCAAAATTGCCAGCTCCTTGCTTTAGGTGGTTAGACCAAAAAAAAACCTTGGTGATTTTTTTTCGAGTAAGGTGTTGGCAACACTGCGAGAAAATAAGGCTTATGCCTTACAAGAGCAAACCATTAAGAAGCCTCAAGCAAGATTGCCAGCTCCTTGCTTTAGGTTAGGTTAGACCAAAAAAAAACCTTGGTGATTTTTTTCGAGTGAGGAGTTGGCAACACTGCGAGAAAATGGGGCTCATGCCTTACAAGAGAAATCCATTAAGGCGAGCCCCACCGAGCCCCATTTTCGGGTGCAGCACCGGTCCACTTCCCCTACTCTCGGTGTAGTGCTGGTGTATCCAAGCTGCAAGGAAATGATGTTCAACCAACTAGACGGAAAGCGGTGTTCAAGTTCAGAAGATTCAACAAATGCCGGTCTGCTGCTTTAAACGATCAAATTATTAGTTAGCACTCACCACGTGATCATACGCTACACATACACCGACCCAGAACGTAGTGCAAACGGTGCAGACATCAAATACACTACTTGACTCGAAATCAACGAACTAGACGACTCGGTGTTGGACCGTGCAACCAACTAGACGCTTCGGTGCAAATAGAGTCAAAAAGTACAGCGAACTACACGGAGCTACTGAAAACCGAAGAAAGGAGGATTCAACAAAACACAATCGGAATGCTCCTTGTTTACCTAGAGTAGCTCAAAAAACTCACACAGATAAGGAATCTCATAAGTTTCTAGGTCAATCAGTGCAGTCGAGAGAAAGCAAGCAGGTTTTAAATACATCTGGTTCCAAAAACACTCGTCAAACTTCGATCTTGCAAAATGTAAACAAACAGGTGAACGTGAAAAAAATCGGTGCAAGGTCAGAATCCATCTACTAGGTTAGCAGTGCAACGCAATGTTTTTCCTCAGAGAGCTCTATTTGTGACTCGACTTCATCCTGAAGTCTCAAATACTGACCTTCAGCAATACATTGCTGAAACTTCTTCCGTAAAGAAAATGGTATGCACATACAAGGCTGAAAACTAAATATGACTGTTACCCTTCTTTTCGTGTAGCTGTTTCCCAGGATGACTATGATGTACTATTCGATGAAATTATCTGGCCTAAAGGGGTATTAGTAACAAGGTTTTATGGCGAATTGAAAAAATGACAATATAGTTGCCAACAAAAACAAAAGTGTATCTGATACAAATAGTAACAGTAAGTCTGGTGAACACATATCTCCAAACTATGTGGTTCTTCCGTTAGTAATAATATGATTATGTGTTCCTATCAGAATGTTATAGGAATAAACACCAAATTTGAAACATTATGATATAATTTTTCTTACAGAAAGTTGGTGTAAACAAGATAGAGACTATTTTACAGATTTAGATCCAATGTACAGGGTGATAAGAAAAGATAGAAACCTTGATTTAAACAAACAAAAATGTGGTGGTGGTGGTTGTCTTTCATTTATTAAAAACAAGGTTCAGTTTACGGTTTTGGAATCACCTTTTACAGAATTAGATGTAATCTGAGTAAAATTACTGTCTAATAATTCTGATCCAACCATAATAGGTTTGCATTATTTGCCACCTGATTTAAACTGTAACTTGTTTGCAAACTACTTTGATTGGGTAATTCAAGAGATGTTAATAAAACACAATAAAATAATTTTAGTTGGAGATTTTAATGCTGGTGGAATTGACTGAGCTACTGGAAATTTGTATTGCTCTAATTATTATGCGAAAAGGGAGGCTGAAAAAATTGTTGAAATCGCAACACTTTCAAATCTAGTTCAGTACAATGTATCGTATGACCCTTCACTGTATTTTAATGTTTTAGACCTATTACTCACAAACATCTCCACTTGTAACATTAGTTTTCATGTTTTATCTAAAATTGATAAGTTTCATCAGCCGTTGTCATTTTATTTCGAATTGGATAGGTCTAAAAAAGACAATACAGATACAAGGGAAAATAGTATTTAGAGATGTCTTAAATTCTTAATTTCGCTAGAGTTGATTACGAGTATGTGAATGTTTATAATGAAGTGTTACATTTACCATGTATGGTTGAAATATCTAATGATGTACAGCAATCTGTTATGGAACTGACTAGTAATGTGTATACAATATTAGAGAACAATATTCTTTCAAAAGTTAAAAGAACAAACAATCAACTTCCTTGGATGACAAGGAAATTAAAGCGAATGATCAATACAAAGAAAAGATATCACGATAAATTTAAACTTACAAATAAGTGTGAATATAACTGTACTTATTCACAATTAAGGAAAGATGTTAAAAAGGAATATTCTAATGTAAAGGAGCAATACTATTCCTCCTTAGAAAACAATGTTAATGGTGACAAGAATGATTTTTGGTTTAACTTTAATAGAAAGAAGAGAGAAAATATTATCACTGATATAATTTATTATAATTGAGGACTAAAAGTTGGTAACGTTGTAAGTGCTAAAAGCGAAAGTGTTGGGAAATCGCATCGTTCCTCACATCAGCCCGTAAGGACGTGCACACTCGTGACCTCTTTACACGCCCTTTGAACTACTTAGAGGGCTACCAGCCACATTTCACGTTTTCCACAATATAAAGCATGGCACATTTCACAGTTTAACGTGGAAAACGGTGTTTGAGTTATTGTGGCACTTACAGCGTTTACCAATTTTAGTCTTCAATTATGTACTGTTCAATGAATATGATATTGTTAATGCTTTCAGTGAGAGTTTTTAAAAATATATCTAAAACAGAAGTCATGTAAATGTTAAAAATATTAATCTTCATTCATACACCAACTTGATTGATGTACCTGTTATCTTGGAAAAGGATGTAAGTGATACCATTAACAAACTAAAAGGCAGGTCTTCAATAGGTCCTGATGGCATACCTGATTTTATTTTGAAAGCATACAAAGATGTTTTTTTTTACCATTGTTAACTAAGATTTACAATATGTCACTTACTTCTGGAATATTTCCAGATATCTGGAAAAATGTGTTTATCGTACCTGTAACTAAGAACAAAGATGGAAAAGTCAGTGAAATTAATAATTATAGACCAATTACTATATTAAACGCCATGGCAAAGGTTTTTGAACATATAATTGCTGACTATTTGTCTTCCTCTTTTAAACAATAGTATATTGCTGGAAATCAGCATGTTTTTTTTTTTAGAAAAAGGTCTACTATTATAATTTTTTTGGTTTTAATAGACACACCTATCGAAAAATATGAGATAACATTAAATAATGAACACATATTGAGCTTTCACCTGGAAAAAAAAGGGCCGTTGATATTGGACCGTTAGTTTCAGTTGTCTTTTCAAATGTCAACATCCACCATTTTGGATTGACCGCCATTTTTATTAGCTACCACTTTGAAATGGCAACTATATATTTTTTTGTATCCTTAGTACTCCCACATTATACCAATTCTTGGCTGGCCCATAGACTATTAATTTCTCCTGTGAATTGTGTAACAGGCACCTAGATGTATCACGGAGAGTCCCCAAGGCCTTGAACTTTTATTGTTGGTTATGTGTTGCCACATGATCTTCTGAACAACTGATTGATTGATTTCATTTGCTTTACTTTGGTTATGTGCCACTTTGGCTAATCCCGATGAGTGGATGGGTGATGACGAAATTGATGAATGGACACTCACAAAGGACACACATGCCCAGGTCGGGATTCGGACTCGGGACCACTGCCATCGCAGCGCGATGCGCTAACCACTCCGCCACGGAGGCCGGCGTCTGAACAATTAATGAAGCACAGAAACTTACTATTGCCTTTATCAGATGCAAAGTCCTACGACTGTCTCTCGGAGCTCCCCCCTAACCGTCGTGATGTTTTCTTGCACGCAAATTCCACGAACACTCATACGGAACCCTTACTGGGTGTTGGAATAGATGTAATAAATACATGGCCATCATTTGAGCCTATTGTTCTTGGTTTACAGCTGCTCATACTATTGCAAGCTTCGATAGTTCTCTCGTTCTTGAGAACGAGGAAAAGTATGTAAAGAGTATCAAAGTTTATCTTAAGTTCAATTTATGCAAAGATAGGCTAATCGAGACTGGACGTGAGGTTCGAACCATTATGTACGTACCTTCGCAACATCTTATTTGACCGCCTTGAAAAATTTCAAAGTCCGGAATTCGTAAATTTGGCAGCATAGCGCTTCAGAGCCAACTAAGAGTAGCCAACTTTGCAACATTTCTTCTTCCTGAATGAAAACGCTCGTGATATTTTTTCATTCTTTCACATTCCATAAAGTAAAGATACGCTAAAGCAGTAATAAAATATATGAGTAGACAAAAAAATGTTATGTAGAAATACGAATGTTGAAAATATTTCAAGATTCTTAGTTCTGAATTTGAAAATAGGAAAATGTATGTGCATTGTGAAACACTGAACAGGTTCTCATCCACCTGGAAAGAATTGCGGTCACATTTGAATGCAAGAAGGCAAATTTATGATGATTTTATGCGAAATGTTCAGTAAAGATACCTTGCACAACACCAAACGATTCTGCACAGTGTGTCTTTTCCTTGGTTCTTGGCGAAAAATGGTTCGAAACTCCGGCACAATGTTGTTTCAACTGAGATTAACGTGTTTTACTGAGCTTTCTGTTAGTAATCTCCTGGAGTAGTTGGTTAGATGACAGCACTTTCGTTTTGTTACTGTTTTCGTCAAGATCGAAACATCGTAGGTTCAAATCCCACCCTTTCCTTATTATTTTTTTCTTTTTATATACCGAGTACGAAGTGTTCTAATAACGTAATATAATATTATATGATATTACTGTAAATATTTATGCGATGCATACTCAGTGGCGGCGATTGGGTTTCAAAACTGATGGGGCAAGGTGGGAGGAGGGGGAGGGCAAGGACAGTTTATTTCCCTTTGTAGATAACGTTTAACATAGTGCTGGGTCATCTGCCCCTCCACACTCCATAATCGTCGCCTCTGTGCATGCCTCAAGTAATGTCTCTTCTAATGTTTTTAATCTTTCAGTGATTGGCAGGATATTAGGAAATACTTTTCCTTTCATTCAGCTGTTATAAGTTAACACATATTAAGAACTTACATGTCAACTTTCTGCACAAGGAAATGCTGGACATAAGTCGCATAAATATCAACGGAAATATCCAAGAAACGTAGATAAGCATTCTCGTCCAAAGCCGTTTACTTCCCGAAAAAGATTTCGCAAAGAAGTAGGTTTGAACCCATGACCTTCCATTCCATAAGCAAACGATCCCCCTACACCACACGGTTCACGTTATTTTATGCACTCGGTTCGGATTCCACTTTAAACTGTAGGTCCAGTCCCGATTAGCCTTACTATGCATAAAGTTGACTTAAAACACCAAATCAACCAATTCATCTCCTTTCAGAGTGGGCCTTCTATGATACTGTAGTCGGCCAGCATCCGAAAATACAGTTCTGCTTCGCGTATACCAGAGTGTAATTGCATTTAATATTGTGACTAATTTTCAGGGACGTAGCTAGGTTGATCAGTTTGGGGGGGGGCCAAAACGTAAGTTTTTTTTTCCATCAAACCATTAAAAACTAACACACTATTAATACATCATATAGGCCTACATATATGTACAGTATGTGTGTGCTTTATATATATATATATATATATATATATATATATATATATATATATATACATAAAAAATTTACGAATATAGACTCGCGAAATCCACGGCCATTATTCGGGAATCTAAATGCAGAATGAACTCATTAACTTAATGGTGGCATCTAGACAGTTTTAAAAATCCATATATTTTCTCTTATGTTAGATTTGAGACACCAAGAACAATGCCATTAGTCCTTACTCCTTAGGTATGTAAATTTGATCGAAGAAAATTGAGAAGTAGAGAACACCGTGGCTTTTGTTTATAGCAGAATCGAATCTGGCGCCCTTTAGTGCAAGGCGACAGCGTTAACCACTATTCTATGGGACATGCCCGAGTCTTTGTGGCGTCGTACTGTACACATTGGAGAATGATGACGATATATAAGAAATTTTATGCACACATCTAATTTCTTAAAAGTAATCTTCTTTGTACGTGCAAAACTGAATATATGACGGCAATAGAAATAACAAAATTCCGCGCGCTATAAATATTGCGCTCTCGTCTTTACTACGACAGATTCAAGGTTCGATCCCTGGTAGAAACTCCAAAATTTCTGTGATGGCCCAACATCGTGAGGACAATTGGGAAGCTACTTGATATCAATATGTAAGCGAATTCCACTCTCAGAACTAGACGGGACTCGATGTGATGACCACGCGTCACCTAATGGAAGAACACTTCGCAGGTTTTGTTCTTCAAAATTAATTTTACTGAATAATTGTAGTTTCTTTTAGAGGACCTAAAAATGGCATTTTTAGCACAGTACAATGTTGTTTTCTTTCACCCTACTTTTATAGTTATCCCTATACATTCAAAGGATTCCACTCCCGAAGCATGAGCATAACGCGCTACGAAACCTTAGGTCCCAGTTTCGGACCTTGGGCAGGTGTGGTTGCATCATGTCTCTCGCATCGCTATTCCTTCGGATCATCATTCAATCTCATCGTCGCATTTAACCCAAGAGGCAGAAAAGCGGCGTAAAATAAAGGAAAAGAAATGATTAATTGACTTGGTTCATTTTTACTTCACTTGTCTAACCCTTTTTGCTAATCGTGAAGATGAGAATGAGTTAAGATTAAATTGATGAAAGGACCATCACAAAGAAGACACATGCCCAGGCCGGGATTCGAACCCGGGACACACTGCTTCCTAGCGTAACCACTCCACCACGGAGTTGTCGGCCCAAATAGAAATGAAAATTCGAAAATTCCGTCTTGAATTTGCAGGAAACGAGTCCATCACCAAGGGCAAAAGATTCTCGCTCCCACTGGGATAGGTAAATAACAGAATATGCTTCACAAGTAATTTGACTCTCCATATTTCATGATATTATTATGTAAGTATCTATTATTCGTTATATATAGATCCCGGAAGTTCAGGCATTTATTTTCGTTAAAATATGCAGGCAAAAAGGCATTTATAATGTGGAAAATAGGCACTAAAAATGAAAAAAGGCAAAATAAACCGAAAAAAAGGCACATTTGGAAGTCGCTTACTTTTATCTATAATTTCTGGTAAAATGTTAAAATCTACATTGGGAAGAGCATTTCACTTTTCTCCGTCTTGATTGCACATAACTACAAGGTGTTTTTTAAGTTCTCAACATTAATTGATAGTCGTCTGTCAGAAAGAATATTTCTCATAATAGAAAATGATCGTTCTACTTCGACAGAAGTTATTGGAGCATACAGAAAACAAGCTAATGTAGCTGGACTCATTTTGGTAACAGCATTTTCACCTTTTAGAATATCACAAATTGTTTTCAATTGTTTCAAGTCCTTATTTGCACTCACTACCCGTTTGCACTTTTCCGCAACAGCTGACCCCTTTTCTCCTGGCACTTCCTTCATCTGCTGCACAGATTCCGCGAAGATTTTCATGGATGTTAGAAGAGTCTCACCTCTTTTTTTTTAGCTTTGTAATTGTCTCTGGCAATGCACCATAATGTGCAAAAATAAACGACAGTTCATTCTTCAGTTCTGAATAGCACAGGAGTTTTTCACTTCACGAATTGAAGCCGCTTCATTTTCTGGAAGAGCATCGATCACCTCACTGATTTTTTCAAGGTTGTTAGCATAATATATAGCTTCTGATATCCAGGTTCCCCATCTGGTCAAGACTGGTTGCGGAGGTAAACTAAGCTCAGATACAACTTCCTTAAATTTTCGGGTTCGAGAGGGAGATTTCAGAAATATCTTCTTTGTGTTCGAAATCAACCTCTCTACTTCAGCAGTCAATCATGCACAAGGAAATGTTAACCGAAAGGCAATATCCGAACTGATCATGAAATACTTTTTTCTCACACTTTTCTCCTTCAGCAATGTTGAAACATGCGTGAGTTCAATATTACTTAAATAATGCGAAAATTATTATAAAAAATGGTCAAATTTCATTGAAAAAGGCAAAAAAAGGCATTATAATTAAAAATAGGCAGTGGGGTCTCAAATAGGCAAAATAGGCAAAATGAAAAGGGTTCTAAAACATTCGAAACAACATAAAAAACGTATATCCGGAAAAATTTATCAATATATGCAGTAGATAAAAAGAGGCATTTTGCCAAACTTCCGGGCTCTAGTTATATAACTTAGGATTAATTCTATTTGTATGTGTAGTCAACTTTCCCGCCTAAGCAGCAGCCACACCGTCTGCATTTACGGGTGGAGGCCAGGAATTTTAAATAAATTCAATTCCGGTCCAGGAGAGAAAATCAGCAAGCGTAAATGGGTTCTGGACCGCAAGGAACCTTTTTATCTGTAAAGTTTTCAATTCGGTCTAAGAATATTTTTCCATATGAATTTAAATTCGGTCCAGGAACCTTATTTCCTGATGAATTTAAATACTGTCAACGAACATTTTTTTGCGGATCAGTTTAAATAGGGTCCAAGTTCCGTATTGAAATGAAGCAATTCGCAACTTGGTACGAATTTAAATTGTGCGAGAGAAAAGGTTCCGGTCCTGTTATGGAACCCTGTAGAACAAATTAGAATGTATGCGTTTCTTGATCTTTAACAATCCCAGGGCTGTTAGAGTTCCAGGAATTGTAAATGAATTCATTTCCCATCCGGGAGAGAAAATCAGCAAGTGTAAATGGTTTCTAGACCTCAATTCGGTCCAGGAACTTTTTTCCGTATGAATTTAAATACAGTCCGGGAATCTTGTTTGCGGCTGAATTTAAACACTGTCCAGGAAACTTTTTTCACGGATCAATTAAAATTCGGTTCATGAATCTTTTTCCAGATCAATTTAAATACGATCCAGTAACCTTTTTTTAATGGAACAATACACTACATGGACCGAATTTATATTGTGTGAGAAAAAAGCTTCCGGTCCTGCAACGGAACCCAATAAAACCCATTAGAATTTATTGGTTCCTGGACCTTTGACAACCCTGGTGGACGCTAAATGATGAAAAATCAGAAAAAGTCATAAAAATGTGCAGAATTTTGAAACGTAATATTTCTAGAGCATGCACACTAATATGCATACCTCGTTTCCTTCCATAAATGAAACGTGATTTATTCTTCATCACATGTGAGATCAAACATGTGGTTGATCAGTCGACCCTACTTCAATTTTTTCGACAGGAAGCCAAGCTGGCAGCTTCGCCGGCCCCCGTGGCGGAGTGCTTAGCACATCGTGCTACGATACCAGGTGTCCCGAGCTCAAATCCCGGATTGGGCATGGGTGTTTGTAGTGTCCATTGATCAATTTCATCATATCATCACTAATCCCCATCTTCGCAATTAGCCAACTGTGGCACAAAAGCGACGTAAAATGAACCAAATCAATCGAATTTTCATTCGCAATGTATGAAACGAGATCTCAAGCACTCCGTGATCGTACCAAATCTCGCGTTTACAGAAGATAACTACGAAACCACTTCTCGGATCAAACGGTTCTTCGAACTAGCTGACAGTCATCAATTGTCGACCAATCAACACAGTAGGGCAAGAAGAAGCAGATGTTTCTTGAAAATGCGTGTAAAGTTACCAAGAAAGGATATAAAGTTGGTACATTACAAAGGCTTATTATGGCCTTTCCCTTCATTGCAGGTTATGAGCACAAGGGTGGAGTGTGGGAACCTGAAGGAACCGCGACATCTTTGTCATTCATCTCCTGCCAGAAAAGGGACAAACAGTAGAATTTTGTCTCTTGCAATTTGAAAAGCCTATGTCCATCCTGAACCATAAAGTAATTAACCCAGAAAGTCCTAGCTACCTGCGGTGCGTTTCGGCGCGGCCGATAACCAGAGCCAGATGAAGAGAAGATTTTGTGGGAGGGGGTGACCTGGCTTAGGCCCCCTGGTGTGCATGAAGGGAAAGTGTGTTTACAAAAGGTCCCCGACTTCCCAGAAAGGGACGGCTCATAAAACCACTGCATTTCCTACCAATGCATCTGTTTGGGTTCAACCAAAGTGTATGTCACCGTAGGATCCGAACTCTTCGAGTTCTGTCGGTTCTTGAGTCTTTTGTCAACATGGTGTCAATCAGAGTTTCTTTCTGCCAAGGTCGTTGCACCTATGAATCGGCTCTTCAGTTTGAGTGGCAAAAGACATGTTGTACGGAGGAAAGTTGCACCGGAAAAATTACCTTCTTAAATACGATGAAGCCTGTAAAACATCCACAGATATTTATTCGGGGGTGGTCCCTCTGACAAAACATCAATATTCTCAAAATTCTTCGAACGGACTGTGTAAAACATGGCAAAACTGAACCTACTCTGCAAGACAAGGAAAATGCCCCATTAAGAATCAATGTGCCTTTGTTAAGTTGGTATGTTCTGTATGTTACTATATTTTAATTAATGCTGATGGAATAAATCAATAAAGTTTGTTAAATGACAACGACTCCTTACCACAAGAATATAATTATTCATACGAACCAAAAATAGCCAAAATAATAATAATAATAATTTATTTCAAAATGACAAAAATGTATTTACTTGTTAAAATTTTCGATTCTTCGAAACGTTTGTTAAGGAGTTGAGTTGGTGTTTTAAGTCCACTTTATGCGCAATAAGGCTAATCAGGACTGGACCTACAGTTTAAAGTAAGATCCAGACCACTATGTGCCTCCACCCATGTATCGAACCCGGGACCCCTCGATTACAAAGCAACGACGCTATCACTGCGCCATCGGGGAGGCATCGTTTGTTAAGGAGGATTCTCAAAATCGATCTTCACGAAATCGAAAAAAATATGCGACTCAAGAAATCGTACAGTTTATGAAGATAATTACTTTTAACATGTTGCGTGTTTTAGACTGTTTCAATAGTAGAATAGTTATTTGGTGCGAATAATACTACTTACCCGGAAATATGATAATCTACATAGGCATCCTGCCACCAATGTACTTATTTTAGCGTGTATTGCGCTCTGATTCGAGACCACTTGTAACTGTTTGTATATATGTGGTTTACCGCTGCCCAGCGGTCGTTGTTCAATCTGGTCACAAACTGCGAGGGGTGGGAAGACCGCTCCATCAAAATTCCGAGAAACATCGAAGTGCTAGGTTCTATAGCTAGAACTAGGAAAACGAGAAAGAAATGTTTTGTTTGGGGTTCGTGCCACTCACATTCAAGAACAGTTTCAAACTGAAAGCAAAATTTCCTGAAACACTATTTTGCAATATTTGTCATGAAAGTAAACTTTTCAGCAAGTGTAGAACAGTTTGCCGGTGCCAGTGCCCCCCCCTAAGGCTAATTGGGACTGGACCTACAGTTTAAAATGGGATCCGAATCACTATGTACATCCACCGGAAATCGAACCTGGGATGCTGCCACTGCATGAATGAATGAAAATGTGTGATAGAATAAATAAAATGTAGATTGACTGGACGTTTTACGCCATTGGTTGAAACAGAATTATGGCTTTCTTTCCCTTAATTCAGCTTTGTTATGTGTGATCCGTTGTGAGAATATTTTTTTAAATATTGAGCACACCATTATTGGAATTATTAGAGGCAATTTGTGTCAATGATATTTTTGATAATTTCTCATATATAATAATAACGTACTACTTGTGCTTTTACTGCAGACTTAAAACAGTTACAGAGTTCAATGTATATGATCACTGCAAACATTTGAATAGCAATCTGGAACTTTTTATTGGAAAATATTCTATCACAAATCCTCATGATTGATGAAAGGGCCCGGTACCGGGCCATGGCCCAGCAATTGAGAAACAATGCCCTAGAGGGGAGAACAATGTTTTTGTGATACGTTCTCTAGCTACAATTCTCCACTCTTGCTTCTATTGTTGGCTTTATTTACTTTGCTTGTTCACAACATCTCTTGAAACATCATAAATCTAACTAAAATACACAAAAAATATTTTTAAAAAGCGAACATTATTCCTCTGATATTGAGAACACACCTCACGCCAAAGGTTTCAAGCTTGAATAGGTGTTCATTCTGTGTATCCCCATCAGTCGCATCAGTAGTCGCGATTGATTAGTCTAAGGCACCAGAGTGACAAAAAAACACCTTTCGAAACATTTTACCGCAGATCATGGGAGTTATGAATATCAAGTGGCCTTCCTATGGTGTATTGGTAATGTGGTCCAGAGATTTCGTGGAAGATAACCAGTAGAGGCACATAGTGGTTTGGACTCAGGGACGTCGTTAGGGGGGGCCTGGGGGGCTCTGGCCCCGGCAGTTGTAACTCTGGCCCCCGCAAACAAAATTTTGATCTCTTAAAAATTATCCTAAATTAATACTACGTATTATTTTCTGGTAAATTTGTAGCAGAGTTGGAAACACTGAGCGGGAACAAACCTGCAATTCCGAAGAAAATCTTCGGAAGCAAATGTAGGACAGCAAAATTCCACCCTTTCGTTGCTTACCAGTTTATAACCAAAGGCATAAAATCTGCCTGCTTTGAGGTTATTACCCTTGCCCTACCCTAAGTTTGTGAAAACCTTTTGCCTTTTGTTGCAAATGACCCTTCCGTTACAGATGGAATCAAAGACTCCGCCGAGGCCGAGCGGTCAACAGTAGGGGGTCGAGCGACATATGGAGAGAGTTCTCCAGTACTGACATTGTTCTGAGATTTAAAATTTCTCCTTGCTTCAGCTTCAGAGCCACAGAGTAGCTTTGTGTTTTTGCTTGCGAGCAAGGTCTGCTATCGGGTTGCTACGGTCACTGTGTTTTTATTCGTGTGTGGGAAGAGTTCTAGCGTTGTTGTGCATTTCCATTTTGAATGGATAAATTTATCAAAACTGAATATTTTAAAACTATCTCAAAACATGTGGAACATGACGACAATGAAGATGATGTTGATCCAAGTTCTGACGTTCCAAAGTTAGGCAAAACAAGTGAATGTACTAATGTGAAAATAATTACTGATCTTGGGGTAGATAATCCTAGGCAACCACTTTTGCAAAACTATCCAAATACTACGTTTGGAAAGCGAAAGCGAAAGCGATTATTTCAAAAATACTGGTTTGCATCTGCGCCGTGGCTAGAATATAGTGTGGAACTTGACGCATGCTTTTGTTTTCCATGCCGTAAATTTGGCACAGATTCAGGATATGCAGAATCAAGTTTTAGGAAAATAGGGATTCGCAACTGGAACAAACCATGTGAAAAAATTAAGGAAAACGGAGGAAAGTCCTATCATCTAAAATGCATGGAACTGTGGGCGAATTACAAAGGGAGTACCAATCAGTTTTGTAAAACAATTATATGTGTGCGTGTGTGTGTGTGTGTGTGTGTGTTCGTAGTTTAACTTAAATAATGAAATATATATATATATGTCTGTATATCGAGTGTTCAAATTGAAAAAAAATGCTGAGGAGAAAAGTCATATCAGCTTCCCTTTTCAAATTTTGAGATTTGTACCTAAAACATACGGACTGATGGTTCAAAGTAAATAACACAAATTTTCCAATTAATGTATAAGAGTTCAGTAATCACTGATTTCGTCTCAGTGGACTTTTATTTCATATCAGAATTATTTTTCTTAGAGGAAGGCAAATTAATCAGGAAATATTTTCTCATCAAATACATATTGTAATTTACAAACCAACAACAGTATTAATTTTAATGTAAAATTCAGTACAGAAACTGACAATTTATATGCTGATATTAATGTAATATTTACTTGAAGTTGAAAGAAATAATTACGTCAAATTCTTAGCAATAGCAAAATATGATCGAGAATATTTAAGAGGAAAATTCTTTACCTGGTCAGGAGTTAAATTAAAAATTTCAATTTGAACACTGGATGTACTTTGATTTTCGTTTCCTGATTTTACATTACTTTACTGACACTTCTGGCTAATGTCAAAGATATGCAACGGTGATACAAGAAATTAATGCATGGACAGTAACAAAAAAAAGCGCCTGCCTCTCCAGGCGAGGACATCGCGTAGCGGTAATGTCGTCACTATATAATTAAGAGGTCTTGGCCTGGGTTCGATATCTAGTGGACGCACATAGTGGTTTGGATCCAACTTTAAACTGTACGTCCAGTCCCGATTGGCCTATCTGTGCATGAAGAGGACTTAATACAAAAACTCACGGACTCGAACTTAGATCAATTTGGGACAAAATCGTAATTCGGTAGCTAACGTGCTCAGCCACTGAGGCGGCTAGAATTCAATAGGTTTTCATTTTGGCTATTTTATCTTTTTTCCTACCTCGTAGGTTAATTTTTACAAGTCGATGTGGATGGATGAATGATGGACCGATGGAAAGGTGATGGGAGCATAGACAAACAGAATGAGTCACCAATGGCTGGTGGAGGTTTGAACATGGGATCTCTGATTCCGTAGCCCTTTACGCTTACCACTCCGCCACGAACACTGGAATAAATGAAATAAGTAATGCCATTGTTTAGAATGGATGTCGGGGAGAGTTGAAGCCTAGCTAATAACAATGTACACTAATGCATTGTTGGCATTGCTAGCAGATGTTAACGGTCTACCGATACCTCACACAACGGAAAAATAATCTTTACCTATATTTGCATTGTTTTAAAAAAATATATATAGCACTGACGAACGAAGGAACAAAGCTAATCTCTATGGTCTAGAGCAGGAATTTCCAAACTTTTTCGTTTCGCCGCGCCATTAGTGTTTCAAGATTTTTCCACGGCGTCCAAATCAGAATGTAGGCCTATCTAATACTTGCTTTGATTGATTGATTGATTGATTGATTGATTTGTTGTTTTAAGTCCACTTTATGCACAATAAGGCTAATCGGAACTGAACCTACAGTTTAAAGTGAGATCCGAACCACTATGTGCCTGCACCGGGTAACGAACCCGTGACCCCTTTATTACAAGGTGGCGACTAACACTACGCCACCGGGGAGGCCCTATCTAACACTTGTAACGCTCTGTTAGTGTGCATAGGTTGCTTTCCTTAAGTTAAAAAATAAACATATATTTCAAATTCAGAAACATTTTTTATGTAAAATGTTCTAAATAAGAACATGTATTTGGAACAATCATATCAATGACTGAATTTCAGTGAAAATATTGGAACATCTCGCGGCGGCCCCGTACGCCTACCAGGGGGCCCCAGGGCGCCACGACGCACACTTTGGGAACCACTGGTCTAGAGATTACAATTTCTGTAAAACAGTCCGAGGTTTGAATCCTGAAGGAGATATTATTTTCTTTCACTATTACAATAACTGATCCCATTGTTGTCGTAATCAAAAATAGTTTAAAGTCCATTTTATGCTCAAATAGATTAATTGGAACTGGATTTATAATTTAAATTTGACTCCGACCCATTGTGCAATGTGTCTCCATCGGGACTTGAACTTGGCACTCTTTGGTTACAAGGCAACGTGGTAAACCACACCGAGGAGGTCCGCCGTGGTAAACGTGACGTTATAATAAATATGCAATATAAAGCAAAAACATGAATTTATTCTTGAGAATATTAAAAAACAACAACAAGAAACAGAACATTTGAGTCGCCAATAATATTCTGCATATTACATATCATAATTGTGATGGTGATTTGTGAGTTTTCCTTCATTAATTGCCATTCATGATCGTCAACATTGCGATTAACTAAAAGTAACAGAAAAGCGGCACAACATTTAAAAAAATATAATATACGTAGAATAAAAAAAAATAGGTGTGAAACTGAAAAAGAAAGGTAATAACAAGTTGATATTTACTACCTATTTTTTGTGCTTTTTGAAGTTGTCAAATTTTGTCATTTTTGGCGCCAATTTACCTGTCTATTCTTGTGGCTATTATAAACCCGCTCCCTACTGATAACACGAACTCAAGACAGAAATAAACAAAGTGTGAAAACACCTACTTCAGTATCTTTGTGCATGATACTTGCACAAACCATCAACGTTGTTTTGCGAGAATGCAGGGTGCAAGTTAAGAGGTGCACAATTTTCGAAATTGCCGCAAAAAAAAAGTGGCACTTATCTATTTTTCCTACTACATCTCGAGGCACTGGTGTACACATGGGGAGCTGATGAGGCTGAAAAAAAAACCTGCACACGTTAGTGTCTAGAGGAGAGTTACAAATCACTCGCATAATTTAAAGTGCTGTTTGCGCTGGAATACTACTAAATGTGCTAGAATTTAAATTTGACAATAATTTCAATGTTAAAAGCGTCATTATTATTATTATTATTATTGTTTTTATAACGACCTATTATTGGTTATAATTACGTCCCTGCCTAAATTCACAGCCAGAAATAAGATTGATTGAGTTGTTTTAAGTCCACTTTGTGCACAGTAAGATTAATCGGAACTGGACCTACAGTTTCAAGTGGGATGCGAACCACTATGTGCCTCCACCGGGTATCGAACCCGGGACCCCTTAATTACAAGGGAACGACGGTACCACTGCGCCATCGGGAAGGCCCAGAAATTAGAATAAAACGCGATCTTCTTTCTTCAGGAAAGCAACATCTTGACAGGCGGCCCTAAGACCAGCACAAAGCTTGAATGGAGACAATACAACAAGCTTGTTCAACAAATGTTGGCGAGATGGTTGCGGACAACCAAAGGCGGCACTGCGTCCCAAATACTCTGAACTGCCCGTCATAAAATGTTCCTGCGAGACCTATTTCTAATCTGTGGTCGTCACTGTATGACTAGACCACTTTGTGTCGAACCTGACAATGCAGGGAGCGGTCTTTCTTGCTTTAAGGGATTCAAATGGCAGGGAAGACTTATCCCTGGGTTGAGTTATTGTACCCCTGCTGTTTCAGTGCACCGTTTCTGTAAGGCAATACGCAAATACGGTTAAATTTTCCCTTCCCCAGTAAACTTTGAAGGCGTATAGCCTTCATGGCGTGGTGCTATGCACAGGGGAACACTTTTTTTTTTTTACCCAGTAAACCTTTGTTTTCGATTCATTTTGTTCATTCTGCTAGATTTTGCTTCTATCCAGGGTGCCAAGTACCAGAACAGTCAAATGACCTCGCTGCCTTCGAGCAAGCAATAACTTTAGTGAGGAGGTAGGAGGGCTTGGGGAGGGAGGAGGGGCAGATGCAAGAGGACGAAGAAAATGTAGCAGTTTACTTACATGATGACTCGTGAAAGTATTTGTTATTGCCTGTTTGAAAGAATGAAAGGTATGAAATTAGTAATATTTTTCTAGTTCGCTTCGCTTTCCTATTCGCTTCGAATAGGAAAGATCCTACACAGAATAATTTATCAGTTTAGCACTTCCACAGAGGATATAGTTTCGATAAAAAAGAAGAGGTTGTCATTGAGACAAGCAGAAAGTAAAATACATTAAGGAAAACTGTAAAGTAATAGTATAATAGTAATTACATAAATTGATTTGCTTACTGAAAATTGTTGAACTCTAATATTTATTTGACCTCCAGTATTCACATATACGTATATTATATACACTTCTTAGTAGTTTAATATACCAATGCACTATATATGTAGCAATATTATAATGTAATATAATATTATATTTATTATATACATATACATATACATATATATATATATATTTATATATATATATATGTGTGTGTGTGTGTGTGTGTAGGGGTGTGTGTGTGTGTGTGTGTGTGTGTGTGTACATTACACACACAGAGTTATTTACCTTTACTGTCTGGAAATATTTACATAGAAACAAATTTCAGATTTGGCCCCCCCGAACTGATCAACCTAGCTACGTCCCTGTTTGGACTCCACTTCAAACTGTAGGTCCAATCCTATCTGTGCATAAAATACACTTAAAAACAAACTTCAAACAAATATCAAAAGCAGCAATAACAGATTGCAGTACAAGTAATAACTAGAGGCATGCATATTTCGTTTTTAACGAAAACACGAGATGTGAAGTAACACATTGTAATGTTGATTTTTCATGTTTCTGAAAGGTGAGAGTTGCATTTTCCTACCCTGTTTTGTCACTAACTAATGCGAAATGAACTGCAAAATGTGAAATAGACTCTTAAACACGAAATTTACAGTTTTTTTTACAGACGCGACACTTTCTGAAGTCAGAATTATCCTGGGAGTTATACAAATCACGGAAAATTGATTAATTCTGCTGTAAATATTCGAGAAGCAAGAATGAGGACACACACACTTCGCAATATAATATATTTCTACATAGCACCTCTTACTTTATTGTTGGTTATTGTGTAAGACCAACATGCGGCAATCTGTGTTTGATTAGAGTTTGTGATAGCTCTTGCACCCCATGACAGCATTGGTATGGCAAATAGTTTATTGTATTTGATGTCTGGGCTGGAAACCATAGTGGGCAAATGGACTACTTTTAAGCTTTTGTAGAGTCCAGCACAGATATTTCTGCCGTGCGATGACCGCGACACAACTCAAGAAGCAGTGTTGCTAATGGAGCAGATAGAAAAATCGCTGCAGTGCGCCGATTCACAGCTGTTACGTACAAGAAAATTAGAGAATTCAGGTCTATCTAACGTTGAGTTTTAAACGTCATGCATTATACCAGGACTAGGATTAATATGTAATAACAAGTGGCTTTGTATGTAGCTACATACATATGGACTAAAAATTTGCAAAATATGAACTAACACATACGTAAAATTACCAAAAATGCTGCAAAGAAGACTTCTTCATATGATTCCTTATTTGAGTGACTTCAAACAAAATAAAGAAAATATTATTTTCCATTGCAATATTCTAACTGTTCACTCCCAAAACCCGTATACACTGGTACGGAACTGCAACGGCAGATAATAACATGCCAACGTGTTAAACTGCAACAATTGGACCACAACACTCCACCTCAAGCAGTATTATTATTTCCTCTCTGTGATCGGCGACAGTCGGTTGCTTTTGTTATACATTTACAAACGATGCCGGCTTCCAAAACAATAACAACATATACTGCCACTAGACGATAAGCTGCGTGGCTTTTTCTTTTGCTATGAACCAGGGCCGGCGCTAGTCATTTTGCCTCCCTGGGCAGTGGCGGCAGATGCTGCTCCATTTCGAACCCCCCCCCCCATCATTACGCAGGAACGGGAAATTAAAAATCAATATATTCCTAAGTAAAACATCAAAATATAAAATAAATCATGAGACTTCTTATGCTATTTCAATACTATTAAGCGCAAAAGAATATCTCGCTTGACCACAGTTTTCAATAGGCTTATTTTTAAACAGTTCGCCCTCCCCTTCCGCCGGCCCTGCTATGAACTTGGTTACCCATCAAAGCATGGCAATTTTAACACAGAAAACAATATGCATTGCATTAAGCAGCAAAAATGACAGCCTCCTCTATGCCATTTCTACAAGAACACGTGCCGGAGCCAAGAGTTGAAATGCTGTTGGAGCCACATAATTTATTTATTTTGAACATTTCCAATATTATGAAATATGAACAATTTGTGAATTAAACCTGTTGAAATATGTAAAATTAAGTATATTTTCCTTAAATATGTAAAAGTGTTAAATTTTAAGAAGCCATAATTCAAACCTGATACTGCATGTTAACTTTTAAGCCATTATTCAAACGAACTAAACTGGAAATAAGAAGTTTTATTTCTCTCCTCTTCTAGGCCACAGGACAATCTAAACGTAAAAAAAAAATTGCTTCACAGAATATATCACATTATGAAAAATTTACATGAACATATTTGGGTATGAGAATCTTTTGAATCAAAACATTTTAACACTTCCCCTTACTCAAATATGTATACTTTACATACATGTGACTATAATTATTTCATACCTAACTGTGATACATAATTGTCATGCACAATTTTAGATACAGGTTTTGTTAACAAATCTGCTATCATATCATTTGTTGGTTGATAAACCAAATGAAAATCTCCTTGTTGAACAGCATCCCTAATATAATGATGTCGTACATCAATGTGCTTTGTACGCCTATGGTGCTGAGAATTTTCAACAATTTTATGAGCACTTAAATTATCATTAAAAATTGTAATTGTCACCTTAATATCAATTATCTCTGATAACAAATTTTTCATGAATTGTGCCTCTTTGGCAGCATCACCCAAACTATAATACTCTGCCTCGGTACTTGAGTATGCAACTGTTCGTTGCTTCCTTGATTCCCAATTTACAATTGAGCCTCCAAATTTTACAACTAAACCACTGTATGACTTACGATCTACCAAATCATTAGCCCAGTCAGCATCTGTGTACACTTTTACTTCATTTCCACCTTTTTGAAATTTAAGTTTATAATCTAGTGTACCTGCCAAATATCTTAAGACTCTTTTTGCTGCAACCCAATGTCTTACATCATAACAAGTATTGAATTGACTGAGTTTACTACAAGCAAAAGCAATATCTGGTCGCGTACAAACTGCTAGATACATGAGACTACCTACCAATTGCTGATAGGGAAATTTGGTTTCACATTTCTCAGCTTTTTCTAATTTTACATTTAGCTCCATGGGAGTTGAAACAGTTTTGCAATTATTCATACCAAAACGTGTAAGTAACTGTTTAGTATACTGCTTTTGAGATAAAGTTAGAGTATTCAATTTCTTATTCCTGTCAACCTCCATTCCTAGACAATGTCTTACTGGTCCCAATAGTTTAACATCAAAATGTTCTTTCAGTACATGGATCAACATTTGTTTTTCACAGGCATCTTCACTAAATACAAAAATATCATCAACATACAATGCTACAATCATCTTTTTACCCTTTATACATTTTGTATAAACACAAGGTTCACATTTTGATTGATCATATTTCATTTTGATTAATACATCATGTATTTTCTGATTCCAAGCTCTACTTGCTTGTTTTAGACCATACAAACTCTTTTTGAGTAGACACACTTTATTATCAACCTGATAACCTTGTGGTTGTTCCATATAAATTGTCTCATTTAAATCACCATTCAGGAATGCAGTACTTATATCAATATGATCTATGTCCATATTGTATTCCACACCAATAGCAAACAAAAGTCTGAGAGTAGAGTGTCTTACAACAGGTGCAAACGTCTCTTCATAATCGATACCGTATCGTTGCGTAAAGCCCCGTGCTACTAATCTAGCTTTGTATCTATCTACATCCCCATTTACATCTTGTTTTACTTTATATACCCATTTACATTTAACTACACTCTGGTCTTTTGGACGATCTACTAATTCCCAAACTTCATTCTTCAAGAGTGATTTATATTCATCATCCATCGCTCTCTTCCATTTGGAATTTTCTTTGCATGTTGTGGCATCTTCAAAACTTACAGGTTCCTCAAAACTCATAAAGGATGTGTCGGATAAATCATAATCACCCATCCAAATTGGTAATTGCTTATTTCTAACAGGTCTACCATTTTCTTGTTCTACATTTTGAGAAAAATCACTACCTACATTAGAACATTCAGCAGTTTCTGAATTTGTTACTTCTGATAATTCGCCGACATTACTATCAACACATAAAGTGTCACTTGACTTTTCTTCAGATTTCTGTCTAGCACCTACAATATTTTGACTGTCATTGTTTTTAACTTGTGATCCACTAAATGGTTCTCACCGGGACCTTTGGTACATGACCTAAGGTTTGACACTTAGTCCGGAGACCGAAGTCCCCTTCCTAGGTGTCGGGCCCAGCTAACGGTTTTGATTCCAGGGTACGTGTGACCGGATCGGTTTTTACCCCCGACGAATAGCCGACTCGTGCATAAAGTGACGTTGAATAATAATAATAATAATCAATAATAATAATAATTGATGTTAGCCAGCAGAAATGCTTTGCTGACTTAACGTTGAACTAAAATATAAATACCACCAGTTATGAGGATTAGTATACTATTTGTTTAAACACAAATCATAGTCAAATCATATATAACAATAATGTATATTATATAACACACAAAAAATAGACACATTACACAACCCCTCACTATCATTCAAGCATTCACACACTCTCTCATACCGCAGGGGAATAATTACATTAAGATAAGTACATTGGCCCTTTTTAGACACCATGCAATATTTAGTTTTTCATAGGAATATTAAACTGCGTCCGAAGACGTTAATGTGCTTAGAATTAAAGATACTAAACTTTCATCTGCGCGTGCTCATTTCATTCTGCCAACGGGCATGACACGTAAACCTTTTATTCTTGCAATTTACCAAAACATTTAAATAATTATTGTTTAAATTATTACTAATGCGCCTTGGAACTTTAGTAACATTAGGCAGGGCACGCAACTCGTGCAACATAGATATCAACTGCAAGGCATACATGTTTACAGAAAAAATGAAGACACTTATGTATGAATATATATTAAAAATAGCACGCAGTTAATTTACTTCCTCACTTAGTAAACTTGAGGGATGATTTCTGCAATAGATACACGATTTATGCAGTTTTAATCAAATATTACCGAGTAAAGCATATAAGGTGACATAAACAAAAAATATTACTCAACAGTTCGGCGCAGAGCGTGGAAAAACAACAGTATGCTGTGAATCGATCTTCCTAATTAGCAATTGTGAAATTTAAATTATGTTGGCAAGAAATAATTATAATCAATACCTTTGCGACTTTTAATTTTAAATACTGGTATCTGTTCGTCCGACGG
This sequence comes from Lepisma saccharinum, assembly GCF_977018435.1. Lineage (NCBI taxonomy): Eukaryota > Metazoa > Arthropoda > Insecta > Zygentoma > Lepismatidae > Lepisma > Lepisma saccharinum. The sequence continues at coordinate 136,373,353 of NC_139230.1, forward strand.
CCGATCTTTGGAGGCTTGGGTAGATGATCACTCACACATATAGAAAATTAACAGTAGGATACTATACCATCTCGACGTTCTAGACGTTCCAGCGACGTTTACCGTAGTCCTCTAAACGGCTGCGTGACGTCAATGCGCGGTCCTCTTTGCGACACTAACACTTCCCCACGCTACTTCTTTGTAGCGGCACTTCGCAATCTTCTTTGACACACTTTCCTTCTACATCACGGCGATCATAGACGAGGGAAAACAGCCTCTCTGTCATCTTGTCGGCCTCGTAATGGAGCGATTAATTGATTCGCATCGTCTCTCTCTCTCTTTTTGGGGGGACGGCGAAAAACGGGCGAAGTTCCTTTACCGGGGGTACTCGTGGATTCTCGCTGCTAATCTCACGCGGGACGTCGGCGTCGTCTCAAGACGCAGTAGGTGTCGCTTCATTATCTCAATCTCTCTTCTAGACGGTAGATCTAAGTGTGGGCTGGTGTCGCTTCATCTTCCAATTTCTCTCTCTCTCTCTTTTTCTCTCTCCGTAGAATTCTCGTCGGGCGTCGGCGTCGAAGTACTCTAGGATGCTGATTCGGCTTCGGCTTTCGGCGGTATCATTTCATGGCTTCTAATCGGGCTGTGGGCGTTATTCGTGGCGATGTGGTGTTTGTGACGGCGTTTTAGTGGTGTGGCGTCGCGACGCTGAGCGATGATCTGCTGCGTTGTCGGCTTCGTGCAGGCTAGGAAGACCCAAGGCCCTCCTTCTCTTGATTTTAGCCCGCCATAGTGGTATTAATGTTCCTCGTCACAAAACGAATAACGCGAATCCAGTGCACAGGTCACTAATTAACACTGCGTATTCGTACAACTAGTCACTGTCACTCACTCACGCAGGATAAAATACACGGCGCGGTAGAAAAAGACAAAGTCCCGAATCTTTACTCCGACTGTCGCGGAGGTGTTGTCGGTTCGAAAACTGGCGGTAGACTGTACTTGTTTGTTCGTTCTGCCACTATATAAAGACAGCTTGAAACTTCGAATACAACGGACTGACTTTTAGGCGCGGGAATCTGAAGTTACGACGTTGGTGGTCAAGCGTCCATTTTTTGCCTGGTCCAGCTTCTTGGGGCACACGTGTTGCGTTAGAATGGGGTGAAAAGAATAGTTCTACCCTCATCCGGTACGTAACATGTTCCTCCAGTAATTGGCCTCCCACGTTGACTTTCCGTCGCCAAATGCACAAAAGTCGCTCAAAAATAGTGAAAGATTTATCACAGCACATTGTTGGTCCGAGCTCGTACGACCGAAAGGGGGCAAAGTCAACAAAAGCAGAAAAACACAAAAGGTTTAGAAACGTGGTGTTTTTCTACCGAAGCTTCACGAGGATACGAAGTTACAGAAAAATATAAAATAACGAAAACCTAGGATAAAAAAAAGTAGGTGACAAAAACTGATTGTCATATCTCGCCCCCCCTAACTTCAAAAAAAAATTGTAGGCTTGAAAAATCGCTCTCGGCTGGGGAGATTTTTGAAGGTTACATTTTTTTTTTAAAACACCCTATATATGAAAACTTTTGTTGAAACACCCTGTATGTGAACCTATACATGAAAAATACTTTTTATGTGAGCACCCTGTATATAAAACTTCACACAAAAATTCCTTGATGATTCACAATAATAATACACAAGTAAACAGGGCTCAAATAATACATAATACAAAAATACCTAATGTTGAAAAATAGCAATGATATTAATAATATAGAAATAAGTGACATGAAAATAATAATAATACAAAACAAATCAAATTGTGAAATCACTGATATGAGAGCTGAACTTAACGGTATCCCGAAGGCTGTAGTCCGGAGACACCAGGTGTTGGAGAATCGCTCCTTGGGGTCTGCTCATCTCCGACTCTTCTTGCTGGACTTTGCGGTGGCCTGGTCCAGGTAAGTCGCTCCCTGCTTCCTTCGTCCGATCGAGGACTCCTCGATCGACCATTGCGCTCGTAATAGCCATCGCGCACTTGTCCTCTCTGAAAAAAGCCGTTGCGGTTATTTTGTCTTGCGCCCCGCGGCGATCGGCGCCTATTCATTCCTCGACGCGTCCCTCCTCGAAACGGTCGTGGTGAAGGTGGAGAGTTTCGTCCGTCGGCGCGTGGATCGTGGTGCTGTCCTCGCTGAACCATCTGAACTCGCTGGCGTCGGTTCCGGCCGTGACGATCATCTTCTCCTCTGGGACGCTTATTCCAGCGCTCTGACCTGTCGCGTTCTTCTTCTTCTGAGCACTGGTATAAGTTCTCCAGCGTCAGCGACATCGAGTCGGGGTCGAACACACAACTGCCATTAAGGTGACGCCGGACATCTTGAGGAAAATGATATATCAGCGCTGCGATTACCTCTGGTGGTGTCATTTGCGGCTGGAGCTGTTTGAATTCGTTGTATTTCTTCCAAAAATATGTTGAGTAAGACAACCCGGCGCCTCGGTCGTAGCGTTCATTCCTTAGACGAATCAAAATCCTTTCTACCTGTAGGGGCCTTTGAAAGTAACTCAGGAACATTTCCCTAAAGACCTCGTAGGAAGTGAAATGCCTCTCGTTGGTTTCGTACCAATTTTTGGCCCGATCTTCCATTAATCCCCGCAATACAATTAACCGATCGGTTTCCTCCATGGAAAGTTCCTCCGCGATTGTCTCGAAGTGATTTAAAAAGGAAGAAGGCAAAAGTCGGTCCGCTCCATTGAACCTTTTAAACTCCTTTTTATACTCAAGGGGCAAAAGGGCTCTTCTGGTCATAGCTGGTGCAGGGCGACTGTCTTCCCAGCTGGGTGCTTGGAGTGGGGATGTATCATTCCTTGCCCCCCTTTCGCCGTTTGTCCTAATCGGCGCTGAAGGTTCATCGTGGTTGAGCAAAGCAACATTAGAAGCAGCAGGTGGTGAAGTTCTCCTCGCCTCTGGCGTTTCTCGGTCGCGAGGGTGAGAAAGGTCCAAAATGTCCATTCTTCTTTCCAAAGCCTGTATCTTTTGGGAATGGTCATCAACCTCGCCTATTGTTTTCGCCACGCGCTGTCTCAAACCTTCGAAGTTCTGGTGACAGGTAGCCTCAAGCTGAGCCGACGATTGTCTCGTAAGCGCCAGTTCCTCTTCCGTGTGGTCTGTCCGTCGCGACAGTGTTGCCAACTGCTGGTCCTGGTCATCAACACGGGAATCCAAGCGAGCGATTTCCGCGGTGAGTTTCTGCTCACTATCTTGCAAGCGCGTGGAAAAACGTTCAGTCATTTGTTCCACCGAAACACGCACCACTTCCTGGAATCGGGTCTCAAGCTGTTCAATTCGCTTTTGTGTGTCTGCATGCTCCGCCCGGATCAGCTGTCTTATCATCTCGAACATCCTGTCGTTGGTGCCGGCGCCATTCTTCAATGCATCATCTGTTTTTTTCATCGGAGCGACATCTTCCGGGGGGGAAACGGTCAGCTGATTCGGATCTTCAGAAGGTGGCGTGGATTCAGTATTTACAACTAAGCCCCCGTGTCCTGACATTCCTGACGAAATAACACAAGTACTACAGCGCGGCTGCGCTTCGTTCAACGGGTCTATTACCCCTAATGGGATTTCAATCCCACAAATTACACAATTCCGTGCTTCGCTCATGTTTCCGTAAATAATTTTATCACTTCTCAATTTCATTAGATTCTTAAAAGCACTCGCTATGTCCTGAGGTTGTCAGAAAATAAGTCTACACTTCAAAAACATGAAACGCACTACTGAAAAAACAATACAAACAAATAACTATCAAAAGTGCAGAGAGGAGGGCACGACGGGTCCCCTTTCTGCTACCTACAAAAAAGCCTACGCGCACACACAAAGTCGCCACTAAATTTGCATGAAATAATTCCTAGAAAATTCGCCCTTGCCGATATTCGCCTACTTAATTGCCCTTTACGTTAATCAAATTCGCGCCAAGAAATGAATAACGCAAACACAAAATACTAAATGACACAAAAAAAAATAATAAAAACGCCACAAGAATACACGTAAACACAAAATACCCAATAAAAGTTTAACCAAAGCAATGAAAAAAATCCTCACGCTATCTATCAATTAAAAAAAAATGAAAATGTACTTCCCTCGACGAGGGTAAAAGATAGACCGGTCCCTGTTCGGGCGCCAAATTCTCACCGGGACCTTTGGTACATGACCTAAGGTTTGACACTTAGTCCGGAGACCGAAGTCCCCTTCCTAGGTGTCGGGCCCAGCTAACGGTTTTGATTCCAGGGTACGTGTGACCGGATCGGTTTTTACCCCCGACGAATAGCCGACTCGTGCATAAAGTGACGTTGAATAATAATAATAATAATCAATAATAATAATAATTGATGTTAGCCAGCAGAAATGCTTTGCTGACTTAACGTTGAACTAAAATATAAATACCACCAGTTATGAGGATTAGTATACTATTTGTTTAAACACAAATCATAGTCAAATCATATATAACAATAATGTATATTATATAACACACAAAAAATAGACACATTACACAACCCCTCACTATCATTCAAGCATTCACACACTCTCTCATACCGCAGGGGAATAATTACATTAAGATAAGTACATTGGCCCTTTTTAGACACCATGCAATATTTAGTTTTTCATAGGAATATTAAACTGCGTCCGAAGACGTTAATGTGCTTAGAATTAAAGATACTAAACTTTCATCTGCGCGTGCTCATTTCATTCTGCCAACGGGCATGACACGTAAACCTTTTATTCTTGCAATTTACCAAAACATTTAAATAATTATTGTTTAAATTATTACTAATGCGCCTTGGAACTTTAGTAACATTAGGCAGGGCACGCAACTCGTGCAACATAGATATCAACTGCAAGGCATACATGTTTACAGAAAAAATGAAGACACTTATGTATGAATATATATTAAAAATAGCACGCAGTTAATTTACTTCCTCACTTAGTAAACTTGAGGGATGATTTCTGCAATAGATACACGATTTATGCAGTTTTAATCAAATATTACCGAGTAAAGCATATAAGGTGACATAAACAAAAAATATTACTCAACAGTTCGGCGCAGAGCGTGGAAAAACAACAGTATGCTGTGAATCGATCTTCCTAATTAGCAATTGTGAAATTTAAATTATGTTGGCAAGAAATAATTATAATCAATACCTTTGCGACTTTTAATTTTAAATACTGGTATCTGTTCGTCCGACGGCCGATCTTTGGAGGCTTGGGTAGATGATCACTCACACATATAGAAAATTAACAGTAGGATACTATACCATCTCGACGTTCTAGACGTTCCAGCGACGTTTACCGTAGTCCTCTAAACGGCTGCGTGACGTCAATGCGCGGTCCTCTTTGCGACACTAACACTTCCCCACGCTACTTCTTTGTAGCGGCACTTCGCAATCTTCTTTGACACACTTTCCTTCTACATCACGGCGATCATAGACGAGGGAAAACAGCCTCTCTGTCATCTTGTCGGCCTCGTAATGGAGCGATTAATTGATTCGCATCGTCTCTCTCTCTCTTTTTGGGGGGACGGCGAAAAACGGGCGAAGTTCCTTTACCGGGGGTACTCGTGGATTCTCGCTGCTAATCTCACGCGGGACGTCGGCGTCGTCTCAAGACGCAGTAGGTGTCGCTTCATTATCTCAATCTCTCTTCTAGACGGTAGATCTAAGTGTGGGCTGGTGTCGCTTCATCTTCCAATTTCTCTCTCTCTCTCTTTTTCTCTCTCCGTAGAATTCTCGTCGGGCGTCGGCGTCGAAGTACTCTAGGATGCTGATTCGGCTTCGGCTTTCGGCGGTATCATTTCATGGCTTCTAATCGGGCTGTGGGCGTTATTCGTGGCGATGTGGTGTTTGTGACGGCGTTTTAGTGGTGTGGCGTCGCGACGCTGAGCGATGATCTGCTGCGTTGTCGGCTTCGTGCAGGCTAGGAAGACCCAAGGCCCTCCTTCTCTTGATTTTAGCCCGCCATAGTGGTATTAATGTTCCTCGTCACAAAACGAATAACGCGAATCCAGTGCACAGGTCACTAATTAACACTGCGTATTCGTACAACTAGTCACTGTCACTCACTCACGCAGGATAAAATACACGGCGCGGTAGAAAAAGACAAAGTCCCGAATCTTTACTCCGACTGTCGCGGAGGTGTTGTCGGTTCGAAAACTGGCGGTAGACTGTACTTGTTTGTTCGTTCTGCCACTATATAAAGACAGCTTGAAACTTCGAATACAACGGACTGACTTTTAGGCGCGGGAATCTGAAGTTACGACGTTGGTGGTCAAGCGTCCATTTTTTGCCTGGTCCAGCTTCTTGGGGCACACGTGTTGCGTTAGAATGGGGTGAAAAGAATAGTTCTACCCTCATCCGGTACGTAACATGTTCCTCCAGTAATTGGCCTCCCACGTTGACTTTCCGTCGCCAAATGCACAAAAGTCGCTCAAAAATAGTGAAAGATTTATCACAGCACATTGTTGGTCCGAGCTCGTACGACCGAAAGGGGGCAAAGTCAACAAAAGCAGAAAAACACAAAAGGTTTAGAAACGTGGTGTTTTTCTACCGAAGCTTCACGAGGATACGAAGTTACAGAAAAATATAAAATAACGAAAACCTAGGATAAAAAAAAGTAGGTGACAAAAACTGATTGTCATATGGTATCTGTACAGTCAGAGGTAAAATTACATCAGAAGACATGTCAGTGTTGACATCTGTCTTATCGACACATGACCCTGCAACATTTTCCAGGAATATAACACTTCTTGCTTTAATAACCTTACCAGAATTAGAAGTATCAGCTAATCTATAACCTTTTGTAAACTCACAGTAACCTACCATAATGTATGGCTTTGACTTACTATCCATCTTTTTTCGTTTATAGTCTGGTGTCAAAACATATGCTGTACAACCAAATACACGAAGATGACTTAGATTAACTTTATGTCCTGTCCACATTTCCTCTGGAGTAGCATCTTTAATTGCAACTGTAGGACAAACATTCTTCAGGTATACACCTGTTGAAATTGCTTCAGCCCAATATCTCTTACTGAGATTAGCATCATGAAGCATGGTTCTAGCCTTTTCTACAACTGTTCTGTTTAGTCTCTCGGCAACTCCATTTTGTTGCGGAGTATATGGAACACTTGTCTCATGGATTATACCATGTTCACTGAGAAATGCAGAAAATTTCTTGTTACAGTATTCTGTACCATTATCTGATCTAAGTTTCTTAATTTTTAAATTACACTGATTTTCTACAAAAGCTTTGAACTCTACAAATTTTTCAAATACTTCATGCTTAAATTTAAGAAAATATACAAAACTCTTGCGAGTATAATCATCAGTAAAAGTAACAAAATATCGTGCACCACCCCAACTTGATTCGGACATTGGTCCACAAACATCAGAATGTATTAACTCTAGTTTTTCTTTAGCTCTTTTTGCCACTCCCTTGGGAAAGGATGCAGTTTTCTGCTTCCCCTCAATGCAAGGGATACATTGTTTTGGGGTGTCATCATGAAAACATACTCCATCAGCTAAATTATCTCTCAAAGATATCATTCCTTTTAGATTCAAGTGACCTAAACGTTTATGCCATACATCTTGTGAAGCATTAACTGACAACATAGCTACTGTCTCTTCACAATTTTCAAGAGAATTTACAGTAGTATTGTTTAAATTCATCATGGACAAATTTTCAGCCTGGTCTAACTTATAAATGCCACCTACCTTTGTTGCTGTAAATTTTGGAGTAGCCTTTATCTCAATATCAGATACATTGTAACCACTACACCGTTTGTCATCGAAAAGCATAACATAACCTTTTTCAGTAACTTTGTTAACAGACAACAAATTAGCAGTAATATCTGGAACATACATCACTTTAGATATTAACTTCTGCACATTATTTTTGAGTTTTACTTTCACATCACCAATTCCATTACTGATCACCTTTTGATTATTTGCAATGGTAATTACAGATGATTTAGAATTTGAATAATTATCAAACCAATCTTTATGTTTACTCATGTGTGAAGTACACCCTGAATCTAATAACCAGTCATCATCATTAAATATTTTACTGGCATAAGCACTGTGGGTAGTCAACAAAAACGAATTATTGTGTTGCGAAGAACTTGGTCCTTGCTTCGTAACTGTAGGTTTCTTCATCCGCTTCTTAGACTTCTGTAGTTGAGGACATCTAGGCTTTATGTGGCCTTCCTTCTTGCAATGATGGCAAATAGGTACAAATGGACCCTTCTTCTTATCTGAAGCTAAATATGCAGAATCCTTGGAAACATTTTCACTTCGTCGAAAATCACCCTGCATGAGCCGTGACTTCACAAACTCGCTGGTAAGTTTCGTCTGTGTTCCTTCAATACCCATTACCAAAGGATTAAACTCTTCAGGCAATCCAATCAACATAATTTCGGCGATTTCTTCATCATCGACACTGCAACCCACGTCCGCCAACTCTTGTTGTAATGAGATTATTTCACCAAGGTACAAGTCCATTGAAGGAAAATCTTCATAATGCACTCTGGTCAGTCTTCTTTTAATTGCTAAGCGCCTACTTATACCTTGATTTTCGTAAGCTGCCTTCAAATTGTTCCATGCTGCCTTTGCACTTGCAGCATTTCTAACATGTGGGTAGCAAGAAGAATGCACGCACAAACAAATCTTGGCATACGCTTTCTGGTCTCGAACTGGATCCACTGGAGTAGCTGCTTCGATACAGTCCCATAAACCACTATCGATCAGAGTTAATTTCATTACGAACTTCCACGTGGCGTAATTCTTAACACCTTCCAGTTTTTCAATGTTTGGCTGTCCACTATTAATCACGATTGGAGTCGTCATTGTAGTATCGAATTTGTTTCAATTTTCATGACACCGTAATTTTCGTACAAAAAAAAATTACATTGCACAAATTTCGATTCAAAGCTTCACAAGCACTACATCCTATCATGTGATCAGTCATGAGTACATCACAAAAAATTTACGATAAAATTTTTCACTGTGATGAAGTAACTCCAAAGTACATTGCAGCACAGTTCATGAACACCTGGGCTGGGCCCATAACCTGTTAAATTTTAAGAAGCCATAATTCAAACCTGATACTGCATGTTAACTTTTAAGCCATTATTCAAACGAACTAAACTGGAAATAAGAAGTTTTATTTCTCTCCTCTTCTAGGCCACAGGACAATCTAAACGTAAAAAAAAAATTGCTTCACAGAATATATCACATTATGAAAAATTTACATGAACATATTTGGGTATGAGAATCTTTTGAATCAAAACATTTTAACAAAAAGTAAGTATTTATTAAAGTTAGAAATATGGAAAAATATTGACAATAAAATGTACCTTAAATCAATACAAACATTACTATTCGCAAAGATATCACAAAATCTCAGCAATATTTTGTCAAACTAAAAGTATGTATTTACCTATAAATCCTAGCCCTGATTATAACCAGTAGATAACATTGAACACAGCTACGGGTTCGGTAAATTGTCTACAGTTCAGAAGCACTCGCACACAACATCAAACTGGTCAAAGACTTAGTATAAAATAAAAATATGGTGCTTCCAATCCAACAAAACTCACCGTCACTTTACCTGCCTTTCTCCTTCCATGACAGAAATAGTGCTTCATTATTACAGTTGGCAACACTAGTTACTAGCTAGCCAATGAACATGCACTGCATAAAAGAAGCAACCACTACGCCGTGCTATATTGCCACATTACCGTCCCTGCCGAACGGTGTGAACTGCGAGCTGGAGCGCTATTCAATTGTTTTCAATTATGTTTGCACGAGTGTGTCCAGGAATGGAATGACAATATGGCAACAATAGCGAAGGTTGGCGAGCGTGGTAGAACACGTGATGCTAAGAGACAGGGAGACGAAACGAAAATTGGTATCTACGCAACGGCAACAATATGTGTGTTGTACTCTACCTTGTCTGTTAAGTTAGGTAACAGATTGTCATCCTACAGCAAGGAAGCATACTTCTCCTGGACTTCATTGATAAACGAATTATTCAAAGCAGCTGCAGTTTTAGACCATTCCAGTACTCTTTCATGTCAAATGGAAGTATGGGATGGTGCTTTTCCCACAGGTCATTGCACCCGCTTCTAGGATATGAACTGCTCACCTGTCAGAGATATTGCTGCAGTCAAGCACTGATACAATATCTGCAGTAATTTCAAATTTATCAGATGGTAAGAGAATAGCAGAAGCAGTGTCAGATGATGACTCCATGCTCCATTTAGAAGAGAGATGTTTGTATCTGGAGGTGTCACTTTAAGAGGAAGATTATAAGGATGAGGAGTCTTATTAATTTTGTTGTTGCTCTTTCAGCATCCATCTTCTCCAACTCTCTTCATCTTTCTTGCTCACTCCAAATTCTTTCGTTCAAAATTTAGTTAAAAATAAATAAATAGGTCCCAATATTTGGACTCAAATTTGGATTTTGGATGAAATAATTGGTCTCTATTTGAACTTTCAGTTAGGACAGAACTTTTTGATAACCTTTGATATCATCCTAAAAGTTTACACACTAAAAGGAACTAGATTACAAACATGCCTTATTACTACTTTAACAATGAATTTTTTACAAACATGTCTTATTACTACTTTAACAATGAATTTTTACATGTTATCATGGACTGCCCATCTCCCCCAAGAACAATGATGCATACCCTCCCAAATCATATCATAATCCCCATAAAGTATTGAATTATGACAGCATGTCTACTGAAAGTAACATTTTTTAGCCTTACTTAACACTATACCTGATCTGTCCCTCCCCCTAAACAGGGGTGCCCATTCCACGAAAGACCGCCGATCATTCATCATAATCCTCCCAAAATAGTTTGGATGAATACATAATTAATTTTTATTTTAATTCAATAGCCTTTTAAACTGTCCATATTTCTTTAATTGTCATTTTTTTTTTAAATAACGTATAGCTAGCACATTGATTTGTTAAATACTTAGGTTAATCTCAAATGTTGTAAAGTAAATTGTATAAATTTGCATTTAAACAATGTTTGTAAGTGGAGAATAAAATTTTAAAAAATGCAATTTGAGTACTGAAGACAAATTGTTACAAAATTTGAGATAGAAAATTCAACCTGGGAAAGCCAAGAAACATGCTGCAGTTGTCTGTTAACCAAAACTGGCTTGTTCGTGTGACCGATTCAATTGTTCAAGTGATATATACAGAACCCTAGCTAGAATTCCTAAGACTGGGGTTAGAATATAATAAGGTGCCCCCTTCGAAGAACTTGCCCCCTCTGCTTGGGGTAAATGTAATTATTTTAGTAATTCATATCAATTACATGGACTTTATCTTAACTCTTAACCAGGCGCACCTCTTTCACCACCTTAAGTAGGCACGTGGGGGTAAATTTGACCCCCCAATATAAAATATTATTTGTAATCAAGTAAGATACATATGCACCAAAAAATACTTTTATATGATTAAATTGACTATTTTCAAGAACTTAAAGTAGTTTTTGAATATAGAAAAAAGGTGCAGTTAATTTTTAAAAAATAATATGGACAGACATTGCATTTTCAACATTTCAAAACCCTTTCTTGCAATAGTTAAATCAAATTATAATAATGAGGAAAGTGTGGAATAAGAAATACAAAAAAAAATAAAAAAAAATTGTAGGGTATACACTTCAAATATTTGTGTAAATTTAACAATATCCATTTTTTAAAGAAATAGAAAAATATATTTTTAGTACATTTTTACTTGAAAAAAATTGAAGTTCCAATACACATCAATTTTCAAAATATCAATTGTTTTACACAACTAACTAAATGGGACCATTGTATTATTTTTTTAAATCATATATTATGTCAAATAAACTTCATCTTCATTGGCAAATTTGGCATTTCTTTCCCTTACAGAATATCCCCGTATAATTTCTACGTACATATTGGTATTTTCCACAATGATTCTCACAGTAGTGTCATCTATGAAAAGTGAAAATCCTCGATAGCAGATTTTGCATTTTTTGCAGTTGCAAGTGATCCCAGAAGATGTAAAACAATGTTCATACTTCTTTTGTGAACATTCGAACATGAGCAGGGAGCTTCATTTCATCCAGTTATATTGTCTTTTCCCAGGAAATAAGTTTCATCTTCATCCGTGATATCATTCTCATCATCATGATTTGTCTTAGAATTAGTATAATGTTCTCACTCACTAACATGATATTCTATATCATATGATTTGGAGTCAATTATTCATCTTGAAGCACTTCAGATGAACTAGGTTTGAAATGTCCTCCAACAGACACCGTATACGCCCCTGCTGTCTTTCATACTACGAGCTTTTGAACAATTTCTTAGAAAAATTAAACATTCACTTTAAAACACGGTCATGCAACACAGATCAAGTAAGAACTGTTAAAATATTTAACTCAAGAAGCACAGTAAGAGAAAGTTCTAAAAAAAATGAACTACAAAAACCCACATACGTAACTAGGCACGTGGGGGTAAATTTGACCCCCATCGACATTAGAACAGCTTCACCTTGCTGCAATTACACAAACAATGAAGGAAATGATCTCGACAGTTGAATCAGACTGTTTTAGGAAGGTACTAGATAAGCTAGCACCGGGGGCAACCAACAAGTGTCTGGGCGTTAAGAAATACCTACCTGGGGGTCAAATTTACTCCCACGTGCCTAGTTAAGGGTTAAGTGCAAATTTCCCTCATTAAAGTAAAATTATCCCTTGTAATGTTAGAAATGTGCATTTGATGTTATTTATGTTTCTATTTTCTCAAGTAATGTGCAAGATGTTACTATAAAGAATACTTAGTACAGCTATTATGGCATATAATCAGTATCGAGAATATTGTTTTTGCTTTGCAATTCTTCACAATCATGTCATCGAAATGCCAAACACGCCTTTCTGTAATGCATTATGGCGAACGAAGCAAGCACAGAAATTTTTACATCCATTTCTTTCCAGGCTTGCAAGAATATTAATTTAATGGGGTGTCAATACTTTCATTGAATCTGGCAATATTTACTGTTTTCCAGCTTCTCTTTTCACATGCTCAGCACTGAAAATATGTGCATACCATATCACTCAACATAGTCCCCAAAATATAATTTATGTTGAAACCCTCCCCACACTACAGAAATCCCTGACAATCTAAGATTTAGCACTTCATCAAAAGCTCTATTTCCCTCCCCTCCTCTCAAATTTAATACTTAATCCTCCCATCAAACTTCTATGCCAATATTAGACTTGCTGTTGATACTGAAGAGTGGATATTGACATCTACAAAAAAAAAAAAAAAAAAAATCTCGTCCCCACACTAGAATTTCCACAACAGTCTAAGACGTAATAGTAATAATACACAAGAGTTTGATACCCCTAAGTAAAATTACAACAATAATCTAGACTTATCACTGATATTCAAGAGTTGGATGTTGTTCCCCTTCGTAATACATATACCTGTTACAATTCCCTTGCCATTTTACGGCGAACGTGAAAGTTGGTGTGTTGACAGAATGTAAGCTACTGCCATATTAGCACTGACAACTAGGAAGCAAACTCAATGATAACATGGCTGCATGCTTTTCACTAATAACTGTAATTTTTCAACATATACACAAATACATCGTCACTTCGGAACAAGGAATTTTCATCTTTGCTGCTTTCAGATTACCAACATACGAAGTGGCATGTAATTCAAAAGGTTTTGAAGAAACCACAGTTTTATAAATAAGGTTCGATGAAATTAGACAAAAAAATATGTTACCTTCCGCTGGGCTCAAACTCAGGTTGCCTGCATGACAGTCCGACAAGATAACCAACACTCCAAACGAGACAACACGAAACGTTTTCCCAAGTAGTCTACTAAAACTAAAGTTTATTTTCAGATTGCTAATTCTTAAGGTATAACATGCCCTGGAAAGTGTGTCTTGCATTTTCTGTACTTTTGTTATTTGAGTAGCTTTGGTCTCTCCCTAGGTTAATCACAGGAATAGTGAGGAATGTTTTTTTAGATGAAGATGATAAATAGACACTCAGGAATAATCACCCTCGCAAAAAATCCAGAACTCAAGCCTAGAACCTTCGATGCAAGGTGTGTTTCTTGTTCTAACTATATCTGTGTGTTTTCGTCAGATTCATGGTATTTCGTGAGTAGATATGAAGAAAGTAAATAATTAAGACAAGTGGGTGGAAGGGACTGAAGAATCGCAGCTACGGAACCATTGACAAGATATCCTTCGCCAAGATTGAGAATCTCTATATCCCTTGTGATACAGAACCTATTATAAGAATGAAAGGACAGATTAAAATATTAAATTTGATGTGTATCCTTTGGTCAAAATGCCTAGAAAACAATATAATATACTTGTTCACTGCTAGAAAATAATAAAATTTTTTGTCCATGGTGGGGATCGAACCCAGGCCTCGCTGATGAAAGATCTGCACGCTTACCAACACACTATCAATAACACTACATTTTTTTCTCCAGTCATTTGTTTCCTTTCACAACACCTGAAAAAGCAAATCCATCTTAATTTCACTGTTTCATACTTGTTTCATTGTTTGGCTATTGGTGGAAACCACGTATGTCAAAAATAGATGCATTCTTTCTGTGAAATATCCGATGTTTCGCACATCATTCCTCTCACTTTACTGTTATTTGGACATTGACTTGGAAGTTAAAACTTAGCTTTGTGTGTGTGTGTTTTCATGTGACAAGAGTGGTGTGAACATGTGTTGGATGTTGTTCTAGGTATCATTTTCATTCAAAGCATTAATATAATTGTAAAATATAGAACTTAGTGTAATGCAAGACGTGAAAATATAAACCCAGTCCATCAGGTTTGTTCCCAAACAACATTAAATAAAGGAACGTAACATGGACCGAGTATTATTCCATGTCGAGAACAAGAGACATTATGTCCGACAATCTTCATCTCGTATTTCTCTTTGGCATCACTGCTCAATTTACAGAGATGTATACCCGTGATTGGTATACAAGCTGCATAATTTCAATGCTGGTTGGGTTGTCTAGTCACAAGGGGTTTGGTGGCCAGACATCGAGGGCTTGCTTCAGTGCTTCTTCAATAGGGTCGTTACAACCCAGAAGTGTCTGTGACTGTACAAAGATTCAAGTGCAGATTAGAATCGCAGCCACGTTTCTGCAAATCAAGTGCAACTTGGAATAATCCCCCTAGGAATTTGCCGCTTCGGTTTCCAGTTTTTCTTTGTATCTACCAGGTGTTGTACGTACAGGTGCAGTCAGTGTCAAAGAATAAACCAAACGAATCCTCATGGGAGAGGAGGAGGGGGAAGAGAACAGTTTAATTTTAAATCTCTTTCTTTCCGTCTACAACTACATTGCATGGATGAAAAGATTCCGAACCAGGGGGTCAGATGGAGATTGAGCCTTCTAGGAAAAAGTTGAAGATGGAAAAATTTGAGACGAATGTGAGACAACACGGTGGTCTAATGAATCGATAGGGCCTCTGAATGCTACACGGAGACAGGGTTCGACTCCCGGGGTGTGTGATCTAAGGTCGGAATTTTTCCGGCCTTGACCCAGCATAAAACTGTTCCTGGGCTCACAGAGCCTCAAATTAATTGATACCTGGGGGCAACTCTGAGGGAGGGGGGGATGCGGCCAGAGCGATGTGCTGATCAATCACCTCCAAAATGGCTGAGATCGAGAATGAGTGGGGCCTTACCCCACACATCCCCTATATGTGCCTTCATGGCATGATGCTACTATGCACGGGTAAAGAAACTTTTTAAAAAATAAATCACACGTGAGCATAAGAAAAGCCACAGTAGCTCAGTCATTAGGGCATCTAACTACCATGCGAGAAACCTTTATTCGATCGCAGTGGGAAAGAACTGGCATTTTTCCATCTGTTCAAGCAGATCCCGCACCCACTCAGTGTCGAACAAAGTGTACCTGGAAGATACTCCGGGGGTTAAAGGTAGCCAGGGCATGGTGATGATCACATCACCCCCACCTTCGGCCGTGATCAAGAAAGTGTGGGGCCCTAACTCCACACTCCCTGTATGCCTTCATGGCATGGTGCAAAGCACACTTTTTTACTTTACGTGAACATAATAATAAAATTGTGCTACCTCTCTGTTGAGGTCTAAAACTGAGCCATCGACCCTGAACATGACATTTAAAACCAAAAAAAATCTTCTAATAAATCTAAATGGCCAAGAAACAAAAGTTCCTCCCTTTGCTGTTCTGCCTCTACCCACAAGTGCTTTCAGTATTGCTTGATGTGAAGAAACCACAGAGGAGGGGCAAGCTTGTATTTGTGATCCCCCCCCCTCCATCCTTCACGCCCTAAAAATGAGACTATCTTTTTCAACTTATCTTGGTTTAGAAGAACATTTTGAAAAATTTTGCACTAGATATGTGAACGTCCATTTCCGTTAACAGCAAGAAGTACGGGACATAAAAATCCTTAAAGCAGATAAGAATCGCAGTCAGGTCTCTGCAAATCAAGTATCTCGGTAGGATGTCGCTGCTTCTGTTTCCAATTTTGCTTTGAAGTCTGACAGGTTTTGTACCTGCAAGTGCGCTCGAATAAAACAATACACTGGCGAAGGAGTGTTTAAAGCTTAACTTTAAAAACTTTCTTGTGCACTTTCCGTACAAGAGCTTTCTTTCAGGGCCCCTTGCTGTTAAAAAGGTCATCGGCCATGAGAAAATGTGTGGTCCACATTGTAAGTTCTTGGTCAGACGACACAGTTATGGTTCAGAATAGAATAACTGCAGAAGGTGTGTTTTAGTGCAGTGATGAGTTTGGATTTCCTTCCGCGCCAAGCAATACAACTGTGCATGTGTACGTGTAAATCATTTGCAGAAGCACACAGACTACAAGGTCGCCTGATATATAGTAGATGTCACGTGCCATCAGGTGACCTTCTGACGTCATGTACTGCCTACCTGGTTGCATACCAACACAGGCACATCCGACATATTGTCATGGTTGTAGCACGGAAACGATAGGTTTCCGGACATGGGTTCCTATTCCAAATATTGTCTACTCAGTCCCCTCCACTAGCCCTAGGAGTTTGTAAGGGGAATTTCCGAGCACCCTGTATACAGACAAGCATGGTCTCGATGTACCATCAGTTCTCTGCTCTTTCGAGTTTTAACGCTGAAAGCTTTGGTGTGTATAAACCACCTCCTTTAGCTTGCCTGGTTAATTTATTTATCGCTACTTGTTTGTACTATTATAATGTTATATATACATATTGTAATGTTGGCCCAGAGTGGAGACGATGATAGGGAAGAATATAAACAAGGAATCTGAAACTGTGCCATTAGAGCATTTGTCTTAGTTGATTGTGAAATTTCAAGAAAACTTATTTGTTTGTCAGAAATGTACATTAAGTGGTGTAGCTGGAAGGGTAAGCACAGGCACATGGTCAGGAGAGGAAGGGGGTGAGTTCATGTGATTTTTTTTAGAAGCAAAAATGTTTTATGTATTAAAATATGAAAAATATAGCACCTACAAAATAAAATATACCACCCCCCCTATACGCCTTCATGGCATGGTGCACAGGGGAGCACTTTACCTTTTTTACCATATTACCTCAATCTCATCGACTGCCTTCGCGATTAGCCAAAAATGGCAGAAAAGTGAAGTAATATAAACTAAATCTCTCATTAAATTATTTATTTTTAACTCTTTCATTCATGTAGTTCTTCTTCAGTATGCAACGTTTTGGTTAATACCGTGCGTTCATTTCGATCTTCAACCGAGAGATCAGGAGAATGGTGACGGGCGGCGCTGATGGAGATGCCGACATTTGCAGCCTGTAATGCTAGTTTATTTTTATGGACATATGCAGACATTTATATAAATATTGCAAAACGAGCACTAACCTGTGTTATAATTCATCATCTGTAATTCATCCAAGTTCTGCCCTTATATACACACAAATAAATACGCTTTAGAAACTATGTTCAGAGCCACAGATAATAAAACATTTTAATCATAGTTTTGACCAGTAATGTCCTGCTTAAGTTTATATCCTTGAAAGAGTTTTGTGTCGATGGGTATCATTTGGAGGTTTCGAATGTGCAACACTGTATCAAGATTACGCTGCAAAGGAAACCATTAATAGTCAATGGTTTTTGTGAGCTTCCTTGCAATCCGAAATCTCCGAGCTCGAGTTTTTTGTTCCTTCGCGACTAGATGAAGACAGCTGTGAATATAGTGGGGAGCAGATGTAAACCAAGAGCGTGTTAATTTCGTTCTGTGGGCAAGAGTGTTATTCTTGGTTACTTGCCGTTACTTGTTTGTGTTATTGCAGTGTGTGTGTGTGTTGTGTCAGGGAGACGATTGGAATGCCAGCCGCAAGGTTCACGTTACGAGGGGGAGTTGATAAGTTCTCGGCCTGACCCAGAAGGACTTTAGGTATAGGCACGAAAGTTTCAGGCTATTCAACGTATTCTCCCCGAAGGTCTACACACTTGGCACTTTGTTGCTTCAACTTCTCTAACCCCTCCAAAAAAAAAGATTTCTCCTGGTCTGCAAAAAACTGTTCGGCAGCTGTTATAACCTCGTTATCACTTCTAAATTTCTGTCCTTTCAGAACTTTTTTCAGTCTAGGGAAGAGATAATAATCAGAGGGTGCAAGGTCTGGTGAGGAAGGTGGGTGGTCATTGCACTGAAACCCTAGGTTCTTCAGAAAATCCATTGTTCTTCCAGAGCCTTGTGAATGGGTGCATTGTCCTGCAGAAACAACACACTTCTTCTCAATTTTCTTTTCTTTAATAGCGTCCTTTAACTTAGCCAGAAGACTGCAGTAATACTCTGATGTTATGGTTTGTCCCTTTGCAAGGTAGTCTGATAACAAAACACCATCCTTATTCCAGAATATTGAGGCAAGCAGACCTACGGACCTCTGTGCTTTGAATTTCATTGACCTTGGAGATCCTGAGTGGTGCCACTCGCATGATTCCTGTTTGGTCTCAGGATCAAAGTAGTGGAACCAACTTTCATTCTGGGTAACAAGCCGATTCAAAAGATCGTCCTTAGAGTTCGCAAAATACTGCAAAATCACCTGAGAAGATGCTACATGTTTGCGTTTCTCATCGGCGTTCAAACGTTTGGGCACCCATTTCGCGGAAAGCTTGTGCATGTCCAACTGGTCATGGATTATTGACCAGACACGTTCTTTGGATATGTGCATGGTCTCAGCTATCGCTTGAAGTGAAATTCGTCTGTTACTCAAAATCAGGTCATGAACCTCATCCACTTTTTCCAGAGTTGACACTGACACAGGCCTCCCACACCTTTCACCATCTTCTGTGGAAAAATCACCACGCTTAAAGTTTGAGCACCATTTCTTCACAGTGGAGTGTGAAGGGCAATGTACACCCAATGTGTCTAGCATGCAACCATGGATTTCCTTCAGCGACTTCTGTTACAGGAAGAATAACTTCTTGACACCTCGCAACTCCTCCTTGGTAACTTCCACATTTGACTGCGCCATGCATCAACCAATGGCATGTAAAGGAAAAACTGTTAGTGATACGATCATCCAAGCTGGCACTTAAACTTCCAAAAGATCAACGGTTCAAATGCAATGCATGATTTCAGGATGACATGTGCGGAAGGGGGTTAGGCCGAAAACTTATCAGCCCCCCTCGTAGAACAAAGAATTTTTATGTAGACACGTGAAAACAGACTCGTGTCGAAGATGTGTGTAGGCAATTTGTACAGAAATTCCCAGGCGATTCACCTCCACATAGAGATACGGTTAGACATCTTGTCCTTAAATTATGAGATACTGGATCGTTAAATTGTAAAACACCTAAGCAAAAAAGACTGATTCTAACTGAAGCAAAACTCGATGAAATTGGTGCAGCGTTAGGACCTTCTCCAAACAAACCTCTATGCCGTGTTTCACAGGAGATGGGCATGTCAAAATCATCAGCACATACAGCCACTAAGCTACTAAAATTAAAACCGTACAGAGTTTCTTTAGAGCAATAATTACGGCCCCCTGACAACGTAAGTAGAGTAAATTTCTGTAATTGGGTTTTGCAGAATATTGTAGATTGTATTGTTCATCCACAGTTAATATTTTTTTTGGATGAGGCATGGTTTCACTTGCGTGGTCATGTTTGTTCACAGAACAATAGATACTGGAGCACTGAAAATCCCCGAATAATACACGAAGTTCCGTTACATGATGCAAAAATTGGTGTGTGGTGTGCTGTAAGTGGAAAAAGAATAATAGGGCCTATATTTTTTGAAGACACAATAAATTCAGAGAGGTACCGCACACAAATACTTGCACTGTTCTTTCAGTTGTTATCAGATAATGAGACACAATATGGGTATTTTCCTCAAGATTCGGCCACAGCCCATACCGCCGCTGATTCTTTGGATGCTATAAGGGAGGTGTTTGATGACAGAATAATTTCTAGAGGTTATGGTCTTCACGTTTGCCAGATCTTACAGAATGTGACTATTATTTGTCGGGAACCTTAAAAAATAGAGTCTACCGAAATAACCCTCATAGCATCGACGAACTAAAATACAATATAAGGGCAGACCTTGGAAGAATTACGGAAGAAGAAATTTTGCATGTGTATCAAAATTTCATCAAACGATGCCAGGAATGTGTGAATGTAGGTGGACATCACTTTGAACAACTCTTATAACACAGGTTAGTGCTCGTTATGCAATATTTATATAAATGTCTGCATATGTCCATAAAAATAAGCGGGCATTACAGGCCGCAAATGTCGGCATCTCCGTCAGCACCGCCTGCCACACTTCTCCCGATCTCTCGGCTGAATATCGAAATGAACGCACAGTATTATACTACGATTTATAAAATGATGAAATGCTAAATGAGAGCAGGGGGAAATTAATTTACAACACAATGAACAGAAAGTTTCAGAAGCATGGATTTTATCAATACACTTGCATGTGTACTTCGCCCCCTTTTAAAAGTAGTGCGTTTTCAGTTATGTTACTAATCATTAAAGGAATGCCTCAATAATTATACCTCACTGCATGATAAGATGGAAATTTGCAGTAAATATGGTAAGACATAATATTTCAGTTTTCTTGCATTAAGCGCCATTTAATGCAATTATATGTAATAAAATAATCAGTAATAGAGACATCTGGACCTCCTCTTATCTCTTATGAGGCTTCACCACTGTGGATATATTTAAATATAATAAATATATAACAAAAATGAAATACAGGGTGTCATTTTAATGGCGCCCACGGACCACAGATTCGTGTAGAGGACATCAAAACAAAGAACTTTTCTCCGTAACATTTTTCTCGTTAGTGCGTCAATTCGACGCTACAGCCGTTCAAAAAAGACAGTTTTGCCGCCTGGATGCTGGCAACCCAACACAACATTTGATCGTATCTGTGACGTCATTTCCTGCATAGAAACAGCGCACGGTAGGGTTGCAAGGAACACACAAATTTTGTGAAAAATGACAAACTAACAACCACATTATTAGCTGTAAAACGAAGCGAGAAACGCGTCCAGTAAACCGAACATCATAGCCTACCAGCCAGAAGATCAGCAGTCATCTCAGGGGAAGGGGGAAGTGAACCAACGATATGAGAAATGGTAAAAACGTATTCAAAATGAAGAGTCAATATCGGATTTTGTCTCAGCCTACATGTCAAATATCAACAACAATAACTTTTATTGTACTTACAACTTACATGTGGCTGTTTACG
Organism: Lepisma saccharinum; assembly: GCF_977018435.1. NCBI lineage: Eukaryota > Metazoa > Arthropoda > Insecta > Zygentoma > Lepismatidae > Lepisma > Lepisma saccharinum. Next base: position 136,395,119 of record NC_139230.1, read on the forward strand.
CCCAGCTACATGTCAATTATATTTGCAAATCTCGTTGCAAGGTTGATATCTACAGGTTTATGTCCAGATGCCTTGTGGTACTTTTGTGCTGATAACGGAAGTATCTGAAGTTCACGTTGTTACATTATGGCTAAAACATGTACAACCACAGTAACAATCTAATGATGAATCAGTGTCGAATATACTGCCCTGTTCAGAGTTGCAAACTATTACATGTGTATCCGGTGTGTAGATAAACACAGTCGTCGGAGAGTTTGTTTTACTACTATTTATATCCCTGTATTTTCAACCATTTTTGTCACTTGCCTCATAATGCCCTGAATATACATTATATTATTTGCTTACCTTTGGAATTTTGAGTTCTTTCATTTCTATTTTGTCATTTGTTCAGTGTGTCACAGACAACTAGTATCAGAAGGACGAAGTGGATAGACTAAATTGTAGATGCCAACTTGGTAACTAGATTTGTAAATATTTGACATGCAAGCTGATACAAAATTCGATATGACCACTTCCACTTGAATTCTATTTTCTTTCTCCCATTTTTCGTATCGTTTGTTTACTTCCTGTTAGGTTACAGAACGTGTTTTCTCGTTTTGTTTTACGGTACATAATGTGGCTGATTGTAGCTATGTCATTTTTCACAAACTATGTGTTTTCCTGGCAACCCCGTAACGCATCGCTTCACGAAGGGATATGACGTCACAAATGCAATCAAATGTTGTGTGTGTTTGCCAGCATTCAGGCGGCAAAACTGGCTTTTTTGAACGACTGTAGAGCCGAAACGACGCTCCGAGAAAAATGTTACTGAAAAAAGTTGTTTGTTTTGATGTCCTCTAAACATTTCCGTGCTCCATGGGCGCCCTGTATATTATTATATTATATTTTATATATATATATATGGGGGAAGAGAACCTAAAAAACGATTGGTAGATTTGAAAACCTGCCCCCCCCCCCTTTCAAAATAAGTTCAGACGTCCCTGCCCCTACGATCGCCGGATTTAATGCCATTGGACTATTTCTTGTGAGGTCGTATGAAGAGTATGGTGTACGAGACTCCTGTAGAGACAGAGGAAGAATTACTGGCACAAGTTATGGTCACTGCACAAGAGATTGACGGGACAACAGGTGTGATGGAGCAAGTGTATCGGAACATGATTCGTCGGTACAATGTGTGCAATGATGTTGGTGGTCGTCACATCGAGCCACTGTTGTAGTTGAGCAGTGCCGTATACGACACATCCAGTGCAGAAGACAGAAACAAATTGTTGCATTCCACTGTCGACACAGGTGTTCAGGTGTTATTGTGATCAATGAATAGTACGTTTCTTTTTTGTTCCCTTGGCATTGTTACCAAATATTTTTTTTTGTATTATGGACGGAGTCACACGTCATTCACTTCTGTACCTTACGTAACACCACATTTAACATGGTTGTAATAAATGATTACACTTCAGGACATCAGGTGATCTTCTGACATCATGTACTGCCTACCCGGTTGCATACCAACACAGGCACATCCGACACATTGTCATGGTTGTAGCATGGAAACTGTACGTTTCCAGACATGGGTTTCTATTCCAAATATTGTCTACTCAGTCCCCTCTACTAGCCCTAGGAGTTTGTAAGGGGAATTTACGAGCAGCCCGTATAGCAGCAATAGTTAATTGATAATGTAATTCAACTTGTGACTAATACTGCACTGTTCACTTAGTCAAATTTCCATCACAAACCCCTTCCCACCACCATCCCAAAAGTCGGGTGGATGCAAAGAGCATCCTGAAACCTGCATGTAGGCAGCCCTGACCTAAATACTTCCTTTCTTCATCTAATGGATTAAATATGGTGTGCCTAAGGTGTAAACATTTTTAAATGTACAGTAAAACCTCATTAATCCAGACTAATATGGGGGATAAGTTGACCGGTTTAATGAAAGTCCGGATTAACTGAAATAACAGTAGAAAGTGTTGGGCCTCCCCCATGGCGCAGTGGTAGCATCATTGCCTTGTAATCAAGGGGTCCCAGGTTTGATACCCGGTGGAGGCACAAGTGGTTCGGATCCCACTTTAAACGGTAGGTCCAGTCCCGATTAGCCTTACTGTGCATAAAGTGGACTTAAAACACCAACTCAAACCAAACAGTAGAAAGTGCATTAAAACTCCATTTATAGCAACAAAACAAGTCTATTATTGTGTATTTAGAGGGCATAGGCCTAAATACACTATACAGTACAGTACAACGTCTGCGGGAAACAGAATTTCATCAGTGGTTGACTGCCTTTTCTTTGGGAAGTTCTCTTGTTGACTTCTAGCCACATTTAATACCTTGCATTCTACTTTTTTTCTTTTTTTTGCCTGTCCGGATTAAGTGAAGTCTGGCTTATCGGGGTCCGGATTAACGAGGTTTTACTGTATTATGACAAATATATAAATTTTGAATTTAACATAATTTTGAGGAAAAATCCCCCTCACAAAATTTTTGATGGCACTGTCCATGCCATTACCCCCCCCCCCCCCACCCTGTGGGCATCTCTGTATAAAACAAGTAAAAAAAGTAAAGTGGTCCCCTGTGCATTGCACCATGCCATGAAGGCATATAGGGGTGTGTGGAGTTAGGTCCCCATACTTTCTTGATCACAGCCAAAGGTGGGGGTGATGTGATCAGCACCACGCCCCTGGCCACCTTTACCAGGAAAAAAAAGAAAAATAGAAACACTCACCCGACACTGAAAACATTTTAAATTTTTGCACCTGTTAACTGCAGTTCTTCTCCTTCAGGTCAGAGAGAAAACAGTTCTAGCTTACATGAGGACAATCAATAGTTTGAATAGTTACACACACAATGTAATGAAAAATACAATTATCATGTTCCACATATTTATTTGAGAAACCCAATTGGCTTACAAAATGTCTCTCAGTGGCTCATACATTCATATTCTGAATCTTTAATTTAACATGTACACATTCTTTCCCTCTTTCAAAATTAGCAAAGCAACTCTCTGATACACAAAAGTGATCAACTGAAGGTTCTCATATTACAAAAAAATTAACAAATCAGTATATGTAATAGGTTTTTTTTTTTGTGGGGGGGTTCAATGTACAACACAGGATGGTATATATGGTATCAAATATACATTGTTAACACACACATAAACATTATATGAAAATATTTTTATGCATTATTGGGCATAATCGTTTTTCTTTGGAAAACAGCTCTAAATCTCATTTTCAGAATAAATATTTATTTTTGGTACATTAAAATAACGTTTTTATTAATACATTATTTTAAAAGTGTTATAAAAACAGCAAAATGATTCCACTTTGGCATATTGTATGAAAACTCTTTTGGCATATTATGCGTTATGAAAGACAATTTTTTCCAAGTATAGGAACAAAAATACAACAAAATATTGTCAATTTTAATGACTAGCTCTACCAGTTATCCTCCTATAAGAAAAAAAATATATAAAAAAATAATATACATGACTTAGTAAATAAAGTGAAGTAAAAATTAAACCTGGAATAAATTCATTGCAAGTGATTTCGATGGATACAAGATACACGAGAATGATACAAGAGTTATTAGTGAGAAAAATGCATGTTAAAAATATATATACAGACTAAAGATAATGTTATGTAATTTGTTTGTAAAAAGTTGTTTATGTTTATGATGAAAGGACCGAAACTTAATTTGAACAATTTAAAGCATATTATTGATTATGATAAAAAATAAACTCTTGTACTTTTTGGGACGTTTTTCTCATATACATGTAAATAAAATTAATTTACAATTCTTATTCTTATGCATAGTATTCCTTTTAGTATTATTGGTTCTTGAGTGCTTCTCCATTGTGTGCTCATATAATGTTCTTCAATTTTCTTGTGATGTATGGTTGGCACTAGAGTTCCTTAATCAGTGCAAATATTGTATAATGCACATGGGTTCTTAACACAAAATACTATACTATGGACATAGTGTTTACATATGAAAAATACAAATTTTAATATTGCACTTCATTATGTCTTATTTCATACCAGAATCCAGAATCAAACTAGCCAATGATCTTTACGCCTGAAAAGTCTGATTGCAGATTATGTAGATATAGATATATCTTAGCTTTTGAATCTTTATGGAAATGTGCAGGTATTCACCAATTGTTTTGATGCAAACAGTTGCCATTACAGTTGCAGAATAAGTGATGTTTAGTTGTTTCTCCTTAGTTGCTTTGCTCTTGGGGTGTGCATGTGTGTGTTGTTATGCATGCACTTATTGTGTGTAAGGGTGGATGAAACAGTTACTGAAATTCTTGGAAGATATTCTTATAAAATAATATAACATTATATAGACAAATCACTGCTCTTCACATTTTTTTTTGTATGTGACATAATTAGTACAGTGGTCATTTTTGCTTGCATTAAATATGTTTTAGATTTGAAATGTTTATGGAGTTGTTGCTCAAACTCAAGCTCCATATTGATAATTGTTTTTTTTTTTTGATAAGTGCTTTATTAACGTCAATAACCATCATCCAAAGAATATATACAAAAATAAACAACAATGCACAAAAAAATCCTCCTCCTTTCTTTCTCTTTTTTTTGTACACATTTTTAAGATGGCAATCATAATGCTATGAGAGGCTTTATATCCATATTTTGAAAGCCATAATGCAAATATAGTCTTTTATTGATTGATTTTGTTGGTGTTTTAAGTCCACTTTATGCACAGTAAGGCTAATTGGGACTGGACCTACAGTTTAAAGTGGGATCCGAACCACTGCGTGCCTCCACCAGGTATCGAACCTGGGACACCTTGATTACAAGGCAATGACGCTACCACTGCGCCATCGGGGAAGCCCTTTATAGTCTTTTATGATAACAATTCATGTCTTTCCTGTTCACAGTAAGAGATGAATGAATGAATTTCAAAGAAAAGGTTGAAAATGTCAGCTGCCTAGAGTATTTACATTTCCTATGCATACATGCTAAAGGGTTGAGCACAACCAAAAAGTTAGTATGGATGTTTCAGATCACATAACCTGGTATACTTTGTAAAAAACAATCTGAGTTTTTAGAAGAGTTTCTCAAAAAATAACATGAAATGGTATACGGTGCAAAGATAACAAGCATGGTAATTTTCAGCTTCTATTTTGCTATTTAGCTTTTCTGATATTTCATTTACCCATGTGCTATTTTTGTTAAAAAAAAAAAAAACTTTCACAAATTTACAGGTGATTCATTTTTCTAATGCATACTCCTACCAGAACCCCTGACTTCCTCAAAATACTATATGTTCTAAAAAAATACCCAATTCATACAAGTATAAATTTTTCAATAAATGTTACAAATTGTCAATTTTATTTGTATGGTCCAAGGAAAAAGAGGGTTATTCAAAGTGTAGTTGACAACTCTAAACACTTACTGTAATAGTAGTTTATATTTATAATTATTTAAATGAAAAGAGGTATCAGATGAAAGCTTACATCTCAGAGAATTTACTCACAATGAGAATTTCTTAATGTGTAAAACATGTATAACCTTACACATGTCAAGATGGTCAGACTCATCTTACACTTTCTCCAACATCTCATGTTTCTATGTTTGCAATTGCATGCACACTCAATACCACTTAAGAATGGTGGTGCTGTAGATGGTTGATGTTGATTTGGAAACAAACATGTTTCCAACTGATGATTGCACTGCGATACTACTTTTTGTTTCATGATAAGCAAACACATAGGAAGACTTCTCACTACATGAAGCTATTTTGACACTGAACTCGGTAAGCCATGCCATGTCCTGAACTGCCATCTATTGGAAATTTAACTACACTTTCTCTAAGGTAATAAATACATTATTTGTTGTAAAGAAGCATTAACTATTTATACGTTGGTTATGTTGTCGATTTCAATTTGAATAACTCTCTATTTCAATTTGAAAGTTATATTGGATAATATAGTACCACAACTCAGGCCCGTAGCCAGGTAGGGGCCAGGCGAGGCTATGCCCCCCTGCTGCCGTCAGCCTCTGTACCTTTGCTGCTCTTTTTAGACAGAAATCTGTGACTTTGACGTCATCATGCAAATTCCCTCTGCATCTGCATCAAAGGTCAACAGATCCCAAGTTTTGGGAACGAAGCGGAGTTTCATTGCTTCGGCCAGGGAAGAATATACTGTAGGCACTATCATTGAATATTGTACATTTTTGTGTGATTATAAATATCTGTATCATCAAAAGTAGTATGGATTGTGTAGTAAGGGATGATTTCAATAGCAGTCAATTAACATTTCAAGCAAAGCGAAGTTTTTGTATATTTTTATAACCCCCCCCCATCCCCCACACATGCACATAATTCACCTTAATTTAACACGGTTAAACTTTTGAAAAATGGACTTTGTTTACAAAGCCCCCCTGGAGATCAATTCTAGCTACAGGCCTGCCACAACTACCATTGCCATATTACCAATTAAGGTAAAGTCAAATTAATTACATTACAAAGTCCAGTTTGATTGTGTGATGTTGAACTAAAGTTTTTAGTTACGGGCATATATCTTAATGGATGGAATAATGCTCTAAAATAACAGTCAAAAAATAAGTTTCTGAAATATCAGTTTGAAAACTTGAGCATTTCGATGTAGATCATGCAATTTTTTCTTAATTAGCTGTCAACTTAACTTAGTGAAAACACATGAAGTTATGTATAAGTGGACAAAACATTAAAACAACATGTATAATACTATAAAAACTCAATTATCTTAATGTTTACAAAACACTGCTCATGACTATAGTACATTCACTGTACACACATATGGAAGAACTGTATGGGACACCCTTCATCTGCAGCTTGGTTAATGTTTTGACAAACAAGATAAGAACAGTAATAATATTTCTGCAATACACTAGAAAGCATTTTTGGTGCAATATGAAACCTTGACGTTAATCATGCTACAATAAAAATTACAAAAGTTTTTCATGCTATGTAGCGTGTGCCAAGTTCTACAACTTTTGCTATTGGCTGCATAGATATGAAACTATTTGTTGAGATCAAATTAATTTGAAAGCAAGCACGAGAAAAACTATGGCTTTGAAACATAATTCAGTAATATATATTAAGTCAGAATCAAAAATGCATATTTTAACAAAAACAAGCTATAATGTACCCTTAAAGTAATTTATCAATATAATATCTGTTTGTTCAAGAGTTTGGATGAATTAAAATTAAAGTAGTTGCAAATGTGCACCTGAAAGGAATCAAGAAATAAGAAGCAGGTAAAACTTACTACTGAACATGACATACACACATACACCTGCAAAGCATCTGCGTTTCACATTTGAACATTATTTAACACCACAGTGATTCACGGGCAGCGTAACACCTTTCAGACACAACTAATTGTGATATTATTGCACATTTTTGTTGGATGCATCAGTCCTTGCAGGAATCTATTGCACAAGCGCCATCTCCAACTTGTTATAATGCTCAGCTTCCTCGAGCTGTGCTACTGTCAAAATGTCCGAGTTTCTCCATGCTGCCTGCACGTGCATTGTTGTTTTTCTTCTGGGATGTACAGTACCAAGGTCTCTTGTCTGAGTTGTTGCTGTGAAGATGGATTGCAAGGTAGAGCAGAGGTGAATTTTGGACCTGATAAATGAGCTGAGTGACCAAGCAAACAAATAATCATACATGTATTGCTGAAAATTAATAATTTTTAAAATATTTCAGTGAGCACCACGCTGCCTGTGCGTGTAATGGCATTACGGAAAAAGCAAACATGGTGGTACAAAACCACACAACATTCATTTCATGAACAATAAAGCTATATATTATAAAAATATAAAGCAATCATTTCAGATGTTTAGCCAAATGTTCAGTGGTGTGTAAAATGAGAAAAAAAAATATTGTTGCTGAAACATTAATACATTATGTGTGATTACATGTCAGTGAGCGCAATGCCACTGTGTGTGCAATTATGTTTACGAAGGGAACGCGTGCACTGTGGTGTTAAATATAAATTAACACAACTCTAAAACTTGATTTAAATCTTATTTGTACTCTGTCATTGTGAGTTTCACTGGAGAATAAAATGGTGTTTGTTGTGAAGAACTTCACAATTCATTATATTACAGTAACAATTTCAGTTGTTAAAATCTTTGAAGTTTAGAGCATTTAGTGACTAGACTTTAAAATGCTATTTCAGTTATTATTTAACACCATGTAATTATCACAGTATACACAGACATTCAAATTGTACATGTAGTTTAAAGAACTGTAAAATGAAGTAACATTGCACAGAACTTGTTTATCAACCCTTCCGTTACTTTCTATTGTATGAAATATTACAAGTATGCTCATGTAGACAAATCAAAATATACATGCATATATTTCATCCAACCTTTTCAAACTTAAAATTTATATTTCTTAACAATCATCTGCACCTAAAATATATTTATAAACATAGAAGTTAAAACTAAAATTCAGGTTGGGTATCTGATTCTTGGTAACTAAATTACATGAGCTGCAATGAATTACATAAACCACACATATTCACAGAGCACTGATTACAGTGATAATTTACTATTTAGAGTAAATCTTTTCTAACCTAGACATTTTTCAAAACATTACCAGAGAGCTCTTCTTGTTACGTTGAAGAGAGATCAGTTTCTCAGTGGCATATGCAGGGTTCCAAGTAATATGTTCATAAACTTTTTTTTAATGTGGATAAAGAAAAAAAAATCAAGTTCTAATCTTATCAGGCAACTTAAATTTTACAAGAAAAATACTCTCATGAATATACATAATGTTCAAGAAGCTTTGTACTGCACCATTCTAGAACAATCAGCTATATGTCTGCCAAACTAAATCAGTAAAATAAAAGTTTCCTTCTCTGAATTAGAACACTTCCTGTAGAGCATATTCTAATGTAATGACATAATTTATCTGAGACAGAAAAAAGAAACAAATGTGAATGGCGAGTATTAAAATAAATAAATAATCTACACATCACATGGAAAACTATTAGTATAGATTCCTTTTAGTGTACGATTACTGTACTAAATTGTATTTCTAATAAAACTTTTCTTGTAAATATTAACATGATCCTATCTTATATCTAATGACAAAAATTTATTATGCAAAACAAGGTTTAAAAATCAATAAAATTACACAGAAGTCATAACTCCAGATACATTTTTGTTGATATGACATGGTTTGTTGAACATGACCAATTTTGCATTTTGAACTGCTATTATGTTTAAAGACAATAAAAAAATGTATATATCAATAGTACATGTGACATAAAATAATTACAAACTTTGGTTGTTGCACTTTGTGTACATTCATCCAAAATGTGTCCTGCAGTTTATAATATTTTGAAAACCAAGGTTGCACTATATATTACAACAGAAAGGGAAAGAGAGAAGACATAAAGAGCTTTTATATATGAGGGCATGCTGAAAAGTAATGCCTCCTATTTATTTTTTATGGTGTAAACCCATTTTGGATTTTGAACAACCATGCATTGTACTCATCAGACTTTCCTGCTTCTCCATTCCAAGTTTGAAACTTCTATTGCCAGGGGATGCTGAACTATAGTGAGGAAAATGGCAGCATGTAACCATACTATGTCTGTGTGCCTGAAGCAGCGTGCCATGATCGAGTTTCTGATGCAGAAAATGTGCCCCAATTGATATTAATTGAAGAATGAAGGCTTTTTATGGGGATGAATGTGTAGACGTCATTACCGTATGATGTTGGGCTGTTTGTGCTCATAATGAAAACCCCAGCCAAGGAACTCTCAATGTGCGAGACAAAAGAATGGAGTGAAAGGCTGCATATTGTAACTGATGAAGGCCATCGGAATCATGTCAATGAACTCATTAGAGAGAACCATCGCATAACCCAGGCAGAACTTGCAATCATGGGGTGAGTGCAGGCAATAATTGCAGATCTGGGACACTTTGGGTGCCTCGGAAGCTCACTCCTGACATGGAACAGAAGAGACTGGACATTAGCCAACAGTTGCTTCAGCGCTACAAACTTGAAGGTGGTGCATTCTTAAACAATATTGTCACAGCTTAAGGAACACTTGAGAGGAGTTCACTTTGATTCTGGTGATGCAGTGCAAATAGAAGTGAGGTTGTTGCTCCGTCGTCAAGATCAACAATTCTACAGTGACGGCATTAAGAAACTGGTCTCTTGTTGGCAGACATGTGATGATTGGCAGAGTGATTATGTGGAAAAGTAATTGTGTTGATATGGACAAAAAAGTTATAGAAAGTTACCTGCATTTCTTACATTAAAATAAATTCAACCATTTTCCAATAATACAAATTAGGAGGCATTACTTTCCAGTTTGCCCTCATACAAATAAAATTTTGAATGAAATGTAATTTAAGTATCACCCTGCATACACCACATGTCAAAAAATGAAATTTTTATGACACAAGAACACACAACATGACAACATTTGAATGCAATTAACCACAAGCACATCATCGATTTGGATTCATGATTAAGAGAAAATTCAGATTAGTGAACTAAAAACCCAATCAATCCATTTAAAATGTCTTGGGTCAATTATGTTTCAAAATATATCATTTCACAGAAGAACCTTTACGTTGAAAGAAACAATTCACACTATCATGCAATGAAAAATCAAAGATGCAGTTTTATGAAATATATACAAAACCACTAGCAACTTCTGAACAAAAGGCCTCTGCTTCTTTCTCATGTGTAAAATATATGGAAGCATGACTAAAGTTCTTTGGTATATCAAGTAGTTTTGGTTTTGGTGCCATTGTGAACTGAAAAATCTTGACAAATATCATCAGGAGATTGGTCATGAAAAATTATTTGCATACATCATGCCTGCAAATTAAGAAGAAAAAGGGAAACAATTAAACAAGCAGATTTAAATAAATAAAACCGTTAAAATAATAATAATAATAATAATAAATGCTAAAAAAGAAACAAAATTGCAGAACAAGAAAAGTTACATTAAAAGCAAAGCACACTCACACAGACATGCCATTGTATTCTCAATATCAACAACAAGTGAATATGATCCATTGATACAGTGACATGTAACACATAAAAAAAGATGCATGATGAATAGAGCACAGATTTGAAGGTACTAAAACTGTACAAATATGCAGGCAAAAAAGAACAAAAAATTTGCAAGAAAAATAATAGGCATTAAAAAAAAGAATTACTTTTTAATATTGTGGGTAAGTAAAATTCTAAAATTAAAAATTTCTCATCCAAAATTTAATCCTTTCATAAAATTAATGACTGGTTATGTATGAAGATTGAAGATCTTCACTTTAAAATAAATAAATATTATATATTTACACATTTTTATTTAATTAAAAAACAGAGAAATTTAATTGTTTTATATACCTAGGTATACAATTCTGAAATCATGGAGAGTAATAGTGTATAACTGCTTCTGGCTACTACACAGTTATAAAATGTTAATTTTTCTTTTTAGAAAAAATACTCTGAAATAAAAAAATAACTGCAGGACTGTAAAGCAAAAGTTACTTATCATTTGAAAATGTCATTCATTTTCTTGTTTGGACTAGTATTTATATTTATTCACACACAAAGATGGCTTTTCCCTCACACATGGAAAGATTCAAGATTATGGCCAGAGAAGTCAACATTTATACTTTTATTAATTGAGGTTATGCAACTTTTAGCCATAATTGGTGGGAGAATTTCTTCTCAAACCACCAGGGGAAATTATGAAAAATGTCAGTGGTGTGATTCCATTGTTGTAGCACTAAATAAGGTGCACACAAACAAATTTTCACATTTGATACAATATTCACTGATTTATGCACTTATGATCAAAATTGGTACTAGCAGGTGAAATAGGCAATTTTAGGCACAACAGAATTTACATGTGGTGATTAATGTACCTTGAAACACACTGCTGCTCCAAAAGCTTTTACTCACTGGAATAAAATTAGCATTTAGGGCAAAAATTAAGTCTCTAATGATAACCATACTTAGGAGAGACATTTCATTTCTGCCATTGCATAAATATCTCTCTTCTTCTTTGAACATGTGGCACATAGTGATTCGGATTCCACTTTAAACTGTAGGTCCAGTCCCGATTAGCCTTACTGTGCACAAAGTGAACTTAAAACACCAACTCAAACTCAAAACTCTGTGAACATGCAACCAGGTCACAAAATATCAACATTTCTCTTTTGTGTTTCGTAAGTGTTTACTGTCTCCTACTTCACTTATTAAGGGTCAGTCAGTGGAAAACAGGCTACCTCGTATATCTCCATGTGTAGATGCCGGGGCTCCATGAAACTCCTGCCACTGGAAGGCGGTTCAGTTGTTGCCCGGTAGATGGCAGTCATGTCACAGGCTTGTGTGAAGCAGTGCGAGTGTGAGTGGTGTGAAGTGCCATCTGGCATATCATGGAGGCCGGTAAGTAATTGCATTAAGCCGTCATGCGTTTCCTGGTGGCGGAAGACACTAAAGTCGTTTTCACATTCAGAAGACACAACGGCGCTTATGGAGAAACCGCACAGTGTTGCCAATACAGCGCTAGCTCATATCGCCGGGAAATGATGAGCTTCCTTCACAATTAAGGTGTTACATATTTTGTATATATAATGATAATTATATGTAACTATTAATATTATACTGTGAACGTTACAGTTCATTAGCATGTCATTTTACCATTAGATTTAATTTAATACACAGGCACATTTAATATTCATTCGCCTTTCTCTGTAATTATTTCATAGAATAACATTGAAATATGGTAATGTGTTACATATATATATATATATATATATATATATATATATATATATAAATTCATTAATGTTACCCATATTTTGTCACATGTTGGAAAGCCTTTCAAGGGTTAATATGGTGTCTATGAATGTATGTGTACGTTGGAAACTGAAAGGTGATCTTCATTTCAGTATTAATGTCGACAGTAATGTAAACAAAAACAACGTGTATTTGCGACAGCACTAATGTTGCTCACAACAGCAGCATTGGGAATAATTGTCAATTATTAAATTTAAGTAACTGCAATTCTATTATAACAAACTGCATGAAGTTAATATTTTTACTGAATGGAAATAAATAACAAATCGAAAACTTGGTGGTGATTAGCTGGAATGCTGCGGTGAGTCAGTTCAAGATGGCCAGACAACGTCTCCTTACTTCGCGTGCAGTTCGGGTTAAAAAGAAACTCCAAATGCATGGAAGTAATATTTCTGGGAACCTATGAGTGGTTATAAAAAATAATTCATTATTTTCTCCACAACTTTGTCACTGGAAGTTTTTATTTGGAATTACAGAATAAAAATGGCCAGCGACGACATTTTCTACTGCACGAATATAAAAAATCTCCACATACTTTATTTGAATAATTTTTAATGCGAATATGCTTTAAGGTATTGATAAATTCTGAGCACCACCATCACCTATGACAATTAAAAAACAGTGTCAATTTTTCTCATAATGAATGCTTCAATTTAACGGCATCTTTCAACGTTAGGAATGAAAACAATGTAAAAATTTTGTTTTCGCAGAAAATTTGCATTTTTAATTTATCTAAAATTATGTAAGCAAGTTACCAGTTTTTTGTGTTCACCATCGTATTCTCTACAAAATTTCCTGCAAAACTGCAGGTACCGATTTTACGTAAGCTAAATTTGTAAATCGAGAAATTTCACAACAGCGCGCTTGTATTTTCCCATAAGAAAAGCATTGTCCATAAGAGCCCATTGTGTCTTCTGAACGTGAAAACGACTTAAGTAACCGAGACATTCACAGTTGAATTACAGCAGTGTATGGGGAACATAGTTTATCTCTGTCAAGGGTAAAGGAGTGGAATTGGAGGTTTTGTGAAGGAAGAACATCACTGCAGGATGATCCATGACCTGGACCATCTGTCACTGTCACAAATGATGACCTCATCCAACATCTGATTGACAGTGTACAGTGGAGCATATTGCACAGACCACAGGGGCAAATCAAGGCACGGTGTTTAACATCATGAAACACTGCCTCCAGTATCAGAAGGTGCACACACAGTGGGTTCACAATAATCTGATTGCAGAACAAATGCTATTTCACATGGGAATGGCACTAGAGATGCTCCTTCGATACAACCAGGAAGGCAGCGATTTCCTCTGTTGAATTGTCATGGGGGATGAGTTTGTGTGCCATCTGTATGAATCAGAAACCAAGCGCCAAAGTCAGCAGTGGAAGCACCCCCACTCACCACCAGCAAAGTAATTCAAGGCTATGCAAAGTTCCCATGGTCATGTGCTCCTCACATTGTTCTTTGAGCACAAGGGGATCCTGCTTGTCGAATTTTGTGAGAAAGGTGCAACTGTTACTAGCGTGCAATGTACAGAAACTTTGATGTGCCTGCGTCAGTCCATCCAATCCAAGAGACCAAGTGTGCTGTCACATGGGGTGATGGATGTTATTACATGATAATGCACAGCTGCATAGAGCCAATGTTGTCTGGGGACCTATTACACAGATTTCGGTTGGAAATACTCCAGCACCCACCTAATAACCCAGACATGTCCCCATGCGATTATGCCATCTTTGGTGAGCTGAAATGGGCACTGCGTGGTTGCTGGTTCAACTTGGATGCTCAGGTGAAGGATGCAGTGAGTGATTGGTTGTTGCAGAAACCACCCACCTGCTGCCAGGACAGTGGGACAAATGTCTCAACGTCTATGGGGGTTACTTTAAGGTGAGGACATAGTTTAATATAGGATAGCTTGTTTTCAACTGACTGACCCTTATATATATATATATATATATATATATATATATATATATATATATATATATATATATATATATACACACACACCGTGCGTTCATTTCGATCTGCAGCCGAGAGATCGGGAGAAGCGTGGCGGGCGGCGCTCACGGAGATGCCGACATTTGCGGCCTGTAATGCCCGCTTATTTTTATGGACTAATGCAGACATTTATATAAATATTGCAAAACGAGCACTAACCTGTGTTATAACACGCAAAAGTTCTTCTGTAATTCATCACACAAATAAATACGCTTTAGAAACGATGTTAAGAGCCACAGATAATAAAACATTTTAATCATAGTTTTGACCAGTAACGTCCTGCTTAAGTTTATATCCTTGAAAAAGTTTTGTATCGATGGGGATCGTTTGGAGGTTTCGAATGTACAACACTGTATCAAGATTACGCTGCAGACGAAACCGTCAAAAGTCAATGGTTTTCGTGAGCTTTCTTGCAATCCGAAATCTCCGAGCTCGAGTTTTTGTTCCTTCACGACTAGATTAAGACAGAGCTGTGAATATAGTGGCGAGCAGATGTATACCAAGAGCGTGTTAATTTCGTACTGTGCGCAAGAGTGTTATTCTTGGTTACTTGTCGTTACTTGTGTTATTGCAGTGTGTGTGTGTGTTGTGTCAATGAGACGATTGGAATGCCAGCTCAAGTTTCACTTTAGAACAAAGAATTTTTATGTATGACACTTACATGAAAACAGACTCGTGTCGGGAAGTGTGTAGGCAATTTGTACATAAATTCCCAAGCGTTTCACCTCCACATAGAGATACGGTTAGACATCTTGTCCTTAAATTACGATAAACTGGATCGTTAAATTTTAAAACACCTAAGCAAAAACGAGTGATTCTAACCGAAGCAAAACTCGATGAAATTGGTGCAGCGTTAGAACGTTCTCCAAACAAACCTCTACGCCGTGTTTCACAGGAGATGGGCGTGTCAAAATCATCAGCACATACAGCCACTAAGGTACAAAAATTAAAACCGTACTCTTATAACAAAGGTTAGTGCTCGTTTTGCAATATTTATATAAATGTCTGCATATGTCCATAAAAATAAGCGGGCATTACAGGCCGAAAATGTCGGCATCTCCGTCAGCGCCGCCCGCCACGCTTCTCCCGATCTCTCGGCCGATGATCGAAATGAACGTACGGTATATATATATATGGGATAAAAGAGAGGGGAAGGTCTAAAGTTCCGAATACTACCGCTAGAGCGCAGTTGCGTAACCAACCACTCGAGTGCACATGCTCATGCCACCAAGGACCCTTCAGTTCAGTTCCGAGTAACATGGCCACCGTGCAGCACAAGGTTTTCTGTGTTCTTGAGTTTGGCAAAACTGAATCAGCAGCAGCAGTGCAGCGAGCATTCCGTCTTCAATTCTGTATAGAACCACCAATTAGGAGGAGCATATACCGTTGGTTTAACCAATTTCAGCAAACTGGATGTGTCTGCAAAGCAAAAAGCACGGGCCGACCGTGTGTGTCAGAGGAGGATGTGAGATGAATTGAAGGCAGTTTTGTGCGCAGTCCTAGAAAGTCAACTAATGCAGCTAGCAGAGAACTTGGAATACCTCAAGCAACTGTATGGCGAGTTTTGAGATGCCGTTTACTGTACAAACCATACCGCTGACAACTTGTACAGGTGCTTGTAAAGAGTGACAAACAAAAGCGTATTGAATTTTGTGAGAACATGCTAGACAAAATGGAGGATGACACATTTCTCCCACACGTAGTGTTCAGTGACGAAGCGACATTTCACCTTAGCGAAAGAGTGAACATGCACAATGTTCATATATGGGGTATGGAAAATCCCCATGCCACACTGCCACATGAGAGAGACTCACCACAAGTAAATGTGTTTTGTGCCTTATCACACAGAAAGATTTACGAACCACTTTTTTTTTTTTTTTTGCGAAGAGCACTGTAAGTGGGATTTCGTATCTCGTCATGTTGGAACACTGACTTGCTCCTCAACTGATGAAGCTTCCCAAAACATTTTTCAACAAGATGGGGTATGTCAAACAAGCCGTGTACGTACCACCTGTACCATGAACTCTGGGCAACCTGCAGAACCGTATCACAGCTGCAGTGAACTCGGTTACACAAGAGATGCTTCTTCGTGTGTGGGATGAGTTCGGCTACCGCTTTGCCGAGCAGCAGGCGTCGGCCATATTGAACATCTGTAACCTCTATTGTAAGTTTGTAAACTTTAGACCTTCCTCTCTCTCTTGTATGTATATTATTAATATGTAATGTATATTCAAGGAAATATACATGAATGAAAGTGTTTCCATCATTTTGAATAACCCTGTATTACTGGCCAAATAATATGACCTATATGAATTCATTCACAACTGGAACGGTTTATATGAGAGACTTTAGAAACAAATGATTACACTGTCAAGGCCACTTTAGAGAAAAAAAATCATTACACCAAGAAGTTCCAATGAGGATGGTGGCAGTCGCTACTGAAATTAATAGAACAAAGAAAAAAACAGTTTCGTGGATAAAGTGAGTACTAGTTTCTCTGTATTTATGATTTCTAAGAAATAAAAGAGTCAGTACCCATCTTGTATCAAATATGACAAGATGAAACAATGAATATTGCATAACAATTTATGTCATTATATATGCTATTTATGGGCCACAAACATTTTTTTATGTACATAAGAAAACCTAATTTGTGAGTAAATTAAAAGGTCTTCTAAAAATTTTACTTTCAAGTAAATTCAATGTTCAGACAACAGCTTGGAAGTTTGAAAAATACAGTATTTACTCATGCATAATGCACACCTTTTCCAAAATTTTTGCCTCCAAAGCCTGTGGTATTATGCACGGAATAATTCAGACAGCCAACATGAAACCGTACAGGGTCATTCCATGATTTTGACACTTGCATTGATTTCTCATGTTTACGGAACCCTATCAAGTTATATATCGTTGTATTGCTTAAATTCTGCAGTTTCTGAACATGGCAACAGTATTTCATTTAAGGTGGTGACACTAATTTGCAATGCGGTTGAAATAAGCTCATCACATAATGAAGGAATGTTCTGATTTTTATGGTACTTTGGATGAAAGAAAAGATAAGGAAAAAGAAAATAATAATTACAATGTATTACTGGCCAAATAATATGACCTATATGAAATGTAAATTACTTAATGGAAAAAATCTTGTGCTACTAACTGCTAATTTGAGGGTCCTGAATGTGCCTCTCATAAATGTTTTGCTAGTCATAAAAAGTATATATTTTGAAGTTCTTTTTAGAAAAAGTAAACAGGAAATAAGCAAAACCATGTATAAAAGTTTAAAGGCCATTTGCCACAATTTTTCACTTTGTAATGTAATGTATTTGTTTGGTGAGAAATAATAGAAAATAACTTCCTGAGCACTGCAAATCCACAATGTAATTTTGATCTCGCTTTCTACTATTACAGAATAAATAAGCTGGTTAAAGAGTGAAAGCTTTGGGATGCTAAACACAGTGGAGGGAGAGAGGGGAGGTGGCATGGGTTGGTGACTTATTTTTTACACAAGAGGCTATTCTCCTCTTGTTCCACATAGCAAAAGGTGACTCATTGAATAGGTATGATGTCATTCACTTTTGATCGGCATAGCAACAGCTTTACAACCTACAACTAAGAAAGCCATTTCTTGAATCTGGATAATACTGTGCATTACATACGAGATATAATTTTTTGTCACTTTTCCCCATCAAAAACCAGGGTGCACATTACAGGCGTAAATATGGTATTCATGCTTATGCTAGTTAACTGATTGAAAACATGCATTTTTCATGCATAACTACACACATGCACACATACAAATAATAAAAGCAGGAACAAATTAATTAATTTGTCAAGTAAAACACTTATTTTCTCACATTTCAGTGAATTAACAGCATAAAATATCAAATTCAAATTTTGTATGAATTTTAAATATATTCCTAACTGAAATAGAATCAAATTTACACATGAAAACAACCATGCATTTTATGCATGCATAATAAATTACACATGCCTACAACCTAATGTGTGTGGAAAGAATTACTTACAGTGAACTTAAAAAAAAATCCTCAAAAATAAAGAACTGCAAAACAGTCATTCATTTTAAAAAGGTGTTGAGAGGTAATTCATCATTTCGATCATGATGGACTGGTTGTGATGATCTGCAACAGTTAAATGACACTAAAATCTAGCCAAAGAAACAACACATGTGCAAAAAAAATAACTAAATTAAACATAACAATTACTAAAAAATCACCTGTGAGGATGACTCCAGCTATTTCATTGTTGTTACATAATATAATTTAAATTTTAAACATTTTTATCCTGTATACAGTAGGAGCGGTGACCACCATGTAGGTTAGTGAGCTTCAGTTTATAGAAAGAGAACCAATTTGCTCATGAATAAATATGTAGCCATTAAGCCCTCTTAAACTCCCACAAGATAATTTTATCTAGGGGGTCACTATGGGAAGTGTGCCTGAAAGGCATGGTGCTAAGCAGTTTGTGAATAACATACGACAAGTTGAGAACTGCACTTACTACTACACTTAATTAAGTTACTATCAAGTCATATTTTACCTCTTTCACATGTCCCCCAAATTACAATCTGCTACTAGTTAGCAATAATTATAGCATGGATAAATGAAGGGCTAGGGTGTAAAACATGGTAAGTGCCATTTCGGTCATTTTTTAATGAAATTGCCATGTCATACAATTTGCATTGGACTCAGTGAAGCCTTTTGAAATTAGGAAACACAACACAAAAACAATTTATCTACAGTATAGCTTCTATACCCTGTACCAGCTAACTGTAGACAAGGCGAACATGCCATGAAATTTCTGTATATGTAAAGTCACGACCATACAGTTGGCAATGCTGCACTTTCACCACTCGATTTCCCTCCTCCTCCGCTATGTGCGACCCTGCTCCACAGTTATCCGAGACAGGGTTTATACTTTTCTTCTTAATGAACTCAGAAATGACCAAACTGTCACTTACCATGTTTTACACCCGAGCCCTTCAAATAACAATTTTTTGTCCATGACTAATACCCCTAGCTGGCCATAAGGGGTGGGATAGGAGCACAGTGTCATCTGCCCTTTGGCTTGCATCAGACATACAGGAATAAAATATTATACTGTATCATGAACATTAGAAATTTTTATCCATTAAGCTCATATACAACTGCTTTTATAAATTATATTATGCTTGAGTAAAATGTTATTTTCTTTCCTTATATTGTAATAATTTCATCATAGACAAGGGTTGTTGGAAAATTGGCTCTCAAGGCCAAAACATGGTCACTGTAATAAGAGGATATCTTCTAGTATTATCATCATTATTATTTTATAGCTGACAAATGCACCAGACTGAGAAAGTAAGATCTCTGGAATTCATCTGAACAATTTTATTAAATGGCCTAATATTTGTTATTTTTTTTAAAAAAAATCTTCAAATGGCAAAATTAGTATATTTATGCTCACTACTTAAATGATAAGTTATGAAAAATCTACAGTTGAAATTAATATAAGATTGGTTGATTTTATTTTAAGTCCACTTTATGCACAGTAAGGCTAATCGGGACTGGACCTACAGTTTAAAGTGGAATCCGAACCACTATGTGCCTCCACCGGGTATCGAACCCGGGACCCCTTGATTATAAGGCGACAACGCTACCACTGCGCCATCGGGGAGGCCCTGAAATTAATATAAGAATATGGGTAAAAAAAACAACTCAATTTTCACTATGATTGCAGTTGGATGGAAATGCAGTTACATCAAACTGAGCTCCTTGATAATATAATTTAATTTGAAATATTAAAAGTAATACACGGAAAGATGGGAATTGAGGTTTTTTTGTCTTTGATACATTTTCTTTAATACTCTCATAAGTATCTTGGGGTGGAACATGAAGACATTAGCTCATAATCACAAAAAAATAATAAATCCTTACTTCAAATTACATCTTGGTGTACTGAGAATAGGAAGAAAAAAATATCATGCATAAGCAAACAGTTTTCAAATAAACAATATGAAGGAAAAGGTAAGATCCACGACACAATGAAACATAATATAAAATTAAATATGCATGTTTACATGCATATTACATACACATATCCTAACACATTAAGCATGACTATACATATGCATGCACCATGATAAAATTAGAAACTCTTCATTTATTAATTTCTCTCTTACATAATTTGAATCTTTATAAAGCAATGTGTCTTAGATTGAAAGCATCTTCATCCACATGCACATCAATCATGTTGTTTGTTTTCTCACAAAAAGTTATTTCATGAATGCTGTATAACTAGACGATATATCTTCAATGAATTCATACTGAAGCACTCTCTTTTCTTCAGTCAGTCTTCATATTCAATGTTCAAAGAACAAATTACCACATATGAGGTATTGCGGATATTAAAGGCAAACTCGAGAAAGGTCAATTTTTTTCATTATTGTATCATATACATTGAAGACTCATGCAATGTCTGAAAGGAGTCTGCCTCATCTCTAATACTCTGAAATTTGCTTTAGAATAGGACAGATGTGTGGAAAACTGCCGATTCGCGCAAGATGTACTTTGAGAGTTCACAGCTAATATCCACAACGTCTCATATTACAGTACCTACAGAGTTTATTTTATGCTTTCTCTAGAAACTGAAATGTTACAAAATACATAACACAGTTTCCTTCTAAGATGAAATAAAGATGGAAAAATTTCAAGTACAGTAACATACACAGTTCACAAATAATTAAAACAGTTGTTCACAAGATAGATAGTTAGTTACAGATTTCTTAGACAAATTTTACACTCAATTGAGTACAATTTCTTCTAGAATACTGGTGTAACCAAAAGAGCCTGATGACACATAATGGTGTCAACTTCAAATAGATATTGTGGAGGGGGGAGATTGACATTGTTATTTTTTATATATGTACATGCTATTCTATCAAATTTGTGCACCTTTTAACAAAATATTAACTCTTGAATATTTGGAGGACAGAGGTGCTCTCAAAGGCTGTGTCTATAATGACAAGAGTCAAAAAGTACATAAATTTGATAGAATAACATTAGGAGAGTATAAAAGATAAATACATGATGCATGTAGAAGGCAAATGAGGGAAGGACTGATTACTTTCATTGAACAGTTTGAGAGAGTAGGTGGGGAAATGATATAGGGATATCACAGAAATGAAGGATGGTAGAGATGCATTTCTAAATAGCCGTAGGTATTAATTGACATATCTATTAAGCAATAAATTCTTATCAAATCAGCGTAAAGTGTTTACGTGTAAAGAAAATATTTCTATGATGCTGGTTGGGAAACTGTTTAATTCCAGAGTTTTCAGTTTCTATTGATGACACTCAGCACTTGAAGTGGGAAATGGTAGCTGGAGGGGATGTTTAGTCAAGCCTTGTGGTTACCTGGGTGTGTGTGTGGGAGGGGGTGCTGCTCCTATGGTTTAACATGGTGCCAGTGACACAACTGAGAGGGATGAAGACAAAGTCACAACATGTACTTCTTTCTGGTAGTCATAATTTTTGGGTGAATCTTGATCTTTCTTCACGAATGGGATATTAAGTACAATACATGATTAAAAGATTAAAATATGGTTAGAATGACATAACATGGGTTAAAAGGTATACAAAAAAAGATTCAATGCAGGAAATGGTTGTCTATTGTACTGACACGTTCATGGGATTTAGTTTTTACAGCTTTTAATCTACTTTAAGTTATAACATAATGATGAAGTGCGTGTTGCTCACTATCCAATATAAAAGAGTAAATACCAAAATAGTATCAAAAAATTCACAACTTACGTGAGTGAGTATAAATTTATCCAAACTACGTTTCGGAGGTCAATACTTTCTCCCTCTTCAGGTCCACATGAATATCTAGACACCAGTCATGGTGTCACGTAAAAAGTGTTATATAGGGATATAGGTTGAAGGCTAGGGTAAAAAACACTTATAAAAACCCTTAACTCTGACAAAGTAAAAGTTCCTGTGTTCCTAAAAAAGCCCATATTAAAATACTAAAAGGTTTAAAAGCAGGTCCACTGCAGCGGCCCAGGAATTCCAACCAGCTGTAAGGCAAAGCGTGTGGGAAACGGTCTCCGTACACAGATTTGAAGGTTACCACCCCTCCATGGGACTGATTCCCCTCAACTCTCACTTCACCAATCCAATGAAAATTCACGTTCTTTCCCCGCAGCTCTCGAAACTTCGGTGGTGACATGAAAACCCAACTCAGCGTAATCATTACCGGCTGTATTCCACTTTTTAAGAAAATAGAACCACCCCTCCTCAAAATTGCCATCATCTCTATTAAGTTTATTATCATTTCCAGTGCATATATGTGCAGCTTCATATACATTCCGGTCCAATTTATTACTACTTTTTTTATAACTTCCCTTTTTACGATTTTATGTTTACTTTCAATTATGTGTTCCGAGAGACCGGTTTTAGGAATCTCTTCCCTAATCTTTATCATGCTCCCCCAATCGGATTCGCATGCTCCTTCCGGTTTGCCCAACATATTCCCTCCTGCATTCGCACTCAATTCTGTAAACACCTTTCTGCCCTTCAAGGTCTTCTTTTTGCCCCCCCCCCCCTTCTTATATTCCATAAAATGCTTTTCAATATTACGGGGGGCTTTCACTCCACATTTAACACCGTACCCTTTCATGGCTTTTTCTATTTTTTCCGAAATCCCTTTACGATAGGGAATACCAACAAAGCAAACTCCATTGTTCCGTCCCTCCTCTTTTTCAATTTCCTTATCTGCAATATTGGTTATTTCATTCCTTACAACTCTCCTAGCTTTCCTAGCAATTCTATTCATCTCCAAGATTGAATATGAATACCCATTCTTCAAGCCCACTCTCTTTATTCAAGCTATTTCATTCTCTTTCTCACTTTTGTTGTTACACAATCTTTCGGCTCTAATAAAGAAATTGAGTTAAACGTTATATTTGACTCTACTTGAATGTTCAGATCTCCGGTTTATGTATAAATCACCTGCAAGGGGCTTATGAAATACACCTGTCATTATTCCGCAATCAGTTTTTGTTATACTTAAGTCAAGAAAATTAAACTAGTTTCAACTACTTTTACATTAATGAAAAGATCTTTAAACAGTGTGTACCAGTACTCAAACCTGGATGGTCTGAATTCTTGAGTGGCTCTACTGATTTAGGAATACAATGGAATTTGCTAGTTGTAGCATTTACACACAAGAATAATACACCACACACACAAACATAAGACTGAAATGAATGAAGGTTACAAGGTTGGCATGGCAGCTACATTTGTACAGGGTTAACAGCACCAAATCTATAGAAGTCATATTTTCACTAAAAGATTACAGAATAATATGACAAATAAAAAGTCTCAATTTATACATGAGGGTAAAAAGGAATTACTTCAGCCTGATATCTCAACAAGATGCAATATGAAATATTACTTTTAATGAATGAATGAGCCATGTACTGATATTTTTGGGCAGGATTACAAAAAATGTAACTGAAATAATCATAGTTACAATTTTTTTTCAAATAGTTGGTTATCTGAACAATGAGCACTACCTCATTTGACTTATGTTCCATTCATTATCTATTGTTATAGTTTATCAAGGCTACATATGCACGTGGGCATCGGTAAACACACACATATATAAAATGAGAATAGGAAGCACTCACCAAACACTGGAAATCTTTAAATTTTGATGGCTGCATCTTCAGACATGGTGGAAACAAGGAGCAAGTGTTGGACCTGCAAGGTTGCAAGAAGAGAGCCTACATATCAGCCATGAGTACAACCACACCCCTGACCTGAATAAGGCCACATGGTAATTTTTCGAACAAAATTCCACCCCTCATTCCAATTACCAACCTTCCTACATCCCTTCATATAACTTCCCCCCCATAAATACCATATTACTCACACATTTTGACAAGGCTGGAAAGAAAATCATGTTCCTCTGTGACAACTGTATCTTCCCTCTGGACCTTGCACTTCTGTTTCCACCATCTTTTACCTATGTCTGAAGATGAAGCTGCAATAATTGAAAGATTTCCAGCGTCTGGTGGGTGTTTTCTATTTCCATTTAATTTTTTATTTAGCTCTTCTGGCCCTCCTTTCTTTCATCCACTATTTACAGTGGAACCCTGATTTTACATTTTCCTGATTCAATCTTTATGGTCCCAATATAGCAAAATGTTTTACAATTTTCCTCGATTTTACATTTTCTCACATTTAAATTTTTTTCAGCTTTGTCCAATGAAAAACGTAAAATTGAGGTTCCACTGTGTGTATTTAATGATCTATCTTTATTCTCTCCCATTGTTTTTAACATCTGTAGAATGTCAGTCATAAATGCCAATTTTTATTCTGAAAGCATGCAGTGGATATAAGGAATCTCTCATGTATAAATTTTTCAACATTTTTATACTGCCTCACAAGGTTGAAAAAGCTCCTCTAATAAAAGGATCTGTACTGTATAGAGACAAATGCTTTCACTTCCACTTCTCTTCACACACATTTTGTAAAGCTAGAGAAAAGCAGAAGTCATGGTCAGGATTGCAGACCAGATGGTGAGGTGTATCCAACTGAACTGGATAAGATGATCTGCTGTTGAAATCTTTTGGGATCTTGCACTGTCATAACAAAAGAATGCATCTAAAATGAGAAGGCCAGGTCTTGGTTGCTGAACACAGCTTGCAGTCATGTTAGCATGCCATAGTACAGGGAGCATTCACAGTTGTCATGTTTGAAATTAGGACTATTAAGAGGAATGGAGCTGTGTCAGCTCTTTGCAGCAATCAATCACAATGACACAATGTGTACGTTCAATGGCAGATGTCACATATTACAAGATGAGGAATTACTCTACAAGCTCATGGTGTTTTTCACTCCAAAAATCTAGATATGAGTATGGAAAATTTCCTGTTTGGACTGTCCATTTGTAAATACAATTCAGAAAAAAGTAGTACTTTGAATAAAAAAAATCCATTGCAACACACACATATGCACATCATAGAATCTCGTATGAAAGCATGTTTACCACAAGGTAAAACTTACTTAAATGAAAAAATCTGTAATTTTCATTATTCTACTTCTATTTATAATTTAGTCCCCATTCATTCCTTTTTTATGTTTAAATACAATTTATTTCTGCATAATCAGGTTCGCCCATGAGGCAAACTACAAACAAATATGGAGTCATATTTCTATCATAAAACTACTTGACACCATACATTTGCTTGAAGGTTATGTTATGTCTGACAGTGAAATAACAAAAATAAGAAACATTTACTTTATTTTCAAGTGTGTGCTCACATTATACTTTCACATATTTCATTAAAACTGTCTGTGATTCCTAATGTTCTGAAAAGAAATTGCACTGAGAGTTCCATAAGTACTGACAGTAGGTTAAGTACTAATTTACTTTTGCATTAGGTTTAACAATATACAATTAAGTGTGTACTTTCATTGAAACAGCATTAAAGCACAGGCAATTTTTCATGTGAATTTTACAATCAAAGCATTCATAACTAAAGTTCCATCAAAGAAAGAACTGACCTGGTTGTCTAGCTTTGTCCCATTCATAGGACACATCTTGCATTACCATGGATGAGATACTCAAGTTTCATGCCGAGCTGGCAAACATATTCCATGTAACTATAGCTGGACATTGATTTGGTTCACTGTTGAGGACATCTGGATTCAGATAATGACCTTTGTATTTTGATCTTGAGAAGTTCAATATGCAAAAATACAACATACTTCTTAAGTAAAAATATTTGTTGAATTTGAAAAAAAACAACAAAAAAAACAGCTGTTTCTTTGCATTACTCGTTGCGCACAGAATATATTTTGAAAAAGAAACTTAGCATTTGATCTCATGATAAGATTGTAATAGAGTAATCAATGCAATACATCCTCAAGAGCAGACCTAATTGGATTTATTCCTGATCTCTACCACAGTTAATAGCTGTTGGGGTGAAGCAAGATCAAGTAGATCAGAAATGACTCAATAGTAGAAATCACCATCTCCATAGTAATGCAGTTAACAACATACCAGGTGCTGAAGCATCCATCACATATACAAAACAACAACAACAATAATGATTATTACTTTCTAATTATGGAATGTAAATTTCACACAACTGGGAATATAGGGAAAAAAAGAAATTTCCTATAAAACCAGTTTCTGCTCATGTAGAGTAATTGCAACTGAATTGGCCATTTAAAAAGAAATCTGAAATGTACTTCCACTTTGAATTAGATGTGGAACACATTTTCATGGGGTCAGAGAGGAAACATTAACTTTCTAAATGTTATTTAAGACTGGGCACTTTGCAAATATGTGACAACACACCTCTCACATGCATGACACCACCTTCATCTTCAGTGAAACTTTTATCTCAATGCTTTCTCTAAGGGAACTTTTGTTTATAATAATTACAATTTTGGTTAACAAATAAAATGTACTATTTCTGTTTTCAGTGAAAAAAACCTTTTGTACACAAAAATAAAAATGTTTAATGTTAACTTACAATGCTCATAAATGAGGTACAAACAGTTTTGTACTATACAGAGACAAGTTCATTGTCTTGAAAAAGTTTGTGAAATTTAACATTCATACATATATTAATTTATATGAATTTCACATTAATGTCATATGAACACATGTTAATATGTAATTTTTCCTACATACCGTATTTACGCATGTATAATGCACACATTTTTCCAAAATTTTTGCTGCCAAAAAACTCTGATGCGTATTCTGTACAGCATAATTCAGAGAGCCAAAATAATGAAACCACGCATGTTTTCCCTATGTCACTGTGTATAACATGTACTGAAAATAGCTTCCTCAAAAATAATTTCTGCCTTAGCTGAATATAACACATTTACATCAACAGGCATAAATACAAATGATGACTCCACGGTTTTCAATGTTCACAAGAAATCTTAAAAAACTTGAGGAAAAATTTGCTTCGGTTGTGTAAAACTTCTACCTTCTGTCTTTATAATTTTGTGCCAATAGGTTAGCTCAAGCAGCCATGTTGGATTTCTTTAGCAGTAATAAATTTTAACAATATAAAAGTGAAAACGCCATTGTCCATTATTTTTCACCGTCTATTGGAACGTTCTGTGACATTGAGAAAAGCAGCTCCATTCTGGCAGGATTCGAATATGCACCTCCCAACACACAGGAGGCATGACATCAGTATTTATCATGCAAGAAATAATGGTTTTCCATTGCTTTAGAAACTGTCATAAACATCTGCTAGTGACCCCTGCCAAAATGAACGGGAAAACCTATTGGAAAATACATAGCATAGCGTAGTATAACCTAAACTAACATAACCTAATAACAAATAAATGAAAGTAAAATAATTATGTCAACATTTACCAAATTTACAGTATATTTACTGCATTATTGTCACATGACTAACGTAAATAAATAACTAAAGTATACACTTAATTTCATTATTCACTCTCGGCAGTTCACAGGTACTAATACAAGCTGTCTGAAATATGACACATCACTATCACTCACTGGCACTGCTGCTGTCACAAGAATTGTTGCTGGCACTTTGTATGTCATCATAAATTTTGTCATAGTCACTTCCATCTATCTTGTTTGAAATTCCTGTTACCTTAAAACTTTTCATCACCATCTCTGCAGAAATCGAGTTCCATGCCTCACAAATCCATTCACAGACAATATGCAGCAACACATGCTTCAACCTCCCACTTGGCATGATTTCATGCTGATGATGATGTCATCCATCTATTATACGCACAATGAACTGTGACCTCGAATGGGCGATTGATAACAACATCCAAGGGCTGCAGCATTTTTATCATTCTCCCCGTATCACGACCAAATCAGACAAATGACGAATTCTTCCCTTCACATCATTGGTGGTGTGACTGTGGAAACTGACTAAAACAAGCATTGAAGTTTGCCACAATAAAGCACCTGGCCACCGATCCCACATGCAATTCATCCAATCCTTCACGAGTTCTTCCATCATCTACCCTTTTTCCTGTGCTCTCACAATAACTCCCGATGGAAAGGCTTCTTTGGGAACCTTTATCCACTTAAATATTACATACGGAGGCAACTTGCAATCGTCAGCCATAATCCCCAGTATAACTGTGCACTATTGCTTGTCCACTCAAGTTGTTCGGACCTGTACACACCTATCTCCAATGGGAAGAACACTTGTCTATTCTGGCATATCAAACCACAATAGAGTTTCATCTGCATTGGCAATCTGTGACATGATAAGTTCTTCTGTCACAGCCTGATAATGTATTAGAGGAACATGGTGCACTGTTCTTCATATTATTCAGACTTCTTCTGCAAAAGCATCATTCTCCACCTGATTGCCAAACTGGTTTCTGTTCATGAAGGCCCAGACCTAGCCATAACTAGCCTTGAACTCCTTTGTGGTGATATTCTTGTTCCAAGCTATTTCGCTAGCTTCAAGCATGAGCATGTCAGTCAAAATCGCATATCCTGAGTGCCACAAATCCATAACATAATTGTATAACTCTTGCTCCACTTCTGGATATTTGCAATGCTTTCCCTGGAAAGCTAGTTTTTTATTTTTATATATATATATCTTCATGTTTATGTCTTCATGTTTTCCTCTTGCTTCCGCCAGTTTATTACATTTGCTTCACAAACATCGAATGTTCGAGCTGCAGCCTTGTTGCCATTTTCCTGTGCACACCTTAGAACTTGCAACTTGAAACCAGCAGTATCTGTTCCATCTTGATCTTGCTTGCTTCTACTACAGAATAAACAAGGAGGTTCCAGAAGTAAGAGTTTTGGGAACCTAAAGATAGTGGAGGGAGAGGTTGTATGGGTTGGTGACTCATTGTGTACACAAGATGGTCCAGGAGTTGGCTAATTGATAGGCATTTTGCCATTTTTTTTTATCGATATAGTAACAGATTTAAAACATAGCATAGTAACAACAATAAAAAGGCCACTTTTTTGTTCTCACAACAATAAAAAATCGAAGATATGGAAAAAAAGCTTACCACAGATTAATGCAGAACCGAATAAGCTAAATTTTGATGTAACTCGTTTTTATGTAGTCTACTGGTTAATTTTTAATTGAATCCATAATATTTAGTCCAACACTAAGAAAGCCATTTCTTTAAACCTGAATTGTATTGTATATTATAAATGATATACATTTGTTGCTTTTCCCCATCAAAAACGAGGATGTAAATTATACACAAATAAATACGGTATCTAGTAGTTATTAATATCAGGAGGCATGTATTAGAAAACTCAAATATATAAGAATTTAATTTTCTTAAATATGATATACTAGAAAAAAAATATG
This sequence comes from Lepisma saccharinum, assembly GCF_977018435.1. NCBI lineage: Eukaryota > Metazoa > Arthropoda > Insecta > Zygentoma > Lepismatidae > Lepisma > Lepisma saccharinum. The sequence goes on from NC_139230.1 coordinate 136,425,346, forward strand.
ATTCTAGATCTCTATCAGTTGTTATTCAACAGTACATTTTATCAATCTTAAGATATAACAAAAATATATTTTTATATTAAGAAATATATTTCATTGTCCTCTTAAATGTATGAGTTAATCGAGAATATATATCTTTGTGTTGTAAAGATCTAAGAAAAATAAGACTATAGATTTCAGATTTTGAATTTTTCAGTACCCTGAAAATATAGAGATATTCATAAAAGCAGGCATTACAATGTATGCACAATAATCTACAGATAGGAAATATTTTACAATATTAACAATTAATGTATATGCTAATCACAGATTTACAATGAGCATGCCTTATTAGTCAATAGTTCTGTATTGATTCTGTGAATCCCCAATTAATAAAAATTAAAAATAATGTGGCTTGTAAATGAATTAAAAAAAAAAACTGTATAGTAACAATGGAAAATATGTCAATAATAAAGATATATAGATTTTTTGACAAAAATTATTTAGTTCAATCATGAATTTTCTACAAATATTCTCAACTATAATGACATGAAGAGAGATGTAAAGACACAAGGATGAATGCAGACACCTAAAGTTGTTGAAATGCATATTTTCTTTCCATTTCAGTCTTAGGGCTAATTGTTTAAGTTTTGTTGCTCATACATTAAAATTCCAAATATTTAGGTTACATGCCTTCCTGTAAAATGTTATTGTCGCCCACATATTTGTAAACTACAGCCGACATTATTCCCAGCCTCCAATAGTATGAAACGTGAAAGGATTTCAAGAATATGCTCATCTGATTGATTGGCTGTTTTGACTGTCTGCCGTGATGCATAGGGAAACAACCATGCTTCAATCCCCCACCAGAATTCAAGTGAACATTTAAGGCAAAATGTGTAAGAGCTGGATATTTGCCCTCTCCCCCAAATAATACTTATTAGACTATTTGTTATTGTCCTCAATTGCTATTTACATAGCAGTGATGCATAAGGGGAAGAGTGACAGTTTTGCACCTGTTGTGCATTCATTTCCATATAGTTGGAATGGGCACTGCTACTAGAAAAAATCTCGACTGGTCAATTAAAACACATACAACCAAAATAATAAAAGAAATAATTCCAATAAATAAATCAATTTCTCTCGATGTTGCAAGTGGAAGGTTTTTTTTTAAGTTGATTATTAAGCTAGACACGATGTTTGAAAAATATGATGAATACGTATTTAAAGAATCCCATGTATTCCTTATGGGGAATCAACTTCTACTTCAAGTTACGGCTAATCAAATGGGAGTTTTGACTTTTCCAATGACGAAGAAATTGTTCAATGTGTCCTTTTTCTGTCCATGTACTTTTCTACGCCATTGTATGTTTGATATACGAGAGAAGAAATAAAATAATGCTCCCATAAGTGTAATGCATTTCTCCTTGCTTCCTACAGCCATCCTGGCAGTGTTGCTAAACCTGATGCACATAAAAGAGCTAACTTTTACCTTACATGGAGTTAAAGTTGACTTTCAAGGAGCTAGATTTACGAAGGCTGGATAAACTGCCTCCTAGGGTAATTTTAGGTGACAAAGGGGTGGGGGTGCTGCTATTACCATTAATTACACCAATGATGACAATTTATGCTTAGTATTCACTGTCTAGATCTGGCAGCATTACCCATCTCAATAATCCACCGACGGTTGTAGGAAATCGAAAATAAAGGATTCCCAGATAACAATATTATGTCATCTTCATGTCAGCCACAGTGCTATAAAAAGTAGCTGGGGAGGTAAGAGGGGGTGGGGCAATGCAGCCAATATAACAATATCATGTCACGTGCAAAATGTATACTCATGGCAAAAGCTGGTTTATGTGGACTGGAGCCAGTTATGGCATCATAGTGAGCAGGGGCGCATGCACCCCAGTTCACAGCCAAACAAGTGCACAAAAGAGCCAGATCTGACTCCAAAAGAGCTAAGTTGGCAAAAGTTCTGTGGAAGGAAGAGCCTCACAGAAACTGTAGCTCATACCCTTAAATGATAATGTAAATTAACTTTCGTCCAATGCTGTATTGTTCATTAAGTAAAATTTCCATCACAAGAAGACCCCCTTCCCCAAAGTTGGGTGGACACAACCTCCATCCACAAACCTGCCTGGGCACCCTTGTATGGAAGATGTCAGATAACACCATTGTTGTGTCATGAGACATGGAATTGGGAAAATTTGATCACCATCATTTGTAGAGGAAAATAGATTTACAGTGAACCCTGATTTAATGTTCTTAGATTTTACATTTCTCTGCATTACACATTCAATCTTGATGGTCCCAATAAAGCAAAATGTCATAAAATTTTCTTCAATTTTACAGTTTTCTGCATTCCTCTGAAAAATGTAAAATCAAGGTCCCACTGTACTTTAAAATAACACACATTAGGATACTGTCACATAACAGTATAAATTCAAATAATAATTATAAGTTAAAGTCTTGCAGACAGATATAATTAAAAAAACAAGCATTATACATTAAATGTTCCAAAACATGATAATATATCTGCAGAAATTGATGTCTATCAGCAGTGATATTAGTATAAGTTCAAAATAGAAACAATTGAGTTCTAGAATATAAATAATAAAATTATATAAATTAAGACATGGGATTCAGTTGTTTTTAAAAGAAATATGCAAGTTAATCATGTAATCTTATGCCATCAAGAATTTTGTACACTTGTATATCATGTTTGTTTTTTTCCAACAGAATGACCTGCAATTCAAATATTTGGGACTGAGGATTTATTAGGTGAAACCAAAATGTTTCACACCATTATAAATATTTCTAATGTTCTAATTTATAACATGTTAACAAAAATAACAGTTTCAACATATATATATCACATAACATATATACCAAATATACAAGTAAGCATATTATAAAGCACAATTAAGTACAATACAGGTACAGGTACATCAACAATCAACATTTCAGCACAAGAAATCTATGGACACTATAACTGGACACCACTGCCAGTAGTACAGAATTTGTAAATAACTGCACTCCTTTAATCCTAGAACACTACCCCTTACTGGGAGTAACATGTTCTCTAATCCTACATAACATTTATGATGTTAGGGGAGATGCTGTGCTTAAGGGGAAGTTTAGTGTTAGGGAACCAGCTGTCCCCAAATGTTCCTTGGTTGATCATGATTCTGCCCTTAAAAAGGGGGAGTCAATTAAAATGACACCGTCCATGGGTAGATTTAGAAAAACATTCAACAATGAGTTGGAAAATGAACTTGTCAATCATCCAAGGAGACTGAATGCATTATTTGTGGGGAAGGAAGACTGGGTGCAGTGTTGCAGCTGTGCTCGTTGGGCTGACGCTGCGTGTGCAGACAGCGACAATATAGCTCACTTCGTGTGTGAACTCTGTGTGCAATGATTGCAGTAAGCTCCCCAATGACAATATACAGCATGCACATGCACTCCGGTACAGCAAGGCCAGAAGTGGTGGCACACAGCATAACTGTTACAAATTAATTCTTTAACTTTTGGATTCTCATTATTTCTTCCAGAATATCAACCTGCAAGCATCCAAGGTTCGTCCTTTTCCGATATGAGGCCATCAACACCCTCTCACGACCTGTTAACAAAACATCTGCGTAGTATCACCACCCTGGCAATGCCATCAGAAACCCAACAAACACCCCGGCGACCTTCAAGGATCCAATAAGAGAAGACGTTGTGTGGAGACAAAGCTTGTTTTCCAACCCGTAAGGGCTGGAAGAAAGCAGAGAATCCCATTGGTCAGCCTGCTGATGTCCTCAGTGTTGCGAACTGCACGATTAAGTGTCCAAGTGTACTGTATACTGTCAGTGATGTAGCATATCCACCAAGTTAGTTAAAATTTATATTCATAAATAAACTATAAAGTTTCAAAACACAGGAGAAACACAAAATATGATTGCTGACATACGGATGTGAAGATAAACGTTTCCAAGCGTTCGATCTCTTAAGACAGCTAACATGTCCATGGACACATCCACCAAATAGAGTTAATAAAATTCGCTGGGCGTTGTCACACTTTTTCAAGTGCTTTGCAAGGTGCAAAGTTATGGCTTTTCAGGCGGGTGAATTTCTATGTTTGCTTCAAATAGTGTTGGCATTGTTTACTATTTATTACGGAAAGAACTACGTGGTGCCAAAGTGGATTTGTGAATATTGCAATGTGTGAAAATCTTCAAAATTGTTTCAATCATCCACGATCGTCTGTTGCATTAAATACGTTTGACAACAGACCAACTGAAATTCGAATAAATGAACAACTGCGCCAGGACATTCATCTTTCCCTTAGACGTTATGGAACCACTATCAGGTAGTGCTAATTTTTTCATTATAACGTACCATGTAGAAGCAATGAATTCTTGGTTTTCTTAATTTTGCTAGATCTGCTTCACCAACGGAAAATGTCACCGCACGCCACTGATATAAGTATGTAATGTTACTAATATTTGTGCATGTTTTTTGGTTCTTGCTAACTTTTATATGTTTAACATAATGTGTCTGGTACTGGGAACAGTTTTTGAAAGACATAATTTGCATCACTCTTCAAAAGTCATAATAAAGCAATTATAAACAATTTCTTTAGGTGTGATTTTTATATTATCTTATAACTCATGTTGTACTTTATTTCTAGCTTTTGATTTTGTTCAGTTTCATTAATAGGTTTTCTGTAAAATGAACAAAATGCTTAAATGTCTGGTACTGGGGCAGTCTCCCCTACTTTATATTTATTGTATCTACAAAACCATTTATGATTTTCAAAACTGAACATTTCTTACTTATTATTGCAAGTCTAAAAATATAATTTTGTTAGTTTCTCATTTAACTTTATATATTAATTTACAATTGTTCTTACTTAATACAGGGCCTCCCTGATGGCACAATGGTAGCGTCATCTTCTTGTAATCAAGGGGTCCCGGGTTCGATACCCAGTGGAGGCACAAGTGGTTCAGATCCCACTTTAAACTGTAGGTCCAGTCCCGATTAGCCTTACTGTGCATAAATTGGACTTAAAACAACAAATCAATCAATTAATCAATAAATTACTTAATGCAGGCCCAGAAATGAAAAATTTAGGGTCTGAAATATAACATCAGAAAGTTGATTTTAAATTTTTTTTTTGCAAATTTAACTTCTTGTTTACAATAATAAAAGTACAAAAAATACTCTGTAATAAATTAAATGTAAAATATTTTTATAATTATAAATTAGATTTTTAACTGAAATTGCAATTAAAAGAAATTACGTTTTGTTTTTGTTTTGTAAGTGTTTATTTTCCCTTTATTCGCACTTGGAACTTCCCAACCATGGTTGATTTATTGACTTTGTTTATTTAACATCACTGAGGATGAATGAAGGGACAATCAAACACAAACACACATGAACTCTACACAAAAAAAGTCCTAAAGAGGATTATACTGGCTCCGAGTCAGGTGCCAGAGCTTTTATAGCCTGCAAAATGTATCCCAATGTGTACTGCATGGAAGAGAAGCTAAATGAATGTTTAGTGACTTCAGCAAAGTTCACCTTCCCAATCAAGTGTCAACAACAAAGTCTTCCTTTACACAATCCTCCTCATCACTCGTTAGCAGAGCATGCTATGGCATCAGGCAGCTCGGGTGCGAATCTTCGTATGGGTGTTATTCAAGTGTGTCCCTTCATCAATTTCATCATATCATCACTCATCTTCATCATTGTGATTAGTCAAAAGTGGCAGAAAAGTTATGCTAAATAACAAAAATCAAAATGAAATCAATCGTTGATTATTTGGTCTAACTCGGTCATCTTCTTCATGGATTCATATTAACTTACAACAGCAAATTGTAAAATTCACGACACTATACCCTACACAGTGTGGGGCAGGTGCAACCCATCAGAACAGTAGCTCAGCAATGACTCTTTCTAAGAAAGTTTGGAAGGTACAATGAAAAGGCAGCCCGCAGAAAAACATGCTTTGTTTAAAACAGCAAGTTCTGACATTTGAATTCATAAAAATTATGATGGGTTAGTGGTCTAGGGTTAAATGCTATGCACAATTTCAATGTGTGTATATACTACATTCCAAAACAGAAACAAAAAACTAAGCATAAGTGATTTTACTTAGAAGTCATTAAATTAGTGCTTTTCAGCAGGTATATTACAATTACACTGAAAGTATGTGTCATGATATGTCTAATGTGATGTTTTTATAACTGTTCATATTTTTTTTAAAAAATAAATAATTAAAGAACAGCGTCTTTGCAAAGTAAATCAATAGGAAACTTCTCATTAATATAGTTTGTTGCCCATGTAAAATGCACTGATGTACAAATGGGACAACTTTTTATGCTATAATGGGGCTGAAAGGTCAGAAGAGGAATAACTGTACAAGTTAAGGAACATTCATCTTAAAATCAACTAGTTCCAACTAAAATGATATGGATTAGGGTGGAGATGATACCAATGCCCATGTATTGGTATTGGAAAGTGTAAGTTCAATTTAGTCATCAATACTTTTGAATTCTAGGAATCTTCCAAGATCTGCAAAAATACCACATAACACTTATGCTGAATCTAATTATCCTGGAAATTATCCCTATCGTGAGACATATGGCAGATGGTTCAAAGTTTTCAGTCAGTCAAATCTGCAAATCATAATGCATTACTTATTTATCAATAATTTATCTTTAAATTAAGATCAAGGTGTACTGTGAATTACTTTGTGTTTTAAAACAAACTTCATAGAAGCTACTGTAAGCACATATTCATACATAAGAATGAGTAAATCTTAAGTAAAGCAATGAAATATTCTAATTTATGCATTTTACTGTGTCTTTCTTTTAAAAAAATTGTTTAGTTTGAAGTATCAAAACCTTTTTTATCTTCTTTTTATTCCAATCATCTTACAAATAATTAGTAAAAAATTTATGAACTTCTTTTCTAAGAACTTCTTTGTAAATAAATCTAAGATAAAAATACCTCAAGAATGATAAATTTAAATTGTTTAGTGATATGTTAGTATACTTCTGCACTCAAGTATAATTCAAATTTAATATTCCTAGATAGAGTATTTTTCATTTAATTTCCAGAATTCAAAGAAATAAAGGTGAGTACACAGCTTTTATCAACACAAATGTTCTAGGATTTTGATTTTCTAGTTTTAAAATAATAAATTGGAATTTATGTGAGATTTTTTTTTTTTGCGTGTAAATGTTCTATTTTGATATATTAAAATGTTATTACTATCACAGTCACCAATTATGAAGTTTTTCAAGAAATTTTTAACTACTACTGCAAATCAGTTTGTAGTAGATACAAACCTAAGAAAGATAGATGAACATTTTAATATTAACATTAACAACAAACTTAATTATACACAGAAAATACAAAATTATGGAATGTATATGTAGTTATAGATCTAAGCTTCAGTATTGTGTGGGCTAAACAAAAAACTTCCAACATAAATAAATAAATAAATATGTACCAGTACAGAACTATTTAAGACTAGAAAATGTGCATTTAAAACAATGCAAGAAGCAAACATTTTTCACAATTGTAGGTACAGAACCATGAAATCACTCCTGATATGTATCTTTCAGAGTGGATCATCATCTCTTCATTAGCAATACTGCCAATATTCAGCATGCAAAAAAAAAAAAAAAAAAAGAATCCACCAGCAGTAATACACACTTCCATACATAAACATTCAAATACATCCACACACTCAAGCACAAAACATGTCAGCTTTTAACCTATATGCACAATAATGCATACATATTAGCTTTCGCTGTCTGGACTATCATAATCATCTTCCTTACAATCTCTATTTAAACCTTTGATGTGTACATACTGAATGCTTTTAGAATCTCGACGTCCACATTTCATGCACCAAGGTCCTGTAAAAAGTGTCTCCATTTCTTCAAGGGATTTTCCTTTGGTTTCAGGCATTATAAAAAAGAAAATTATAAATCCAACAATAGTAATTCCAGCATACAAGTAAAATGCCCCTGAAAGAAAAAGCAAAGAATTACAATTAATGATTATGTAGGAACTTCAAGAACTGACCACCAGAATAAAATAAAACAAGTTATTGATCTGTTTGCACACAGTGCAAGAACATTTTCCATTCCACTGGATAGAAATATGCATGCACTTTCATTGTATGCATACATCACTGTTATAAATCATTGTCTCTATAGGTCTTTTCTACTCTTACGGCAGACACCCTACATGCTAGCAAGGGAAGTGGGGAGCGAGGAAGTGACCAATTCAGAGCGATAAGAAATGCAGCAGCCTGTAGAAGGAGGGGGGCAGCACCTCCTCCCCTTGATGTCATAACTCTCGGCACCACTGCTGTTGTCTGGTTGGTCTGCCGCATATCCCCCGCTACCCACTTCCCTTGCCAGCATGAGGGCCGCCCACCATAAGAGTAGAAAACCTATAGATGTGAATGATCTGGTGCAACATGTTTCAGTAATTGCTTGTATGTATTTAGTGCTGCCATTCAACTCTGAAGAATATTTCCCATATTTGTAACTCCTGTTATCAACTGAAAATGCTATCTACTAACCATGTAGTCCATGCTATAAATTCCCAGTAAGGTGTATGATTATCAATATAAATTTTTAATTGTTTACAGGAACACTGCTGTAAAACATACACAAAATGTAAAATATTTGTAGACGTTTTAGAATCAGATTAGAGAAATTAGAATGATAAATGCATTATTACTGTACTACATTAGTAGATTTCTATTTATGATGAATGATGGTATTGCATGTTCTTGCTCTATATTATTTTTCCTGCCTGATTTGATAAAATATATTAACTCTATGCATAGTTATGTAAGGATGACATTTCTTAGCTGAATCATATTCTTACCTTGTTTTGCCAACACTTCTGTAAGTGTCAAAAATGTCATTGATACCAGAAGATTAAACAAACAATTACAAGAGGTAGCAATGCTGTTACAAGTGCTTCTTGCCCACAGAGGATAGATTTCAGAGTTAACAGTCCATGGCATAGGCCCCATTCCTAAGGGAGTAAAAGAACATTATTTGCAATTTACAATGCATTTTGAAGACATACATGTACAATAATATCACCCAATATACATTCTGACATTTTCAATTTGATAAATTTGATTGTAACTGGAAAATAAGCATTTTAGACAACACACAATTAAAATACAAAATTTTCTAAGAAAATAATTGATGAACGTACTACAGGGTCTGTTCAAAAAGTATCGGGACTCCATTCAGGAAAAATAAAATATTGCAGATATATGTACAATGAGTTAAAATTCTTCAAAATAAGATCCGTCTGCATCAATACAAGTTGCCAACCTTCCTGCCATGCTTGGTACGCCCCCTGGAAGTCTGCAACCAGAATCTCCTACAGGCACTGCATTGAAGCTGCTTGCACTCTTTCCACCATCCCATAATGATGTCCTTTCAGGCTCCATTTCAGACCAGGGAAAAGATAGAAGTTGGGCGGGGGCAGGTCTGGAATGTAGGGAGGCTGAGGCAGCGTTACCACATTGTGCTTCGTCAGAAACTCCCTTACGCATAGCGACGTGTGACTCGGTGCATTGTCATGGTGGAGAATCCAGGTATCGGCGATCTCCCTTCGGGCCCGATGGATCCTTAACCTCAAACGCTCGAGCACTTCCACATAAAATTCAACATTTCCGCTATTATTCTAACACCAAGATGTCAATCAGAATCCAAGAGTTCTTTCACTTTTGCCACATTTTCCTCATTTCGGCTTGTTAATGGATGTCCTGCAAGGGTCTCAGCACCGAAATTTTTTAGTTCAACACAAAACTTGATCGCATGCCGCTGTTCAATCGTGCCCTGCATCTTGATTCCTGACGACACCACAAAACAACTGCTCATTCAGGGCATGATCCACACTCTGCAAAGACAAAGGGGCAACTGAGCCAGGTAGCATCGTACATCTGACATCCTCCACCAACGTCCCAGCCCATGGAGACCACCCTTCACCCCTTCCCCTTGGCTAGAAACAATCAGTCCTGATACTTTTTGGACAGACTCTGTATTTTTATTTTATAACTAGGGTAGCACGTGCTTCATGGAGAGGAAGTCATGCTTCTGGAGTCTTCTTGCTAATGAGACAGAGAAGCTGGAAGAAGCCTTGGGTAGCTGTTGTTGAAGTAAGAAGATCTTTCCTGTTCAGATTGGAAACAGATGTTGGTTGATCTTCTCTTGAGTGACCAGGAAGAATTGAATGTTAAACTCCAGGAACTTGTAAAGTGGCTTAGAGGATGGACTGTGAGTTGGTCAACTAGCAGGAACAGATCAGCGTTTTGGAATCCAGAGATGATGCAACACGTGTTGAGAGGATGTAACTGGTCCAAGAACACCACTGAAGAAGGTGGGATGATTTATTCACATGTTGGATTACCATCTTCATTCTTTAACTACAGTGGTGTTTTGTAAATTGTGACTTGCCCTGTGTGAGCTATACCTTCTTAATTCATAAAAACAACAAAAATGGCAAAATCTTGCATCAAGTTACATGCTATTTACAGAAATATCAGATTGTTAAAATTATGAACACATAAACTGAAATACCTGTATGACAATATCATTGAATTCTGATAGAGGACTGTGTAATATGTCCCATGCTTAGTAAATATCTATGATAGGTTTTCACCTAAAAGTCCTACACCCTATAAAGCTGTGATCTGTTATTTTGTGATAAAGCTGATATTCTAGCATCTTACTGGACACAGCTCTTTTTAAAACATGCAGATAAGTGTAGAAGCAATCACCTGCCTGTGTTCTGAAAACACTTTTGCCACAATTTTATAAATTGCAAAAACATTTGTAATGACCCTGCGTGGTCGCCATATTATATTTTGTTAAGAAGAATGAATGCTAAATGTCCCTGCCAGGTATATGCTTTTAGTTTAAATGTGTTAATGGATCCACCTCTATGTATCATTTGACCCTGCGTGGTCGCTGTATTCTGTAAACGCTAACGGATCCACCTCTACGTTCATTAGCTTCACTTATTATTAGACCCTGCATGGTTGCTGTATTCAGTAAATGTCTATTTTCACAATAGAAGTAAGTAATTGTTCATAGATAACGCAGTGCAACAAATTTGAACTTTGTGTCTTGTCACGAGATGAAAGAAGGTGTTCTTTACTAAATCAAATATGCTGATTACGAAAATGAAATCAGAAATGTTCCATCACGTACCATTTTTTCTGGAAAAGATATGCTACATGTACCACTTAGCCTATATTTCATATAGTTAGCAATATATTGTAATTCACGAAAAACAAAGTAGCAACTTTCGCGACACTTGAAAACGACTCCATTACAATACAGGAGGAACCTGTAGCTGGATAAAATACCGATCATGGAACAAAATTAATTGTTTGTATTACAAAACATAGAAAAGGTACGAGAAATCTGCAAAGAGCTTGAAATGTATTTATAAGTTAAAAACATGTCCTGGAAACTTTCCGTTTGTGGGTGGATGGTGAAACTTCTTGTAGGAGTGTCCAGCAGTAATCTGCCAAAAGGTTTGGTGACTATCTTCCCTTATATCGTCTTTCCATGGCAGCGATATCTTGGTGAAATCGCTCACCATGTTCGTCACTCACATCTCCGAGATTAGGCGGGAAAAAATCTAAATGAGAATGCAGGAAATGTATTTTGAAAGACATGTTGCATCCCATAGCCTTGTAACAGTCCTGCATGTGTTCAGTCAGTTCCCTGTAATTGTCAGACCTGATGTTACACAAGAAATTGTTGCATACATCTTTGAAGGCAAGCCAACCTGCCTTCTCAGTATCTGTCAGCAACTCTTTAAAAGTTATGTCATTCATCAAGTCACGAATCTGAGGCCCAATGAAAATACCTTCTTTAATTTTTGCAGTACTAATCGCAGGAAATTTGGACAGCAAAAATTTAAAACCCTGCTACCTTTGTCCATTGCTTTCACAAAATTCTTCATGAAGCCCAATTTCAGATGGGAGTGGTGGTAACAGCACACTGTCTTTGTCAACAACAGGTTCATGCCAATTCTGCCTGTGACAATGGCTGTGGTTGGGGCTGCGACGTAGATGGCGTGTAATCAAGATCTTCGTGATCTATTGGTTGACCACTACCATCGTCTGTTTCATCTTCCAGTGTCTATTCCGTTGGTGGTTTTGGAACTGTGAGAGAATTGAAATGCGGAACTGGGCACACTGCAGATTCCAAATTTGGATATGAAACTGTGTTTTTTTATTTACTTGAGATTCCAGTTAGTTTCATTAAACAAAAGTAATCTGTTATGTGGTCTCTAGGTTCCCTCCACAACTGTGGTACGGCAAATGGCATAGATGGGTGGGTTCCATGCAACCAGCCTCTTAAATAGCAGGAGCAACATGAGCAACAGTTCTGTGGTGCCCAACACTTACCCTCATCTACCTTTGATTCAAAATACAACTCGTACGCCTTTTTGACAAGCGGGGAAATGGCATGTCTTTGGGACTTCGTCGTAAACTCACTGCATGATCCCACTAGTAACTGACTGATGCAAATAACTGCAACTCCATTATACCTTACTATAGCTCAACCAAGCGGCTATCTATCCCTTCTCTCTCCACCCCCTCCCCTATGCACTGTCGAGCCCTAGTAACAGGCTGTGCTGATAAGTGCCGCGACAACAATAACATGCAGTCGTGCGCTGATAAAATTGTGGTTTCAGAGAAAAGTTTAGGTGATAGCGTAAAACGGTTTTCACTATCGTCATCAGGGCACTGAACTCCATAGGAATCACATGTTTTTGTTCTGCGGCAATTTTCGTTGTCGCACAGTGTAATCGGTATACGTTTTCAATGGATAATTTGGAAATGTGCTTTGTTGTTCATTGAAATCAACAGAAAGCAACAAGCCCTGCTGTCACTGGTGAGCATCTATTTACTTGTTTCACAGAATTGTGAATGAAAATATTTTCGATTTATAGCCATATATTTTTACTGCTTTTAGGACGTAAAAAGATAAATATTTTTTTAGTTTTTTAGCCCTGAAAAATCTGCTCCCTGATTATAATATTGGTGGCTTTAACATGAATTGTATGGGTGTGTAAATCTTTCATCACAGTGTTAATTTTCTGGTAAAGGGGTTTGTAATGTAAGTAATGTATTCACAATTGAGGCACAAGTGTTGTGTGGTCACATTGCTGAATTGTAGACAGGGTTCAAGAAATAATTTACTCAATATTAATTTTAAGTAAATTACTCGTAGTAGAAAATCAAATTTTACATCTATGTAAAAACTGATTTCCTTAATGTATTAAAAAATAGCTTGCTCGAAACATCTGGATGGATTCAAATACATTATTCAACAACATTATGATGCTGAATAAACATCCATTGTATTGCATGTTAAGTGCAGTCACTCACTGCATTACTTCCTGCCTTAAGAACAAAATAGGTATGCATTTTTTTTTTAATTAGAGAAAAAATAAATGTCATCTTCAATTTCTCTGTGTTCCAGTTTCAAACTGAAACAGACCTGAACCAAAGAAAAAAGATGTAAGGTATGATAAGATCTCTACATTTAATTTATCCATACCTCTACTATAAGTCACCCACACTTCACTTTAGTCCCATATCAAATGATGTACGTGGTGACTATAGAGCCTCTCCCCACTTTCTGAAAATGTCATTAACCCCCAAAATATTTATTTACTTGTCTTTGGAGAGTGGATTCATGTACATTAAAACAGCAAAATAAAATATAACTAATTTTGTGGGGTTTCAAATACAGTAAGGGTATCTATCTATTCACTGTGTGTCCTGAACAAGTTGATTTAGGTAGTAAGCAAGGAACTTGGGAAGGATGGAGCACCTTGCAAGGGAAGGGAACTGTAAACACCTGTTCATAAATACAACATTTCCAGGCTGTATGGCACCAGGGGGTTGAACTCCAATGACAAACATTCTCTGGGCATCTACCTTCCTCACAAATAGTGAATGAATTAAAAACATCAAAGTGAACTTCATTTTAATATTTGTGTAAAAAATATCCATAAAATATTCAATTATGTGCATAAAAATAGCATTGGATAATACTTTGCTAAAGTGATCCAAAAATATTGATATATGCCTCATGATGGTAAAGAAGCATGCAAGTCCATCTCCCAGTTAGTTATTGGCTTTAATGTTTTCTACAAGTTAGTAATATCAGTAAATCTGTATAGTAATAGACTGCTATTAAAAAAAAGAAGAAAAAAAAGACAATTTCAATGGTAATGTGGGAAGTATGAATGGCAAAAATAAAAATCCCTTCACCTATCCTTAAATAAAGTCATAAGTACATCACACTATTATCTCATTTGTTGATTTGTAATGTGAAAGAAGATTATGAAATAAACATGAGATGTAAAAAATAAAAAAATAAAATTGAAAGCGTTACTGCATTTAAGATTAAGATTGAAATGCAAATTAATTGTGTGAAAACTTCTAACACAAACAAATGACAAAGAGGAATAGGTGGTGGCAAAATGAAGGGAATACTTTAAGAATAATGTGCACACACACACTCTCCCTCTCTCTGCAAACTACACCATGTTCCTTTGTTTCCTAATGGCAGGTGGTAAAATAATGCATAAATAGAACAATAGATAAAGTATGCCTATTTAATTTAGAAGTTTACACATTTAGTGATTTAATATTGCGCTGATCAATTTCATTGTACAATTTGCATAACATATGATCTGATGAACAGAAATAAATCATATCAAATCAAATTATGAAGAATGTGTAATATCTGGATTGTTATAGTTTTTTAAGGCATCACCTTCAAAGTTGTACAAGTTCTTTTATAAATTGTATGCATATTTTACATATTCTATGTATTTTATGTGTTTTTTACATCTATTTTACAAGTAGAAAACTTCTTTTTACGTGTAATTACCCAATAGAGATTGTGGATTTGGAAAATTTTCAAGGACAGTTGGGTAAGAAGTTGAAAAGTGTAACTTGTACTTAATCTTGTCCTATACACAGGAATCTCAGTAGCACAGTGTTAATGTGACATATAGCTTAAGCCATAGCATACAATGTATCTTACTAATTTATGATACTGGCTTACCTGGTGCAAAGAAAAGCAAATAAACTCCAAGGGCAACTATACTAATCCAAGAGTATTCAGATGGGCACCAATTATATGCCCAAGTAAAATCATCAGATGGCATATCTGTGCAATTGCCTTCCTTTGAGCCACTTTCAGGAGATAGAGGACCAGCTGCAACACAAAAACCACTGACAGCACTGGTGTTTGTGTATGAGAAGCAGAATCCACACTCGTCTAATAATATGCAGTCTGGACACGATCTAGGGAAAATGAAACAGGATTTATGTAACATATCTGAAATCAATTATAATCTATATCTACCTAAAAGTAACAATGGAACAGTGGAAATAAGGAAAACAATATTTGCTTACTGCTACATTAACACTGATACTCTCTTTCTCCTCATGCAACTTCAATATTCTTTCTTCTTAGATAAAAAAATAATATGATAACAGGCATTTAAAGAATGGAAAACATGCACAAATACAATCAAATCTGAACCAGTGATAATATGTACATGGCAAATATACAATGTAAAAAAAAAATGCTTTTCAAAGGTTCTTACAATTATGCAGTTTCATAATTGAAGGGCTCGAGTTTTTCAATATTTGTTGTTGTTCACGAAATATTTCAGGTCGCAATATTAGATGAGACACCCTGTATATAAAGTTACCAGGTAGGATTATCAGTGGCCCAGGCTCCACATCGTCAGATGACCATGTCGAGGTCACGATCAAGGCCTCGTGTGGCACTGTTAGGTTTCCACCTTGATCCCCGGGGACTGGACCGCCCCGGATTGCATGTTGGGATGACAAAGACAGCTCATTCCTCGTCCAACCATTCATTCTAGCCCCCAATTAAAAGACTAATGATTATGCTACCTTCGCACGGTCAAAATATCGCGGCCATTAAACAAATGTCATGTGCAGGTTATACTTCATATAAAACCATGAAAAGATATTTTTGATAAACAGGTGAGAATAAAATTTTGCCTAATTCCTCTAATTAATTAATTAAATATACTAATAGAATCATAATTTCTAAATCAAACTAACTAAAATATATAATTAGGTAAATAAGAAAAACTAAACTAAATTTTTAGTTAAATCCCAAATAAATTATAACAAAACTACAAAAACTAGCAATCTCCAAACCAATAAATATAACACTTTATTAACCAGAAGCACATCCCCAAAGTCATAACTAAACACTAATATTATAATATAAATTATAAAACGTAAAACTATATCAAATATAATTCCCTAATAACTAGATACCATGCGTTCATTTCGATCTTCAGCCGAGAGATCGGGAGAAGCATGGCGGGCGGCGCTGATGGAGATGCCGACATTTGCAGCCTGTAATGCCCGCTTATTTTTATGGACATATGAAGACATTTATATAAATATTGCAAAACGAGCACTAACCTGTGTTATAAAGAGTTGATCAAAGTGATGTCCACCTACATTCACACATTCCTGGCATCGTTTGATGAAATTTTGATACACATGCAAAATTTCTTCTTCCGTAATTCTTCCAAGTTCTGCCCTTATATTGTCTTTTAGTTCGTCGATGCAATGAGGGTTATTTTGGTAGACTCTATTTTTTAAGGTTCCCCACAAAATAATAGTCACATATGGTAAGATCTGATGAACGTGAAGGCCATAAACCTCTAGAAATTATTTTGTCATCAAACACCTCCCTTATAGCATCCAAAGAATCAGCGGCGGTATGGGCTGTGGCCGAATCTTGCTGAAAATACCCATATTATATTGTCTCTCATTATCTGATAACAACTGAAAAAACAGCGCAAGTATTTGTGTGCGGTACCTCTCTGAATTTATTGTGTTTTCAAAAAAATATAGGCCCTATTATTCTTTTTGCACTTGCAGCACACCACACACCAATTTTTGCATCATGTAATGGAAATTCATGTATTATTCGGGGATTTTCAGTGCTCCAGTATCTATTGTTCTGTGAACAAACATGACCACGCAAGTGAAACCATGCCTCATCTGAAAAAAAATTATTAACTGTGGTTCAACAATACCATCTACAGAGCATTCCCTGACATTTGCCACGAGACTCGGCCTGGCATCAGCGCTTGTCTTTCCCGGTGAACGGGGTCCATGACAGTCGCTACAGTCGGCTATTAAAATTAGAGTTTTCATATTGTGTACTAACCTTGACTACAGAAGGTGTTGAAAATGATGTCCCTCTTCTGCAACAAATTCCTAGCATCTCCGAAGGAAATTGGCATTTACACGTGCAAGTTCGTCTACTGTAATTCTCCCGATCTCTCGTACAATACTCTCTTTTAACTCACTGATGGTGTGCGGATTGTCTTTGTATACTTTATTTTTTAGATTTCCCCATTTTTCTTTCCACTTTTATTCAGAACTGACCCTGTTACTCTAAACTTTTTTACGAGGTTTAATATAGTGGTCCTATGTGGAATGGGAACACCAGGAAATTTCATTGCAAAACGTCATCACACTTCTCCACAATTCCTCTTTCCGAAGTAACACTCGACAAGATAAATCCTTTGTTGTAATGTAAACTTTTGTGGTGCCATATTAAGCCACAATCTTCAACACACAGACATGACACAACACAACTTCCGAGGAAGGATTATACCGACGTCAGTCTGCAACGTCAGCAGAAAAGGAAAGAGAGCGAAAAAAACAGACTGTAGCGTTCGACTGTTGCGGACCCGTTCATAGGGAAAGACAAGCACTGATGCCGGGCCACTTGGCTTCGAGTCTTGTAGTGAATGTCAGGGAATGCTTTGTACAATATTCTGCAAAACCCAATTACAGAAATTTACTCTACTTACGTTGTCAGGGGACCGTAATTCTTGCACTATAGAAACTCTGTACGGTTTTAATTTTAGTAGCTTAGTGGCTGTATGTGCTGATGATTTTGACACACCCATCTCCTGTGAAACACTGCGTAGAGACGTTTGGGACGTATGGAGAATGTTTGGGGAACCAATTTCATCGAGTTTTGCTTCGGTTAGAATCAGTCATTTTTGCTTAGGTGTATTAAAATTTAACGATCCAATTTCTCGTAATTTAAGGACAAGATGTCTAACTGTATCTCTATGTGGAGTTGAAACGCATGGGAATTTCTGCACAAATTGCCTACACACGTCTGACATGAGTCTGTTTTCACGTGTGATACATAAAAATTCTTCGTTCTAGCGTGAACCTTGCAGCTGGCATTCCAATCGTCTCACTGACACAACACACATACACACTGCAATAACACAAACAAGTAACGGCAAGTAACCAAGAATAACACTCTTGCGCACAGTACGAAATTAACACGCTATTGGTTTACATCTGCTCGCCACTATATTCACAGATCTGTCTTCATCTAGTCGCGACAGAACAAAAAAACTCGAGCTCGGAGATTTCAGATTGCAAGGAAGCTCACGAAAACCATTGACTTTTAACGGTTTCGTCTGCAGCATAATCTTGATACAGTGTTGCACATTCGAAACCTCCAAACAATCCTAATCAACACAAAACTCTTTCAAGGATATAAACTTAAGCAGGACGTTATTGGTCAAAACTATGATTAAAATGTTTTATTACCTGTGGCTCTTAACATCGTCTCTAAAGCATATTTTTTTGTGTATATAAGGGCAGAACTTGGATGAATTACAGAGGAACTTTTGCGTGGTATAAGACAGGATAGTGCTAGTTTTGCAATATTTATATAAATGTCTGCATATGCCCATAAAAATAAGCGGGCATTACAGGCCGCAAATGTCAGCATCTCCATCAGCGCTGCCCGCCACGCTTCTCCCGATCTCTCGGCTGAAGATCGAAATGAACGCACGGTATAAGATAAGTCCAATAAAATTTTATTACAAATAATAATTTTAACAGAAAAATATAACACTCTCAGCTTACTAGCTCCTCACCTTTCAAGAAAAAAGAATATTCAATTAAAATTTAATCCTCCCTGATACAAAAGGTACGATTACTAATATATCCTATAATAAAAATTAATATTTCATATATTTAATAAATCCCAACACTGTACTAATAATCTGTCACAAACTAATTTATATATAATAAACATTAGAGTGTATCCATAAAAACTTTTTTTCAAAATGTTAAGGTGGTTAGTGCGGAAAAATGGCCATTTGTGACCAAAAAGACATTTGATTTTTTTCAGATTTTTTGGAGGTCGTTTAGGTGGCGGGCATTGACATTGAAGTTTTGATAGTGATTTGGTTATCCAACATGCACAACGATTTCACAAAAATGTCATTATTTGACTATTTTATGTCTTTCTTTTCTGCATTATGGTCGTTTATTGTTTTGTTTATGGCAAATATGTTAAATTTCTGCCTCAGGGGTGGTTTTCTATGCTGTTTACGTTACGTATGCTTTTGCTGGAGAGTGGAGAAAACAAAAGAAGAAGAAACTGAAGCGAACGAAACAGAACTGGGTGGGGAAGGGGATGTGTTCTCTGGGTTATGGCAGAGGGAGAGGGGGGAGAAGGGGTTGAGAGTGGCACTAAGTTGGCAAGCATCGGTGCTCTTGGAGGGGGTAGAGGAGGGGAAGGAGTGGCCAGAGTGGAGTGGTTTGTTTCTTTTCAATATGAGAGGCTTAATATGCCTTGTTCTTTGCGGCTGTAAACTGCTTGGCGTGTTGTGCTTGTGTGTCGATAATTAAATACTACTTGCTTGCAGGCATTTTTGTCGTCGTTTACTGTGCAGTTACTACCATTTTGTAATTGTTAGAAAGTGATTTCACAAAATAAGTAAGTAGAAAGTGTTGCATCAAACTGACAAGTACTTCTTATTTGGGTGGCCAGAAGAGCTTTCGGACAATAGACTTCCAAGCTTGAAACATTTTCTTTGGGGAGAAAAAGTGCAGAAAAGATGCAACAGGTGAAAATCCCTCCCTCAGAGATTTGGCGAACACTACCGCGAATAAGACGATACAAATGTGGACAAAGGCTTTGATTCCTACAGTGTCTAAAAAAACGTGTGGTGGACATGATTTTGGATTATAACAAATCTTCAATGAATGTGTAAATCTGGAAAACGTGCCTCAGCCGAAGAAAAGGTGAAACATTTTAAGGAAAGTGGACAAAAACTCTGATATTTGCTCATGCAAATGTACCAACCCAGGAAAGTTATGGAACTGTGAAAGAGTGAACAAAGTGTCAGAAGCAGAGCGACCTTTTCTTATGGATCAGCAAACGAATAGGAAAATGATAATTGGAAAGGTGGATTCTGAAATGACAGAAGAAATTCGAAAAAAAAAGGCTGAAAGAAGGGAGAAACGGTCTGCGTCCAAGACAAACGTTACGGATACCAGTATGAAGAGAAGGAGGACAGGATCCTTGGCAATGAAAGAATCTTTGAGTACAACTGAAATTTCTGGAACTAGCGAAAATGATGCGGATTTTGAGCCCATGGCATCAACCTCAAAATCAGTAAAAACACAGACATGCTTCGATCTAAAAAACGTTGCTTCAGCTGCCTAGAACCGGGGCTTCGAGGAGACAAGTTGCTCTTATAGTAACTGCTACTTTGGAAGACGTGGAAATAATTTCACCTGACAATAAAGACAGTGTTGTTGATAAAAGCAAAGTGACGCGAGAAATGCAAAAACTTCGAGATCAAATTCAGTCTACATCAAAGTCAGAACAAAAACGTATCAGTGGACTTTACTTTGATGAATGTAAAGATAAAACTTTAGCGAAGGAGCAAAAAGGAGATTGTTTTTACCGCAAAGATATCTTTGCAGAACATGTGTGTTTGGTAGAAGAACCGGGATCCATTTATTTAGGCCACACAACGTCCTTATCTGGAAATTGCCAAGGAGATTAAAAATAGTATTTTCCATTTCATTGAAGAGAACAACATTGACTTGTCTGATCTACAAGTGATCGGGTGTGATGGCACACCGGTAGACACAGGGTGGAAAGGCAGAGTCATGCATTTGATTGAAGAAAAAGTCGGCAAGACACTCCAACATGCAGTTTGTCTTCTTCACTTAAACAAATTGCCGTTTTGCCATTTACTAACAACATTAGATGGTGCCACAAAAAGTCCGTCAAAACTTTCAGGACCGATTGGAAAAGCCATACAAACCTGTGAAAATCTTCCGATTTGTAAGTTTGAACCTATCACAGTCTGCTGGGTGGAACAAATGTCAGGTGTAAGAGATTTAAGCATGGACCAAGAATATATTTTGGATATATGTTCAGCTGTTTCGAGCAGTGTTTGTCTGCGCAGTCTAGCAAGGAAAAAGCCCGAGCCACTTGTCCAGTCGCAGTGGTTAACAACGGCATGCCGAGTGCTGCGGATGTATGTAAGCATGCCCCACTCCTCTGAACAACTGCAGCTTATTGCAACGTACATAATGAAGGTGTACGCACCGGTGTGGTTTGGGATCAAGAAGGAACCATCGATAACTGACGCAGCCCGACACCTCTGGAACAGAGGCCTGCACAAGACCTGGAGCAGAACCGTTCGCGAGACATCGCTCCTGAAATGCCATGCAACCTGCGCAACACCCTCGCTTGAGCAGCTTGTATGCCCACCTGGCCAGATCGTTCCTGGCAGGCATTGTAGACCCGCCGGGTACCCGCAGTCTTACGATACCTAGTAGGTCTCAGTTCGTTCTTTCCATCAACTGCAGACCCCTCCCTCTGCATGACGTAGTTGCTTCGAGTAGAAACTGCACCGGGCCCTCACCGTTCTGCAGTGTTGCCAACTGCAATAGATTTTCACTACTTAAAAAAGGGAACTCAAAGCTTCGTAAGCCACATCGCCAATGAAATGAAATTTACGAATGTTCCTACCCCCCCCACACACACACACACATTGAAATAGGTTTTCCGTGGCACAGGATCCATAAGTATATGTCGTAAATAACTAATATACGTATATATAGTGATATAGGGCAGAACTGAAACATGTCACGTTCGACGCTGAGGTCGCGAGTCAAACAACACACTGTTCTACTGTGAACACCAGGGGCATTGCCATTAACCTCGTTTGGGGGGGGGGGGGGAGGGCAAGTACTTGGATAAACGTGCCAACAACAACAATCACAATAATAGTAATAAAGTAGCATGAAAGGCATTATTATCCTCATAAATCACGCAAAAAGGGGGTAAAGTCGGTTCTCACGCATTTGTGTTGAAACAGAGGATTAGAAATATTTTTTTTCAACACGTCAATTTCACATTAGCTAATAATGGAAAACAAGCACACAAACTATTTTTGAAAGAAAGAAAGTGCATGATAAATGCATTCCGAATGTACATACATATGGCATGTAAAATTTCCATCTACAATATTTTCTTTTCACATGGAGCGACGTATTACATAATTAATTCATCCAACTCGTAACAAACCAACATTAATAGCAAATAATATCACGGGCCGCCATAGCATTCTCTGTTTTAAAACTTTTCTCACTTAGATCGTTCGGCACTCAGGGCCGACTCCCGCTACCCCTTTGCTACGGCATTGAACTTGATGAGACTTGTACTTTAATGTTAGACCCCCACCCTGACCCCTCCGCTAGACAATTTCCATCCAAGGTTGTGAGCAATGCACCCTGCCCCCTCTGGTTGTGCCACTGCGTGCCTGGTTAAGGCACCATGTAATGAAAAACAATTAGTTTTCAGTGAGGAGATTTTTGTTTGCTCGATCATTCATTTAGATAAATGAAACTGTAATATTGCGTGCATTTCCTGGCAATAAGATAAAAACTGCTTACGCTGAACTGAAATCGCTAAGTATATAAATTCTCCTTGGAGAAGAAGCTCCTCCTAGGACTTCGTAGGATTTAGTAGCTACGTAAGTAGGCAACACTGGCTGCAGCCGTCCACGTGGTGATGAAACACCTGGAGCGACACGCTGCCGGAGGGCTGTTTCCTTCCAGCAGGTTTTGCAGGTGCCCGGGTCTTGTTGAATGCCCAGGTACCTTGTAAGCGCAGAGTGCCTTGAAGACCAAGAACCAGGGTAGAGACGCAAGTCGACTCGTTGACGTGGGCAGGTGAGCAGGTAAACCTGTTATCGCGTGCAAGCGGGCAGTGGGTAGGTAAAAGGCAGACTATGCTGGCCTCTACTCTGGAATATGATCCACTTGTCCCAATTTCTCCCACACCACTTGAGAGATCTGATTAATAGGGTCATTCAACAAAACACATTCTTCGCCCATCCTGAAAATCTCCTGCTGGCTTTAATAACTGACCAAAACCCAGAAATAAGAAGTCTTGGTTGGCAAAGAATTAAGAAAGCAAGAAGATTGAAAAATGAAAAAGAATTAGAACTTTTGTTTTACCAACCATCAATTTTAATGGAGACCAATACTATGAATTGGTTGATTAGTCTTCGTGCTTCCTCCACGAGCCTCCGTTGACCAATAATATTACAAATGAAGAAGTAGATGACTACATTAAAAACAAAAAATAGCGGAAATTCAAGACTTCCCCTGCCACACACAAGGAGTGGAGCGACTTGTGAAAATCATCACAGAGGCTGCTTCTTCTGTTTTTGGTGCCAGTACACTTGATAGCTACATCAAAGCAAAATTGGAATCTAGAGAACATTTGCTCACATTGCGAACAAAAAGTGACTATAAAGTTCAAGGAGAAAACTAGAAGAAAATCTTGGCCTGTCCCTTAGTAAAATTATGTTTGCCAACATAAGTTGGGTGGGTGGGTCGGTGGAGCTCGCAGTCCAGCCACCTCCTCGCAGTGAGCCCTGGGTTATTTTCAAAGCATAAAGCTATGAAAATAAGCGAAGCGCTGGACAGTAATTGAGGAACTGTTAGCAATTAGAAAGCCAAAATCTTTTATTTAGTCTTTTATATCGGGAAACTTTCGAATAAAACACAAAGTCGAAACCAATTGGAAAACATCAATAGAAAAAAAGAAATTTTTAGCCTAAAATTGACAATTTTTGACCAAAAGCATATGTAATCAGCATAGGAAACCACCCCTGAGGCATGAATGTAACATATTTGCCATAAACAAAACAATAAATGACAATAATGCAGAAAAAAAGACATAAAATGGTCAAATAATGACATTTTTGTGAAATTGTTGTGCGTGTTGCATAACCAAATCACTAACAAAACTTCAAGGTCGATGCGCGCCACCTAAACAACCTCCAAAAAACCTGAAAAAAATCAGACATCTTTTTGGTCACAAATGGCCACTTTTCTGCACTACCCACCTTAACATTTCAAAAAAAGTTTTTTCGATACACCCTAATAAACATAAACAAAAAATATAAAATTCCTTTTCATATACAAATATCTAAATAACTAACGTGAGTGAGTAGGAATGTTTCAGAACGACGTTTCGGAAGTCTGTACTATTTCCTTCATCAGGTAATAAAATAAAAAACTTTAGGTGCCAAACATGGTACCATGTTGTCAAATCGTAAGTTGAGGATTCAGGTTGAGGATAGAAAAGGTAAAAAACTTACGGTGACAGCATGAAAACTCCGATGGAAGTCTTCGCTGGTTGAAAATTCCCGGGAGTGACATGAAAACCCATTTTAGTGTCGGTATTTACCGCTTTATCCCACTTATTAAGAAAAGAGATCCACCCTTCCTCCAGATTACCATCATCTCTGTTAAGCTGGTTCCTTTTTCCTGTGCTTCATAAACGTTCCTGTTTAATTTATTCTCCTCTTTCCTAATTACTTCCCTTTTTAAAATCCTATGTCCGCTCATTATGATATGTTCAGATAGGCCTGTTTTAGGTACACCTTCCTTAATATCTTTATCATGTTTGTCTCATCTAGTGCACATGTTTCTGTCCTACATATTCATTCCTGCATTCACATTCGATCCGGTATACCCCTTTTTGTTCTTCCGGATTATCCTTGTCCCCCCCCCCCTCTTTTGTACCTGGTAAAATTCTTTTTAATATTTCTAGGGGCATTCATCCAGCATTTTACGCCATATTTTCCCATTGCTTTTGCGAACTTTTCGAAAACCCCCTTGTAATAGGGGATTCCGACGAAATGTCCTTCATTACATTTTTCATTATCATATTTTTCTGTTTGATTATTATTTTCATTACCGATAATTTTTCTTGCTTTCCTAGCCATCCTATCTAATTCTTGGATATTATATCCATTCTTCTGATCTACCCTTTTAATCCAGGCGATTTCTCTCTCTTTTTCATTTCTATTATTACATAGTCTTTTGGCTCTGATAAAGAAATTAAGGAAAATGTTCAGTTTAACCCCATTGGGGTGTTCTGATTTTTTGTTGAGGTACAGTTTGCCTGCCAGTGGTTTATGAAAAACACCGGTTGTAAGCCCTTTTTCAGTTTTAGTAATGCTTAAATCCAAAAAATTAATACTCCCGTCCTTTATATTTTCCCTCGTAAAGTTCATTCTTTCATCTTGTTTCCCTAATTCAACAAAAGCTGTGTCTAATGCATTGCTGTCCCCTATAATGAGGATGTCGTCAACGTATCTGCCATAATACATTACGCCTACCCCCACTTGATCTAAAGCCGCTTTTTCAACATAATGCATGAAAACGTTGGCGATGAAACCCGAGATTGGGTTACCCATGGCCAGTCCCTGTTTTTGCTGAAAAATCTTACTGTTTAGAGAGAAGGAACAGTGATTATATTCAGTAACAAGAAAAAACCATCGGACATATTCCCATGTGACAAGAATCTCCACCCCATTATCTAAAAGCCATCTCTGGAGGCAGTCTCCAGCTTTTTCTCGGGGTACACTCGGGAATAAGTTAACAACATCAAAACTACTAATGGAGTCATTATCCCCAAAACCAGTTTTTCAATGGACTTTTTGACCTGAACAGAGTTTTTTACACTAAACTGAGGATTATCCTTGATCTTCCCCAGTCTCTTAACCATTTCTTTGGCCTAACCATAGCCCGGATGATCATACATTGGGATAATAGGTCTAAGCACGACTTCGGGTTTATGTGTTTTTGGGATACCGAAGTTTCTTTCTTTCGGCAGTTCCTAGGGTGATGCTAGTTTTGATGCCTTTCTTTGTCTCATTTCTAATCTGATTGATTGGGTTCCTTTTAATTTCTTCGAAATCCTTATACCTAAATGTATCCTCTAATTTCTTATGATACGCATCTTGTTCCATTTTATTTTCCTTATCTGATCTAATAAACCTATAGCTTATTGTCATTGACCCATTTTTTCACTTCTCGCATGTATCCCCTAAATTTTTTGTCTTCTTTCCCCCTTCCGTACTCACTATGGTTCTTATATATCTCTCAAACTTTAAGGTAGGAGTGCAAATGTTCGTCTATGATATCACGTATATTTTGCCTAGCATTAACCTTATCTTCTCTTTCATCCAGCCCTCCCACAATCTTTTTGGAGGCTATGATGAATTCCTCTTTTTCCAATGCTTAATTTTTAATGGCGAATTTATGCCCCATTTTCATTATTTCTGTTAAAGCTTTAGGGGGTTCAAGTTTTGTCAAATTCATGAAGTTTTCTTCTTCAGCCTGCTTATGTTCGTGTGCCTCCCTTTTTAGCCCATTGTTACTTTTCAGTTTAGCTAGTTTTTTTCTGGATTACGTGAAAATCCTTTTTTCGCATTTTTAACCACTTTAAAATAATAATAATGAGCGGACATAGGATTATAAAAAGGGAAGTAATTAGGTTTGGTTTGATTTGTTGTTTTAAGTCCACTTTATGCACAGTAAGGCTAATCTGGACTGGACCTACAGTTTAAAGTGGGATCCAAACCACTTGTGCCTCCACCGGGTATCGAACCCGGGACCCCTTGATTACAAGGCAATGATGCTACCACTGTGGCATGGGGGAGGCGGAAGTAATTAGGAAAGAGGAGAATAAATTAAACAGGAACGTTTATGAAGCACAGGAAAAAGGAACCAGCTTAACAGAGATGATGGTAATCTGGAGGAAGGGTGGATCGCTTTTCTTAAAAAGTGGGATAAAGTGGTAAATACCGACACTAAAATGGGTTTTCATGTCACTCCCGACGTTGTCGAAGAAGAGAGGGAGTTCACCTTGGAATGGTGACATATATGACCGTAAGAGGGGAATGCTGGAGGGGAAATTTCACTTTCGACACAGGATAGGAGCGCTCACAGTCCATGTGCTCTACCCAACACAGATGGAAGTCACTAGGGGACTGTAATAGGTTTTCGATTTTTATTTGTTTTAGTTGTGGTTTTTGTTTTTAACATAGGGAATTTTCAACCAGCGAAGACTTCCATCGGAGTTTTCATGCTGTCACCGTAAGTTTTTTACCTTTTCTATCCTCAACCTGAATCCCCAACTTACGATTTGACAATGTGGTACCATGTTTGGCACCTAAAGTTTCTTATTTTATTACCTGATGAAGGAAGTAGTACAGACTTCCGAAACATCATTCTGAAACATTCCTACACACTCACGTAAGTTATTTATACATTTGTATTTGAACTGATTGTGAGTAAAACACACCATTGTAATATGTTCATATAGAACCTATTTATAAACAAAATCAAATAGTAATAGAACCCCTATCAAAATATATCGAATTGCATGACTAATTATTCAATATAAATGAATACTCTATCTAATAGAAATATTTTGATATTAACCAAACCAGGCACACCTTCCAGTACACCTACTATGTTATGACTTTTCTCACCTATATAAATGAGAGCGACGGGCGATGTGTGCATGCCCTAGAGCTAATAAATCAAAATACTTTTCTAAAACAAAATTCAGGGTGGCTACAAACAAGCAGAAATGAAATTCCCAGACTTTTCCAGGTTTTCCAGGACAAAATTTACATTTTCCCCTGACAATTACAAACTAAACTAAATCGATGTTTTTGCAAATGGAAATAATAAACTCATACAGATCCACGTATGGTTTTCTTAAGTACCAATATTATCTTCTATGAAATTGACTTAATTTATCTATTCTCTATGATTTGAATCCAAACTGCAAAATAGTGAATTTGGAAAATTATTACAATTCACAAGCTAGGGAAGGATTACGGAATGTTGTCATACGCAGTAAGTTTAAAATAAAATACTTGATTATTTTTAAAGTTACGACGAAATGAGATAAGAGTGAAGAGTGATTGATTAAGAAATACAATTTGTGATTTATCAGTCTCCTTATACATTCTCGGGATTATATGTTGATATTTCCACTGAGGTTTGGAACCCTCTGCTTGCAAGAACCATGAGTGCGGACTCATTTTATAATGCATAGAGCTACTTCTCTCTTCTCTGTAAAGCAAACAACTTAACTCTTGCATATAAGTGAAACAATTGAATCGAACAAAATAAAGTGTCATATTTCCTTACATTATCAATGGGATTTCTGCTTCAGTACAGTATATCCAAGTGAAGTACTGTGAAACTGACAACATGCAGTTATACCATTAATGACAAAAAGGGTATGTAGGTATTAGAAATTTAACGCAAGCAATTTATAGAATTTCATTGTATAGGTACCTGACTTAGCTAACCACACATTAAAACAGGAACACTCTAATAATAAAAGATTCTGAAAGTTCATATACGAGGGGCATCCTGAAAAAAGCTCCAATGGGCCCTATACACAGCACTAGTGCTCGGAGAGCGATACACATACATGCAGGCAGGAACAAGTGGCATGTATCTGTAATCTGGTACAGTTGCAACGCAGCCATTTTAGGAAAGTTCTAGGTTAAATATTGCAGCTCTCATACAGTCTCCAACCGACTGCGATGTAGCCTACGTGTAGTAATAAGATTTTTGCACGCTCAGAATTTGGCACAGAGCCACCAGCAATCATGTGATGTGTGCAGACTAGATGTCGTGAATGATAGTATGGTCAGACGATGGTGCAGACAATTCACGAAGGCCAATCGAATGTGCACAACCCCATACAGCTGAGTACACGCAGGTGTTCCATCACTTCAGGTGAGAGATTTTGGACCACTTCCTGTACAGCCCTGGTCTTGAATGTACCGACTTTCATCTATTTGTTTAACTGAAGAGGTATCTGGCAGGACAAGGATTTCACAGCTACACTGCGGTAAAGATAGTTCCAGTCTTTGCTGTCAGACACATATACCATGAGCATACAAAATTTAGTGCCATGCTACGACAAATGCCAGAACAACGGTGGTGATTATGCCGAAAATTAGGTTAGGAATCACTGTTACTAATGCAATAAATTACAACTGATATTCTTGTTTTATTTATACCTAATCGGTAGGGACCTTGATATTTTGTTGTTTTTTTTTCAAATTGGTGTATTTTTTTTTACTATAACGTGTTATTTTTCCCAAAATTCACATTTTCATGTTAGCGCATTTTCTGGCAAATATCTCAAATTATACCTTCATGGTGTTTTAAAACTAGTGTTTCAAATTGTAAGTCACATGGCTTACGCCTCTTCGTGAGAGTTTGATATCTTGAAAGTTATTTTTGGAAAGTTATTTTCCATATCCCTTTTTTAATTTTAAGGTATGGATTTTAGATAATGGAAATTTCCTCGTATATACTGAATGGTGCATAATGACCATAAGTGGCGACACACCCAAAAAATTAAAATCAATCAATCTCATGTGACCAATACCGATATATTATGGCACCAAAAATTGGCATTGTATTTTTTTGACTTGTTGGTGTTACGTTTCCCAAATTTTTTTTTGTTTTAGACATTTTTCTGCCAAATATACCGAAACTTAGGCTAATGCTCCATTGTGCTTTTAAACTATTATTTTAAATTGTAGGTCACATGGTCTACGTATTTTCGAGACAGTTTGATATGTAGAAACAGATTTTTGAGGAAGTAAAAGTAAATAGCTCCCCTGCACTTTTCTATGAAGGTGTATAGGGGTTTGGAGTTAGGGCCCCACACTTTCTTGATCACGGCTGAAGGTAGGGGTGATGTGATCAGCACCACGCTCCTGGCTATCTTTATCCCTCAAAGTTTCCTCAAAGTACCAGCTTCATATGATGCTGGGTTGTGCCGGAGCAATTTGAATAGGTGGAAAACATCCCAGTTCTCCCCCGCAGGGGATCGACCCCAGGTCTCTTGCATAGTAGTCAGATGCCCTAACGACTGAGCTCCATTATTACTCGCTCGACAAATGCCAATGGTGGACACTTAGCTTGGTAATTCAAAACATATCTCGTGCGACAAATACTGAAGATGCTGCTCCCGTGTGACGGTAGATACGCACTCGATCTCCTGTTAGAACCCTGCCACTTTTACATGATTTAATGTGGCTGTCGGAATTATTCCATGTACGTATAATTCTATAGTTTACTCTTGAATAAAATGTTGGAAAACTTGCATGTTTTATGTACACAAACATGGCCTAGAAAAGACAAGCATGTTGGATTTCATGGAATTTTTCATTGCTTTAGGACATTTCTTTAAAAAAAATCGCTAAAAATGCCAACAATTCGCATTTTATGCCAAATACGAATTATTTCGATATTTCTAATGGGCGCAAAATGTGTCCAGACATCACTGCACATTCCTAAACATAACTTCACAGCAATTACCATTTTTCAAGGTTTTGGCGTTTGCGAAAAATCAATGTCCCTACTAACAGACAGGATAGAGAGTGGCGTTAATTTCATTGTAATACTAGTGTTGTAGTAAATTTGAGGTTGGGAGCATTCACTTGCCAATTTTTATAATGTTCACCAATGCAGATTTATGTTTCACTTTTTCATGATAGTATTCAATATATATCCCGTGTGGTTGGATTCTTCTTGATATATAAGAATAGTGCAATGTCATTGTAAACATATGTTAACTTGTGCGAAATCAGTAATATGTCAGGATGATGAAAGAAGACCTTCATAAGCACTGCTACATTAAAGAAGGTGAAGTGAGCCAGAAGAGTAATAAATTCCAGCAGTATATTTGCAGTCTAAAGCTCTTCTTGTTTATGTATGAAATTTTTGTTGGATGTTGCAGTCAATGCAATTTCTGTCGCATGTTGTAGTGAGATACTTGTTGGATGGCGATATTCGACAAAAATCGTATGTATCAATGGAACCTATTTGTTTCCATGTTCCTTCAGTTTGCTCAAGAAAATGCCTTACTACAACGTCCGACAACTATCGGATGGCGCCACCCGCTCTTATCCCCTCCATCTGTTGACAAGTTCCCTTACTACTCCTATATGGACAAGAAAAAAATGATAATTCAATGCATTTTCCATGTAATATTTAGAGGCTTCCCGATTATACCATATGGTATAATCAGAGTAAGGTCGTACTGGCCCGATGATACCATATGGTATCATGGTGCTGATAACGAAATAAATATGCTTTTCGGAACTTCACACTCTTATGTTTGGGTGGAAACTCTGACACAGGTCTGGAGCAAGCCTCGGAAATTCATACTGATGACCAACCTCTCCCCTCTCCCCGCAACATATCCATGCCACATTTCCGAACAGAGTTTCACATTTTGGCTCATTATTCAACTTTTATGGCACCCAGGAACATGAAATGTTTCAATCTTTTTTGGAAACGTCCATTCTTTGAAGGGAATACTAAGGTTTGCGCCTTCTCCCCCAAATAGCGGGAGAAGAAGGTGCAAACTCCAGACTTTTATAGTTTTTTCATTGAAATTCGGGGGCGCCCCCCAAGCCCCCTTCCTCCCTTCCTCAGTTCAACGTTCTGAATTGTACACTGTTGCATGCTCTGATGTTTTAGCTGCAAAACAAAACTTATCCGAAGTAGATTGCTCCCATAGTGCCCGAGTTATAACAATTTCCTGAGTAATATGCAAATTACCGATTTTTTAGTAAAAAACAGAGTTTCACATTTTGGCTTATTATTCAACTTGTATCGCACCCAAGAACATGAAACATGTTTCATTCTCTCTGGAAACGTCCATTCTTTGAAGAGAATACTAAGGTTTGCACTTTCTCTCCAAAATAGCGGGAGAAGAGGAGGCAAACTCCAGATTTTTATGTTGTTTTTTTTTTGCATTGAAATTGGAGAGTCGCGCCCTGTAAGCCCCATTCCTCGGTCCGGTGTTCTGAATTATACACGGATACATGCTCTGACGTTCTATCTGACAAAAAAAACTTATCCAAAGTAGATTGCTCCCATAGTGCCCGATTTTTAACAATTTACCTCCAAAAATGCAAATTACCTATTTTTTGTAAAAAAAAAATCACATTTTGGCTTATTATTCAACTTGTATGGCACCCAAGAACATGAAACATGTTACGTTCTCTTGAGAAATGTCCATTCTTTGAAAAGAATACTAAAGTTCACGCCCTCTCCCCAAAATTGCACAAGAAGAAGAGGCAAACTCCAAAGTTTTATGTTTTATCCATTGAAATTCGGGGGTCGTGCCCCCAAGCCCGCTTCCTTGATCTGGCATTCTGAATTGTACACGGTTGCATGCTATGATGTTTTAGCTGCAAAACAAAACTTATCCGAAGTTACTTACGTGAAATTTAGAAGATTTCACACTTCACTGTCTTCATTCACAAAAGGGTACGGCGTTTGAAGCGGAGATGGTACCGCGTCACTGCATTGTTTGTTCCCGGGCGGGGGTAGTTGCAATTTCTCCCGTTCGGCGGCACTGGCGCGCACATCTTGGTTTGCGTCGTCTGCTTCCTGTTGTCAGGTGGCGTTGCCAGTTGGGGGTTGGGGGAGGGGGGGGGGGGCTGGGCCATGCTGCTCGGCAATGTACTGTTCCTGTTCCCCGCGTGGCTGGAGGGGGGTCGAGTATGTGCACCGCATCTTTTCTTTTTCAGGTCGGGGATCTTTCTGAGGACAGGGTGCCAAGTTAGGTATGCCTGTCCATTGTCCAGGTTCAGTGCTGGTTTCTGCTGGATGATGGCATGGGTTTCTTTGATGAAGTTTTCTATGACAGAGCTGGTTGGGTGAAGTATGGATATGGAGGAGATGGTGTGGTTAGTGGAGTGGAGGTGTTGGGAGAGGCCTGATTTTGGTGTGTCATTTTTGGCATCTTTTACATGTTCGTTAATCTGTTCTTGGACGGTGCGGATGGTTCTGCCAATGTAGGTGTTGTGGCATTGGCATGTGGTCTTGTAGACACCAGGGGATGCGAGTTTAGGTAGGTAGTATCTCTTGAAGTTGGGTAGTGCCCTTCCGATTTGGGATATGGGTTTGTGTGCTACTCGGATGTTGAAGGGTTTGAGGGCCTTGGCAAATTTGCCAGATGTGGTGGGGTGGTATGGAAAGGCGATCCATTTGGGTTTAGGATTTTGGGTTGGGTTATCTCTGTTTCTTGGGTGTCTGAGCTGGGCTTCTGTTTTTGCGCACCACATGGATAGTTGGCGCTCGGTGTAACCGTTGTTTAGGCCTATTTCCGTTACGCATGCTATTTCATCATGCAGGTCATCTTCTGTGCAGCTGTGTGTGAAGGCTCTTCTGTAAAAGTTCATCCATACTCCAGCTTTCTGTTTTGGTGGGTGGTTGGATTTTAAATGGATGTACTGGGTGCCCGAACCTGGTTTCCTGTATACGGATGTGATGAACTTGTCTTGGTGTCGTCGGATGCTGAGGTCGAGAAAGTTAAGGTGGCCATTTTGTTCCCTTTCAACGGAAAAGTTTATGTTGGGGTGTATGTTGTTGAGGACAGTTAGGAGATGGGTTAGGTCCTCTTCCTGTTTGTAAATGACTATGGTGTCATCGGCATATTTTTGTATCTTATATGAGCAAACTCTGGTTGGGTGAGAATTGACTGCTCGGCCACATGCAGCACAATGTTGGATAGGGGGTGCAGAAAGGGGGTTGCCCATCGCTAGGCCTCCTGTCTGGTGGAAGAAACTGTCCTCGAACTGGAAATAGTTGTGGGTGAGGCAGGCTTGCAGAAGGTTGCAGATTTCATCTGTTACAAATGGGGGCGTGCTATTGCTGAGGAGTCATGTTCTGGTGGAGTCAAGTGCAAGGCTGATTGGAATGGAGGAGTACATGTCCACTACGTCTATGCTGGCTAGTTTGCAGTTGTCGGCTTTGACAAAAGAGGTGACAAATTCTTTTGCTTCAATGCTGTTTTTTAGGCAGTAGGTGAATTTGTCATTGTGGGCGGTCAGTTTCTGGAGGAGCCATTTGGTCAGGTGGAGAGAGCCCGGGCGAGAGAAATCAATCTATCTATCTATCTATCTATCTCTATCTCTCTCTCTCTCTCTTTCTCTCTATCCTCCTGCCGTCACTGGTTTCTGGTGCCATGGTGTGCATAAAAGGGGCCTAAAAGTTGAGGCTGAAACTTAGGAACGAGATTTCCTGTTCCCGTGCAGAGTTCCATAATGATTTAAAAAAAAAAAAAAAGACAAACTTCCCTGACATTTCCCTGACTTTTTTTGACACCTTAAATTCCCTGACTTTTCCCGGTTTTCCAGGTCTGTCACCACCCTGAAAAGTACAATTAAATCCAATTTCAGATATATTTTCAATATACCATCAAAATCAACATAATGTAACCCATCTCCACCTATTAATAAGCTGCATCTTGACCTGAAATATATTACAAAAGAAAAAAAGAAAATATATATTTAAATCCTCAAATTACGGCGGTATACAAGCTGATAACTTACAATAGGTCAAATAAAACGTGGAATATCGATTATGGAACAGGTTCCTCTTAATAGAAAAAGCACCGCCAAATTCTTTGAGTTTCAAGATCATAACTAATACTACTCAATCTAAATTTACAATGATTATAATATGGTATTTAATCCTACTCTAAATATATCACCTTTATGGAATTAATAAAAATAAAGAACAGATTATATTTAAAATTTCATCTAACAAATAAAATATGCAACATGCAATCTGGGGCGGTCCAGTCCCCGAGGATCAAGGTGGAAACCTAACGGTGCCACACAAAGCCTTGATCGTGACCTCAATGTGGTCATCTGATGAAGTGCAGCCTGGGCCACTGATAATCCTACCTGGCAACTTTTTATATATAGAGAGGTCCTTGTGACTGACAGACGAGGTAGAGGCTAGGCCACCAAGAATAATCCTCCAAGGCAACCATTTATATGATCTAACAGACTACATGCTACCCTGAAGACGGAGGCAGATTCAGCTTCCGAAACGTAGGTAAATCTCTTTTCAAAAATAACAGTGGTTAAAAGTCCAAAAACTAGAATACACTGTAGACTTCTGTAGACTTAAGATTCCTTGACACTGAAGACATAATCGAAGCTTGTTTTTTGGGGTCCTGTACACTTTTACTTCTCTTCATGATGGTTGCATGTAAAATGGCTGAAAACCTTTGCACCAAATGCATTCGTGTTTCTCGTTTTTTCTAACATAAAATGCAATGAAGAGATATATCTGTAACACACAGGCAGTGACTTGCCACCTCGCCCAGACACACGCACTTTTGGGGGTGTGACCATGGGAATTTGTTCATTTCAAAGCTGGTTAATGGCTTGGCTTAGATTTTAGCTTTCTCGTGAGATAAAAGTTTTGTAGAATTCAATACAAGTGAGGCTTTTCCCAAGTCTGTGTAGCCTATCTCTCATTTTCCCATTTGAGAAAATATTGGGGAGGATGGATCCCTGAATCCCCACAGGCTGTGATGTCATTGGATAACTAACCTCCCTCCCTCCCCACACACACATGTAGAAAATGCTGCAAAATGAATGGTGCAATATGTCCTGTGATAATATTTTTTTACTAATATTAACAAAAAGCCAACAGTAAACCAATGTGATATAAATTACAAACATTTCATAAAGATTCTGATTCTTTGTTCCTAATCAATATATCTGACAAGATATCTGTAATAGGTTTGCATGTCTAGAAATTCAAAACTTTAAATAATGCATATGACTTTTGGTTTAATTCTTGTAGTAAAAGGAACAAAATTACAATATTGTGGAAGCACGTTAGTTATGGAAATGTTGCATCAACAAAACTATTGGCTATTTCACCAATAAAATAATATGCCTTTATTTACCAATAATAACTATACACAAATTAAGATTCAGTTAAGGTGAGTACAATTAAAAAACAGAGGAAAAAAAAGAATTGCAAAATATTCTAATTCAGTTTTCTTTTAAGTTTCTGTTGCCATGACAGTCTCTGTAAGGGGAATGTTCATTTTCCTCAACTCAGTTGCCAACTGAATACTTGTGTAATAGTGTCAGTGTTAACTTGTTGTCAGTGAACGAATGAAAACCAGATTCTGCATTGGTAACAGGGAACCATTTTTCGACTAAATGAACCATGATTCTTGTTGTAAATGGTAGCTCTGGTCAAACAAGCAAAGCTCTGGTTGTGGCCCCACAATAACATTCAAAATTGTCAATATATCCTGATTTTGAGTCCCTGGGAACAAAAAACTTAGGCCCCATTGAGTTGGCTTTTGAGCACTGTAACTTTTGAAAATTATGGTGCGTTCATTTACACTACATTCACACAAAGGCATAAAATACTCCATGAACTGGGCTTGTAAATAGGATTTTGATTAGCTGCAGAGACATGCAGACACTAAAACATTTGCATGAAACTATCACAAGAAAAAAAAAACAT
Organism: Lepisma saccharinum; assembly: GCF_977018435.1. Lineage (NCBI taxonomy): Eukaryota > Metazoa > Arthropoda > Insecta > Zygentoma > Lepismatidae > Lepisma > Lepisma saccharinum. The sequence goes on from NC_139230.1 coordinate 136,461,962, forward strand.
TGGCAAAAAAAAATAGCTGGTTGCTAAGTTATTACTTCCAAATAAGTGAGATCTTTATTGACAGAGGAGGTTATTTATTTATTTTATCTTGCATGTAATGATTTGTCTTTGTCACTATTTCAACAAGAATTTAATCAGTAAAAACAATTTAAAATATTGTACGGCACTCAGTGGTATATTATTAATATAATAATTATTTGGTTCTTTATAACTACCAATCTGGTGTGTGCATTTGAAAATCAGGGATAACATAAGCATACCACTTTGATACAAAATCATCACCACCACTGTCATCTTCACTATCACTGATATTTTCTACAGTGAGTAAAATATTTTCATTGTTACTTTTAACAATTTTCTTCGCCAAGTTCAGAAACAATTTCACTACCTGCAAGGTTTCTATCTCAACAATTACATGAAAACTACAATGGAAAACTAACAAAACAATGCATATTTGCACTGCTGTTGACAATATCCAATGTTTCAAAATGTGAATTTAGTTTCACTGAGTACCGACTAAGAATGCTGAGTGTCCTGGATGTTGGACTAAGCCCAACAAACAAGCTTGAGTAACATTGGTTGCCATGTTGGATGAGGTCTGACTTATGAGTGGAACAGCAAAACATCAATGTTGGGCGATTCTGACTTACAAGCAGAAAGGGTTAATTTGAATTCTTCATGAATATTTATTAATACAAGATTTTGAAATTCACCTTATAGTCCAGGGGCATTTGTAATCCCGTGGGTTTTTGAATGAAGGGAATATATGACTACCGGTAATACGTTGTTAGTGTGGTACACAATCGTGTACTACCAGGTGTTTTACCCGCAATTGTGGCAGAAGGCCTATGTGACATCATAAATCCAAGATGGCTACCACTTCATGCACTAACTAAGAAAATCCATCATAACTCCTTTAATAGTGGTTTTGGAAAGCAAATTATACATACATGTTTTGTTTAGAATTGAAAAAGAAAAAAAATGATTCTTACAGTTTTTTTCATATCTCACACTCTTATGGAGATATATCCAGTGAAACTATTTCGTGCCCTTTTCTGCAAGGATTATATGCATATTTTACACTTTACTTGACATTCTGGCATATAAAAGGGGGAAATTACTCCCTGTGATATTTTTTGGATGCCTACGATTGTGGCATATTGCCTGTGTGACATCATACATCCAAGATGGCTGCCTCTGCAGACATTAACAAACAAAAACGACCATATCTCAACTCCTTTAGTAGTAATTTTGACCATTTGTAAGTTTGTTGGGTTTTTACACGATGGGAGGACATGTGTATAGAGGATGCTTTCATTTGGAGGCATGCAATCATGTATTACTACAGGTGCTTTCCTAGATAATGTGTCAGAGACCATAAATGACTTCCCAAATCCAAGAGGGCCACCTTGGAGGTTCAGCACATGAAATACTGTCCATAACCCTGATGTAGAGTTTGTTTATCAGATTTTCCAGAGGCATTTTCTGTTAATAAATAACAAGTAAAAAATATTAATTATTATTATTATCATCATTATCATTACTATTATTATAAATATTACAGTAAAGGAGTAATAACATCACTTGTGAATTCCGCATTGTCTTTTGAAATTTATGCAGTTCACCTGTTATCAAGATTGAGAGTGGTTGTAATCATTTTGGGAAATATCATGTTATCAATACAGTCACTTATATTCAAATTCCTAGTCACTCTGATCTGAGTCTCTGTCCTGTAAGTCATTGTTTTCACACTTTTCTTCATCTGCACTATGAAGACACAGTTCAGTATGTCGCAGGGACTAATCCCGGCATATGCATGAACATTTCCTCTTTCCGCAACCACATGTCAGCTGTAATCTTCTCTGAAGTTTTAGGTAGTGTGAATATGACAACAATGATCTTTTTGTCATCCTCAATTTCTTCTATCTCCATTCAATAGCCTATTGGGATGGGTAGATTTGGATGTTTCTTTTCTGCTTTTATTTCACTCCAATACATGGAAGTAACTCCTCCTGATGAAAGGTGTGAGAGTCACTTTGGCGGAAGCGTTTCCACTATCTATTAATGGTATTCCAGTTTGTTTTTGTACTTGCAAAGAAGGCAAAAAATTAGTTGTTGAATGCATTTGATGGCGCAGAAGATGATGTGCGTGAATCTCTTGCAAATCTTGGTTCTCCTGGATTCGATGAACAAGATGACAGAATAAAAGAATGAATTGATTTATTATACTTCTCCTTTCTGCTAGTTTTGGCTAATTTCAAAGATGAAAATTAATTATAAGATGAAGTACATTAAAGGACAATCACAAACACATATGAGCAGCACACATCTCAAGTTCCATGGGTCCAGAGCATTGATTGATTGCTTGAGTTGGTGTTTTATTTAAGTCCACTTTATGCACAGTAAGGCTAATTTGGACTGGACCTACAGATTAAAGTGGGATCTGAACCGCTATATGTGCCTCCACTGGGTAACAAATTCGGGACCCCTTGATTACAAGGCAACGATGATACCAGTGTGCCATCGGGGAGGCCCTAGACATCAGAACAATGTTAGTCTGCAAAATGCAGTCCAGGATGTACTTCATGGAAGTGAGGTTGATATTGGGGTGTCTCTTACACCCCGAATATGATGACAGGATTTTTGGCAAATTACGATGGTATCTGTTTGCGAAAAAGGATGTTCAAGGTTCACCAAAGTTCCCCTCACACTTCTTATTAGAAGGAGTTATTTCCAAGTATTGGAGTCAAAAAAAGCTTAAAAGCAGGGACCTGTAACGTAACCCAACTTGTAACGCTGTCAAGTTACGAACGGAACTATCGATATGCGTTACAATGGCATTGGCGTTCCACACAGTACCGGACAGATTGGACCTACCTACAACCTGGGTAAATTAGGCGTACCGTTACTCAACGACCCATTCGCTTCAGGTACTGAGTGGAACGGGTCTCGGATGGAACGGGTACGATCGTACCCGTACATACTGTACCTGAACGGTGGCTACCGGGTACGAAATGGAACCACAAGTAGGTAACCGGTACTGAAGCACAATGACCAGCGCTTGTTATTAAAATACCGGTACGTGGATAGAAATGGATGAAGCGGGTAACATTTGTAACAGGAACTTACAGTACGTATCATAACAGTTTACTGTCAATCAACATTCCACAGCAGCAAATGGAATACCGATAAATATACACTTCTTTGTTTAAAACTAATTATAATAACTTTAGAAAAAAGTAATTCGTGATCTTTCTGGATTTTATTTATCCGAAAAATATGTATAAAAGCTATCTAGTTTATCTTTCATTAATTTGTTAATAATGGCATCAGCTATGCAAAAATTTTGAAGACCGTCACTCTGGCAAACTATTAACAATAGAAACAATTAGTTTCAACAAGCTCATGTATATTATACTAATTACAACAACCTGCGCAGAAGGTCGATATTCGTCATTCAGGCAAACCTGTTACTAGGAGGCATGTGCAGTAGGCCCCATTACTTTTAAAATAGGTAGAGAAGTGAAATTGAGTTTGAAGGTAGATTATGCTAATTAGAGCACGGCTAAATCAACATGATTGTGGAAAACCGGAAGTTGATGGACGCCATATTGAAAAATGTTACTTCTTAAGATAGAGGAGTGAAACTCGGTTCAACGATAGCTTATACTAATTAAAGCATGGCAAATAAACATGATTGTGGAAAACCGGAAGTTGATGGACGCCATATTGAAAAATGTTACTTCTTAAGATAGAGAAGTGAAATTCGGCTTGAGGGTAGCTTATGGCAATTAGAGCATGGCAAATCAACGTGATTCCGGAAAACCGGAAGTTGGTGGACGCCATATTGAAAAATGTTACTTCTTAAGATAGAGAAGTGAAATTCGGCTTGAAGGTAGCTTATGGGAATTAGAGCATGGCAAATCAACGTGATTCCGGAAAACCGGAAGTTGGTGGACGCCATATTGAAAAATGTTACTTCTTAAGATAGAGAAGTAAAATTCGGCTTGAAGGTAGCTTATGGGAATTAGAGCATGGCAAATCAACATGATTGCGGAAAACCGGAAGTTGGTGGACGCCATATTGAAAAATGTTACTTCTTAAGATAGACAAGTGAAATTCGGCTTGAAGGTAGCTTATGGCAATTAGAGCATGGCAAATCAACATGATTGTGGAAAACCGGAAGTTGATGGACGCCATATTGAAAAATGTTACTTCTTAAGATAGAGAAGTAAAATTCGGCTTGAAGGTAGCTTATGGGAATTAGAGCATGGTAAATCAACGTGATTCCGGAAAACCGGAAGTTGGTGGACGCCATATTGAAATACGTTAATTCTTAAGATAGAGGAGTGAAATTCGGTTTTATGATGATATGGATATTACTGCATTGGAAATCAACATGATTAGGGAAAACCGGACGTTAACGGAAAAATTTACTTTAATATTCCTCTTTCCTTTGATGATTGCTTATGTTAATTAGAACATGGTCAATTTATATGATATTATAAACCCGAAAGTCGATGGACGGCATAATGAAAAATGCAATTTATTAAGATGAGGAAGTGAAATTCGATTAGATTATTGCGCTTACTAATTCGAACATGGACAATGCATATGCTGTCTGTAAAACTGGAAGTTGATAGACGCCATATTGCAAAAGAAATACATTTGAGTGTCGATTCAGTTTTTATTTATTAAAAATTAAATATGAATTCCATCAAACTCAGGTTTTCCAGAATCATGTTCATTTGTCATGCTCTAATTCCCATAAGCTACCATCAAACCAAATTTCACTCCTCTGTCTTAAGAAGTAACGTTTTTCAATATGGCGTCCACCAAATTCCGGTTTTCCACAATCATGTTGATTTAACATGCACTAATTAGCAAGATCTACCCTCAAGCCAAATTTCACTTCTCTATCTTAAGAAGTAACATTTTTCAATATGGCGTCCATCAACTTCCGGTTTTCCACAATCATGTTGATTTGCCATGCTCTAATTGCCATAAGCTACCTTTAAGCCGAATTTCACTTGTCTATCTTAAGAAGTAACATTTTTCAATATGGCGTCCACCAACTTCCGGTTTTCCGCAATCATGTTGATTTGCCATGCTCTAATTCCCATAAGCTACCTTCAAGCCGAATTTTACTTCTCTATCTTAAGAAGTAACATTTTTCAATATGGCGTCCACCAACTTCCGGTTTTCCGGAATCACGTTGATTTGCCATGCTCTAATTCCCATAAGCTACCTTCAAGCCGAATTTCAATTCTCTATCTTAAGAAGTAACATTTTTCAATATGGCGTTCATCGACTTCCGGTTTTCCACAATCATGTTGATTTAACATGCACTAATTAGCAAGATCTACCACCAAATCGAATTTCACTTCTCTATCTTAAGAAGTAATGTTTTTCAATATGGCGTCCATGAACCTCCGGTTGTCCACAATCATGTCAATTTGCCATGCTCTAATTCACATAAGCTACCGTCAAACCGAATTTCACTTCTCTATCTTAAGAAGTAACATTTTTCAATATGGCGTCCATCGACTTCAGGTTTTCCGGAATCACGTTGATTTGCCATGCTCTAATTCCCATAAGCTACCTTCAAGCCGAATTTTACTTCTCTATCTTATGAAGTAACATTTTTCAATATGGCGTCCACCAACTTCCGGTTTTCCACAATCATGTTGATTTGCCATACACGAATTAACATATGCTACCTCCAAATCGAATTTCTCTTCTCTATCTTAAGAAGTAACATTTTTCAATATGGCGTCCACCAACTTCCGGTTTTCCGGAATCACGTTGATTTGCCATGCTCTAATTCCCATAAGCTACCTTCAAGCCGAATTTCACTTCTCTATCTTAAGAAGTAACATTTTTCAATATGGCGTCCACCAACTTCAGGTTTTCCACAATCATGTTGATTTGCCATACACGAATTAGCATATGCTACCGTCAAACCGAATTTCACGTCTCTTTCTTAAGAAGTAACATATTTCAATATGGCGTCCATCAACTTCCGGTTTTCCACAATCATGTTGATTTAACATGCACTAATTAGCAATATCTACCACCAAATCGAATTTCTCTTCTCTATCTTAAGAAGTAACGTTTTTCAATATGGCGTCCATGAACTTCCGGTTTTCCACAATCATGTCAATTTTCCATGCTTTAATTCACATAAGCTACCGTCAAACCGAATTTCACTTCTATATCTTAAGAAGTAACATTTTTCAATATGGCGTCCATCAACTTCCGGTTTTCAACAATTATGTTGATTTAACATGCACTAATTAGCAAGATCTACCACCAAACCGAATTTCACTTCTCTAACTTAAGAAGTGACTTTTTTCAATAGGGCGTCTAATTTCCAGTTTTACCAAAATAATTTTGATTGGCAATGCCAGGTCAACCCGAATTTCAGATCTGTAACTTAGATGGTAACATTACTCAATATGGCGTACATTAACTTTCCCTTTTTTCCACATGTATTATTAGTTGGTAATATTCTAATTACATAAACTTAGCCTTACTGTGCATAAAGTGGACTTAAAACACCAACTCAAACCAAAACCAAATTACATAAACTATCATCATGTCGAACTTTCAATATCTTGCTTGAAAATATTTTTTTTAAATATGTTCACCTTGCACCCAATATTACGTGTATTGGTTATATAAAAGTAACATTATTAATAACAAATCTCACGATTCCATATTTATTTATATATATACAATTTATATTTTATTGCCTACAACCTCAATTAATATTAGTTCTTATTGATTTTTCAAGAATTCAACAATGAAAGTTTTAAAATGAAGAGTTACGTGACATATATTTTCTGATCCATTCAATACCCATTTGATTTGCTGAAAATAGGTTTTGTTACAATTGTACCCGATCCTAAAGTTCAGATATACCCATCATGAATTTGTACCGGTATGATTCTAAGGAGAGGTACGTACCGTAACGGAACCGGCATTCAGATAAGGAACAAGTTCCATGCTTTCTGGTACGGGTATTTTAACGTTCCACTCTGTGTACCCAAAGCTGTCGTCCCCGAAGCACTCTCGGGTACGAACGGAACGGTATAGCAGAAGCGTTACTGTTCGCCTTACCAAGAGGTTCTGGTATTTTCCTTGGAACGGTCCACAGCACTTGGGCCGGTACGCGGTACCCGGTACGGAAATAACGCGGAACGGTGACAAATACCAATGAATTGCGTTACGTTACAGGTCCCTGCTTAAAAGGATCATCCAAATCTATCCATCTCAATAGGCTGTTGATGGGAAAAGAGAAAATGAGGATGGTAAGAAGATCATTCCTGTCATATTGACACTGCCTAGATCTCCAGAGAATATTCAATCAATCAATTGAATTGAAGTCACAGGTGACATCATTACTCCTTTACCATAATACGGTAGGTAGTGTCCAAAAAGTAGAAAAATGGAAGGGGGAGTTCTGCGCGATCACCATAAATAATCATCAAGGAGTGTAACTCACCTTACGCGCATAGGCAAAAAACGCTCATTGTGATCTGAGGACAATCTCTTAGTAAAGTGTTCAATGTACAGTAAGAACATGGCACAAAGACGTCAGCGAGGAATCATCGGATGTCTGGAAGTGGGTCAAACACAGACTGAAGTCACAGCAGCGTTGACTGTGCCACAATCCTTTTCAGGCTTTGGCGACGGTTCCAAGACACAGTATGTTCATGGTAGGACAGAACAAGGTTGTCAATGAGTAGCAATGCCACAACAGGGCCGATATCTGGCTTTAACTGCACGATGAGACCGGACGATGCCTGCAAGGCAACTGTCCTCAAAGCTTGCAGCCACCTCAGGGGTTAAGTTTCTCTGGCCAAACTGTGTACCGGAGACTCAGGACAGCTGTTCTCTATGCCAGTCTAGTATAGTGGAACCACAAGGAAAGAAACCTGCACAGACCCGCGACTCCTGTGCACCATACTCCCACGTGGAGGGGAGGGGGAGAGTGGACCATGCTTCCTTATGGCCTGAGCTGAAGGGAGGAAGGGATAGCTGTGCGTGGACTTTTCGTCCAAGGTTTTTTTCCTTGTGGTCGCTCTATAGTGTGTGTCCCGCTTGATCCAGTGCACAGATCAGTGGAGTCAGCATCATCAAAATTGGACCCTGAATGAACGAAGGAACGTGCTCTTCACAGACCAGTTCTGATTCAGTTTGTAAAATGATTCCCGTCGCACATTCATCTGGAGAGAACCTCGATTACAATTTAATCCAAGGAATATCATTGAAAGGGATCAGTTTGGTGGAGGCGGAATACTGGTATGGGAAGACATCATGCTGAATGGGGATATGGAGCTGCACATCTCTGCTGGAGGTACTCTTACTGCCCAGAGGCACAGAAACGAGGTACACCAACAACATGTGTGACTTAACAGAGGTGCAATCAGCCCGTATATCATTTTCAAAGATGACAATCCATGTGTGTATCGATCCAAATTGGTGGATGACTTTCTTAGAAGGTGAAAAAATCCACTTTATGGAATAGCCACCAAGGTCTCCAGACATAAATCCTGTAGTGTCTTAAGGAGACGAGTTAGATTGCGATCCTCCACCAAAGACATTTCCAGAGCTCCGCATGCCTCTTCATGGGAAATGGAACTAGCCGCATGTAGAACTCTTGAACCACCTTGTAAATAGCATGCTACGTCTTTGAAAGGTTGTGTAGTTGTTAGGGGTAACTTCCTCCCATAAAAGCCTCTTTTTTTTTCTTCTTCAAGGAAGTATATTCTATTTTCTTAGTTTTTGCATGTATGTCTTTGCACTAAAAACAATTGTTAATTTAATGCATTCTACTCTATTGTATACCATTTAACATTTTGATTAATTTTCACTGTGTTTTATGCAGTTCTGTCACTTTATTAATAAAACATTTATTCATATCTTAGTTACGTTTAACTTTTGGACACTACTGTAGTAAAAAATTATAATAATATTTTCACTTCTTAATTATAAACAGAAAATGCCTCTTGCAAGTCTAATAATCAAACTCTAAATCAGGATATGGACAGTATATCGTGTGCTGACCCTCCAAGGTGGCTATTTTGGATTTCAGACGTCATGTATGGTTTCTAACACATTGTAATACATCATTGTATGCCTCCAAATGAAAGCATCCTCTATACACATGTCTTCCCTTTGTGTAAAAACCCAACAAACTTACAAATGGTCAAAATTACTACTAAAGGAGTTAAGGAGATATGGTCGTTTTTGTTTGTTAATGTCTGCAGAGGCAGCCATCTTGGATGTATGATGTCACACAGGCAATACGCCACAATAGAAGGCATCAACAAAATATCACAGACAATAATTTACCCCCTTTATATGCAAGAATGCCAAGTAAAGTGTAAAATATGCATATAATCCTTGCAGAAAAGGACACGAAATAGTTTCACTGGATATATCTCCATAACAGTGTGAGATATGAAAAAAACTGTAAGAATCATTTTTTTTCTTTTTCAATTCTAAACAAAACATGTATGTATAATTTGCTTTCCAAAACCACTATTAAAGGAGTTATGATGGATTTTCTTAGTTAGTGCATGAAGCGGTAGCCATCTTGGATTTATGACGTCACACAGGCCTTCTTCCACAATTGCGGGTAAAACACCTGGTAGTACATGATTGTGTATACCACACTAACAATGTATTACTGGTAGTCATATATTCCCTTCATTCAAAAACCCACGGACTATAGAAATATTGACATATGAACTATTACTTAATTACTGAAATGAAGTACACTTATCCGGAAAACTGTTTTTTTATAATGTTCTATTAATTTTGTTGATCACTGCCACTATCCTCTCAGAAACTTGTTGTATTATTGCTTGGCAAGCTTCTGTTGTTTTTAGTTTTGTGACATCTTTGTGGTGTCATTTGCTGTTCCTTGGTGCCCACCGTCCCAGCCTCAAAATTGGACAGAAAGCAGGGAACATGGTAATGGATCTGCTGATGTAATGTGCCTTGCAATCACATTATGCATCATACACACCTGAATTTGCTAAGTTTTTTCAGCTCTTTTGGCAGTTGATTTGTGAGCTACATCACAGGGAACCAGATGGAGGTAACCAATCCATTCGTGCCATCCACCCAAACAGAGACGAATGTGTGGCTAAACTTACTCAGAACCTTCTTTTTTACTGCTGAAAAGAGGAGGATCTGGGTAAAGAGATAGGCATCATTACAAAATTAGGCCAAAACATAGTTACATTGATTTCTAACTATCCATTTGGTGTAGGAAGACCAAAACGTAGGTCTTCAGATCTTCTAGTCAGCCACAATAAATCAAGAAAAAGTGGTTTGCTTTTCCCTATTACCCTACCACTCCCAACCACCTAACAATTTTCCCTATCACCCTACCACTCCCAACCACCTAACAAAAGTTCTCCATCCTTACAACATTAATGTAGCTCACATCAACTGCCAAAATAGCTAACAAACTTCACAAACACAAAGGATACTTCCTCCCTCCCCCGTGCCCCCCTGACAACCCAGGTGTACACGATGGAGTGTGTGAGTGCAAGATCAGACACATTAGCGAAAGAATCCAGCAGAAACAATCAAGGACACATGTGCCATTATGCACTTCCCACATGAATTAAACAATAGTGCATCAATTTATTGCAGCAGTTGGTACCAAGGAATGGTAGACGAGGCCACAGGGAAGCAAGCATGCCACACACCTAAAAACAACATGAGCTTGTCAAGCAACATTACAAGTTCCCGAGAGGATGGTGACAGTTACCACAGAAATTAAGAGAACATCATAAAAAACAGTTTTGTGGATAAGAGAATACTTCATTTCAGTACATTAATTTGCTGCTGCTTCTTTCTTTCCCTGAATCATGAATTCGCCATATTTATTCACAATTTCATGAAGATTCCAAATATCATGTGTAAAATATAATGAAATGTCTTAAAATGGTTGATACGAGGCGCATCCAGAAAGTAGGTTTTCCTATTTTTTTAAAAAAAAACAACACAGTTTCAGGAAACCATTTATTGGCAACAGGTACAGCAAAGGTTCAGCTATTTTTCAAAATAGCAACCACCAGAATTGAGACACTTGTCGTATCATGGTATCAACTTTTGGATCCCACTGTTGTAGAACTCTGCCGCCTGTGAATGGAACCAGCGTGTGACAGACGTCTTCAGCTCTTCGTCGTTGCCAAAACGCTCACCGGAGGACAGGAATTTCTTGAGGTGCAAGAAAACGTGAAAATCGCTGGGAGCCAGATCAGGACTGTAAGGTGGATGATCAAACAACTCCCAGCCAAATTCCGTCAAAACAGCTGCTGTGCCCGAGCCGTATGTGGACGAGCATTGTCATGGAGGAGCACAACACCTGCAGTAAGCATGCCACGCCTCTTGTTTTGAATGGCACGTCGCAATTTCCTTAGTGTTTCACAGTAATGGTCAGCGTTCACCGTTTCACCTCTGGGGAGGAAGTCAATGAGCAAAATGCCCTTCCTGTCCCAAAACACGGTGCACATCACTTTCTGTACCGACAGCGTCTGTTTGAATTTCTTCTTGACCGGAGATCCACTATGCCGCCAATGCATTGACTGCTGCTTGGTTTCCGGGGTGAAGTGCGAAATCCACGTCTCATCGCCTGTGGCGATCCTGTCGAGGAAATCATCGCCGTCATCATGGTACCTTTGCAGGAATGTCAGCGCTGCTCCTGAACGTTTCATTTTGTGTTCGGGTGTCAGGTTTTTCGGCACCCACCTGGCACACAATTTTTTGAACAGCAGGCGCTGCGTGACAATCTCATGCAACACGGATCGCGATATCTGCGGAAAAAGGCTACTCAACTCCGTAATCGTGAAGCAACGGTTCTCTACGATGCGCTGCCGCACCAGGTCAACCAGATCATCAGTGATGAGGGATGGATGCCCACTGCGCTCTTCATCATGGACACTTTGACGACCTTCCGAAAACTGCCGACACCAGCGACGCACCATCTGCTTACTCATAATGTTCGGCCCATAGATCTCACAGAGCTGACGATGAATGTCAATTGGCGCAATGCTTTGTGCATTCAGGAACTTTATCACCGACCGAACCTCGCATGCAGCGGGAGAAGGAATACGAGCTTCCATTTCGGACCACTGCTGCCTCGCTACTGGCGCCGGGCGGGATCTGTCCGCCTGGCATATGATTGATACGTCTTAGCTCTGCTGTGCATGCGCAATTTACACGGCTCATTATGTTTACTTTCACGGGAAAAAAATATAGAAACTTACTTTCTGGATGCGCCTCGTATTTGTATTATGTATAAGTTGAAAAAGTGTTTTCAAAATTCCAAATGTTTTTTATCAATAACTTTATTTTATTACTTTTTATAAACTTGGGCTAAGTACCATTGGAAAGAGTACCAAATTTTCTACAAAAATGTGAAATAAAATTTGTCGGTATTTGCACCTTCTCTCCGGCGCCCACCCAGCATCGTATAAAGTGGGTACCTGGAGGAAACTCTGGGGGGTAAAGGCAGTCAGGGGCATGGTGCTGATCACATCACCCCCACCTTCAGCCATGATCAAGAATGTGTGGGGCCCTAACCCCACACCCCCTATACACCTTCATGGCATGGTGCATAGCACAGGGGAGCACTTTACCCCTCATTACAGAAATATGTTTTTGTAAAGAGAATTTGTTGAGAGCACTCTAATAAAAAAATCTTAACTTCAATGTAAGTAAAACATAATTTCACAATTCAAAAAATACTACATCCCAAACTCTAGGGTACCAGTAGTGAATAATGCCCAAGCTAGAGCTATGGTTATGGGATCAAGGGATATCGAAAGATATATTAGCAAAATAGAGATGGCAGCAAGGGAGAGGTGCAGAAAATCAAAACCAGTGATGATAAGGGACCCTCAAAAGGGTAGTAGGTTTCAGATTGACCCAGAGGTGTTAGTACATTTTATTTTTAAGGATCTCAATGGAAATTTTTCAGAGAAAAGGTATGAGAGATGCAAAAACAAAAACAACATAAAAAAAATAACAAAAGCCACATGAAAGGAGATGTTCTGGGCTAGCATGCAGCAGTTTTTGTCTTATGGCCAAAAATTTCAACAGTATACTTATTTCTTATTAATTTGATTGATCTGTCAAGTTTTGTTCTATGAAGCATAATGATTTGCAGTAGAAGCTAGGTTCATTGTGTAGTTCACTACCTTAATTTCCTCGATGGCGCAGTGGTAGCATCGTCACCTTGTAATCAAGGGGTCTCAGGTTCGATACCCAGTGGAGGCATATAGAGGTTTCGATCCCACTTCAAACTGTAGGTCCAGTCCTGATTAGACCTTCTGTGCATAAAGTGGACTTAAAACACCAACTCAATCAACAATCAAAATAACATTTTGAACATAAAAAACAGCACTGAGTACTGCAGACCACTAGGGGGCTAGTGGACAGCTTGCAGGTCCACTGGGATGCGCATTCAAAGTGTGGGCAGCCTCTTGGACATACAAGATGAAATAATTCAGGGCATCAGTTGGTGGTAATGTTGATGCAAGGTGAACATCAAGTTCCACTGCATGCTGAAAAGCACCCCAATCAGAATGACAGATGCCAGTAAGACAGTTGTTCAGGTGAGTTGTGAAGATGGTTCAAGTGAAAGAGTAAAGGAAAGTGATCACTCTCCATGATAGATAAGAGGTGAGACTAAGGCTGCAAAAAGACAGGTCTATTGCAGAGCAAATGCCAGAAGATGGACTGAATTGAATGAGAGTACCATCATTGAAGAGAGTTAAATCTGACTCATCACAGAATTGTTCCAAAATGCAAACCTGGGTTTCTGTATGCATAGAACCCCTCAAACTATGGTAAGAAATCGCCTAAAGAACCACAGGGGTAGGAAGTTGGTTGTATGAGGAGCGTGTGAACTTAGTTTCATAAAATGTATCAAGCATGATTCGTGTTTATCGCATTTGTAACTTTACGATCTCACTTGTTGAGTGTAAGCGGATACAGATTAGGTTGAATCAAGTAGCATTTTCGGCATTTTTCATTTGTATTTTTATTATTTAGCATCACTTTTCTCCCACTTTCAGCTGATCATGACATGAGCGTCATGAGATGAAATGAATGAAGGGACAATCACAAGCATACATAGACAAGAAACAAGCCCCACAGAGGAGAATATTGGCCATGAGTGCTGTTGACTGGACTCTTAGCAGCCAGACAGCAATACACATTTGTTTCTGAAAATAAATTGTGGTGTACCCCAAAGGAAGAGTTTTGTCTCCGCTACTGCTCTCCATGTACATAAATGATATATCGGAAACATTTCAATTAACAAATTACCATCTGTATGCTCATTATGTCCAATGTTACTTATCGTTCCCTAAAACAAACATCAATATGGCCATCAAAGCTCTAAACACTGATATTATGAATGTCTGCAAGTGGTGTCAGGCAAACGGTCTATGAGTAAATGCTGAGAAAATAAATGTACTTTAATTGGCTCACAGCAGCTCATATGCACAACAGAGAAGTCCTCCATCCCGGACATTCTTGTAGACGGAAAACCCATTCCACTATCGCTTTCGGTCAAAAACCTGGGAATTGTTGTGGACGAAAACCTCACCTGGAGTGACCATGTGAAGGCCATATGCAAAAAATCTTATGCAGCATTACACTCACTGTATCACCTTAAAAACATTCTACCACAAGATGTAAAGAAAACACTCGTGGAATAGCTAGTTTTGTCATAAATAGACTACTGCGACTTGACGTATGTTGACCTCAACAGTGCAAGACGTCTACAATGAATTCAAAATGCATGTGTGCGTTTCGTTTATAACATCAAATATTTTGACCACCTTACCTCAGCTTTCAAAGACCTAGGCTGGTTCGACCTTTCAACATGCAATCGCTTCCACACTCTTACAGCACTCTACAAAATAATGTATTCAAGAGAACCCCGTTACCTACTTTCATGATTTCAACCCCTAAGCACAGCACATACCTTTGCTACCCATTTGTGAAACAACTGCCTGCTCACCATCCCCTCCCACAAGACAGCATTTTACGGAAATTCCTTCACGGTCACTGCCACCAGAGCATGTAACGACCTCCCAAATAACATAAGAAACTCTTCTTCTCTCGGCCAATGCAAATCAAAATTAAGAAATCACTTTCTGCAGTCAACTTACTAGTACTGAAAGCAGGGAAAGACAATAAAATGAAACCTTACTTCATGTAAATTTGTAGGACAAAAACTGACTGACTTTTCTGTATTTTTGTTGTGTGTGTGTGTGTGTGTTCATGCTTTACGTGTATTTTTTCCTTCTTTTGCAGAGTAATGTGTTTTCCGTTTTTTTCTTTATTATCTTTTGTGTGTTTCTTTTAATTTTTCTTTGGTATTTTTTTTTTTTTTTTTTTTTTTGCGAACTATCAGATATTCAAATCAATTTGTAAAATGTAAAGTAGAGATGGTTAAATGTAAGAAAAGGCTTGTGCCTTAACTTCGCCATCCAAAAGAATAAATAAATAAAAAAAAAATGAGTCCAGATGCCAGAGCCTCAATAGTCTGCAATAATGCAGTCGAGGTTGTACTATGTGGAAGGGGAACAAAAAAACAGAATCTAGAAAATGTAAACACACAGGAGAGTTAGATATATAGTGGAACGATGATATTACATTCACAGATTTTACATTTTCCTGCATTCAATTTGATGGTCTCAACATAGCAAAACGTTATAAAATTTTCCTCGATTTTACATTTTTTCCATAATTTAAGTTTCTTCAGATTAGCTTCCCCAAAAACATAAAATCGAGGTTCCACTGTAAATGAAGTGTAAACCAACATGTGGTAACCTAAGGCTCCTCAACATTGACAAGCTTTCATCTGTTGTATGTGAGTTTGCTACTGGATGGCCAAACATCAAAATCCCAGAGGAGCTTAAGAATCATTGCATATTTTAGATGTGATATCTGGAGTCATCATGGAATTGTAAATAGGTATAGCGAATTTCAAAATTGTATGCAAATAATTGTTCATGAGAAATATGTTAAACCCTGTAGTATTTCCACATACACAAAAAAATCTATTGAACAGTGAGTATTTTTAAAGGACTCTTAAATTTCAAACTAAAGTTGATATTCCAAAAATGAAAATTTTGGGTTCTTATATCTAAAGATATCATGTACAAAATGTTATCAAAATCTGAGGTGGTGGGGTGGACAATGCATACCTTGGCTGGATGATCTGGCTTGGAATGACCCATTTATGAGCACATGACATGAGACTGTATTTACATTTTCCTACTGTATTTACATTTTCCTAAAGTAAAGAACTTGCTTACCCTGAAGTGAGACATTCATGTGAACCACCATCCAGAGAAGGTGCATCCAATTCAGTTAAATGAAAGCTGATTCCCAAAATCAGTAATGCAACTATCACACCTGCAAAATAAAAGAAATGATATACTTTTACAAAAAATGATATTGAAGTACAATTTATAAAAAAAATTAATTAGAAAATATAAATAAAAAAAGACTACAAAACAAATTTACAAACTTTACATAACATTCTACATGTAGCATGTTTCTGCATCAGATTTTTGGACATTCTACATTACAAATGGATCATCTTGGCAACCAAGCACTATGAAGTGATTGACATCAACTCGTAACATCACTGCCACAAGTTCATGTCTCAATAAGACATAGGCATGTTTGTCCCTTCATCTAAGCATCAGTCATCTTTATCCCTATGATTAAACTAATAGAAGAAACATGAGAATGCCTAAATACAGAAGATGTCCCATAAGTAATGTTTGACTAGTTAGTGTTTGTCATGGATACATTTGTATTGTTCACATAAATCGCAGCTATGTACATTTGCAATCATTGTAAATCACATCACACATTGAAGTATGTTTAATATTTTAGAGAGGGTAAACACGCCACCATCAAAGATGAGTCTTGTGTGCCAAGCATTGGAGGTCAATCTGACAATGAGCACCCACAAATTGCCAGACAAGTTTGGAGCTTCGGGCCTTGCAGATGGCGCAGTGGTAGCGTCGTCGCCTTGTAATCAAGGGGTCTCAGGTTCGATACCCGGTGGAGGCACAAGTGGTTCGGATCCCACTTTAAACTGTAGGTCCAGTCCCGATTAGCCTTACTGTGCATAAAGTGGACTTAAAACACCAAATCAAGCAATCTATCAAGTTTGGAGCTTCCAAGTTCATTGACAGTTACTTGACAGCAGTCAAGTGTGGCAATGTCTACAGGAGCTGTTGAGTAGTAACCCATGAATTAACCTCTGCTCAAGCCGAGAGGAAGAATAAAGCTTGCAACCAGCTACTGGAAAATCTGATATGCCAGTGCTTCATCAAGCAAATCATCAAGTGTGATGAGAAATTGATATTTTGCCATGACCTTTAAATGTGGACCCAGTGGATGGACACTAGACAACTTCTGGAACGCGTGCATGGTGGTGGAACCACATGGCCAGGGCATTATTGACATGCTTTACTCTCAGGAGCTGAAGTGAATATATGAAGCTTTGGTCAAAAAGTACCTGGTGTTGATCCACACATGGTGAATGTTGCTGCTGGAGAACATACACCTATTCACACTCATTGAACACAAGTCACAACTCTGGGAGTTGAAAGAGAACAAACTCTTACCCAGCATACTCCATAGATCTTGCACTCTCTGACTACCATTCGACCCACTAAATAAAGAAAGAAAGAAAAAAACAAAAAAAAAAAAACACTTTCTTGAGAGCCTTAATGGGTCTTCTCAATGATGTACTG
This sequence comes from Lepisma saccharinum, assembly GCF_977018435.1. Lineage (NCBI taxonomy): Eukaryota > Metazoa > Arthropoda > Insecta > Zygentoma > Lepismatidae > Lepisma > Lepisma saccharinum. The sequence continues at coordinate 136,479,781 of NC_139230.1, forward strand.
GTAACACTGTCACATTGTAATCAAGGGGTTCCAGGTTCATTCCCCAGAGGAGGCACATAGTGGTTTGAATCTTACTTTAAACTGTACGTCCAGTCTCAATTAGCCTATCTGAGCTCAAAGCGGGCTCAAAAGAACTTCTTCAAAAACCTTAATGATATTGAGGGAGGGAGGAGTTTGGGATTTCCTTGCTTTGATGCTGAAGGATTGGTATCAGAGCCCTGAAGATTGAATAACATTGAGCCACATTTCCTCCTCCTTTCACCTAATGAGTCAGCAAGTAAGAACCATGCACATGGGTTTTGCTGCTCCAAGCATCAAAAGCCCATGGATATCTGAAGGCCCTGCAAACTTACAAAGATCCGCCTACATTATGGAGTGAACTTTCATTTCAGCTATGCAGTGACTCCAATTTCATGAGTAATGCAATCACTGTTGCAAACTTTTTTATTCTAAAAGCATGCACTGCTCAAAGGAGCATTTGAGTCAAGAAAGCATTTACTTGATTAATCAAAGGAAATTCAGAAAATCAATATCTAAAGTTAGTTTTCTTCAGTCTTAGAAAACTTTATGACCCAAGTGACACCAAATATGCTGTGCTGAAGGGTGTAAGGGTTGAACGGTGACTTTCCTTTAAGCAGCCAAATGTCAACCTCCCTTCCACATAGTACACCCTGGACTGCATTATTGCACACTATTGAGGCTCTGGCATCTGGACTCATGGCCAATACTCCTCCGTGCAACTTGTTTCTTGTCTGTGTGTGCTTGTGTCATGATCAGCTGAAAGTGTGACACTCAACAAGTGAGATCGTAAAGTTACAAATGAGATAAACACGAACTGGTCTTGATACATTTTATGAAACGAAGTTCACATGCTTCTCATACAACCAACTTCCTACCCCTGTGGTTCTTTAGGCGATTTCAATTCTTACCATAGTTTGAGGGGTTCTATGCATACAGAAACCCAGGTTTGCATTTTGGAACAATTCTGTGATGAGTCAGATTTAGCTCTCCTCAATGATGGTACTCCCATTTACTTCAGTCCATCTTCTGGCATATGCTCTGCAATAGACCTGTCTTTTTGCAGCCTTAGTCTCACCTCTTATCTATCATGGAGAGTGTATACAGGTCTCTAGAGGAGTGATCATTTTCCTTTACTCTTTCACTTGAACAATCTTCACATCTCACCTGAACAACTGTCCCATGTAGCACACATTGTTGGGCCAATGTTGGGTGATTGTCGGCATGGTTGGGAAGTGGTTGGTAGTTCTTGCCAACGAATATCTTACATTGGGCCAATGATTTACATTGTTGGCAGACATGGTTGTCAATTACGCCCATATTGTAGGTTGGCCCAACATTGCATTCAAGGTTTGGTACAGTGGACAGTGATGTTATGCCAAGCGAGAAAGAGGGAGTAAAATTCCCCCTGTCGATCAGCAAGACCCTACAGTGAGCTAAGAAAAATTAAATTCTGTTTAACGTAAAAAAATGTTCAAAAGCAATCACTTAAAGTGAAAATGACTTGTAGAATTTGATATTTCCAGAGCCTGGACATTTTCCGTCCCAAAAATTTCCCGACTTCAAGTCCCGAATGTCGGAATTTTAAAAAAAATCCCATCCCGACCCAAAAAATGCTGTCCCGCACACACCTCTAAAAACAATCACTCGACGGAGAAATAGCATGTAAAATTTGAGTTTTATGAAGTGTCGGGAAAAATAAAATATTTCTCATCCCGAAAATTTTCCGATTTACTAGGGAATTGGTGAATTTTCCCCGTCCCGACCAGAAATTTTCTGTCCTGCACTTACCTAATGTGAATGATTAGTGCGAATTTAATTTGTATTGCACTACAATGTAAAGCTTAGGGCAACCAAATGAAGAACGAAATTCTTTAAGGACAAATTGAGCCTCGGGCTGCTGCCGGAAAAGTATAGTAAAGAACATTCTGAAAGAATTTAGTTAAATATAAACGTAAAAACAATGGCGTGCTCTTTGATTTGTTCATCCTCCGGAGAAATGTTTTAAAATAATAATTTCACATAACGAGTTATATCGAAGTACATATAATCGATGTGTGTTCGAAAGTCGATTGTGACTGTGTGATAGCGGCCAGAGTGGATATGGATATGTGACGACTGACGAGTTAAAACATTTTTTTTTTTTTTTACTGAAAATGACGTTGAGAAAGGTAAGTGACACACTGATTTAGTTCGATAATAGTACAGAGAATGAAAAATAATGTTATAATTTACTTGCAGAGTTATTCATATTTACATAGTTATGAAAGTTATGCATTCCGAGGCAGTTTTTGGTAACGGTTAGATTTTTAAGAATGTACAAAATAGCATTGTATGTATCGACATTTTCTCCAGGATTTCATTATTACACATGTTTAGGAACCTACGACCAAAAATTGGTGAGTGTATCACCATGAAATCGGGATGTAATAGATCGAACATGAGCCAGTTTTCTTTTCTTCGGGACCACAAATTCAATTTTTGTGGGTCTCTTAATTGCAATTGAAATTATAAATTATTTCCTTGCTATGCATAATGAGAAACATCGACGATTTTGACTCTGAATCACACAACCTAAGATGAAACTCAACGAAGAATGCTGAAAGAGTATTTTTCGTATTTTGCCAGTTGCGGCCCAAGTTCCTTTTGTTTTAGTGCGATTTCATCATGCTACGAATGCAATTTTTACATGGTTCGATTTCGATGTACGTCTGTTAGCACATACTGTGGAGTTTTAGTGATTACTTAAGATTTTGTTCAATATATGCTTTTGTGGTTAGGTTAGGCAGGTAAGGTTTGGTTCCCTTAGCATTAAAATAAAGTCCCTAAATGCATTCTACTAAGCTTCCGATTTACTTCTACATTCATTCCCACGCTTCTACGATATTTACTGTCGCTTGTCGATGGAGAATATCTTGTCCATGAGAAGTGTGTAAGGTAATTTTCAAGTTGTTTTGTTCAACATAAATAACTCTTTTTCGAGTCCAAACATTGCTCATTACTTTAAGGAAGGTTCAAATTTCGTGTGACAATGATTTCCAAAATTCTACGATAATTAGTCTTTGTGCTAGGAGAAATTATAAAACAATCGGAACCATTACCGCAACATCAAACACAACATTTTTCATTTCCACTGTTCTTTTGAGTAAAATACACTGAATCATTAGGTATGTAATTCATAAATTATTCGGAAAGGAATTAGTTTGTAGCCACAATTAATAAATTCAAGTACCATACGAATTTTTTAAATGATGTGTCAAATTCATTATTTATTATGTTATTCCGACAAGCATGTTTGACAGCCATATTTAATCAAAAAGAGACTACTATACACAGTGTGGTATACATTAGCCAGTAACTGTGCAGAGGCGTGTTCTGTTTCAAATGTGATAAGCAGTATACCATAGTAAAATGTAAATTCAAGTTTTAAAAAATATTTCAAACATATTGATGTCACTAACGTGTTTGGAATTTAAATTTTATATTTTATTAATTACTCAGTGTTTAACATCGCCAACTAATTCCTTGTGTTTTCATTTCTATACTTGTTCTCATGGACATAAAACTGGAAACAGGTGTTGCATGTAATGTGAATTTATGTGCAGTTTTAAAAGTAATTGTGACCTTTTTTTGATGAAGGAAGATACACTAACATGTTTGTAACTGTACAACAACACACTGTAGCTATTTTCCTATTTCAATTTGTAATATGTATGTTGTACTGATTGCAAGAGATTGATCTTTTACTTTTACTGGCATCTTCATTCTAGGTCAAGGCAAAGCAACTTCGGCTCTACAATCTACATCTGGATCAGACAAGAGAATTGCAAATTGCCAGTTTCATGGGAGTAATTTATCTGTTATTTCACGTAATCTAGCAAAAATTGAGAATAGACTGTTAGAAATACATGAAAATTAGAAGCTTATTTTGGAAAATTTGAATCCAACATTGATATCCTCAAATCAGCCCTTGCCTGAAAATCTAAAGCTTCCTTGTCAAACAGAGGATGACATTCAGAGGGTGGAAGAGTGGTTACTTTCTTCTCCTGAGCACATGAAGCAGATGGTAAGTTGACATATTTCCGTGAGTGAAATTATTAATGTCAAACTTTTTTCTTTTTTGTTTTAATCGAGCAGTTAACATTTTCAGCATAATTGACTGTAGCTCAAAGTGGTATGTTGTAATTTGAGAGAGATCAATTACATTCTAAACTCCATGTGCTTGTTTTACATCAATATAAGTTTCACTGAAAAAATCATGCAAATTGAAGTATTTCAGTTTTCATTAAAATTCCGATCTCCAGGAGACGTCTTAAATTCATTTATTTTGTTATTTTTCACATTCGTACTTACCTAAAGATTCTTTAAGGTGGGATTTTGTTTTTTTTGACGAAAATAATTTCAATTTTGCACATATTGAGTAATCATTGTTCGTTCCTTTGTCACTTGCGTTACACACAATATGGCGGGCAAATCTTGACTAATGTTGTCTATCATCAGTGGGTATGCAGTGTTTCCAACATTCATAACCGAAAAATAACTACTTCCCTAGTTATAAAAAGGGTTATATTAGGTATGTTACATTAACTTAGTTATGGTAGTTTAGGTTAACATAGTTAAAAAAAAAGGATTACATTAGTTACGGTACGTTAACTTTGTTAGGTTAACATAGTCAAAAATCATGCACATTAAGATGCAGATTTAAGTAGGTTATGTAACGTTAACATAGTTACAAATATGCGTGGTTGGAAACACTGACTGGGGGTTACATCATGAAACACACGCAACATCTGGTTTACGTAGTGGAAGGAAATAGAGGCAACAGCTTTTGTGCATCAGAGAGACAAACATTAATCTAGAAAAATACATGATTTACCGGCCAAATAAATTGAACGATGGGAGAAAACACTTCCACGGCCTTTCAAAAGTGTACAGAAACTCAGTTCCATTCTGTAAAATTGAAGAAATACGTTTCCCAGAGATCGGAATTTTACCATAAAATGTGTACCTTGTATCGCCCACAGTGCAGTGCTTCTTGATTGCATTAATGTTTTGTTGTAGGAATCATACATGAGTTTCATTGGAGGCAAAAACATACAGGAAATTGTGCGAAGAATTCTGGAAAAAATATTTTCTAACGCATTGGCAGCACGTCATAACTGGACTGGAGAACAAAAAAAATACCTCTCCGACATTTGAAATTATTGGAACTTGTACCAAGTAAGTTAGAAGGCTGTTCTTTTTTTTCTTTTTTCAATTGATAACTAAATTAGGCTGCAGGGCCATTACTTGTTGATGTAAAATCCAAATAATGTACATGATGGAAACTTTTAGAACATTTAGTATTAACAGTGAGCATTCTTTTACATAAGTCTTTAAAAATTCTCTAATAAGGACATTTTACAAATGTATTCTGAGAAGAAACATTTTTATTTAAAAAAAACTTATTTGTTGTTTAATTTTACCATTGTTTTTGGTATATTTTTTTTTACTTCAGCTGTCTTATTTACTTACTTAATAGGAAAAACTAATATTATTTCATGTAACAATTCATAATTCAGCAAGCCTGGCTCAGTTAGTTGAGCTTTCACTTTATATTCAGAAAGTAAAGAGTTAGATCTCAGATGAGGCCAGGCTAGCCATGCAGTTTCTTCCCTGCAGTTTTACATCACTCAGACGAAATGAATATTGTGGTAAATCTCTGTAATTCCTTTCTCATCCTTTCCCTACCATGTAGTCATTGGCTTCCGGAAAGGGGGGGGGGGGGGCATGCCACCTGGAAAATGAAAGTCAACCAAAAATTATGTATTTCACACATAATTTCATTTTAGCCACAATAATATCTGTTAATTGTTGCATGAACACCATAAATTCAAATTTGAGCAATTTTTTTTTTTAGGGAACAACACTATTTTTGGGGAAAATGTGCCTTGTTTGCCCCCTCCCCTGGAAAAAAAATAACTTCCTTGCCCCTCCCTGGAAAAAATCCTGCGGACGTCCATGCATATAGTATAAGTAACTGTCTAGATGTGAAGGATTAATGTCCTTTCATGGGACAGGGAATAAGTTTAATCCTCATACTAAAGATAGGCCCAAGTACACATATCATATGGTATGTTACATTTGAGTTCATCCATGGATCTAACAGTTTGAATTGTTTCTAGTTTCAGTTCGAAGGAATTCATGTACGTCAAATGCATCACATTATGAAATACACTCAGTGATACAAAGCTGGTTCCGCTTTGTCAATGATAGAAATGGCAGCCGGGAGCAATGTAGAAAGGAAAAGGCAACTGCAGGAACATCAAGAAATAAGTAAACAAGTAAAGACTGGTGATAGTTTTTCAGCAAGACATGAGAGAAGATTCATTACTAGTAGTAAACATTGCATTTTCTCAGCAACGTAAAGCTGCAGAAATTATAATGAGTGAATTTCATGAAGTCCCTTCTGTTTCAGGATCTACAGACATAATGCAAAGTGGTTCTGTTGTTCAGACTAGAAGTTCATTTTTAAATACTTGTGATGAAAGTGTGTGATTTTTCAAGTAGGTCATGTGGTAGCAGTAGTGAGGGTAATGTAACAGATTTGGAAACTGCCTCACCTCCTATTTCAGAACATTTAATTTCTTGGGCAAAGAAATACAATATTTCTAATAGTGCAACCACAGATTTTCTCCACATTTTGCAACCTTACATACCAGACCTTCTCAAGATTCAAGGACTCTTCTTAAAACCCCTAGAACAATAGACTTGAGAACATGCTCAGGAGGTTCATTTGTTTACTTTGGTGTCAAAGTAAACAGGGTTAATATCTACACCACATTATCAGATTTTTGAAAAGCAGAAAAGAAATAAGCCCGACCCTATGGCCGAGTGGTTAGCACATCGCGCTGCGACGCCAAGGGTCCCGGGTTCGAATCATGGTCGGGCTTGGTTGTTTGTGAATGTCCATTCATCAATTTCATCATTTCATCACTCATCCCCATCTTCGCAAATTAGCCAAGAGGCACAAAACGCGAAGTAAAATAAACTAAATCAATCAATCAATCAGAAAAGAAATAAAAATTTTAAACAATTTTTAACTATGAAAATTAGCGTTGATGGACTTCCACTGCATAAAAGTTCCACAAAATGTTTTTGGCCTTTGCTGGGAATCTTAGATCAGGCTATTAACAAGGCTCCGTTTATCATTGCAATTTATTATGGGGAATCAAAACAAAGTTCTTCAAATGATTTTTTCCTTGAATTTGTTAATGAGTGTTTTGAATTGGAAAGAACAGTTATTTTGATTGAGGTAAACTTTATGGATTTTCCATAAGTTGCATTGTAGTAGATGCTCCAGCAAGGGCATTTTTGAAGTGCATTGTATCTCATAACTCATTATTTGGCTGTGAGAAATGCATTCAGGAAGGAACATACTTGGGGAGAACCACATGGCACTATGAGCATGATTTAGTTCTAAGGACAGATGTAAATTTTAAGAACATGCAATATGAGGATCACCAGCCGTTTCGAAGCATTTTATCTGATTTACATGTAGGCTTAGTTTCACAAGTTCCACTTGACTGGATGCATTTAGTTTGTCTTGGTGTTTTTAAAAAAATACTTATTAGTGTATGGGTAGAGAAAGGACCAAAAAAATGTAAATTGAGTTCTTTGCATACACAGAAGATTTCTGAATGACTTATTGTCCTTGCTCAGTACACTCCAAAAGAATTCTCCAGAAAACCACAATCATTGAAGCTCTTCAAATTTTGGAAAGGTACTCAATTTAGAGCATTTCTGTTATATTTTGGGACTATAGTTTTAAAAGATGTGATGCCAGAGCATTTATTTAATCATTTTCTTGTCCTGCATGTTTCTCTGTACACTTTGGCCAGCACTGAACTTGGTAAAGTGGAAAGATGGCAAAATTTTGCACATGAACTACTTCATTGTCTTGCTAAATATATTACAGAGTATTATTCTCCCGAACTTTTGATCTATAATTTTCATAATTTATTACATGTAGTTGAAGATGTTTCTAACTTTGGTCCTTTAGATGAATGTTCTGAATTTCTATTTGAAAATTTTATGAAAACAATTAGGAAGATGGTTCGTGGTCCACATAATTCTTTGGAGCAGGTAGCTAAAAGACTAGGAGAAAAATCTGGCCAACACAGCAATGGCCATAGTATTAAACATTCCCCTGTTTATAGGAATGACTGTATCAAATCTATACTTTTGAATGAAAATGAGAATTGTATTGTGGGAATAACCTTACCTGATGATTGCTTCTTAATGAAAGATGGTGATGTTGTTGTTGTAAACTCCATTGAAAAGGATTGTAGTAATGATGGTTTGTACATATAATTTAAATTGTAACGTTTTCATAAACAAATTGGACATTTTCACTTCAACTCTTCCAAGCAGTAGAATGTTTATGTTTAAGGTAAAAGAATGTAAGAACAGAGTTATTGTATCCTCAATTTATTTACATAAAAAATATATACTTACAGCAGATTTCGCTGACACATCAGCATTTGGATGTATTCCATTTTGTAATAATAAGCTATTCTATTGAAATGACATTGTGTTCTTTGACACCTGAATTGTCAACCTCATGCACCTTTTTTCCTTCAATAAATACAATACCATCTTGCCACTTTATTTGTAATGTAAGAAGGTGATTGTCTTGAATAGTATATGTGAAATTCGTTTTGCTTATTGGCTCGCCTAAGAAATGTTTTACTTTTATAATGATAAATACATAATTTTTTTTTATCATTCCTTGTATTCTTCTCCAGTGTTTGAAAATGTCTTAATAATATAATCTTAATAAATTTTTATACATACAAGAAATGATGCAACTGTTTGTAAAATATTTATTAATATTACAAACAAACTTGCCAAAAGTATTAACATTGGCATGTTGGTTTTTGGTTTGAGTATTAATGGTTGGGAAGTTTTTCCACTGTAGTTAGCCCAATGCTGGGAAATAGATTTGGTTCAAAGATTGTTGGCAAAGTTTTTCCATTGTAGTTGGGCCAACATTGGGAAATAGATTTGGTTGGGAGATTGTTGGCAAAGTTTTTCCATTGTAGTTTGGCCAACGTTGGGAAATAGATTTGGTTGGGAGATGGTTGGCAAAGTTTTTCAATTGTAGTTGGGCCAACGTTGGGAAATAGTTGGTTGGGAGATTGATGGCAAGGCGGACATCACCAACAGTTCGGCAACCGTTGGCACAAAAAATTTGTAACAATTTACCAACTTTGGCCCAACCTTTGTGTGCTACATGGGGTCTTACTGGCACCTGTCATGCTGATTGGGGTGCTTTTCAGCATGCAGTAGAACTTGATGTTCACCTTGCATCAACATTACCACCAACTGATTCCCTGAATTAATTTGTCTTGTATGTCCAAGATGCTGCCCACACTTCGATTGCATATCCCAGTGGACCTGCAAGCTGTCCACTAGCCCCCTAGTGGTCTGCAGTACTCAGTGCAGCAATTAAGGACTCCAATCACACATAACATCAGGTTAAAATCAATCCCACTGCCTCCAACCTTGAGCAGTTCCACATAAAACATTCTTGTGTCAATTACCTTATCAGACTTAGGAAGAAGGCAGATGATAATTACCAGCCACATTTTGTTATGAGAAGGAATGACAATAGCAAGCAAAGCAAAACTTGTTTTTAGAAGCTATAATACCAAGCCCTACAATTCCCCATTCAACAAATGGGAGTTCAATAACATGCTTTTGGGCTATGAGATGCTACGGCATATGCCCATTCCAGGTAAGCTCTTCCTTCTAACAGTCTATACAGTTTTCATTCTCCAACTCTTGAAAGGAGGCTATTATTGTTCCCATCCTGAAGCCAGATAATGATCGCACTGCAGCCTCTAGTTACAGGCCCATCATTACCTAACTAGCTTTGTGTGCAAGCTGATGGAATGCATGCTCAAGAAGCATCTTATTTGGTTCTTGGTTTTTCCCCAAACCGTTCAATGCTTGATCATACTCTTCAGCTGGACACAGATTCAGGATGCTTTCTTGAACAAGGAACAATTTATTGCAGTTCTCTTTGATCTCCAAAAGGCCTGTGACAGACCAATTTGGCATCATTAAGCAGCTCCACTCATGGGGTGTTCATGGTCACCTGGCATACTTTATTCAGAACTTCCTATGTTCGGACGAATTGTCATTCATATTAATCTTGTTGCCATGCAGTCAGCACATGCGCAGTGTGTGTGTGCGAGTCGAGTCGAGAGACGACATGCAGGAGTTGTAAGCCACGTCATTTACCTGTGTATTTATGTGGAACATTTCACTATATTTAGTGTTATTTACATTCATTGTATACGTGAAACCACGCACCGAGGAACTTGGAGCAGCAAAGAGAGTTTGCGCATGTTACTCTGACATGCTGCACCTCCTGTACATCATATGTGACCAATATTTTTACATGCATATTGGGAACTCCTTTTTAAAACCTTGTGTACATGTGAACGGTATTGCTGTCAACAATGTTATGACTCTCACACTGTCTCCTCTATATCAATGACCTCACAATCCTTTGCTGCTCACAGATTCTCTCCAGATCTTGTCAACTACAACTGACAAAAAATTGTTTACATTTCAGCTTCTCATCAGAGAAATCCATGTGTGTACATTTCTGTCATTAACACAACACTTGTTACCTTCACCTTAACTTGTACATGCAGAGAATGCCTCTGTGTTTCATGAATGAGGTTCAATTTCTTGGCCTCATTTGACAAGAAACTAACTTGGCAACCTCACTTTCGCCAGGCAAATTTCTTTGGCCACTGGGTTATCAACCTTCTAAGCATCCAACAGTACTGTTCTGCCTGTAACATTCTCTTATCACATGAAAACTCGATTATGGATGTGTTGCCTATTCATCTGCCCATTCTTCTCAGCTTCATATATTCAACACTGTTAATCATGCTGGTACTCATTTGTGTTCCAGTGCATTTCATACAAGTCCATTTGTCGGTTGTATGTGGAAGCATCTCTATGAAGACAACAACTTTTTCTCAATTATGACCTCGATCTTTGCCTGATGCCTTCCCACACATCCTATCACACTGTCTCTGATGAGAGGAGAATGACAATGTACTGCCTGCATCCTTGTGCAACAAGACCATTTGGTGTCCATGCAGATGAGATGCATTCAGCACTTGGTGTTGATAGTAATCTGCCCGATGTCCCTCTGCTTATCCTGCCTCTCTCCACTTGGCAATTTCCTGCACCTTTGATTGACATGTATCTAACATGTCCTCTCAAAGGCAGAAACACCTATGGTGGAATACCAGCACTGGTTTTTAGAGCTTCCATCCTAGTTACCCTAATTTTATTGTCTTTATATGGATGGGTCAAATTGGGTGCATCAGTTGGTTGTGGAGTCTGGAAGTTACAGTCATGCTCTACATCCTGCCTGATTCACATACAGGGCAGAACTACATGAAGTCCTAAAGGTACTGTTCTTTGCAGAAGTTCACACTTTCCAAAAATACCTCATATGTTGCGATTCCATTAGTGTGCTCAAGAGTCTGGAATCACTCTCTTCCAGGCATCAGTGCAGAACATTCTTTGATGGTCTGTGTCCTTCTCTTGCAGTGCTGAAATCTACTTCTGCTGTGTCCAGAGTCATGTGAGCATCAAAGGGAAAACAGATGGTACTGCTGTGAAGTCTGCAGATGTAGACGGTGATGTGCTGGTCCACCATCTGACAGTGAGAGACTGCAGAATATTTCTGTTTCTTCCTTTCTTGACCACCAAGGGTGATGGCATTCCTCATACTGTCTCTCCCATTTTAACTTAGCTATGCATTGGACAGTCATCTCACACACTGTCATTTGCTGCAAGGTCTGGGCCCTTCACTGTATCATGTATGTAATGCCGTTTTAAGCGTTCGGCACATCCTTATTGATTGAGCTGATTTTAATATCCTCAGACAGAGGATATGTCATCCATGTTGGGAGATGAGATGATGACAAGGTTTCAACAAATGTCTTTGTCAAATGATTTTTTAGAAACACTGGCCTTTACACTGTCTCCTTATCTTTTTAGTGTGTTGTGTATGTCCCTTTACAACCTTGCACTTTTAACCTTTCTCACGGATGGCCAGAAATTTTAACTCATTCATGCATTGCAATTGTATTACACTATTATATTTTATTACGCTGTACACTGGAACATGGAATTCCATAAAAATCAGTATTTACAGTATAAAAAGTTTTTGAGTATTGTCATCTATTTCACCTATTCATCATTTGCTGGTGTTGCAATTTTTTTGGTTCTAGAGACTGCAATGATAGTAACACAAAATGAAATATTTTTTAGTTAAGGGGAGTTTTCCAGTATCTCGAGGCAGGTGCAAACAGCCAAGATTGCAGCTAGAAAAGCCCCTATGACTAACATAAAATAAAATTTCTCCATGTGTATTGAAATCTATCTGGCAACATTGACATTTGTACTCATGTTGAACCGAAGCAACTGCAATGGGCCTTCAAATGACTTCTTAGGTCCCCTGCAACTGGCAGGTAGAAAAAACTGGTAGTGCACGAGGCCTGTAGATTCTCATTCAAGGAAGTTAATTTACACAAAGTCCAACATTTTCCTTGTTGTGCATTTTGCACATTGTATTAGGTGCAGCTTCTTGTAGATGGGTCTGCTTTGGTGTGGTATTGGTATCACCAAGAAATCCACAATTTGAATGAAACACAGTTTAAGGCCATAGAACTCACAGGTAAGGTAAAAGGTAAAGTTCCCCATGCAAATAGCACCATGCCATGAAGGCACATTTAGGGGGATGGGGGGGTAGGGTCCAACATATTCTCAATCTCAGCCATTTTGGCTGCCTTTACCCCCCCCCCCCCTTTCTGGTACCTATTGATTTGAGGCTGGGTGAAATTCCGACCTCAGATCACCCACCCCAGAAATCAAACCTGGGTCTCCCGCATGGAAGTCAGACACCATATCGACTAGACAAGTCACTGTCTTTTCAAAATTACAGTTACAGGTTTTGTTTTCTTGTACACATGTTGGCAGTGGATTTCTTTCTAGTAAAATCTGACATTACTTATGGGACACCTACCCCTCCCCCCCCCTCCTCCTCCTCCTCCAACAGTACCTACAGATTCATTTAAAGTCGAACAGTATCAGATCCTTTAAAATGTTTAAATGACTCTTACTGTCCAGTTAATTAAATGGCAGTTCAACACACAAGATACTATTGACACACTGACTTCAATGGTCTGTTTATCTTGAAAAATATAAAATGTGTTTAATGATAATGATAAATTTGTGAAGGCACTGGTAATTCTTAACAGAGGAGGATTTGAAGCAGACATGGTAGAAGGTATGCAAAAGTGATTCAAAATTATTGGAGCATTCTGAACCTATCATTTTGAAACTGGAAACATTCTAAAAAAAACAACAATAAAAGTATCTTACCTCCTAATGATCCTAATGTAAGAGATCTTCTTCCAACTCTCTCTACTAGGTATAAACCAATGAATGTACACATGAAGTTTACAGATGCTGTTACTGCTGCTAACCAGATAGCTAGTGAAATATCACTTATGCCAGCCATCTGAATAATACTTGCACTATAATACCTGCAATACAAATAAATACACTTGCTAATTCCCTTTCCTTTAGATATTACTATTCTACAATTATGTAACAAGTATATGTCCCTCACCATCTAGTCGTGAGCTCGGTGGCCGAGTACATTAAGTGGTTGACTTTCAATGCCACCACCAAAGTTCCCAAGTTTGGCCCACCCTTAAAAATAGTGTTCTTTGTGAAAGTTTTTAATCGATTTCAATCAACCACCATTCATCCCCATTGTTGTGATTACCCAAAAAATAGCACAATGGTGATGCTAAATAATAAGAATACTAATACTTAGGGGCATGGATATTTTGTTTTTGATGAAAATACAAAATGTGAAATGTAACACATTGTTATGTAAATTTTTCATGTTTCTGAAATTTTTGAGGTGAATTTTGCCACCATGCTTCGTCACTAAATGATACAAAATGAACTGCAAAATGCGAAATACTCAAACACGAAATTTAGGGTTTAGTTACTGACAGGACAACTTCTGAGGTCTGAATTATCCTGTGAGTTATGTAAATCATGGAAAATGATTAATTCTGCTGTAAATATTTGAGAAGCAAAAATGGACTCATTTACATAGGAATGAACTTAATACGCTCTGATAACTGTATAAATGTGCTATTAGAAGTGAAATGTTAATTTTGTGTAGTAAGTATAGTTTTTAAATCAAACTTAGGATTTTATTCACCATTCTAGCACTGAGATGCCATTTTATATACTGCTTTTTGATCCCAAAATAGGCCAAGTTCTTGTACCAAAATTTTGATCTTTTATTCACCATAAATATGTGGCTCTACTAATACAAATAACCATCCACAGGGTGGTTACTCTAGGACCATGATAAAATTCAAGTATAATTCCCACTTTTCAAGGCACATTTTCAAAAAATTCAAAGCCACAAGCAGATATTTTCTCTATTTCAACCTTGTGTATTACCGCTCCTCAACACCCACACACATGCACCAGAGGTGCAACCACAAACTTTTGTCTGAAAGGGGGGGGGGGGGTGTAAACATACCAATAATAATAATAATGACATTATTAGGACTATTATTAGTAGAAGTAGTGGTAGTGTCAAAGACGTTTTCATCCTTGTTAATTACACAAAAAGGGGGTAGAAGTTTGTGTTAAAGCATTTGTGTTGGAACAAATTATTCTAAACATTAAAAAAAAAAAAAAGTTCAATTTCACATTAATTAATAATGGAAAAGAAGTACACAAACTGTATTCTTGAATGGCAGAAAATGCATGATAAATACATTCCAAATATTATTATTTTTATACATATAACATGTATAACTTTCATGTACAACATATGTTTTACACATATTCAAAATGGAGTGATGTAAAATAAGAAAATACATGCGCCAACACTAAATTGTGTGCATATTCAACGTTTCTTTCATACATACAGGGGAAGGAAGAGTAAAGTGGCCAGAGCGGGCAAAGTGGCCATATGAGTTTTTTCGCTAGCACTTACGCTACGCAGGAGCCGGGCGAAACAGTCGCCATGGATGCTGTCAGTGTTGTCTGTGACTTTGAAGTGGGAGGCTGCACTTTTGTAGATGTGAACTCATTTTATTGTTTTTTCGCACGTCTGATTATAGCTAAGTGGTACAAATTGTTGATTATAGCTAAATAATAGTAAGTGTTATAATTATATGCTCTTGTGCTGTTTGATCAGCATGAAATAACCTTTTAAATTATGTGTGTTTGAAAACGCTAAGTCATGTAGGTTAGACGTTAGACTACAGTTTTTGTAATGGTGTCATTCTTGGCAAAGTGGCCATGAAACAGACCAGGCAAAGTGGCCATGAATCAGACAGACTCAAAAGGCAATGAAGGATGGATTAGATGTTTAAAATGTAAGAAGTGGGCACATGAAGAGTGGGCCGGTTGCGACGAAGATGATGATGAGATAGAGTGCAAATTTTGCAAATAGGCCTAAGCCTAATCCTTTATTGATAGACTATTGATTACTAATTACTATTTACTTTATCTCGTAAAGATTTCATACTTAAGATAATACTTAAAAAACATAATACTTATTCTTAATGTGTATTACTTCAGCTTGTGTTGATTAAATACACACCCTGAATCAATGTGATTTGTTCATTTACTTATGCACGTAAAATGGGAAGGGGTTGGCCACTTTACCCAACCTAGGCAGACAAAGTGGCCACTTCGTACTTTTTTTAAAAAAAGTAATGTGTACATTTCTAAACAAGAATTAAAAATAAAACAGAAATTGAAAGTAAAGTTATTGTACTTACTATTGGTCTATGTTTCTATAACTTTGCTGATTAAAAAGGTATGATAAGAATTCATCAAACCTTACAGTAGCCACTTTAACCTTCCTTTCCCTATATATAGGTCTATTATTTATATTCATTATATAATCAATTAATCCACTTCATAACAAACCAACAGAAAAAATTATATAAATTGTCTCTCAAATGTGCACGCTTCTCTTCCTCCCAACAGTTGTTGATGCATTTAAGACAAAATCCATTAAGGGAAGTCTTATTTCTGCCTCTGGTAATTTACATTGCATTACAGAAAAAAAAGCATATTGCAAGTGAAGCAAACAAGAAAATGTTAGTCCATTTTTTTTGAAAACTAAGAACAATATTGATTTAACCTTTTGGTGCCCAAGCGTCTCGAACGAGATACCCAAAAGTAACCCTCGGGGTACCAAGCATCTCGATCGAGACACTGTGTCAAGGTCGTAGTTTTTACGTCATAACTTTTCTATTTTTGGCTAGAATATCGATTTTATTTTTTTATATTGTTCCTAACACATGTATTTAACAGAAATTGTTTTTTGCATTTTTTTTTGTCTTCATGAAAATGGAGGGGTAAAGGTGGGAAAGGGTACTTCTCTTTTGCGGCTCTTTTCAACGTCAAATTTTTGCAGACAAAGGAAGACCGGCTTTGTTGTTCTAAAGCAATGCTTTTCACGTCCTCCTGCTATCTGCATTCGAAGGAAGCTTGTTTATAAGTATCCGATGTCAAAATGAAAGTTTTCCGCGAGGGTGGAAGCGGGGGGAGGGGGAAAACTGGTTGTTGAATCTGCGTTGTGAGAATGGGAATTCGAAGTGCGCTGAAGGAAACCTTTGTTTGTGAGCACAAGTGTTCCACAAATGTTGAACAGAGGTCACAAAGCATCGTCTAAAAATAGAATGTCAAGCAGCTGCAAGAATCGACGTTCATTTATCAGTGTGTTCTAGCTTTTCGTCCGTGAAAGTTGTGCGTATGTGTGTGTCGTTTTGTGCCCAAGTGCGAGGATATTTTTTGACTGAAGTGACATACTTCCAAGGACTTTTTTGTCATCTACGTGTTTGTGAAAAGTGTGCTAGTGTCGTTTGTGCCTGCTGTGTCCCCAAAAGGGTTATAGTCGACCATGGCTGCTCCCTGTGATCGGGGGCGGGGGGGGGGGGAGAAACCCCATTTTAAAAAAAAAATTCAGGGGATTTCCCCCATTTCCCCCTCCATATGTGCGCCGAATGTGCATAAATTATATATCGTCTGAATCTGTGATTCATTCTGCGTACAACGGTATATCATTCATATCTCCAGGGCAAATAGTCTCTGAGCTAGAGTCATTTCAAGGTACCGCTGCATTTTGAAGCTTGAATCAGTGGCATGCCGACAATTCCTTTTGGGGGTATAACTCAAGTTACATTGGTCATATGATAATAATGTAAATATTTTTGTGTTCCTTACATGTTAGCGATCATTTCCATATGCATGCCGACACTGTCATGTACTTTTGCTTGAGGGGAGGGTGGGGGAACACAATTTTTTTTTCCCGAAATTTTGGAATTTTGAGAGTTAGCCCCCTCCCCCTCCCCACATGTACGCCGAATTTGCAAAAATTTCATATAGTCTGAATCTCTGATTCATTCCACGTACCACGGTATATCACTCATCTCTCTAGGGCAATTAGCTTCCGATCTACACTTATTTAATTGAAACTCTGCATTTTGCTCAAAATCTGCTCGGTACCCAGAGGCTTACTTGTGAAAAAGGTCTTGGGCGTCAAAAGGTTAATAGGATGCAAATAATTTCACAAGGCGCCATGGCATTCTCTCTTTTACAACTTTTAGTTCGGCGGCCAGGGCCGACTCCCGCCACTCCCTAGCTAACGCTCTCAACTTGACGAGACTAAGAAAAGCAGGTATTGCGAACGAAGCGAGCGAGAAAATTTTGTGAAATTTATTTTTATTTGCAATAAAATTTGAAATCGAGGGGGATAATTGCCCCTCTGTGCCCTCTGCAGGTTCCCTTGGCCATCAATGTTTGCCCCCTTTCCCTCCTTAGAATTGATTTCCATTCAAAGTTGGGGGAAGGGGCAATGCCCCCTGCCCCACTGTGGAAGCACCACTGGTATGCACACACAAATATAGTAACAATATGGAGCGTCTGTATGATTCTAATGTAGGTGGCCGCGGTGGCTCAGTCGGTAACGCGTCTGACTACCATGCTAAAGGTCCCGGGTTCGATCCCCGGCCGGTTCAAATCCGGGAACTTTTCTAATGTTGAAAGCGGCCCCGGCGCACACCCAGCGTCGAATAACATGGGTACCTGGGGGAAACCCTGGGGGGTAAAGGCGGTCAGGGGCGTGATGCTGATCACATCACCCCCACTCACGACCGGATCAAGAAGTGTGGGGCATTACTCCCACACCGCCTATACGCCTTCATGGCATGGTGCTAAGCACAGGGGAGCACTTTACTTTTTGTATGATTCTAATGTATCCAAAATTCTAATTGAATTTAATTAAACGGTATATTTAAAACATTTAATTTGAGGTCCTTAGTTTACATTTGACATTTCACATACTCAGACTCGAAATACATCTACAAACACAAGTCTCAAATGTTATGGTATATATTCTAACCTGCGAAAAATTGTTAATTGTGTAAGAATTTCAAACTCAAATCTACCTAATCATCCTCAAGATATCTTATCTTGCAATAATCTTCCGTCTGTCAGATTGCTCTACAAAGGACAGTAACAAAGTAAACAGATCGAGAGAATTCTGTTTTATTTTTCACACATCATTATTTTCCTTCCTCGATAAAAATAAAAATTCAACTGTGAAAATCTCGCCTAAGGGCATTCATCAATATGTATAAATTCAATAGGATTTGGATTAATAAAAGTTACAATTTTTCACGTCTACGGAGAAAAATTCAAGCAGAATTCACGGATAATTCCTGTAGACAATAATTCACACAGAATTCCCAGAATTCAAGGAATTCCCGGTGAGTAGCCACCCTGATCCAGTAAAACAACTTTCATTGATTGATTGATTGATTGATTTGCTTTATTTTACTTCGATTCTTGTGTCACTTTTTGCTAATTTGCGAAGATGGGAATGAGTGATGATATGATGAAATTGATAAATGGACACTCACAAACATCCATGCCCAGGCCAGGATTCGAACCCGGGACCCCTGGCATCATAGCACGATTTGCTAACCACTCTGCCATGGGGGTCAGAAAAACAACTGTCATGAATGTGCTATTAATGCATAATTTGATTCTTTGTCTGAAAGAAATTCAACTAGCAAGTCATATACAACATGAAAATACATAAGCCATAGTGGTAATAAGGTCCCTGCACCCCAAGGTACAAGGGGAGGGGGATAAAGGGAGCCCTGAAACTGTTGGCTTCATTAAGAACTTTTGTTCTACCAATGAACTTTCAAGCAGCAGTTGGAAAAACAAGTCGCACACAATCTCTCTTTATCAGAATGCACCTCTTTTATTTCCTTGGCACTACATTGTGTCTGCTCATCCTTTAACCCTGTAGAGGTTCAGGCCTACTTAACATTTGATATACATCAATTACATTGTGCAGCATTGAAAACAACTTTACATGCATGTTTGTTCAAGTAAGTGATCCAGCAAAATACAGCTATGATCCATGGAAACTGACCCAATAAGAAGGCCATATATTTTGTTGCAGAATTTTTCCTTGATTGTCCACCACATCAAGGTTTGAGCGAAACGATGAAAGCCAGCCCACTTTAACTACATCCACAGCATTTTGGAAGCTAGGTGCAGATATGTCACTCTCTCATAGTGCACAATGAGTTTGAGTAGTTTTATGAACAGAGAATCACCACCAGTTTGGCAGTCCTTTGCCACTGCTCATCTATATGTATTCATTCTGTTTATTTAATGGCTTTAACACTAGAACGATGGGAGCGGTCATTTTGACAGTTTTCAATTTTCTTTTTTTTCACGTTCTTTTACTTTTTGCGCAAAAATTCTCAATGTACTTCACTTTTCATAATTTTATAACTCCTTTCGATGGATGTAAGCAGTTTTAAAAAAAAATCCAAGATATGGGCTGTATGAGTACATTACCCTAGAATGACGATGAACGGTCATTTTGACCGTCATAAGAAAATCATTGGAATGCCTGATTGTAGGCTTGTGTTATTGTTATTTTCATTGTTCGAAAGCTAACTTCTCTTTCTTTACATGTTTGTACACGCGCAACGATTGTTACTTCATTGTTGGTCGCGGGTTCATTTTACTAGTAATGCAGGTGTTTTGATTTGAGCTAGCAAATTGCTTTGTTCTTCGATCTTACATTCGTCAGTGAGTACTTGACTTGAGAAGATGTCGTGTAAGCGTGGGTTGTCTTCGCAGCAAATTGAAAGCTTTCTCGAGCTATCTGAGGAAGAAGGGGGGTACACAAGTCAAGATTCTGGAGGAATCTATACTCTATATTATCTTCGAATGAGGATGCAGTGATGTGTGATTGAGAAGATGACATGCCCATTGAAACAGTTGCAACAATGTCTTCCCACAGCAGAGAAGAGACAGGAGGAGATGCTGGGGTTAGTGAAAAGGAGGTTTGGTTGGGAAGAGACAGTTCTGTTTGGGAGATAGTCAGGGGTCATATTACGGTGACAGGCAGGAAAGCTGCAGTGAATGTACTGAAAGAACGTGGTGGACCTACAAGCTACGCCAAACGACGTATTTGTGCAGGTGCTTCAAGTGCTTTTCGCCTTCTGTTTGATGAATTCATGTTATGCTTAATCCGAAAATGCACAGAAATAGAGGCAAGACGTCAGTTTGGAACACAGGAATGGTGCCTAACATTGGAGGAACTGGAAGCTGCAATCTCTTTGATGTATGTAAGAGGTGTTAATTGTGCAAAAGGAATATCTGTCGAAGATGTGTGGTCTCAAAGTTGGGGAGTCAGCTTCTTCCGAGATACAATGCTAAGAGATCGCTAAAAGGAGATACTAAGATACTTGTGTTTCAATGAAAAATCATCTCGATAGGAAAGAATCTTGACCGACAAATTTGCGCTCGTGTCAGAAGTTGGAGAAAATTTATCAACAATTGTTTGAGTTGTTACAGACCAAGTGAAAACGTAACAATTGACGAACAGCTTTTACCCAGCAAAACGCGATGCCGCTTTACTCAATTTATGGGCAGTAAACCTGATAAATATGGATTAAAGTTTTGGGTTGCAGTTGATACTGAAACAAATTATGATTGTAGCTCCTTTCCTTACCTTGGAAAAGAAGAGAATCGACCAGAAGTCCAGTCCCTTAGGGAATATGTTGTATTGCGGCTTGTGGAACCCTTCCTGAATCAAGGTAGCAATGTTACAATGGACAGTTTTTTTTACAACACTCAAATTGGCCAAGGCACTAAAAGAAAAGAAGACTACCATTGTGGGCACGATGAACAAATCACGCAAAGAAGTTCCTGATGAAGCAAGGATGTCAAAAGAAGAGCTTTATTCCAGGGTTATTCTATGTCACGAGGAGATCACGATGACTGTGTACCAAGGAAAGCATCCTAAAAATGTGATTGTTCTCAGTTCCTTTCACAGTCAGGTCGCCATTGAAGCTGATGGAAAAAAGAAACCTGAAACAATTAAATGCTATAATAAGACAAAATTTGGTGTTGATATTTTTGACCAGATGTCAAGGAAATACACAACAAAGGCAGCCTGCAGATGTTTGCCTGTTCACGTTTTCTACACTTTGTTGGATATTGCAACTATCAACAGTCATATTTTGTACTGCAAAGTGACAGGGGAAAAGATGAAAAGATTTGATTTGATTTGGTGTTTTAAGTCCACTTTATGCACAGTAAGGCTAATCGGGACTAGACCTACAGTTTAAAGTGGGATCCGAACCACTATGTGCCTCCACTGGGTATCGAACCTGGGACCCCTTGATTACAAGGCGATGACGATACCATTGCGCCATCGGGGAGGCCCAAAAGATGAAAAGAAAATAATTCATCAGGAAATTGGCTGAAGAGCTGCTACAGAACTTCCTGTGGCATACCTCAAAGACAGGGAGAGGAATGAAGAGGGTGAGAGATGCATCAGACAAAGTGGATATTAAGAAAAGGAGGCAGTGCTAAATTGGAAGATGCAACCAAAACAAGACAAATATGAAGTGTGTGCAATGTAAGAAAGCTGTCTGTGGATCTTGTGTCGGCCAGAAGGACGTCTATTGCAACCAGTGTGTGTAGAGAGTGAAGAAACTAAAAGGTAATGTAATATTATAGTACAACAAAATACATGTATTTCAACATTTTGCAGCTGTTTACTTCAAAATTACATTAAAATCCTATGACTGTCAAAATGACCGCCCTTCGTTGTTCTAGGGTGGTTAATTTTCTCGTTGTTCTAGTGTTAAGCTATAATGTCAATGCAGGATCCAAGCTATTTGAGGCTGGAGCATTAGACTGGATACCAAGGTATAGAAGGAATGTGTTATTGTGAATATTAAAGATTTCAAGTGAATGCTTAATCAAAAAAGGAATTGGGGTTAGAGAGAAATTTAATGAACTATGCATTAACCCTACCTTCATTATTGTATTGTACTTCAATTTGCCAACTTTTATTGGAGATAATGTTGGAGGTGCTGCGTACTGCAGAAAAGCTAAATTTTTACTGATCAGTGATTATTTTTGGCAACATTGAGAATAGGTAGAATAGGTTTAGTTTCACATAATTCTATGTTGAATGAAAAGCACCCGAAGTTGTCAATATTATGTGTAATTTGTACATTGATTGACTTGGTGTTTAAAGTCCACTTTATGCACAGTAAGGCTAATTGGGACTGGACCTACAGTTTAAAGTGGGACCTGAACCACTGTGTGCCTCCACCGGGTATCGAACACAGGACCCTTTCATTACAAGGCAACGATGCTACCACTGTGCTATCCGGGAGGTCCTGTGTGTGTGAATTTGTATAAGAGAGCATGAAAGTTTATGTATATATGAATAAATGGTTGTGTTAAGTTTGAAAAAGATATATTTGAATTAAATATATACCAATTTCTTCGATGTATTTTAGTGTAAATACTTATATGATTTCTTCCTTGCAGCTCATCATCAGTAGTGATTGATTTACATTGAATTGTACCACTGTTCGTCACTTTCTATTTGTACCTCATTTATTTGCTGAGGCATGAAGTTAACAAATGAAGCCAGTAGAGCGCTTCACTGCTTATATTTCTTCATTGTACAAGAGGAACAAACTGGCTTGATTACGTTAAACATTCTGTATAAGTGTCGTAAATGTTGGTTGAACAATTACTTGTAGTCTAGGGCAGGGTGTAAATTTGATATTAACATTGCAGTTCCTTAGCACTTTCCCTGGCGTGGGTGTGTTTTCACACCAAAGCAGCTGAAAATGTGACTGCGAAATCTTTTGCAAGTGTTGAGGACGCTCTTGACCTTGGAAACATTTGAGTCATTGTTTTGTGAGGTTAAAGTCTATTTTTATCCCCATTGTTGTTATTGTGTTCCAGAGCTCCGTGTTTTGGTGTGTTTGCAGCAAACCAAAGGAAAGAAGAATGGCATCTCGAAAGGGAAATCAGGCAATCAAGTTGCAGGATTTTGAAAGAGTAGCAGTGGTGGCGATTACGGGGGAGGGGGGGTGAGGGGTGGCAATTGCTCCCCCACTTTTCGTCACTTTTGCCCCCGCACTATGCTAAACCTTATCTACAAAGGGAAATATTCTGTCTTTGCCACCTCCCAGTTTTGGAACCCAATGGGCATCACTGAAGAGTAGTGAATGAAATTTGTGATGATGAAATAAGTGAAAATGAAATCTATATTCCCGAACTGGATGAAATTCAAGATGTAATATCTTCCAATGGATCTGACGAAAGTGATAGTGAAGATACTGTGATATTACCCCCAGTGCATAATACACACATTGCATGGACAAATTACTAACTACTAAAATTGCTAAAATGCTAAAACTATTACATCATTGATCTTCTACTGATATTTACACTTTGTATAACAAAAGATTTCATCTTTGTTGCTGTTGCCAAACAAAAAGAATAAATGTGTCTTTTAGGTTAAGTTTGTTTAAATTTCCCACCAGGATAAATTTGGTTTGATTTGCTGTTTTAAGTCCACTTTATGCACAGTAAGGCTAATTGGGACTGGACCTACAGTTTAAAGTGGGATCCGAACCACTTGTGCCTCCACCGGGTATCGAACACCACCAGGATAGAGACAGCAAGGGAGTTAGGATGCATACAGAATCTATTAAGGCTCTATTGGAGACAATACACGACGAGAATGTTAGGGTTCTCTCCATACTTTGCTCTTCTCTTCCCTGTTACCATGGCAAATTCAGTATCCATGACTTCATCCTCTATCAGGCCCTCATATAAGGACTAAGAGGATGCAGTGGATGGAGAAATTGGGGTAGGGGGACCTTGCTGGTAGGTTGGGCACTCATGGTGCCAGACTGAGTGCTCACTTTCACAATTTACACTCTCTAGACCAAATGAACATGGATATGTGCCATGATCGGGCAGACTACAATTGCCACAAATGGCAGTAGTGTCCTTGCAGCAGGGCTGAGAGTGGCCACAGTATAGGCATTTAAAGCACCACATAGGGTTTGAAATGTACAGCAAGAAAATAAGGCTGTAATTTAACCTGGGGAGTGGTCACACTGAATGTTGGTTGAAGTTCAATAGATTTGCCTGTTCTAATGCAAGAAAATGTAAAATCGAGGTAAATTTTATAACATTTTGCTATGTTGGGACATGAAGATTGAATGTACAGCGTGAGCATAAAAACACTTCCTGATTTCAAGATGTCATAAAATCAATAGTTACTTGAATATATTGATAAAATTGATATCCAAAGCTCAGTTAACTCAAAATATTTTCATATCTTTCTCTTCATAATCGCTAGTTGTGACTTTGGCAGCTAGAGGATAGTGACATCGAAAATGACGTTCACCCCGCAGCAAAGAAGCTGATGCGTGTTACAACTTGCCAAAACAAGCCATGTTGGGAGAGTGCAGCGTGCATTTAAAAGGAATTTTAATGTTGATCCACCAACACACAAATCCATTTTGAAGTGTCATAAAAACATTTGTGGAGAAAGGCTGTATTTGTGATCAAAGAAAAGAACATTCTGGCCAACCGTCCGTCTCTGAGGAAATTGTAGAGTGTGTGTGAGAAGCCTTTGTACGCAGCCCGAGGAAATCAACACGTGAAGCTAGCATGCGCCATAAACAACCGTAAGAAAGATTTTACGGAAGCATTTGTGGTTTCACACGTACCGGCTGCAATTGGTTCAAATGTTATATCCACAAGACAAGGTAAAGCAACGTGAGTTTTGTGAGACTATCCACACTTTAATGGAGGACGAGGACACCTTTCTGACAAAGATCACTTTTAGTGACGAGGCGACCTTCCACTTGAGTGGAAAGTGAACAGGCATAATGTTAGGATCTGGGGAAGTGAGCATCTGCATATCACTCTTGATGTGTAACCCAAGGTGAATGTTTTTTGTGCAGTGTCAGAGCATCGAATGTACAGTCCGTTCTTCTTTGAAAAGCCAACAATCACAGGTGATAGCTTCTAACAATGCTACAGGACTGGTTAATTCCTCAACTTGCTGCAGAGAGAAGTGACTACATTCTACAACAAGATGGAGTGCCCCCACACTGGCATCAATCCGTATGCAGCTTTCTGAACGACAACCTCCCTCACCGATGGATAGGACAAACTGGACCCAAAGATCAAAATCTATGCAAGTGGCCCCCACGATCACCGGACATGACAGTTTGTGACTTTTTCCTTTGGGGGTTTGTGAAGGACCAGGTCTATGTACCTCCACTACCCACAACCTTGAATCATCTTCAGGAACGCATCAGTACAGCTGTCAACTTCATCACACCGAATACACTTCAGAAGGTGTGGTTGGAGCTGGATTAACGTCTCGATGTTTCACACGTAACAGGTGGCGTGCACATTGAGTGTTTGTAATTCCAATGAAAACCACCAAAAACTTTATGAGTTTTTGCAACTAATGTGAACATTTCCGCAGAATATTACTTTTGGTATTAAAGTTATAACCTTTCAAAACCAGAGACTGTTTTTGTACTCACCCTGTATAATGTGGGAAAATCTAAAATCCAGGAATATATAATCCGGGTTCCACTGCACTTCATACAAAAGGGGAGATTAAGTAAAAATAGAAACCCCCAAATCAAACTAAAAGAAAAAAAAACACATCTTGCGCACTAGAAGCTAAATATTTGGTAATCATGCTCACACAGAAGATGCCCCTAAGAAGACACACTGAAATAACAACTTCAAAGGCAGAAGCAATCATCAATAAATTGGCAACAACTGGCACTGCAAACTTATAACCTCCCTTTTTCTCACTACTTGGTGGAGGTACAGTGGATCGGATCTCACTTTAAACTGTAGGTTCAGTACCAATTAGCCTTCTTGTGCAAAAAATGGACTTAAAACAACAATTCAAATTCAAATCCTTTTTCTCACATCCAAACTTTTAACCACATAAAATGTTAAAGTTTCTCATGGTTCACCCTCCTAACAAACTGTACATTCAAAGAATCAATTTAAAGAAATATATTCTCTGCTCCCCACAAAGAAAGCAATTCTAAGAATATCAGGTGCATTTCAAAGTACATACACATCAGCACTCATCGTCTCCATGGGCATATGGCCTACAGACAAAATAAAATTTAAAGCCTGCAAGTATTGGTTTTGGAAAGGACAGGAAGATAAAATACTGGAAATTTTAGGGACACATGCACCCACAAAATTAGATGGCTGTGGGAATGGACCTTGGCAACACAAGGAAGAAGAGCGTTTAATATCATACTAAACATCCAAGAATGATTCGACATGGCATATTTCCAATCAACAAACAGACTGATCCATTTTGTTACAGGCTACAGACCACATGAGGTCCACTCACATAGGTTCAACCTGAGACCAAGCGAAATGTGTCCGACATCAATGACTCTCCAGAACATAAAATATTTCATTGTCCTTCTACCAACCCCTTCATCAATCGAGAGATTCCTTAGAAACCTTCAACACCTATCAGCTCATAACATCTGAGAAATTCTATCAACTTAACCAACTAGCAGACTAAATCTCCAAACAGGAACTCTAACGTTTCAGAACCCAAATCCCTAACCCTCCTCCCATCCACCCATCATACCTAACCAACAACTGAGAAGATCCGAATGCTTAAAAACACAGAGAGAAACCCTTCATAACACCAATGAGATCCTGTCGAGCAAGACCTAAAAGCGCCAGAGGGAGCAACATGCAGAAGATTCTTCAGTTTCACTTGACAGGAAAGAAGCAAAAAATAGATGACAAACAAATTGACCAACCAGGCTTCCTGATAAAACCCATCCAGCTAACACAGCAAGAATTCGACCAAGAGAATAGGCTAATATCACTACCACTAACAGATAACACTTCTAACACCAAGTAATACTTTTTGTAAGACACCCTCCTGACATATCCAGGAGGTCCTACTTGCACTGTTCTCCTACAGTACCCACTTCTCCTACTACGGTACCAGTAAGACACCTTCTTCATTAACTTTTCCCTTTTTTGATCTCATATTTACTAATCTTGGTTCATAAACTTCCTACCATGCCCAATTAGTAACTTTATGTCAGCATTGAACCCCTAACCTAGTAACGTTTATTTCATATTATATACACTATACTTGTATTAACCTTTCTTTTACTAACATGTTTTCTGCAACTTTAAGATCTAAAGATTAATACTTACTTACGTGAAATTTAAAAGATTTCGTAATTCCGCGTTGCACAATTTAATGGTTCAATCCTATCAATTTCGAAGATCCACTGTCTTCATTCACAAAAGGGTACGGCGTTGTGAATGAAGACAGTGGATCTTCGAAATTGATAGGATTGAACCATTAAATTGTGCAACGCGGAATTACGAAATCTTTTAAATTTCACGTAAGTAATTTTAAACCGCGTTTACCGCAACCACCATAAAGATTAATAATTGT
This sequence comes from Lepisma saccharinum, assembly GCF_977018435.1. Taxonomy (NCBI): domain Eukaryota; kingdom Metazoa; phylum Arthropoda; class Insecta; order Zygentoma; family Lepismatidae; genus Lepisma; species Lepisma saccharinum. The sequence continues at coordinate 136,507,781 of NC_139230.1, forward strand.
AGAACTAACACTTCCAAGCTAAATGCAAATTTTAATCCTACTCCCACTTTCCTAGGTAAACCAATGATTATTCTGGACACTGAATAATCATTGGTCCTTGTTCTGATATGATGCCCTTCAGTTTGGCTCGGGGCCGAGATGGCACGTGAAACTTTTCATTGTCAACTCCATGACAGCTAGTCTTGTGAGTGCGAGTGACCCAGTTCATTCGATGTTGAGTGAATTTTTGTATTAAGTTTCCAGCATGGATAAGTGGCTAAATTTAGGGACAAATGATGCAAGCTATTTGAGATTGGATTTACGTGGTGAGGTGATAAAGATGAACCCAAACCCCAGAGTGTGCTATGTTACAAAGTTCTCTCCAATGCTTCTATGAGAGAGGAGAGAGAGAGAGAGGAGAGAGAGAGAGGAGAGAGAGAGAGGAGAGAGAGAGAGAGAGAGAGAGAGAGAGAGAGAGAGAGAGAGAGAGAGAGAGAGAGAGAGAGAGAGAAAAAGAAAAAAAAATAGAAGACATTTGGAAACAAAACATTCAGATCTAAAGATAAAAGTGAAGAATTTTTCTCATGTGCTATATCAAGATTTAAGCAGGAAAAATTTGTTGTGTCCAAAGTAGGGTAACTGAATTCAAAGGCTTTGGAATCATCATATTTAGCTAGTCTGAGTATTGCTAAAGGAGGGAAACCCCATTCTATAGTAGAGGAATTGATCCTTTCTGTACCGAAGGATATAGTTACAACTAGTTGTATGTTTGGAGAAAAGTGCATCGCTGTATTAATGAAATAGATAGTGACATGTAAAATCAAATGGTCGTAAGAATAACAAACAGTCGATTTTTGCCTTGCAGATTGATGAATAAATGGACATTGTTAATTCATCGAATCTCATTTGTTTCATTATGTAGGAGTATCAGGGTACCATCACTGAAAATTTCCCTTTCTGTGAAAACTTACGCAAACATACAACAGCAGAATGTATTTTCCAATTTCTCAATTCTCATCTGACTAACCACAACACAGACTGGGAAAAATGTATTGGACTAACTTCTGATGGGTGTCGAATGATGTAAGGAAGGAACAGTGATGTTTATGCACATGCTCATGAAGTGGCACCAGAGGTGGTTTGGGTACATTGCTTTAGTCACTGGGAGGCACTGGCTGCTAAAACTATGGCAAGTGCTTTCAAAACTGTTTTCAAACTTTATAAAAGTTTATCTGTTAAATTCAAGACTTTTTTCTTGCTGTTGAAATGGGGAGTGAACATAAGCAGCTTCTGCTTCACACAAAAGTGCATTGTAAGACTTTTCAATTTTCAAACTTAAGCAAGAAGTTATGCTATTTTTGATCAATTGTAAGAATGAGTACGTGACTTTTCAGTTTCAGATGAGAATTAATTGGCCACATTAACTTATATCGCCAACATATTTACCAAACTGAATGAACTAAATCTATTCCTTGAAGGTCAAATGATCAGTGTGTTCCAAGATTATGACAAAGTCAAGGCATTCCAGAAAAAATCTGTTTGTGGCCACAGTATGTAAAAAATGGTAACTTATCTGTCTTCCAGACCTTAGAATCTATTATTTAATCTTGAAGCTTTCCTGGCGATGAATGATTAAAAGATTCTCTCAGGCTATCGTCCAGGTGAGTTGTGGAAAAGATTCCAAAATTTAGAGAGCTAACGTCACTGTCATCTTCAGGGTAGAAGTACGTAGAATATTTTGTAAGTGAGAATGACTTTTCCTTTCCTAGTGAGTTTTGTGATTTTGTATTATTTAATTTTTTTGCTCTCAGTAATGAGATTGAAAATTACTTTCCAGAAAGAATGAGTGAATTCAATTGGATTCGAGACCCATTCTTATAAAACATTTTGTCAGTAAAACTAAATTTTTAGATTCAGACTTATCAAAGTTTTGGTTATCTTTAAGAGGTGAGTATCCTGAACTTTTGTATGAGGCATTAAAGCTGCTCATGCCGTTCTCCAACTCATATTTGTGTGAAAAGGGATTTCATCTCTGATTCAAGTTAAAAGGAAGTACAGAAATAGACTTGACATGCACTCAGACTTACAACTTAAGTTAACCACCATTGAACCCAACATACCCCAGCTTATATAGAAAAGGCAGCCCCAACCATCACATTAGTTTGGTGAGTAAAAAAAAAAGTTTTCAATTTCAGCATGTCTGTTTAGTTAGATGTTAGACTAAAGTAAATTAGTCATTTAAATTACATGTTTACTTTTCTAGATAGAAGTATGTGTAATTAGTTCAAGCAAGCTCAAGCAAGGGCTTCTTAAAGTACTCGATGTTAGCAAAAATATTATATTCTCCAAATCAAAGTAGAAAGTTAAAAGATGTTCCTTATTAACAAACACATCCTGAATTAGTCTCTAAAGTCAGCATGTGATGCAACATGGATCAACTGGCTCAAAAGTGACATTGGAATTTTGAGAGCAAGGTCCAGGTCAGACATTGTTTTCCCTGGGACTTCGACCTAATCCCTAAGATGAAAGAATCACTTTGTGGGATTCGTTTCCGAACAGTTTGAGACATTCTTCTGGCAGTAGATTGCTCTTTTCACACCATCAACACATTAGGCAGTGTTCCATCACTTTGCACATATGGTTGCTCAATGCAAAGGGCTTGTAACTAAAAATGCAATGTTTGTCTGGTTTCCATTTTGCTACAACTTCTCAAAAAAGTCAACCCCAGTGGCCTTCTTCAGTTTTTTTCAGACAAAACCTGATAAAAACTGTTCTTGGTTTTTACTGTTTATGTTTTTACACAATGCATTTATAAAATTCATCATATGGGATAACACCTTCCTTCCTTCCAATAACCTATAACCATCACGAATTTTTGTCATGATGTATTTAATTATATATTTAACATTTCAATTATACATAGGCTGATTTTTTAGTAGTGGCAACTATGCTATAGCAATGCTGTGCAATGGAGCCGGGCAATGTCGTTTAGACCAAAGGTTAGTTACATGCGTACCGTCCCTCAGAGCAAATGAACTCACTCTTCCCACTCCATGTCCGTGCGCAGTGACAACAAGAACAGAGAAGTTGAGAGCGAACATTCGTGGAGTGCAGTCAGGATGTCTACAAAGCAGGAGCAGAGGAGCTGGTTAAAAATTGAATGTGCTAGAGGTCGCACTACACGACAGTATCACCATGGACTGCAACAGGGTTGTGGTGCATTTGCATTACGGTGACCCTTTATGCATAACCCACCCATCATTCTGCATGATAATGCTCGGGCACATACAGCTGATTTGTTCAATCGCTGGGGATGTGAAGTGCTCTACCACCCCCCATACTCTCCGGATTTAAGTCCCTGTGACTTCAACCTAATCCCTAAGATGGAGGAACCACTTTGTGGGATTCATTTCCGAACAGTTCGAGACAATCTTCTGGCAGTAGATTGCTCTTTTCACACTAACAACAGATTAGGCAGTGCCAACAGCATCCAATGGCTTCCACATCACTGGCAACACATTGTATGCAATGCTGGGAACTACATCGAAGGCCTGTAAAACTTAGAACCATGTATGTATGCTGTGTGTCTAGAACATAAATAGTTGCCACTACTAAAAAATCAGCCCTTGTATTTTCCATGACTATGGCTTTAAACTAGATCAGGTATTCATTCCTTCTTCTTTGAAAGAATCTGGATGCTCTTTTGAGAAGTAAAGTGTTTTCTTAAGATTTAGCTTGACATTTGACTAATGCCAGTGAAGTTGCTTTCAAAATTTTCATCCCTGAAAAACTGCTATGACATTCCAAATTTTGAAAAAATACATCTGCTTAGTATTCCTTCCAGAGCATTCATGTGGTTTGCTATTGATGCTGTTTAGATATTCATAATAGCTTAATAGGCTTACATAACCATGAAACCAAACAACACAAAGATTCATGTGAATGCTCAATAACGAATTCTAAGCAGAACTAATTTTTAGATTTTGGAATATCATAGCTTTTTTTTAAAGAAGAGGAAACTTCGAAAATCACTTCACTGGTGTTGGCCAACAGTTCAGCCAAGCTGGGCTTGGCAAGCAAAATAAGCATTGGTGTAAAATAGCAGCAACAGAAAAATTAATAAAATATAGGAATCACCAATTTTCTCATATAACAGGAGTGCCAAACAGCCATTAAAATGTGTGTTACTGCTTACTGTCATTTAAAATATGGTTGCTTTCATGGAATATTTTTGTGTTTTTTTTTATGTAAACATGGTGGAGTTCCAAATTGAACCTTAATATTTAGGTGACATTTGGAGACTAGGTGCTGACAAGTTAGTTACTAAATGCAAGTGAAGAGCAAAAAATTAAGATGCCAAATCTAGTGTCAATGATAAACTTTATTTTGCTATTTACCACCACTTTTCTGACATTGATTAAGGGACCCTCACAAAGAACACCCATCCCCAGGCTAGGATACAAACAGGGAACTCCGCGGTGAGATTGAAAGTTGGCTACTTAATGTGATGTGATGAATTCAGTGTAACTTTGTGAACAACGTTTAGTAAATTCATCAAGATGAAGAATATGTAGCTAAATGCTTAGTGCTGTCACCTTTGGTGCAAGTGGTCCTGGGTTCGATTCCTGATGGGAGGTCCCAAAATTTTGGCACTGACCAAGCATCGTGAGGACAATTCAGGAGCTACTTGAAAGCAATATTAAGGGGCTCTGGTCTCAGAAACAAGAAAACAGCAGCGATGGGACTCGATGTGCTGACTATGTGTCACCCAATGAAAAATCTGTTCTGGCCCTTGCAGGGATGTTGTGCCATGGAGTTAAGGTAAGAAGAATATATCAGCTGTAGTTAGGCACTTTGCATTTGAAAGTTTCCATTGGCCTGTTTTAACTACATAAAGTAAACATTTGTGCCTAGAAATGACACTGCAAATTTTGAGTAGGTATGCTGTGTCAGTACCTACTACTGCTCATTCAAGAGATTAATAATTCCCTGGCATGCCACAATTTTTTTTCAATCACTATAAAATTAATTTCATCACCTAATTTGGAAAATATTATGTGGTCTTTAATCAATAGAAATAAAAATATCTTATTACAGTGCCAGAAGTCCAGAATTTCTATATCATATTACTGATTTTTTTTTTACTAAGATCCTCAAGTAAAATAGTATCCATAAACCACATACCATAAATTAACATAAGTTAACTTGTAAATATTGACTTCATAAAATAGTAAAATAAAATTATTTTCAACTTTATTTTTACTTTCCTCTTCTCTCAGTGGTGCTTCTCTATTCTAACAAACACAAGGAAGACACTTTTGAATCATGACATACATCAATAAAATAGTAACATACAGAATCTGCTGCACTTCTCAATATTATACACGTAAATAAAATAGCAAAATAATGACTAGCCATAATAGGGCAGGAACTTACATAACAGTGTTTATTCCAGCTAGCTGCTGAAATGATAACAACAGTGATCCTAGAAGCAGAGCTCTTCTCGTACTCTGAGACTGGAATATCTGCACAATCAAGAACTTGCTGCCACCTGATGATATCCTTGCCTGTAATAATCATTAACTTTTAGTTTGAACATGAAACCTGAGGAAGGAGGGGAGAAAACAGGGCAAATTAGATGCAGATTTCCCTGAAGAAAATAGGTAGAGAAGGGATCATAACAGTTAATGTGTAATTAGGACTGAGATGGCACCTATGAACCATTACCTATAACTATTATCATACTTCAATATTTTGATTTGCATAGTAATAACCTACTGACTAAATAAAAAAAATTGAAATTAAAGACAATTTACTTGAAAAACATTCATATCTAGACTTTTTTTTTTTATTGTTGTGGTTCATATAGGAATTACACTGTCCCAGGAGTCTAGAGCAAGTGAAAGGAAACAAGTTCCCTGCACATGTAGTGACTCAAGAGAGCTCGAACAATGACTGCATGAGAGTAGTGAGATTGCATGGAGGGTGCAACGAAACTGCAGCTACCAGCTGTTTACAGCAGCATATACTACTTCACTTCACACACTCGCTTTCTCTCCTTCTCTGCCATTATGTGCGATGTTGCTCTGTAGACTCCCGGGACAGACTGTACTTCAACCACTTGTATAATAATGTTTTCTCACACAAATTTGTTACTCTAGGCAATTTTATAATTAATCACAACTATTTACTTCCCAATAATGAATATGTAATTGACTGAAAAGCAGGGATGGAAACTAGTCAAGTGGTCAAAATTACTGATTTAACTGACCAAATACTGACCTATTTACTTACACCATATCAATAAATTGTCATCATAAAAGAAATAGTGGGATTTCATTTTTTTTAAAATTATTATCTGGCTTCCACCATCCCCATAGTCAGCCATTGTACATTCATGATTAAACAATTTTTTCATTATTGTACAAAATTATGTAAGACATAAAATGCTTTGAGTTGTTTTGAGTTGCTGTTTTAAATCCATTTTATGCACAGTAAGGCTAATTAGGACTGGACCTACAGTTTAAAGTGGGATCCGAACCACTTGTGACTTCATCGGGTAACAAACCTGGGACCCCTTGATTACAAGGCAATGACGAAGACATAAAATGCAAAACATATGTTGTCTTTACTTAAAATCTGTCACTAGCATTTTACTGAAAAAAATTATAACTAAACTCTTTTGTTTCTCTATAGTTTTCTGCACTTCACTGGCATGCATTCTTTTCCTGTTCTATTCTTCCATTGCTTTCTCCACTCCACCTAACATGAGCTGTGCCAAATTGATTCCCACCATGCAGTGCTGAAAGTGAGGGGGCATGCAGAGGAATGAGAATGAATTCCCCCAACTTAACATATCAAAATTTTTGCAAAGCATCACCTCCCTCCTGCTGTCTCAATGTCGCCGCATTAAACTATAGAAGCATCCTCCACCTAACATTTTTCCAATTCAAGTGCTGTCACCATGTCTTTTTCCTCAAACAATATTTGAGCAACCAGCATCTTCTCATTCTGTTCTTGTCTTGGCTTCTCCAGTTTTGCTTCCTTCTCTTGTGTACTATTCTTTTTGTTATCTATCTTCATCAGCCTTTCTAATTCCTCTGCATTTCCCCCTTTTGCTCATTTCTTTCTCCCTTTGCACCTTGCGTTTAACGTCACACTGTTTATCACAATGTTAATTCTAATGAATATGGGCTGCTCTTGGCATGTTTAAGAGCTCCTGTGAGAAATTAACAAGGTATAGCTTGATCTCATATACCCAGTCTTACCATAAATACAGTCGAAAGGTTTTGAATGAAATAACGGAAGATGCTTTAAGATAGTGTAAAAGTGGATGTGTGTAACACAGATATATTGTGTACAAAAATCACTTATCATTGTTTGAAATGACCACATTTAGCAGACACACACACACATGCCCTAATTCTCTTGGGCCTCATCAATTACATTATGCACTTTATTGAGATGGAAATCTGCCTTCACAAGAGATCACTTCAGAATGACAATACTGGGGTTTGCCTTCTTGTATAGCTATGTCCTAAAGCACAGACCACAATTTGTAATTTAGAGGGTTGAGGTCTGGACTGCCAGATGGCCAATTCGAGGGCAAAATGAAGTCAGGCACATTAGTCTCAAGCCACTGCTGGGTTGTTCGTGCCTTATGAGCTGGTGGATAATCATGTTGAAAGCTTCACTTCTGGTCATGAGACTATTGATGAGATCCTTGACAGTTGTGTCCAGGACTGTCTCCTGGTACACTTAAGTTGATGTTTTAACCCTTTTCTCACAGAAATTGAGCTCAGTGGTGTCATCATAACCCACCACACCATGATTGAAGCAGGAAGGTGGCCCCTCTCTATCCTTGGATTGACTGATTGATTTTTACTGTTTAGCATTTCTTTTCTGCCACTTTGGCTAATCACAACAATGAGGATGAGTGATGATGATATGATGAAATACATGAAGGAACATTCACAAAGAACACCCATGCCCAGGCTGGGATTTGAACAATGGGCCCCTGGCATCGTAGAGTGCTATGCTAACAACTCCACCAGGTTGGCTGTGCTCTTGCAAGATTTCCCACTAGCCTTCTCAACATTACATTTACATACATTGGTGTACAGAATTCTTTTGTGACCATTTACTGCATAGCACTCTTGTAGGTGCTTTGCCTTTATTTCCCTCTGATGTTTTAACTCTGCTGTGAGAAAGTAACTTGTACATCGTGTGTAAACTTTTAGTCCTCGGTCACTTCATGATGCACAAGACATGGTGATTTTGGAAATCACTGATTGATTCTATACAGGATTTATGTGTATTCAGGTCATCACTGATTTTATTAGTTTCACAGTCCTTGCATGGTCATCCCTGCCTGGACCTGTCATTCACTATTCCAGAGTCAAGGAAATGCTGAATAGTACGGTACATGAACCTCTTGGAGATTCGAACTTTGTGGAGGGGCTTGAAAATTTTGCCTGCTGACTTCTCTACCTTATGGAGTGCTATAACAGCCACAAAGTTTTACGTAATCAGCCCATTCCATCATGAAAGGTAAACACAAAGGTTCTATCACTTCTGTAGCAATAATAGTAATGACTCACAGGTTGACGAAATAAATACTTTCATCATTGGTAGAATAAATGTCTTACCTTTAGTTGAATTGAAAAATCCTCTCACAGAGAAGTTGTTGTGGAGTAACAAAACAAAACAATAACAAATTGCAGTCACAAAAAAATACTGACTTTATGGACAATTTTTTAAAAAAATACTGATAAATTACAGATTAAGATGAAAAAACCCGACATTTACTGATTTTACTGACCACTTTCCACCCCTGCTGAAAAGTCAAGAGGAAATCACTTACTTCTATTTCCCTTTCCTGTTCCAAGTTAGACTGCTTAATACTTTCCAATTCTTCTTCAACAAGAAATTCTTTTCCTCTAATTGACTTTAGAACACTTAATGCTTCGTCATATCTGAAAGATGAAAACATGGAAAAAAACATATAAAACATGAAAAAAAACATATAAAACATGAAAATCTCTATTGGTATTTGTGGTTCAGAAGAAATGTCCACAATTATTTTCTGATCAAGTAATATTTCTTTGTTGTACAACATTGTGGAGTCCCACAAAACATTCATGGAAGTGCTCAGTAGCAAATGGGCTGGATAGGAAGTCTCCAGCAAAGAATTCATAAAATTCAAATTCAATTTATGAGGGCAAGTCATAAAATGAGGTTTCCTAATTAATATCTAATGTTCTATTCCAGTCAAGCTGCTTCTTGATTGATTGATTTGGTGTTTTAAGTCCACTTTATGCACAGCGAGCTACTTGTAGCATCGCTACTGTAGCTAGCTACAAAATTTGTAGCTGTAGCTGTAGCGACGCTACATTTTGAAAATTGTAGTTGTAGCGGTAGCGAAGCTACAAAATTCCTGTAGTTGTAGCTAAAATTTCGCTACAGCTACATTTTTTCTCAGCATTTTGAGATGAATTTTGAATGTGGCAACAGCGTCAGAAAAAATCGACAATAACCCTTAATTTTGCAGGAGGTTCATAAAGACAGTCTATTACATGGAGATAGAGATTATCTAGACTGTAGATTATAGATATCTGCATAATTTATTTAATTAGTATCTAAATAATTCAGATATCCAGATAACTGACATATATGAATATATTCCTGCTAACAGCTACGTTTTTTTAGCTGCATCGCTATTTTGGGGAGAAACATGCCTCGTTTGCTGCACCACTGGAAAAAAGTGCCTCATTTGCATCACCCCCGGAACAAATCCTGTGGATATCCATGGTGTAAGACACACCAAAATGTCATTAATCGCTGTGTAAGATGCAACTTGCAGTGCAGAAACGAGCGATGGATTTTCCACTGCACTGACAAGGGAATAGTGCCAGCAATAAATGGCTCAGTACGTTAACAGCATTGATCATCGTCAGTATATAGGATTTCGCCAGCAATAAATTATTGTTACAAGAATGATAAGAGTTTCTGAAATTACAATTATTTTCGCGATAGTATTTGTTCACAAATTTTAAAATTACAATACGTTTAGAACACTCAGGTTGACACGACAGTTTCCTCAATAATTTTATCATATTGCAAAAAGTATGTATGTTTCCTGCAGAAACAACAATTTTTTTTAGTTAAATGATTGATTTGGTGTTTTAAGTCCACTTGATGCACAGTAAGGCTAATCGGACTGGACCTACAGTTTAAAGTGGGATCCGAACCACTATGTGCTTCCGCCGGGTATCGAACCCAGGACCCCTTGAATACAAGGCGACAACACTACCACTGCTCCATCGGGGAGGTCTTTCTTTAGTTAAAATACATAGTTTTTCAAATTTATATATTTCTCCCACTTTTGCGTCACTTTTCTGTAACTTTTGCTAATCATGACATCATCATCCTTCGCCGTTTCCTGCCTCTGGCTGGGTCAGCATAGAAGTCAAGCCTCTCCATTTTTCTAGTCTCCTACCACTCCTCTCTTTCCACAGTGTTCCAATCTTGTCCTCTTCTCCTAACACTCTCCACTAGCTGCTCTTTCCACTGACATCTTGGTCTCCCCCTTGGCCTTATTCCCACTCCTTGTGCATTGTAAGCTCTTACTGGTAGTCTTTCTGCATCCATCCTCTTCATGTGTCCAAACCATCTCATCTGTGTGCCTGGTCTATCCTGTCCTGAAGCTTCATCACACCCACTGTCTGTCGGATCTACTCATTCTTTATTCCATTCCTTCTAGTCTTCCTCAAAAAACTCCTTAAAAATTTAATCTTCACTGCCTGCATCTTTTCTTTGTCTCTCTATGTCATTGTCCAAGTCTCTGCTCCATACATAATTATTGGCATATAGTATGTGTTATATATTACCTTCTTGCATTTCATAGGTACATCCCTGTTCCATATTAATCTTCGAACGCTTTGATATAGTCCACCATCCATTTGTCCTCTTCTGTTTACCTCCTCATCTATTCTTCCACTTCTCTCAATTATGACAATGAAGGATGAATGGTTTATTTAATTATTCTCTTATCTATAGTCGCTTTCTGCCACTTTCAGCTAATTGTGAGAATGAGGAAGAATGATGAATGATGAGCAGTGTGGGGAATGGAGAATCTCATCCTCCCAACATGGCGTTTTTCCTAGTTTTCGTTTTGAGTCCATTTTATGCATAGATAAGCTGATCGAGACTGGATCCTAACCACTATGTGCCTCCGCTGGGTATCGAACCTGAGGCTCTTTTGTAGTCAAAGGGCTCCAGGTACTTTTCATTCAAAATGCTGACTTCATATCAGTCTATAAAAAATGAAATATTTATTCTAAACAAAAATATGTTGATGTGAACATAAATACGTAATCCTACCAAATTTTATTTGTGTATAGTTGTAATCATTAATTTGGGTAACACCCTAATTGCAATATTCATATATCAAATTTGAATTGATATGCCACTTGCATAGGTATGGTATTCTCAAAAACTATAGTAAAAATAAGTAACTGAAGTAACACTGCTATCAAAATTATCGAATGATTGGAATCATGATAATAAATAACAGAATCTATTTACCAGTAGTAGGGGATTTTTTTAATACCCATATGGTTGTTTTCATTTTTTTTATGCAGAAGTAGCGCAAAAAGTAGCGAAGTAGCGAGTAGAGAACAGGAGTAGCGTAGCGAGCTACGTTTTGGTAAATGTAGCTGTAGCTGTAGCGAAGCTACATTTTGGAAAAGTAGCTGTAGCTGTAGCGAAGCTATTTTTAAAATGTAGCGTTCTGATCACTGCAAAAATCTTTAGAGCAATGTCACAATGAGATATAATCAGTAGATATGGACTGGAATGAAGAAGACAAAGCTGTTCTTCATAATTTCGAAAACTCTGATATAATGAACACAATCACAAATAAATTACAGTTGTGCATTAGTCAATGCTGCTGTCTGTATGTGTAGTGGTGGTTCAGTAGCTAAGCATGTTAAGTGGTAGATCTTGCCAACAAAGTAACTGGGTTCAAGTCCTGGGCATGAGTGTTCTTTGTAAGTGTCCCTTCATCAATTTCATCTAGTCATCACTCATTCTCATCGTCATAATAGTCAAAATGTGGCGGAAAAACAATGCAAAGTTTGCTAAAAAAAAACCTATGGCATATAATTTCCATGTCAATTAAAAAAATCAAGGGGCCCATCGTCAGGATAAAAGGAAGGAAGGGAGACATAAAAACGTGAAAACTAAAACCCTACTTCAGCTGCTATGGCCTCAAAAATGTAACCATGTGCAGATTTTTACATTTGTGTTTTGAGGTGGTTGTGCTGGTATTCTGATTAAAATATTTAATTGTTGGAATTGTGTGAATTTAATCAGTGAAATTATTTTAGTAGCTGATAATGGAGGAGGGATTTTTGCCAGCATCTGATCTGGCAACACAAACTTCCTGTATATCAGTTTTTTCAATACTTAGTTTTGACTGAATAAAGTAGAACCAACAATTTTAAATGTAAACACGGCTGCTAAAAATATTATTTTGCCTTTGTTATAGAATTATTAGCAGCATAAGCATGAGAAAATTACACTCAGCAGATTTCTTTTATGCATTGAGGGTTGAATATGCCACTGCGAGTTGAAGAAGCCAGCCAGAGTTCAGCTTTGTATAATGTGCAAACAGCTTCAGCCCATTGTATACTAACACTGTACCACTGACTAAGTAAGACTGAGTTTCAGAATTAAGAAAGGAAAACATTGTGAAGTCTAAATGTTACACAAAAACCAGAGCTGGAAATTTTATATCTGAAAATGAGGCATTTAAATCATTTTATTTTGTACATTGCATTTTATCCAAGACTATACACATGGCCATGAAAATAGGCAGCAGGGCAGAATTGCGCTGTTGCCACATATGGGAAATGCAAAGTGGGTGTGGGACAAAAGTAGCTGGTTCGTGCACACTGTGACAATGTCAACCAGGCTGTTTGCCTAGTTTGAGTATCAGATCGACCTCTCTCTGGGGCACTTTTGTGTTATCCCTGACCTTTCAAGCAAATACTGTCAGTTTATATCACATGGATTACAAAGACCAACTCTACAACAAGAACTTTCAGTCTCATAAACCTCTGAATACACGGCGTTGTGCTCGAATGTGGCAACAGCGCAAACTTCTGGCAACCACCTAATATTATGGCCATTCGTTTAGACACCAATATTCAGTTATGTAATGGCTCACTTGTACACCATGGGCGACATTTAGAGTAAATAATTGGTGACCATAAAGAGATTGAAGCAGGGTGGCTACAGACAAGCAGAAATGAAATTCCCTGACTTTTCCAGGTTTTCCAGGACAAAATGTGCATTTTTCCCTGACAATTATAAACCAAATTCATGTTTTTGCAAATGGAAATCAGAATGTCATACCGATCCAGTTATATTAAGTACCTATATTAGCTTCTACGAAATTGACTTCACTTCTCTCTGATTTGCATTCAAACTGCAAGATAGTGAATTTGGAAAATTATTACTATTCACAAGCTAGGGAGGAATTATGGAATTTTTTCATATGCAGCCAGTTTTTCAATAAAATATTTGATGATTTTTAAAGTTACGACTAAATGAGTAAAGTTACAACTAAATGAGATTAGAGTGAAGCGATTGATGTAAAAAGGAATTTCGTAATTTTTCAATTTCTTTAGCCTTTCTAGTTATTAAACGAGCGCTAGTCAAAAAAGAGTGAGAATGATTTTTTTTTTTCACACAGTGAACATGCAGTGGTGAAACAAATTTGCGCGAGTAAAATGTGTCTCGTCGAATCTGCAGATAAAATTGCAAGCGATAATGCGCATGCAACTGGCAACACTGAGCAAACAAAACACAAATGGTCAGAAGTCTTATACCAAAAATGGAGTCAGATCATGAGGAGCAATATGCGGCTTTGAAATTTCGCATCCGTCTGCAGAAATCCGCCACGGAAGCATATGAAATGTTGCAGCAGGCATACCGTGAAGATGTCCTTCCACAATCAACCCCATTTTGGTGGTTCAAGCAGTTCAAGGAGGGCCGTGTTTTGACCACAAAGCAGGATGGTTCGGGCACTCCGGCTACCGCAGTGAAAGAGATCGTGGTTAACACAGCTGCTGTCATTGTTCGGGAAGATCGCTGAATAACAATAGATGAACTGGTGGACGTGTTACAGATTTCGCATGGTAGTGCGTTCACCATTCTGCACCATCGCTTGCACATGAGAGGCATATGTGCAAGATGGATGCCGAGATTGCTAACGCCTGAACAGAAGCAGGTGAGAGTGGAGTTGTGTCGGGAGCTTCAGCATCTGGTAGTGGAGCATGGCCAGGCCTACCTGAATTCCATCAAAACACTGAATGTGTACCACACCCTCCATACAGCCTGGATCTTGCTCCGCATTACTTCTTTTTGTTCCCTCGTCTGAAATCGGAGCTGCAGGGCAAGCGTTTCGACTCATCAAAGGCGGATGAGGTTCTGAAGGTGATGTCAAAAGACGGGTTCCAGCACGTCTTCCAGGACTGGTAGACACGATTGGCCAAGTGTATAGAACTTGATGGGGACTACCTCAAAAAAGACCATATCAACCTGAACCCCGCCTAACGTATTTCGTAAGTAAAAAAATCATTCTCATTCTTTTTTGACTTGCCCTCGTACGTTGATATTTCGACTGAGGTTTGGAACACTCTGCTTGCACGAACCATGAGTGCAGACTCATTTTTCAATGCACAAACCTACTTCTCTTTCCTATGCAAAGCAAACAACTTATGAACTCTTGAACACAAGTGAAACAATTGAATCATACAGAACAAAGTGTCATATTTCCTTACATTATTAATGGAACTTCTCCTTCAGTACAAACATTCACAGTATATCCAAGTGAAGTACTGTGAAACTGCCAACATGCAGTTATACCATTATTACTGGTGAAAAGGTTATATATGTATAAAAATTAAACACAAGCAATTTATGGAAGGGGAATCTACTGCATTGTAAAGGCGCTTGATTTAGCTAATCAAATATTAAAACAGGAACATGCTGTTGATAACAGCTTACAAAAGTTTATGTACGAGGGGCATTCAGAAAAAAGTTCCAATGCAACACGCATATGCAGGCAGGAAGAAGTGTCATGTGGCTGTACAGCAGTTTTAGGACAGTTCTAGGTTAAAGATGGCAGCTCTCATACAGTCTCCCACCGATTGCGAGGTACATGTGGTAATCAGATTTTTGCACACTCAGAATCTGGAATAGAGCCAACAGCAATTGTGTGAGGTATAGGGGAGGGTGGGGACAATTTTAACAGCGGGTTAGTTGTAACAGTGCCTCCCCCATGTTCATGCTGTCAGCTGCAGGAATAAGTTTCTCACAGCGCATGCGCCATTGCAGGCATGTGTTTGTGCGACAGTTAGAACAGCCAGTGGATGTAGCTGGAAAGGTGTGGAAATAATAAAAAAAATTCTGCATGGTGAGTAATATTTTGGAATCTTCATTCTTTTATTCTTAGATCGAAGTATCGGGTATAAAACAGATAAATGTGGCACTCGGGAAGTGTAGCGTTGTTCCTGAAACTTTGATATTAGTCAATATGGAGGGTGTAGGGCTAGTTGTAACATAATGGGTGGGGTTAAATGTAACAGTGTTACAACTTACCACATTTAGCAATACACGTTGTTGCACGATAGAAAATTAATTTTCCTGTCAAAATATTCAGACGTAAAATTAAATCACTTATACACTGTTAAATACACAATACTGACATTTTACGGTGCATGCATTGTGTACTATCTCCTTATTTCGCAGATGGCACAAAACTACAAAAGGGAAACTGAGCAGGGAAAAATATCCCAAGAAGTATTTGTGCAAGCTGCACAGGAAGTAAGAAGAGGAGGCAAAATAAGAGCTGTTGCCAGGCACTGCAATATTTGCTATGTGTCTCTTTACCGATTTTGCAAAAACTGGACAGAGAAGAATGAAGTTCCAAATGTTGGCTACAAATCTCACCATCAAATTTTCACACCTGACACGAAAACATTCCGAGTGATTACATTAATTAATTTGGTGCTGATGTTATGTACGGGTTAAGTTGCAAGGAGATCAGAAAACTTGCAAGAAGTTTGGTATTGATTGTCCTAATGCATGGTGTGACACAGAAATGGCTGGAAAAGATTGGCTGCTGGCATTTCTTAAGCGGAACCCTAGTTTATCCAGTGACGTGCACTGAGGAGTAGCTAGTCTAGCAGAGATAGGTCAATCAATCTCACGTCTCTAAATATTTTCAAATCACAATATGTATTGTCTTGAAGCCTCAGTTCATATGCAACACTTCTTTCCACGTGCTTCTCATCCCTCGATGTGATCAGCTGGCAAGGCTGGATACCCTAGCTGGCTCTTCTTCCACCTTACCAGATCCAGGTATAGACAACCGCCCAAGGAGAAAGGGAAGATTTCTGCCTCTACCTCCCTTGCCCCTCGCCCCCCGCTTCTATGGTTGAAAACCCATGCTTTCAGGTCCTCCAGTCTATCTCCTATAGGACAGATTGGGGATTGGTTTCCTTTTGATTCCTTTGTAAATCCTCTAAAGAACTCAGGGGAAAATTTCCGCAGTACTTATGTTCTCTGTATTTACACAACCTTTTAAACGTTGTACAATATGTATGTATAATATGGGATGTAATTTTACTTGTATTATGTGCAGACAAAAATGTTATGGTTTCTTTTATCTTTTTGTTAAATATGAAATATATAATGATTAAATGACAAATATTTGCTCATGCTCTCTCTCGCTCTCGTTTTAGTAGTGTTTTATTTAAATATACTAGTAATTTGGCCTCCAATAAAAAATGGATAAGCTAAACAGTCATAAATACGGATGTATTAATTTGGGCAAGAAAACGCATGTTGTAATTGTTGTTGGTTTGGTTTATTTTCCTTCACCTTTCTGCCACATTTGGTTATCGTGAAAATGAGGATGAGTGATGTTATAATGAAATTGATGAGGGAACCTCACAAAGAACAATTCAGGCCGGGATTCGAACCCGTGACGAGCACGCATTCTTGTTCATATGTGTTGTACTCTGCAGTGAATAATGAAATAATTTGGAATGAAAAATGTATCCCAGAACTCAAAAAGCCAAATGAATATCATTCAAGAAAGTAGAAAAAAGTGTGTTTCGTTACCTGTTTATCTCCTCTAATATATTGAATTCTTGCCACCTCCCATCACTTTTTCTTGCTGCATTGATTTAATTGCGATAAGTAGCTAATGAGCTTATGAAAGTCACAAGGGACAATCATAAACAGAGAACTCTGGACTCCTGATTTCACAGTGCCCTGCAGATGCACTGGGAGGAAATTATTTGTGGTTCTGGATCGGTACCCGGTGGAGGCACATAGTGGTTCACATCCCACTTAAACTGTAGGTCCAGTCCCAATTAGCTTTTATGTACATGAAGTGGACTTAAACACCAAATCAACCAACCGTAGGGGAGTGGTTATCACTATGACACCACGAGTTCTGGGTTCGAACCCCGACCTCGGCATGGGTGTTATTTGTGTTTGTCCCTTCATCAATTTTATCGTATCATCTTGACGATTTTCGAAAGTGAGTGGGATTAACGTGTGCTTCTTTTCAGTAGTCCTTCCTCATTTTACAATCCTTTCCTTTCTTTGACGTTCTATATTTAGGAATACTGGGCCCTATAGGGGGAGGGGGGTTTATGACCCACACCAACCTCTCTTGGGCACACCACTGATTGATACCCCAAGTGTCGACATCACCGCACGTCACTGAGTTTATCTATTAGAACACCTCAGGCCACAAGTCTTGCTCGTGCCACTGGATTCAACAAAGAAAGTGTGGGGAAATTTTTTAATAAACTAAGTGATGTGTATGATCGTTACAAATTTTCATGTGAAAATATATATAATGCAAATGAAACAGGAATTACAACTGTCCAAAAACCACAACGAATTGTTGGTTGGGTCACTCACCTCAGGGGAACGAGGAACACTAGTTACTATTTGTTGCGCAATTAATGCTGTTTGTAATCAGATACCACCAATGTTCATTTTTCTGAGGAAGAACTTCCGCGATCATTTTATTCGGGACGGACCTCCAGGATGTATAGGAGCTGCTAATGGGTCAGGGTGGATGAAAGAGGATGAATTTGTTAAGTTCCTTAACCATTTTGCTAAGCATGCACATGCAAGTCAGGAAAATAAAGTGTTGCTTGTACTCAATAACCATGAATCGCACTTGTCGTTGGATGCAACCAACTTTTGTCGCAAACAAGGTATTATCCTCTTCTCCCTACCACCCCACTGTACTCATAAATTACAACCTTTGGACAGGGGAGTATATGGTCCACTGAAAACGTATGTGCATGCAGCCTGTGACAGCTGGATGAAGACAAATGTTGGAAACAGAATGGTCATATATGACATTCCAGGTATTGTAAAAGAATCCTTGCCACTATCCATGACCCCAAAACAACATTTTATCTGGATTTCGGTGTATGTTATACTGTGCTAAGATGGATGAGGAGAATTTATGTAAAACTGCTCACATTAACAAGTAACTCGCTCTCGTCACTACTGTAATGTATACTTCTCACGGATGTCATCTTCAGTCACACCGATGACCCAAAAATTTTAATTCAATTCAATTCATCTTCAGTCACATAGGATCTTCTTTCTGTATGGTTGAAAAACACAGCTGTGCGAAGTATCAAGGAGAAGTAAGTACTCTATAATTTTACATTTACAATTGATACTGATGTATTGGTTTATTTGCTAGAGATACTAATAATAATAACAACATGTAAAATCTTAATATTACCTTTTCTTGGACACCAGCCATCTTGGGCTTTCAGGCATTCCTAAAAATCCAAAAAACTGAAGGCATGCTGGGATAGCTGCGAGGCCAAGCATATACCTTTAAAAATCATCAGAGAGAAGAAAATTACAAAAATTGCTATGATAATTACAGAAAGAGTATAAAATACAAAAATTAACCTACAATTGAGAATGCAATCCACATTATCCTGTACACCATTCATAATTATTTCTATGAAGGAAAAAATGGTAATATGATTAAATCTCTGTGGGTCATCCATTCTGACAAACAAATATTAATAAATACTTTGGTGAAAATTTGGATTGATTGATTTGTTTAATTTTACTTCACTTTTCTGCCACTTTTGGTTAATTGCAAAGATATGAACATTTGGAAAAATAACTGAAAATGTGTAGGTATGGAATGCAACATCTTTAAAAAATATTTCATGCAAAGACACTATCAGATATCCATCAATAATAAAATGATTAACATCATCAATGTTATTAATTGAATCCATTAGGTAATCAGTCCAAGTGATTATAAATGTGTGTAAGATTCTAATTTGGTTTTCCAAAATTTCCTCTATCTCATTATGTGTACCTGACACAAGAAAATTTTGTCCACAGGTACATTTTTAAAATTATTTTTATTTGTTATTTTATTCAACTTGCAGGTGGCATGTGGTTAACACAATAGAAGAACAGAATGACATATCACCAGTTACATAACACTATTTAAGATTTTGTATCATTGATTTCAACAGAAGGAACATGCTAGCATGCTTCATATCAATATACATACAATTCCACACACAAACATATATACCTATATAAACACATGTACATGCTTAACTCAGCATATAAGCGTGTACAAAGCAAAGCTCATTTTCAAATCTACCCCCCCCCCCCCCCCCCAGGCCAATGACATCTGCACCCCTGCTCAATACTCTAAGAAACAACAGCCCTACATGTTTTGTAGTACTGAAGTATGAGATACTCATTTCATCTTGACGCCAGAGAAACCCTCCTGTGGTTGTAAACACAAGAGGGTGGAAAGAGCCCACTGGACCTTCAAGTCAGTTTCTTTTCATCTTTCCTCACTTTGGCTACATCCTAAATGCAAGTGCGCAGGGCGGTAAAACCTCAAATTTGTCTCTGTCAGCTTCAACAAAAGAATCATGAATGTACTTTATCCAGGAATAGTTTATAACGGGAAACCGGTAGAAACTTTGTTTCACAAATAAAATAAATATGCCGCTGTTCGGTGTTGGACTGTCGGCGAATGTGAACTGGTAGCTTAAGAAAGAACCAAAAGTGGCAACTGCAAACTCCCATTATCCGCCCCTCCCATGTCGGAGTGGCACATCGTGCCACAATGCCAGGGATCCCAGCTTCGAATCCCGGTCTGAGCATGGGTGTTTGTGAGTGTCAATTCATCAAATTCATATTATCATCACTCATCCTCATCTTCGCAATTAGCCAAAACCCAAAAGTGGCAGAGAAGGGAAGTAAAATAAATCAATCAAGCAAACCCACATTACTGGCCTCCTCAATGACGCAATGGTAGTGTTGCCACTTGTAATCAAGGGTTCTTAGGTTTGATACCTGGCAGAGGCACATAGTGGTTCGGATCCTAATTTAAACTGTAGGTCCAGTCTTCATTAATCTTACTGTGCATAAAGTGGACTTAAATTGCCAACTCAATAAAGCACACTCCCATTAAAATTAGGCATGATTGCAATTTTTCTGAGTACAAACAATGAAGTCAGTGGCAGCTTGTAATCACACATTCGCGATTATCTCGAAAACGGCATGTTTGCAGACCCATGTTTACAAAGACTTTTTTGCTTCTATTATCGTGTATTTTCACCTGTGTCAGTTTGTGCTATTACTTTTAAGACACCCTGTATATGTGTGCATTATATAGATATCCATATCCATTCACTTTGGTCAATCAAATATAAGTTGGTGTATGTTTAAGAAAAATGGCATTATAAGAGATTTTTGATGTATTAGTGGAAACCACATGCATCTGATAGGAAAAATTAACTGAATAATAATAAAAAAGTTACTCTTCCACTTCATTGTTCTAAATAGCCATTAGTATAAGAATAGGCTTCAAACATGTTTTTTACATCAAGAAGGCCTCTACTCTTAAATTAACTAAAAATTCATTGTTGTTTCAACCACTGGGGAGGGGAGAGGGCATTGTCTTATCTTAATCCACCCATGGAAACATGTAAAAATAGAGGCACTGCAAAGGAGCATTGTTCATTATTAGGGAATGGAACTTTAGGTAAATAAATGTTGTTGTTTTTTTCTGCGATACGATAGAGACCCTCGTTTTTGCCAAAATTCTGATCATAGCCTTATATGCCAACACAGCAAATTTTATTTTACATAAAAAAACATATTTTCCAGTTTTCCGTATGTAAATACATATTTTGCGAATTTTCGTTTTAAATACATAAAATTGCTCATTGATTTAGGCTACCTCAAAATCCCTGAAGGAGAAATGCTTATTCTTGAGAGTGTTTGTCCTTGAACACGCTCGCTGGCAGACTTCTGGCACCTTGCCTACGATCCTATTGGGGGAAAAAATTACCCACATGAGGCAAGCGTACAACGTAATGCACAGCTTCGAGAGTGTTTCTGCTTTTGTCATGTTCTGATTTGGTGCTTGTGCACCAGTGTGTGTTCTCTCGTGCGATATGCCAAAAGTTAAGGCAAGTGTTTCATCTTGTTTGCAACAGTTCTGTAAAGAATATAAGGATGTGTTTTCAACTGATGGCAAAGTGTTATTTTGCCAACTATGTGGTAAATTTATCGAAGCTGACCTACGTTCGCAAATTACGCAGCATTTAGGTAGTAACAAGCATGTTGTTGCTTCTTCACGTTTGAGCGGCAGAGAGGCACTTATTGGGAAACAAACTCCATCTACTTCTGGGGAACCATCAAAATTGTCTGCTTTTCAATGGACTTGTGCAGAGCTCTTGTGTTCGCAGATATCCCACTGTTCAAATTTAAGAACCCTGATTTACGAAAGTTTCTCACGAAATATAAGAACTTCGAACCACCTGACGAATCAACGTGTCTGCACAGGTGTTACGAGCAAACCTTACAACATATTCGCTCATAATGTGCGCATCAAAATATTTGGTTATGTATTGACGAAACTACAGACTCCACCGGTAGAAAAGTGGGAAATGTGATTGTGGGAGTGCTAAATAATTACGAAACTGTCTCAATGAAAAATTATTTACTAGTGTGTAGAGCTAGCGGGGGCTACACATGTAACAATAGGAAGGTTCTTTACTGAAGCAAGGCAGCTATTGTGGCCAGAAGGCATAAAATTTGACAATGTTCTTCTCCTTGTGACAGATGCTGTAGCTTACATGAAAAAAGCTGCAGTAGGCCTTGCCGTTAGCTACTCCAAAATGGTGCAGGCCTCCCCGATGGCGCAGTGGTAGCATCCTCGCCTTGTAATTAAGGGGTCCCGGGTTCGATACACGGTGGAGGCACATAGTGCTTCGGATTCCACTTTAAACTGTAGGACCAGTCCCAATTAGCCTAACTGTGCATAAAGTGGACTTAAAACACCAAATCAATCCAATCCAAAATGGTGCACGTTACATGTGTGGCTCATGCATTGCATAGAATATGTGAAAAGGTAAGAGCTCTTTATCCCAATGTTGATAAACTGGTTTCAAATGGGAAGAAAGTTTTTATCAAGTCGACTAGAAGAATAGACATTTTTAAACAAAAATGTCCTGAGGTTCCCCTTCCTCCTACACCTGTAGTTACGCGATGGGGCATTTGGTTGGATGCAGCTGTATATTATGTCCAGAACTTTGAAAAATTTGTATGTGTTGTAAATGATCTCGACAAAGAAATTCTGCAAGAATTGTTGAAGGATCCCTCCTTAAAAGTCGCATTGGCATACATTTCAAAAACCTGTCTTTTCTCTCTAATTCCATACAAAAGCTTGACTCGTCCACAAACACTTTTGCAGCTTCCGTGGGTGAACTCCGTATAGTAGAAACGAAACTGAACGAACTCACTGCACCTAACACACAAGTGCTAATCTCTAAATGTACAGAAATGTTTGGGGAAAACCAAGGTTTTCAAACTTTGTGGCGAATTGCACGTGTTTTGGAAGGTGAAGTAGAGGAAAAGGAAGCTTTGGAAAACTTCAGCGTTAGTGACATTTCGTGCTTCATATATACAAGAATTGTTTCTTGTAACGTGGAGCGATCTTTCTCACAATATAAGATGCTTTTTAGAGATAATCATCACAGTTTTACAATAGAGAATTTGGAATAACTATTGTGATCCAATGCAACTCTTCCAAAAAATAGCTCGCTAAGAGGTAAGCATTTAGAAACTGATTTCAGGTGTTTAAAATGCAAGTAATATTTTGTTTTTGTTACCAAATGTTTTTTTTTTTTATTTTTGTCACATATTTTCCTGTTTTTATCACATATTTTCAACATTTATGACACATAAAAAATAAATATTCTGAGTTTTTTAGCACATAAAGTTCCGTTCCCTGTTCATTATAACATTTTTCCTTCATGTCAGTGATTTTGGAAGAAACACTGAGTGCCAATGCCATCATATGTTGGCTGTTTAATGATAAATCCCATGTCACTACAAAATCTCTGATGAATGTGTGTCTTTTTTTGGGGCCATGTCATACTGATCTTCCTTTCCTCTAATCTGCAGGATCTGATGTCTGGTTTGTGTGCAACGTAGAACCGATATTCAAACAAATTCATGCATAACAGTGGCAGTGCCAGAA
Organism: Lepisma saccharinum; assembly: GCF_977018435.1. NCBI lineage: Eukaryota > Metazoa > Arthropoda > Insecta > Zygentoma > Lepismatidae > Lepisma > Lepisma saccharinum. Next base: position 136,531,416 of record NC_139230.1, read on the forward strand.
TTTCTGGCTGGTGTGGGTAGGCCACATGCTCATATAAAAATGTACTTTGATATTCACAGTGTTGTTATGTATTCAAACATTAAAGATTCCCATCATGCTAATCATTATCTATACACTTTTTTTATTTTTATCATGAAATGTGTCTTCCATTTTGAAGGGGGAGCCAGTCTGATTTTGGGTGGGCCATGACCCACTCTGGTTCACTCTTAGTACTGCCCCTGACCAGAAGAGATGAAGTGGTAACTCAATACTTTTCAATATAGATCCTGCAGACCCTCAAAGAAAATAACCCACATGTGTTCATAAAATCGACTGGCCTATGTTTGCAATTTTCAGTTCTATTAGCCTACAGCCAGGGTATTTGGGATATAATACCATCTGAGTATTGTTTACCATGCATGCAGGAAACTGGGCCTAAGTTATTCAATCATTTGTTTTCTATTTTTGGCCAGGTTTAAGGCATTTTGGACCACTGTGCAATGGAATGACCGAACAATATTAGTATTGAAGATGTAGCCTTCACAATCTTGACTGAAAAGGTTTCTAAGGCAAAAAATAAACACACATAACAATGTAACATTTATAAACTTTTGCCTACAGATTGAGTTGGTACTACTGAGTAATGTCACGCCCCATCCTGATTGGTTGATTTTCCTCCAAGAGGAAATGACCATGCCTAGTCTTGAGGTATTGTCACACACTGAAAGAACACTCCTCTCAACAATATGAATGGTGAGTATACCTGTATGATTTGGAAGTTGGTTAGATTGGGCTTCCTTAAATTTGTATTAGTATCCTTTAGTAATTAAATTTTTCATTATTTAATACTTATGTCATTATTCCATACTTATATCTTTGTATTTGTTTAGTTATAGGGAAACCTGTTTTCAATTCTCCATCTTTCTTGTAGACCCACTCCCATGATTAGGTTCTGGCTCACTTAAATTAATGATAAAGAGGATTAATCTCTACATAATGAATTTGTTATAATTATATATATGTGGTGATCAAAATAATGGAAACACCTATGATCAGCAACATGGTATATGTGTGGGGTGGCAACACTGAACATTTGTTCCCTGCGACTGGCATTTGGTATTGCAGTGAAAGACATTAGTCAGCAGTACGATAGAAGGTGTAGTATGTATTTGTGCTAGAGGTCTGCACGGGCCTAAATTGTAAGGCCCGAGTCCGGCCCGGCCCGAGGAAAAGAAACCCGAACCCGACCCGAGTCCGATAATAAGTAAACATGAGCCCGGCCCGAGCCCGAAAACATAATTAAAATTACTTTCCAATTCAGCATTTGAAAAAAAATGGGCACTGTTGTACTTCGTTAACTAGCTGTTATAAAAGAATGTATTCTCATTCTCGAAGTAAACCATAATTTCAATAATTAAAAATTATTTTTCGATGACAATATTCGCTAACAAAATAGCCACGAGGCCCGGGCCCGACCCGAGCCCGAGAAGTTCTGGTTATTTATGGCCCGAGTCCGGCCCGCGGGCCGGGCCGGGCCTAGGCCCGAGGGCCTGGCCCGAGCCCGTGCAGACCTCTAATTTGTGCATGCAATCTGCCAGGTGTAGGTGAGGAAAATTTGGAGACCTCTCCGACTTTCAATGAGGTTAGTTGGTGCAAGTGTAACAAAGACTGCCAGTGTGTTAGGTGTATCAAGAGCAACAGTGTCCAAGGTGATAAGGGCATGCACAACTCATGGCAAGACATCATCAGCGAAGTGCAATAGTGGATAGAAACCCATCCTCCATGATCAGGACTGCCAAACATTGAAGATGATTATCTCAAAGAACCATCGAGCTATTGCAACTAAAGTGATGTCCAATTCTCAATCCAAGTCACAGTCGGACATGAGCTGCACAACCTGAACATCCACAGCTGGGTGGCAATCGCCAAACCTCTGATCAAAACCAAGAACATGTTATCACAATGCAAATGGATATGTACATGGATGCCCAAAAAAGCTTATGTGCTGGACTGCTTCCATCCTACCGTTAAACAGATATGAGGATGAACTCTGTGATGGTGTCGGTTGCAATTTCATGGTATTCCCTTGGTCCTATTATTACGATGTATGACCAAATATTATGTGGACATTTTAGGTGACCAAGTGCATCCTATGCACAGATGTTATCATCTAAAAAGGATACCATCTTCCAAGATGACAATGCCCCAATTCACACTGCTGGCTCTGTTCAAGTGTGGTTTGACAAATATGAGGATGAAATTCAACACCTCCCCTGGCCCACACAGTCTCCCCATCTGAATGTTATCGAATATCTGTGGTCTGTTTTAGAGCAGCGAGTCCGGTGCAGATATCCTCCCCCATCATTGCTGGAGGAAAAGAGTGCTGCACTGCATGACGAAAGGTACAAAATTCCTCTGGAAACAATTCATGAGTTGTATGCATCTATTCTGCAATGATTCACGGCTGTACGACAGGCTAAAGGTGCTCCCACACTGTATTAAGCAAGGTCTGTAAGATGTTTCCATTAATTTCATCACCATCTGTATAACTCATGAGATTGATTGCTGAAACTTGATTTAATTGTAAATGCAAGGATAACAGTTTGAACTGTAAGTTGATTGAAGTTGTGTTAATTGTTAGTTACATCATTAATATATAAATAACTCTGAAGGAATCTTACTTTTAAGACTTCATATCTGTAATGTGTAAGCCCCAGGAATAATCGACTCTGTCCTCTGTATGTTTCCACTTGCACTCTGATTTTGGTGGATCCTGATTCTGTCTTGTGACAGATATACAGTTCAATACTGAATGTGTATTTGTGCTGAAAATTGGGCCTTTAATCAACAGAGTTACACATTCAACATACATGCAAAACAACAACCTCACTTGCCGAACAATTGCTCTCAAATCTTCATTAAATTTACATCGATGCAAATACATTAAAAATAATAACAAATAAAAATAAAAACAAAACATACCTCCAACCCTCATCAACTGAACTGAAGCCACCGCATATAACAGAGGCTACAAACTGTCCACCAGTAATGAAGATGTTGTTCAGTGTAACAAGCCATCCACGTGATTCAGGCAATGCACTCTCAGCTATGAACATAGGTACACTCATGCTGGCCAGACCTTGTAGCAAGAAATAACTCAATTGATAACATGCAAACAGAAATTAAATTGTAACTTTAGCATGAAAAATATATAATGCAAATAAATTAACTATTGCAAGGGGAAAAACTGTACATAACTGAATAAGTTTCAATTACAGTGTTTACCACTCTGTAAATAATGCAGTGACTTCAACAAATAAAATGAAAAAGAACATACAATCATAATGATAGTGTACAAGCATGCAAAAAATATAGTGCTGTAGAGTATCTAAGTAAATAAACTGCTGAAGTGCTAGAGTGAAAAAGATGAAAAACTTCACTATATATATCAATATCTAGAAAAAATGCTAGACAAAGATAACATTACACAAGTTACGTAGAAGATAAATATTTATGCTACCAACTCCAACTAACTCCATGTACCATATCTAGCAGCTGTAAATCTAGGGGTTGTGGATTCAAGTCCTGATGGGGGCACGTAGTGTTTTGTATTGCACTTTAAACTGAAGGCTCAGTCCCAATTACAGTTTAAATGTGCATAATGTGGATCCAGCTGCATAAAAAAATAATGCTAAATTGAGAAAGTAATGTGGTAAAAAACAAATTATGTTTTGTAGATAAGAAAATACCAAAATTTTATTTACTGTTAAGAACGTGGGGTTATATCTACGAGGGAAAATCAAAAAGTCTTTGCCCCTATTTTTTTTTTTTCAGACAAAATATTAGTGTGATTGAGAAACCGAGATATACATTCAATGCAATAGTTTAACTCTCGGCTGCCCCATCGCACAGTACTGTTGTCAGTTTGCAAAGATTTGTGTAATACTCAACACGTCCATGTAGTATGAGTGAAGTGTTATTTATTTTCTATGGATCAAGGGAAAAACACCCATTGAGATCCATAGGGAAATACAGCCAACGTATGGGGACAAGTGTCTCGCTTTGAGAAGTGTGCGGTGGTGGTGTTGTGAGTTCGAAAATGGCCAAGAAGGCCTTCATGACAATGAGCTCCTCGCTCACAACGAAAAACACTGCTCATGGTCTTCTGGGATCGCCGAGGACCACTCCTGCTGGATTTCATGCCATGAGGTGACACCATCAACACTGACAGCTATTGTGGCACACTCGCACGTCTGCAAGCTGACATCAGGAAAAAGCACAAGATTCTCGATATGGACATTGAGGTTATCCTCCACGATAACGCCAGGCCTCATGTAGCAAACAGGACCATTGACAGACTTCAGTCATTCCAACGGAGATTCTGGAGCATGCACCGTATAGTCTAGACCTCGCCCCCAGTGATTGTCATGTGTTTGGTCCACTGAAGAAGTTCCTGGCAAGACAGAGGTTCATTTGCAACAATGAAACAAAGACCACTGTCTGGCGGTGGTTCCACGATCACCGACCGAATTCTACAACAGCGGTAGTTCCAAACTAGTGGTGCAATGGGACAAATACCTGAACCGCTGTGGTGACTATGTGGAAAAATAGTGCAAGGTACATAGAACAATTCCTATATTTTAATTTTCCTGCATGTTTATTATTTTGGGGGAAAGACTTTTCGATTTGCCCTCATAAAAACTATTGGAGGGGATGGGGATGTGTCTTACCGTAAATGTGTCACAAGGTTTTCAATGAAATAACATGATGTTGAGACATATTTAATTTTCTGATAATGTATTTCGCATGGATGTGTTATGAACATAAACAGTGACCATTGTTCAAAATTACCACTTTTGGCTCACACACACTGTTAAGTCTCTGTGACTATTCATTAATGTTGGGTCATATATCATCCAGACGATATATCATGATATTGAAAAAAATATTGTTCATGCGATATCAACTAGATGATATATCATCACACTATTTTCATGATATATATCATGTCAGCAATGTATCGTCGATATTTTGGTAACATATATTGTGTTGGTGATATATCATCATGATATTTTGGCGATATATATCATGGAGATGATATATCGCCAATATCACGACACGGAAAAAATATTGTATCATATCGCCTGTGACGATATTTTCATGACGATATATCGCGATATCAAATTTCTGATATTGTTCATCCAGGATTCAAACCCGGGACCCCTGGCATTGTAGCACGATGTGCTAACCACTCCGCCACGGGGGCCAGCCTGGCACACATTGATTGATGCTTTTATCCCTTTCTTGCCTAAATGGAGTTCAGTGGTGACATCATAATGCCTTCTTCCCCAATCCATACTGTAGCTGAATAATGGCCCCTTTGGACCCTTGGAGACTTCTCAGCAGATTCTCTGAAATTTGTGGTATACACTGTCAATTTGAGAGTTGAAAAAAACCTTGTTAAGAGCAACAAATTTTTCTTCCATGTTCATTTCTTGCACAATGCTCCAGTAGGAGCTTTGCTTCTACTGCTCTCTCATACTTTTACTCTGCTGTGGGGAAATGACCTGTACAATAAGTGTATGATCTCAGTCCCAGCTCATTTCTTAACATGCGACATATGGACATTTTAGAAATGTTCACTTCATGAGCCATCACAGATAGTTTCTTGATGTGATTTCTGCCCATAAGAACAAGAGTCACAACTGATATCACCAGTTGGAATCTTATTGTGCATGACTGTCAATACCTGGGTCAGTTATCCACAGTTCCAATGTCGATGAAGTGTGGGATAGTAACACAAACCTTTGGAGATTTTCAGCATCTAAAAGGTTTTGATATTCCATCATTAATGATAAAAATAAAAGTCTTCTCACTTCTGCAGCTGAACTAACAATGGCCCATGTGTTCTTTCCTGCCATGGAAAGTTGTGCAACCACTGTCAAAATTTATAAAAGTGTTTATGATAAGACTAGGTAAATCATTCTTGGAAGAACCTCATTTATTTTGTAAATCTTGAAATGAACTCGCTGCAAAAAAATAACAATAAACAGCAAGAACTAATATGAATGGGCTGTCTTTTGTCTTTTTTCCCCAGGTTAACATTTACATAGATATTTAAGCAAAAAAGGTAAGCTCCCCCAGCACTCAAACGTGGGTCTCTGGCATACCTTGCCATTGCTCTACCAACTGAGCTACTGAGCCCTGTGTGTTGAATAATTTTTCACTTCCACTGATTTGCCTTTGTGAAATTGTTGCTGTCAGTGACAACTAAAGAAAAAATATATAATAAACACTTACGTGAGTGAGTATTGTTGTTAAAACAATCTTATAAACAACGTTTCACAGAGCTATGCTCTGCTTCTTCAGGTTTCTTTTTTATCAGCACATAAAATACTTCGTCAGGTGGACAAATCCAGGATTAGGTTAAATCAGTCAGCCATGATTAACAAAAGAAACAAGTTATTTTGAGCAAGTTTATGGAGAAGTATTAACCCAAAGTGTCCCACATCATGGCTGTGTGGTCTAAGATGTCATGCTTTGGGCTCTGGCTATGGGATAGGGGCAGGTTCAAGTCTCTTGTGGGAAAGCATAACAATTTGTCTCCTGAGATTTTGACCTCTGTATGGGACTGGTGGCCACCCACTATCATGAGGAAATTGGGGAGCTATGAATGAGTAGCATAACCTGGTCATGGAAAACTACAACAATGACTGGGGATTTGTTGTGCTGACCACACGTCACCTCGTAACTGGTTGAATGATCTCCCATCGAGAAGTGAGGCCGGTAATGGGGTGCTGCACCACTGGTTATTTAATTACCCAAAGTAAATGTTTGGAAACTTTGGTCTCCGACTCCGAGATGGCATGGGTTCAAGTCCACCTGGGTTCAGTCTCTGGGTTTTTAGTCTGTGTATAGGACCGATGGCAACCCACCATCATCAGGAAATTGGGGTTGAGTAGTGTAACCCGGTCATGGATATCTCCTATAACCGCTGGGGGTTCGACGTGCTGACCCCACATCACCCCATTACTGGTTGAAGATCTCCACACCTCTAGGTAGGATTGTGGGAAGGAGGCTGGCAGTTGGGAGATAGGCCAAGGCCCTCACCGGCTGTAGAGCCATGGGTAATTATTAAATGTTTGGAAAGTTGAACGCATGCAATATCTACAGATATCAACAGTGAAACTTAATGTTCATTCTATTCACATAACATTAGTTTAAATATGCAATGTTACACAAAATATACAAATAATAGAGAAGCTCAGAAACAGTAAAGTGAGAGAAAATATATATTTTTTTAAAGTGTAAAAGAAGTATGTGTAAGTTTCCTAATTAACTAATCACCAATTCACTATTATATGATGTGCAATGAACATAATATAACATTAAAACCTTGACATTTTGAGTAACACATATACAATGTATCATGTACATTTTCTGAAGACACATGCAAAAATGTAAACTATTATGCATAATTCCAATACCAAGAATGATATAATTGTCCAAGATAACACAAACTAACAAGCATGTAGGACAAAATAGCTAGTGTATAAGACAACATGAATACTGAAAGGGTTTAAATTTTTACATTCCTAAACCTTCATTCCTTAATATGTATCTATTTTCTTTCCACTCTAGGTAATAATATTGTGTCTCTTCAAAGACCACAGTATGAATGCAAAACACATGAAATCTATTTAAATCCTCTAACAATAGGAAAATAAGTAATGGTTTGAAGCCTCAGACCCAAAAAGCTTTCTAATATTTTCAATGACAACTTTCAGGCATTATTCCATTCTCCCATTCCCATTTCATTCTCTCTCTCTCCCTTCTTTTACTATACATAACATACTTCACCCTCAAATGTATTTTATACAGTTAAGTTACCTTTAAATAGTACACCTCAAACATTGCAATAATGTAATTTAATTTATTACACTTTGTAATTTCATTACAGTTTTCAAAATTATATACTCTAAGGTCTACACTGGCCACCTGTTTACTTCCAATAAGGAGATGAGAATTACATGATGAAGGTTGTGCGAATTACTCACAAGTTTAATATATATGTAACATTAATTTACGTTTTGCGAGTATCGAGGTAACTCATGCGAAGTTTCGAGGCGCAACTGCTCCCTTCCTCAGGCTGCTCACGTTTAGGTTATGTATAAATCATAACCACGTCGAACTCTCTATAGGTTCAGGATATAGTATTGGTAAAAGGTGTATGGTTAAAAAATGGTAAAAATCTAAAACCCATTACAGGTACAGGTCAAACTACCATGCCTTTTTCCCAATTAGAAACTGCTCCATGGAATGTTAAAAAAAAGAAAACTGTGAGTAGCCATGGTCCGCGTGTGCTGCAATGCTCCAATGTTTCCTTCTTGAGTGTGAGGTCGGGTGCTTCCCCTCCCTTTCCCCTCTATTTCCCTTCCATTTTTTCACCTTCTCCTCCATTCCCGTTCACGTAAAGTCCAGTGTGAATTTCTCTTCAGTTTGAGCTTTGCGTGCTACTTCCAGGGTTACGTTAAATCCTATTTTTACATATCCCATTTCTTGAACATCTTCCCCCACATCTCATCAATATTCCCATCATCCCTGTTTAATTTATTCTCTCTTCCCTTACATATATATGACCCTTCATATACATTCCTTTTTATAGGTTTTATCTCTTCTCTAAGCACTTTCCATTTGGCGATTACATGGCCTTTGTCAAGGATATGTTCGGAGAGCCCCATCTTGGGAACCCCCTCCCTTATATCCTTGTCGTGCTCCCCCCATCGGACATTCATACTTCTTCCTGTTTGGCCCACGTATTCCTTACCGTATTGGCAAACTATTCCATACACACCCTTCATCCCTCCCTCGTTTATTTCTTCTTGTTTTCTATCTTTCTTATACCCCGTGAAATGCTTCTCTAAAGTTTTTGGAGCTAGCATCCCACACCTTACGCCATATCTTCTTAAAAGTCTTTTGATTTTCTCCGATATTGAGGGAAAGTACGGAATGCCTTTATATTTAAATTCCCTCTCTTCATCTTTAACTTCTTCTTCTTTTCCCTTTCCATCTTTCTTCGGTTTATTCCTTTCCAATTCTTTCCCTATGTAACCTTAGCTTTACTTAAATTCCTCCTTAACACCTCCTCTCTATATCCATTCCTCTTTCCGATTCTCATTATCCACTCGATTTCTTTATGCAAATCATCTTGGTTATTACATAATCTGTGTGCCCGCAGGAAGAAGTTTTGGAATACATTATTCTTTGTAATGTTAGCGTGGGCCGATTCTTTGTTGATATATAGATCTCCCAATAATGCCTTATGATGAACCCCTGTGTACATTTTCTTTCCCTCCAGTTGAATTGCAGGTCTAAGAAACTAATCTTATGATCATCCATCTCTTCTTTAGTGAATTTTATCCTTTCCTCTTGTTCTCCTAGTGCTTCGAATAGTTTCTCTAAATCCTCCTCCCCTCCAATAAGAAGAATATCATCTACGTATCTGCAGTAGAACTTAATTCCCCTGTTTATGAGGCTAAGTGCTGTCTTTTCAATCAAGTGCATAAAAATACTCAAGATAATTCCTGAGACTCGGTTCCCCATTGCTAGAACTTCTTTCTGAATGTATATCCTCCCATTTCCCCAAAAATAGTTAAACCCTGTACACAAATTAAACCATCTAACATACTCCCATTCCTCGACGACATCTATTCCTTTACTCATTAACCATCTTTGTAATGCATCAGCTGCTTTTTCTCTACAGATGCTGAAAAGACAGCACTTAGCCTCATAAACAGGGGAATTAAGTTATATGCAGATACGTACAAGATATTCTTGTTATTGGAGGGGAGGAGGAGGTAGAGAAACTATTCGAAGCAGTAGAAGAACAAGAGGAAAGGATAAAATTCACTAAAGAAGAGATGGATGATCATAAGATTAGTTTCATAGACCTGGCAATTCAACTGGAGGGAAAGAAAATTTACACAGGGGTTCATCATAAGGCATTATCGGGAGATCTATATATCAACAAAGAATCGGCCCATGCTAACTGGACAAAGAATAATGTATTCCAAAACTTCTTCCTGCGGGCACACAGATTATGTAATAACCAAGATGATTTGCGTAAAGAAATCGAGTGGATAATGAGAATCGGAAAGAAGAATGGATATAGAGAGGAGGAATTTAAGTAAAGCTAAGGTCACATAGGGAAAGAATTGGAAAGGAATAAACCGAAGAAAGATGGAAAGGGAAAAGAAGAAGAAGTTAAAGATGAAGAGAGGGAATTTAAATATATAGGCATTCCATACTTTCCCGGAATATTGGAGAAAATCAAAAGACTTTTAAGAAGATATGGCGTAAGGTGTGGGATGCTAGCTCCAAAAATTTTAGAGAAGCATTTCACGGGGTATAAGAAAGATAGAAAACAAGAAGAAATAAACGAGGGAGGGATGAAGGGTGTGTATGGAATAGTTTGCCAATACGGCAAGGAATACGTGGGCCAAACAGGAAGAAGTATGAATGTCCAATGGAGGGAGCACGACAAGGATATAAGGGAGGGGGTTCCCAAGATGGGGCTCTCCGAACATATCCTTGACAAAGGCCATGTAATCGCCAAATGGAAAGTGCTTAGAGAAGAGATAAAACCTATAAGAAGGAATGTATATGAAGGGTCGTATATATGTAAGGGAAGAGAGAATAAATTAAACAGGGATGACAGAAATATTGATGAGATGTGGGGGAAGATGTTCAAGAAATGGGATAGGAAGGAATATGTAAAATTAGGATTTAACGTAACCCTGGAAATAGCACGCAAAGCTCAAACTGAAGAGGAATTCACGCTGGACTTTACGTGGACTGGAATGGAGGAGAAGGGGAAAAAAACGGAAGGGAAATAGAGGGGAAAGGGAGGGGATGCGCCCGACCTCATGCTCAACGAGGAAACATTGGAGCATTGCAGCACACGCGGACCACGGCTACTCACAGATTTTTTTAACATTCCATCGAGCAGTTTCTAATTGGGAAAACTGCATGGTAGTTTTACCTGTATCTGTAATGGGTTTTAGATTTTTACCATTTTTTAACCATACACCTTTTACCAATATTATATCCTGAACCTAAGAAGAGCAGCCTGAGGAAGGGAGCAGTTGCGTCCCGAAACGTTGCAGGAGTTACCTCGATACTCGCAAGACGTAAATTAATATTATATATATATATATATATATATGAGAGATGAGAATTTTATTTCAGATTTCAAAATTTGCTCTCTGCAACACATTATTTTACTTTATGGTAGTTTTATAGAATGGCATGTAATAAGATGAAGTGTATCTCAGAAAAACATAATGGGTTTGATGAACAAGTTTTTATGTATATTACATTAAAACAACTTTTTGTGAAAATTCTGTGAAAGTCAATACAGGGAACTTCCTCCTTGCAAGTACACAATAACCATGGTAACTACAGACCAAATATACAATGGAAAGTAACAGATGAATGGTCATTTTGTTCTACTGGAAGTATAACTCTTTGACATGTTTACCAATAGAATTTGTACGAGTCAGGTGCCAGCTGAGTGGTCAAACACAAGTGAATGTTGATGCCAAAACAGTGAATTTCCATGATGAAGAGATGGAAAGAGAAGTGTTCTGATTATACGTAGACCTTGGATTTTTAGGCTCTAAAGTGTGTGTTATAAGTTCCTAAAATAGGTTCTAAAAATCTTAAATTAGTCTCAAAAAATCCTGATTATGAACTATCATTAAAAACAAAATTTCGAAAGAACTGTAAGAAATTTAATTGATGCATTAACCACATAGTAATTTTCTAACCAAAGTTTCATTTGTATAAATCATTACTTGTGATATGAAAAATGAAATATGTATAATTAGGTGAGGATCAATTTATATTCTGAAAAATGATCTTTCAAGAGAATCACCATAGTCAATGGTACACATTTTAATGATGAAACAATTTTCACTTTAAATTCTTCAGAAAACTTTTCCTCTTCAGCCATTACTTTATCAATAGTTTGCAGACACTGAAACCAGAATTTTTGGCCAGCATTGCCTTTAAGTTTTCCCTCACCTTCTTCTCCACCTTTCCCAGGCACAGTTGAAATTCTTCCCTCCACTTTTTTAGTATTGAAAGTTGTTCATGTAACAACTTACTGTTGGATTCTAATTTAAGAAGTGCTTCTGGCAAAAAGAAAAAAAATGAATAAGAACTGGCTGTGATGGGGGGGGGGGGGTATATTTGGATACCTTTCTCTGAAAGCAGCTAATTTGGAGGGGGCTTTGCAGAACACTTTCTTCATAATGGACACTAGGAATTCACTTTCCAGGGTCTACACATGGGCTGTGTAAAGCATAAGCCAAACAAGTGATGTAAATTGTGGGCTGTGTAAAGCATAAGTCAAACAAGTGATGTAAATTGAAGGGCTCAGGTGTAAAACATGGTAAGTGACATTTTGGTTATTTCTGAGGGATGTGACGACCTCATCGCCCAATGATTTGTTCACTGCAGTTAGTCAACCAACAGAGTGAAATGGTCAACATTTTGCTCTGTTGGGATTTACAGAGCTGTCCTGTCATGGCTCTATGAGCGTCCAACAATCGGCAGAAGTGGGGAATGGTTGGTGGACTACAATGTGATCCTCCCAGCTAGATCTGAGGGATCCGCTGACCAACAACAGGTGTGGTTCTCCATTCATATTGGGGGTTAGGCGTAGAGCTGACAACTCTGCACTGTAAAAAAGACGTCAAGAATCAGCAAAATGAGGCAATGGATAATGCCAAGGTAAAATAGTTTCCCATTCAGATCTCCGGGCAGGGACTACTTTGGGAGGTCCCTGGACTAAGGATAAGATCTACGTTAGGAATAAGGATATTACCGGCATGGGGCATTTCAGTGTACAGTTAATGAGATAGTTAAGTATAAATTAGATGTAGTAGTTGTCCAGGAAGTTAGGTGGCCAGGAGAACTAAAAATTATACTTTTTTCTATGGTGATACTGAAAATCATAATTTTGGAACAATACTCTTCATAAATAATAGAATTATCTCAGCCCTTAAAACAGTAGAATTTATTAATGATAGGATATCATATGCAGTTTTACAGGGTAGGTGGTGTAAAATTATTTTAATAAACATACATGCACCAACGGAAGATAAAGATGATAATACTACAGATGATTTTTATGCAGAGTTAGAACAGGTCTTTGATAAATTTTCTCAGTATGATATGAAAATTCTGTTAGGTGACTGTAATGCACAGATTGTCAAAGAAGAGACATTTAAACCCACGATTGGTAAAGAAAGACTTCATAAATTAAGTAATGATAATGGTATAAGATTGATTACTTTTGCAACCTCAAAGAATTTAATTGTGAAAAGTACCACATTTAAACATAAAGATATCCATAAATATACCTGGTCTTCTCCATTCAAATGGTAAAACTCATAATCCCAAAGTAGTCCCCACCCGGAGATCCGAACGGGGGACTATTTTACCTCCAGAATATTTTACCTTGGGAACACCCATGGCCTTATATTGCTGTTTCTTGACATTATTTTTTACAGTGCAGAGTTGTCAGCTCTACGCCTAACCCCCAATATGAATGGAGGAACTACTACACAAGACAAACACAAACACATTAGACAGCACAATTACTACACAAGACGAACACAAACACATTAGACAGATTACTTACTACACAACACACACACAAACATATCACAACTATAACACAATATAAAGAATTAAGAATTAAGAAAGATTACCAAATTAAATTGTCAAATAGATTTGATGTTTTGCAGGATTTAAATGATGAAAATATAAATGAAACAGACGTAAATAAGAATTGGGAGCACATACGTAATGCAATAGAATCAGCAGCTAAAGAAAGTATAGGATACCATAAACCAAGAAAAAGTAAGCTATGGTTTGATAATAAATGTCATAATCTAATAGAAATAAAAAATCAGTCTAGACTTGGGTGGTTAAATAACTCTGATGATACAAATCTAAGCAATTACAATAGAATAAAGCGAGAAGTTAACCACACGTTTAGAAGTAAAAAGAGAGATTACTTGAAAAGCAAAATTAACGAAATTGAAACAAACAGCAAAAATGAAAATATCAGAGATTTATATAAAGGTGTAAATGAATTTAGAAAGGGGTGGCAACCTAAAGTAAACTTGATAAAAGATAAAGACGGTGATTTTTTTTTGGCTGACCCAAGTGATATTTTAAATAGATGGAAAAGCTATTTTAATGACCTTTTAAATGTTCATGTAGGAGATAAATCAGAAGTAAATGAAGTACACACAGCAGAACCTTTAGTTCCAGAACCTAACTTGACTGAAGTTAAAGATGCTATTTAAAGGCTAAAGAATAACAAAGCACCTGACATTGATTTAATACCACCTGAATTAATAAAATATGATAAAAATTCATTAATATGTCAAATTCATAAATTAATTTGTTTAATATGGAATAAAGAAGAAATCCCTCAACAGTGGAAAGAATCCATAATTGTTCTTGTGTTTAAAAAAGGTGATAAAATGAACTGCAATAATTACCGTGGAATTTCTCTACTCTCAACAACATATAAAATATTATCTAACACTCTCTTAACAAGACTAACCCCATATGCTAATGAAATTATAGGTGATTATCAATGTGGATTTAAACGTAACAGATCAACTACAGATCAAATTTTTCACATCAGACAGACACTTGAGAAAAAAGTGGGAATATAATCAAAATGTCCATCAGCTATTCATTGATTTCAAAAAAACATATGATTCGGTCAAAAGAGATAAATTATATAATATATTAGTAGAGTTTGGAATACCTAAGAAGATTGTTAATATGATTAAAGTATGCACCAGTGAAACAGAAAGTAAAATTCGTGTGGGTATTAATGTGTCTGACAAATTTACAATTCATGATGGGTTAAAACAAGGAGATGCATTATCTCCATTGCTCTTTAATTTTGCCTTAGAATATGCTGTTAGGAAGAAAAATAAACTAACGAAGGACTAAAATTATATGGTGTGACTCAGTTGTTAGCATATGCAGATGATGTAGACTTACTGGGGGATGATATAAATACGATTAAGAATAATGCTAAAATATTTTTCAAAACTGCTAAAGAGATAAGTTTGGAAGTTAACAAAGAGAAAACTAAATATATGCTTACAGGCTGAAACCAAGTGTTAGGTAATAATCAAAATCTAATTATTGATAACAACTCGTTTGAACCAGTTTCCAAATTCAAATATTTAGGAGTAATATTAACAAATGAAAATGATATTAAAGAGGAAATAAAAAGTAGGCTTAATTCAGGAAATGCATGTTACTTCTCTCTTCATAAACTTTTGTCTTCTCGTTTAATATCTAAGAAACTAAAAGTTAAAATATACAAAACAGTAATTTTGCCTGTAGTATTATATGGGTGTGAAACTTGGTCCCTTACATTAAAAGAGGAACATAAATTGAGAGTATTTGAAAATAAGATCCTTAGGAAAATATTTGGACCTAAAAGGGATGAGGAGACAGGTGAGTGGAGAAGGTTACATAATTTAGAACTAGAGTAAGGTGGGGTAAGACTGCGCGGCGGGTAAGACTGCGCACCGGTTTTTCAAGGTGAAAATCATACACAGTTGGCACCACTGCGCCACCGTTACTTCGTCCAAGATGGTAGCTAGCTGTGGACAGTGGTGAAAATACATTTGAAATTCGTTGTGCTGAGAGAGGTAAGTGAAAAGATTTTGAGGGTGTTTGCTATTTATTTTGGTACTTCGTGTTTTGAGTACTACGTCACTGTGAATGAATACAATATTACGATTTTCATGGATAGAAGAAGCTGTGTTAATGCCGGGCCCACCTGTGTATTAGTTTCCATTGCTTTGTGCAATGGCTGGGCAGCATCACGTGATTTGTTCAGGAAAGCAGCACGGGGCAAGACTGCGCACGTGCACAATTTGACCCCACAAGTGTGTGGCTTGCAAGGCCCAGCCATTACATCATTTTTTGGTCCACTGAAGTCGTTTCATTCATCTGAGTGTGATAAGTGGATGAGTAACCATCCGGGTCGCCCAATCACAGTTTTCCAAGTGGCATCCATTTTTACAAAGGAATATGGGAAGGCAGCTACAGTTGGGAATGCCATGAAGGGCTTTGAAGTGACTGAATTATGCCCATTCAATCAAGACATCTTCACTGAGGACGAGTTTCTTCCCTCTACTGTGACAAATGTATCAGCTCCAACTCCATTTGAGCAGCCTTCAACAAGTGGGGTTAACAATACTGGATCATACGGGCACATTTCCGTTAACCAGATATCACCACTTCCACGTGCAGAGCATATTCAGCACCGCCGACGAAAGGGAAGGCAGTCTCAGGTGTTAACTGGATCTCCATTCAAAGTCAACTTGGAAGCCTCGTTGGCTGAGAAGAGTAAGAAGAAAGTTCAGGGGAAACAGAAACGGAACATCGTTGTTGAAGCAATGTAGCAAGCAGAAAACGCCAGAAGAAAGAGTACAATTGCCCAGGTTGTAATGAGAAGTACAGCGATCCTCCAGTAGAGGATTGGATTCAGTGTTCCACATGTGACGAGTGGTGGCATGAAAATTGCACCTCGTATGAAACAGGAACCTTTATTTGTGATTTGTGTAAGCGATTCCTAACCCAAGTGAAGGACGGAATTCACTGTGCCTACTGTGAGAATGCCACGAGAAATGTATCCCATATGATAGAAGAACTTTTTTTAGGTGATTTGTGTTTCTTTTTATACAAATGTGACTCTGTGTACAAAGTGCGCATTCTTACCCCAACTTGAGCGCAGTCATACCCCACGGTGCGGGTAAGACTGCGCATTTGCATGGTCACGGTTTTGTAATTGTTTCATGCAGAAATATTGTTCATTCAGCTTTCGGAAATTTACTGTGAGTCAGCAAAGGATAGTGCAATGTGTATTGCATTTTTCATGTGTGTCTGTAGTTTCATAGCTTGAATATAAAATTATGAACTCAAACTGCGCAGTCTTGCCCCACCTTACTCTACATAATTTGTATTCATGTCCAGATATTATTAGAATAATTAAATCAAGAAGACTTAGGTGGGCAGGCCATGTGGCACGAATGGGAGAGGAAAGAGGAGTTTACAGGATTCTTGTTGGGAAACCTGATGGTAAGAGACCTGTAGGAAGGCTAAGACGAACATGGAGGGACAACGTTGAGATGGACCTAAAGGAAATTGGTAGGGATGGAAAAGGCTCAGGATAGGGACAGATGAAAGGCCTGTGTTGGGTTTAAGAAGGCTACAGAGTTAGTTAGTTAGTTATTAATAAAAAAGTTTATTAGAAGCTATACTGTAGATAAATTGTTTTTGTGTTGTATTTACCAATTTCAGAAGGCTTCACTGAGTCTAATGCCAATTGTATAACATGCAATTTTACTAAAAAATTGAAGGATGACACATTTTACTTTGTAACTCAGAAATAACCAAAATGTCACCATGTTTTCAAGCCTTTCAATTAATTCTAGGTAAGAAAGCATAATGGGTTTGGTGGAAGGGAAATCAACAGAGAGTATGTTTCAGACATGTTGGTCATGGAATTTTTTCATCACCAAACAATGCAAATACCCTGTGTGCTACATAAATCCTGTACAGCCTTAAGGAAATATATAAAGACCTAAAAAGATTTGATTTAGATGCATAAACCTACAAGAGGTTCTAACATGCAAAATAGGTTATTTTAGGCACTATAAAGCTTCTCATCAGTTGTGTTTTTTAATGAAATGCTGATGTGAGTTGTTATATCTTATTACCTGTAAAGGTAAAAATATACTTCTAATCCAAAGTCTAATTATAGGATTGTTCATTGTTGTTTTGAAGGTTTCTTGTACCAAACCACCAAATCAGGGCAACTTAAGGTAGTTTCTAAGTATAACTTTATGCCAAACAAATAGCATGATAAGAAATTTATGGTTTTCAGTAATATTATTGGATACTAACAACATTATGCTTCCAAAACACCACCACATGATATGTGTGTGTATCATGTTTAGCTTATCATGTCAGACCCCTCCCAATGTCAGAGTGGTCAGAGTATTATGCAATGAAGCCAGAAGTTCCATGTTTTAATCTTGGATAAAGCATATTGGATTCTTGGATTCTTCACATCACAAGTTGGAAAAGAGCAGCCCAAGACAGGACGTTCTGGAGGAAGAAACTTGGGGAGGTCATTGCCTGAAAATGAGCTGAAGCACCATAAGTAGGTAAGTCTAAGACATAGATGTGTCATTATCATCAGTTCATCATTTACTCTCATTGCAAGAGGTAGAAAAGTGATGTAAAATAACCTAGATAAAAAGAATGAAAGAAACAAACTTCATCACATCACAAGGAAAATGTTCTAATTATGAAATTAAATTTTGCAATTTTCCTGCAGTCTTGTCATCTATATGCAATTAATTCATAGCCTCCCTGATGGCACAGTGGTAACGTTGTTGCTTTGTAATCAAAGGGTCCTGGGTTCGACAACCGGTGGAGGTACATAGTGGTTTGGATCCCACTTTAAACTGTAGGTAAAGTCCCGAGTAGACTTACTGTGCATAAAGTGGACTTAAAACACCAAATCAATCAATCAATTAATCCATAGAATTTTTTAACGGTCTTCTTTTCATTTTATTTCTATTTTTGGCTATCTAATGTCACTTTTTTACTCCTCTGGGTTAATTGTGATGAGGAGGATCATTGATGATTTGATTAAACAGATGAATGAAGGAACAAACACCATAAAACCTAGGACTCCTCACTTCAAAGCATGCTATGCTACCACAAAGGCTAGTCCTTTCTATTATGAGGCAGATAGGCATGACTCTTCATGTAATGTTTCATAAGCACACAAAGTTGATAGTTTCCAATAAAATAATTATAATCTTACTTTTTATTACATCTTGAAATCTTGGTTTGCTTTAAACTTACACCTAGCTAGAACTTCTCTGAATTGGCTTTTGGTATGAGGTGTAATGAGGAACAATGATAAATATTGTCAACATTTTTCATCTTTTCCACAGAAAAATGTACATTTTCAGTCTTAAAAATCATACCCATCATTTGTCTATTGTCAGTGGGCACATGGCTCATTCAAATTCTATTGGTAAACATGTCAAAGGATGATACTTAAATGTCATCCAAGTCCATTCAGTTATTACATAGCATCTCTGAGTTTCTGCTGTGCAAAATTCAGGGTACACAGCTCTCTCAGCAGCCTATGTATTCAGGACTAAAACAAAAAATCCATTTGCACATTCTACTACTGATACATAATGTAATCTACATGTAATCTATAAAATGATACAGTAAAATTTGAAAAAAAGCAAAACATCTTATTGACAAAATAAATTATAAAAAATACATGTGCTTGCTTCTTTACCATTGTAAATAAATGTACAACTAAAAATCTTTTGCACTATAATGTAATGATTAAACACAAAATTTTGAATAAAACCTATGTCACATTTTATTTGATGGCAAGAATATTTAGAATCTTCTTGCAGTAGTAGAAGCAAAATACTGAGCATGTGTATCTACAATACACCAAGGTAGTTTACAACTTGTAGGCATAAGTGGTTAACCCAGGTGGAAAGAATGTGAAGGGTTGGATGTTTCGTCTCTATTTACCATTATTACTATCCTACTTCATACCTTGTTGGTGAGGCGATTGAAAAAGGATTAACACTCTTATTTACCAATTTAAAAAATAATTAATTCCACGTAAAAATGCTTGCAAAAATTGCCATGCCATTTTTTAATGCACATATAGATAAATTGAAACATTGCATGACATGTCTGTTTGGTAATTAACAAAATGGCACGTGCACTCTTTTAAGTTCAAGTGGCACACTATTTAACTCTTAAACCCTATCTATTGTGCCACTTCATCTGAACAGAAGTACACAAGGGCACTTTTGTGTGGTTCCAATGTTACGGAATTGGTAAAACACACACTCACACATGGCCAATCCACCCTTGATGCTAGGCTTGTTAGTCTGTTCTTACAAAATCTGATCTCATGTGGTAAATTCATGCTAGGAATAATTGATCAAACATGTGTGACTTTTACTGGCATTTCTGAAATGATGGCAAATCAAAACTAATCGTGTGTGGATGATGTCATTTGCGGAATGACTGGCATTCCAACTCTTTTTTAAAATAATAATAATAATAATAATAATAATAATGCTGGACAATCCTATGTTTTGTTATGTCTTTCAATCTGAAGTTAAACTCCGCAGAGTTCATGATGGACTTTATCGAGTTGTATAAATTGTTGTGTGTGAAAGACAAAAAGTAAGGAGTACAGTAATAAATTTGGACAATTAATTTAGTAAATCAACAATTCACATCCAAATATTTGTTTCTTTCTTACAGTCAAAGCTTGGACCAGCAACACTGTTTCTTGGTTTTGAATTCACTTTTACATTCTAATAACACTGCAATGAAGTTCCTTCCAGTGATGTGTGTCTACACAGAAACAATGATAATCTACATGTAGACAATATAATATGTGTGACAGCCAGTGTAGGCTTAACAGCAAGCATTGTGGAGGCAGAAACGAAGTAAAACGTAGCCTACAATATATTAAACATTCCTGTCAATGGTTTACTTTACACAAACATGTACAACTGTCAGAAATCTAAAAAAGGCACCCATGAAATTAAATGATGTAAGTACAGAAATGATGCACATAATTTTTCTGTAGAACTAAAAATGCATGGAAAGAGAAATTGCATCAATACATTTTTCTGATGAAAATTATGTGAAGGTGCGTTAGGGGACTAGATATTCAGAATGGGTGTGAGAGATTGTGCAAAATAATGGAAAAGAAGCAGCTATTAACACAATGTTTGCAAGCATAACTATACATTTTATGAAATATTTTAATGTATTTTTCTCAAAATATGTGAATCAACAACACTGAATTCTTCTTTCTCTCTCTGTATGTGAAAGCAGGGCTCGAAAAATCCCAGTCGCCATGGCGACTAAAAATTTCAGCCTGGCGACAGTGATCTCTTGCTGTAATATGTACGAAATTTTGATGACTAAGTTCAAATTGCAGTAGAGCGTAAGTTAGCAAATGATTTTTTTTTTTTTTATCAACGTTGTGAACATTCCATAGAGTCCATAACAATTTCTTACCCTTTGTCCCCCAACACCCCATTTCCTGCTTTCTCAAATAATTTAGCGATGTTTGAATACCGTGATACTCAGCATCTTATACAGAGTGTTTCAAAAGTAGCACAACCCCAACTTTGGAAATATATATAATGAAACCATAAGAAATATTTACACCGGGTTTTCTGCATTATAAAGCCTCATCCATCCATTGAGATATTTTTCAATGCTTAAAATTATCAGTTCACTCGGTACAGAAAATTATATAAATTAATAACTGATGGAAAGCAGCATTCAATTTTTTCCAGAAATGAACTTCTGAGTAAGAAAAATATGTAAGAAATTATCGAAGGGTCATAATTAGGCATTTGATGACTGATTGAATTTTTGACTGGCGATTTTATGGGTTGAGTGAAAAGTGCCATTTTTGGGACATATCTCCGTATATGGCAAAACTAGCAGGTCGAAATATTGCCAACAGTCGCATGCAACATGTTTCTAAGTATTGGCTATACATTTACGTGAAAAATCGTAAATCAAGAATTTGTGCCGAAATTGGACTCTCGAGAGAATCCTAGGCTGCCCCTGGTTCCTTGAATTCTCTTCATTCACTTTCACCGCTACTGTGACTGTTTTTTTTTTTAATTGATTCAGCATGGCGTATTCATTGGAGCAGTGCGTGTGCATTGCTGAAGAGTATTTTACTACTAATTCTTACACTCATGTGCAAGAAGTTTTCCAATAAAAATCTCTGCTTCTGCTGTACCTCCCAAAGCAACTGCTTTACAACCAGTCAAACACCAACAAATGATTCCACAAATTGTTTAAGAGTTGGTATTTATTGTTGAAAATCAGTTCTCAGATATTTTCAGCAAATTAACAATGTTTTTTTTAAAATAATGTAATTGCTTTTATTTACGTAGATAAATGCTAACTTAAATTTATGAACCCAGTGATAGCCTACAGGATTAGTTTAGTGCAGAAAACCCAGTGTAAATATCTCGTACAATTTCCATGATATACATTTTCAAAGTTTTGATTGAGTGACTTTTGAAACATACTGTAGTATGTGCAATTGCTAGTAGGTGGTTTTCTGGCACCTAATTTTCAGAGCTGGCACCTAGCTTCGAAGAAAATTTTTCAAGCACTGTTTGAAAGCATTTATGTTAGGATTATTTTTGTGTCTTTAACTTCCTCATCTACAGTGCGGCATTAACTTTTCTGCAATCCAATCTGATTGAAAAGAAAGTAACAAAATTAAATCACATCTAGGGATCAAACCTAGAACACCTAACATTCTTCTCCTTTATTTCCATATCTGGTAAGTTAGCCACTGTGCCCAGAGACATCTCAATAAACTGTAATTTCCCTTGCTATATTGTAGGTGTAATATCATAATTTCTGCCATACTGCAAAGTTTGAGGTGTTCATGTAATATACATAGTATCAAATAATAAACCAAGTGATATAGATTTTATTCAGAATCTTAGTTAAATAATGTGGTGTATTCTTGCAAATTTGAAGACATTTTCTTCATTAGAATTACCTCTGTTATCAGAGGCATCTGCTGAGCAAATGGGGTGCATTAATCCATTGTCGGAAATGAATGATTACTTTCTTTCACTCCAGATCAAAGAAATGTAATATAGAATTCTTTCAATTGTGGGAAATGAATGATTATTTTCTTTCACTTTGACCGGGTGCGTCAAAAAAATTTACACACACTTTGAACAGTCATAGAAAATTTATTTTCCTACCTAGAAGGTTACATTTCTGGGAAAAAAGTAATGTTATGTTTCCTCAACAGGTGGCAGCAAAATCGTCGATCTAGCTGCGCAACCCAGTTAGTGGCAAGAGAGTAACATCAACATGGCACATGAAGCACAATTCAAACTTAATGGAACTGTCAATAGGCATAATTGTGTGTACTGGGCTGAAGATAATCCCCACATTACTGTTGAAAAGGCTGTGAATTTGCCTGGTGTAAATGTGTGGTGTGGTTTGTCTCCTAGGACACTCATTGGTCCTTTTCATTTTGAAGGTACTGTAACTGGAAAAAAGTACCTAACAATGCTTGCTGATTCCATTTTCCCTGCCATTTGTGCAATGTACGGTAATGACAGGTTTTATTATCAACATGATGGCGCCCCACTGCACTATCATAGGGAGCGAGCATACCTGGATCAAAATGTACCAGGCCAGTGGATAGGACGCAGGGTTTGGTTTGGTTTGATTTGCTTTATTTTACTTCGCTTTTTGTGCCACTTGTGGCTAATTTGCGAAGATGGGGATGAGTGATGATATGATGAAATTGATGAGTAGACACAAACATCCATGCCCAGGCCAGGATTCGAACCCGGGACCCCTGGCACGATGTGCTAACCACTCCGCCACGGGACCGGCGATAGGACGTAGGGGACCATTCGAGTTTCCTGCACGCTCTCCAGACCTTACATCGGTCGATTTCTTCTTATGGGGCACAGTAAAAGATGATGTGTACCATCGTAAACCACGTAACCTGGACACACTTTGGGATGATATTCAAGCAGTGTGAGCAGAAATCTCATTGGACACTTTGGTGCGAAGTACGGAATCAGTCATGACTCGTACTCAGAAATTTATCGAAGCTGAAGGCCAACATCTTGAACATTTACTTTAACCACCATTTGGAACATTCAGTTTGACAAGAAAGTACACTTATTTTTCAAATTGGACTGTAGCCTTCCTTTTCCCAGAAATTTAACCTTGTAGGTTGGAAAATAAATTTTCTATAACAGTTCAAAGTGTGTATACATTTTTTTGGTGCACCTGGTAGAATTCTTTCGATTGTGGGAAATGAATGATTACTTTCTTTCTATATTACATTTCTTGGATCTGAAGTGAAAGAAAGTAATCATTCTTTTCCCACAATTGACGCATGCGCCGCATGTGCTCAGCAGATGCCTCTGTCTGTTATTCTTTACATCTAAACTACAAGAACATAAAAAAGCAGATAAAGTTTATAAAACTCAAAAATATGGAAAACAGAATTTGTGCTTTACTACTATTATACACTGATATTGTACTGGGCAAATACATGCAAGTACAGTGAATTCATGCAATATTACTACAAATATAGTTTGAGAATACAGTGAAGTAACTCATGATTAATAAAAACAGACGGACCTCCAACCATCATCAGGCCGGGTGCTGAAAGCTCCAGCTACACAAGCTGACACCAACTGTCCCAAGTTCACAAGGACTATGTGAGAAGAGACAAATTCCCCTCTTAGCCGCACTGGAGCTACTTCAGCTATATACAGCGTCACCGAAGCTGACACGAGGCCTATAAAAACAGACAAGACTGCACCATCTAGATACCAGTAGTTATTGGTGCACAAACAATACAAACTCTGAACAATTTTTCATGTGATAATGATATATAACATAGCTATAACTGTATAAGAGTACAAGACAAGTACATGCACTTGTCTACATGAAGGTATGTCTCTGTAAATCAAAGAAAGTATGCAACAAGTACACATCTTTACATTATTATAAATAAGTATAAACAATATATAAATATTAACAACAAAGAACTGAAAAGATAACAGGTCAAATACATTTAATATACTAATTGTCCAAAACGAACATGCTTGGTGGTTGAGGCCAATTCAAGAACTAACACTTAGGAACAAGATATTGTTGAGAGTAATAAACACAGACTATTTGTATTTTGTAGAGTAGATTAACAAAGATAGGTTTCTACAAAAGTTCAGTTTTCAGTTGCAAACCCTAAAGTCTATTGTAGCTTGTGAAAAAAAAATATAAGGGTGAGATATTGTAGGTAAAGTAGTAAAGTGTACAAGATTCCTAACAACCTTAAGACACAATTTCAGCACAGCATGGATATGGAAGGAGATGGCAAAGTGGCTCAGTTATCTAGAGAATACAGATTTGAATACCATGCAATTTATTTTCCATGATTTGTCCTATTCCTCCTCTCTTTTTGGCACACAGTAAAAAATTACTTCCTCTGTCCCATAATTATTGTCCGGTATGCCAAAATGGTAACTTTTTATTTAGGTTCTTTTGGATACTTGATCGGCCAATTTGTACTGATCCTTGAGTAATAACGTTGTATGACACATTCCCAGGTTTCATTTACTTCTTCTGTATACACCAATGTCACAGTTTGAATATCGTACAATTATTATGGGACAACAAACAAAAGTGTACCGGACAATAATTATGGGACAGAGGGAGTATGTACTATTTTATTCTCATTGTTTAGTACAGTCACAACTTAAAATTAACAACCTTACTCATAGTAATAATATCTGGATCAGTCTAAAAATAAGAAAAAGTAAAGAAAGAAAACAAATGGTCTGATTTCAGGTTGTCTTTAAATAAAAGAGGAATGCGGTCTGCATTACATGACTAATCTTAACCAAAATCGAATTGCTCATTGAATTTTCTTTTTCTTATAGCTTCTTTTAGAAAAGAAAAAAACTACACTGAAAACTTTCATGTCAAAGGCATAGATTTGGAAACAGAATGAAGTGAAATTGTTTCCTACAGAAGTTCTGTTTCTGGAATTACAGAATTGAACTAAAAGTGATGTATTTTTCAGGGAACAAGAGAACTTTCATGTTATTAAAACTTATGTGCGTTTCTGTTGTAAATAGAGTTCATGTGATTTCTGAATAGTATGTCTCTGCATGCTCACAGTTCTGTCTATCTCCCGACATTGTGATGAGGAATTTTACACTTTTTTTTTCTTATCTTGAGTTGCTTTTCTACCTCTTTTGGCTAACTGCGATGACAAGGCATTTCATCATGCAAAGGAAGGGACTTGAACCCAGAACCGTTGGTGGCAAAATTGTATGAAAACTGCTAAACACACTCCATCACCAAGCCAGCATGATGTTGAGGTCTGGTGGAAAATTGTTGAATACCCATACCCAGCCATTATCAATGTGAAGAGCTTTCAAGAAAGCTGTTATAACTTTAATAAGAAATTGGCTTCAAACCTCAAATCTTTTTGTAAATTAGCACATAATACTGTTTCAACAGAAATACAAGTAGACCAAAGGTGGTGGTGTAGTTGAATGGTTACAATAATTAATTATCATGCAATGGGCACAGTTTCTCATTTCCAGCATTTTTTTTCTTTTTTGGCATTCTTGTCTATTAGCAATGTCATGCAATTCCTTTTGAAATTGCTGCATACCAAAGCTCTTGCAAAAGTTGTAACATCATGAGAATGACACGTACTTGTGACAAACAACCTTACAAGATTTCTTCAAACCAAATGCAGGATAAACCTTGGTATTTTAGATATTCACATACACAAATGTAAAGCAAATCAACATCTTTCATTCCTGGTGTGGCTTCTACCCTACTTGGAACAAAAGCCTTGCATACATTGGGGGACTCAATAGAGATAATATATATCATGATAGCTATAGCTTTCAATGCTTTGGATCAGTGGCAGTTATTGGGGGGGGGGCTCTATTTCCTCGTGTGTACCACGAGAAACTAAACTGTTGTATTACCAACCTCCCCCCCTAGATTTGGCACCCGATCACCATAACTGCTTTGGATAATATGGCTTAACTCCTTAAGTGGGAAATTCATTTCACTAATCATTTAATAAGCAGGGTTCCTAAACTATATATTTTGTATTACAATTTGCTATCTAAAGCAGCTAGCATTTGGGCCATGTATTGCTTTTAGGTGTTCATTTTGTATGGTATTTCAGATCTCTACACAGTATGCACCAACTAATGGTCAGTTGACTTTTTAGTTGCTGGCATGATGATAGCTACTAAGAAGCAGCTCCTGGCACCTCTCTTTTGATGTTCAAGAATGTTGGGTAGTAGTAAGCAAAAAATAGAACAATCTATGGATCACACTGTATCTGTATGTTCTTGTGTGTGTGTGTGTATCTGTATGTTCTTGTGTGTGTGTGTGTGTGTGATTGTATATGTATATAGTGTTCGAAGTGGAAACAAAGACCTAGGTGGAGCATACTTGGTCAAGTTTGGGGATAAGAGGGAAGGGGGTTATTGTGCAAATCAACATGGAGAAATTGAAGGAAGCGGGTGATGGGTACGCAAATTACCTAGCTGGAATTTTCTTTATGCTTTAGGACTTTGAGCACTGTGCATATGCATGTGCGTAAAAGTAACAAAGATCATTCTTTCAAAAACCAGGTGAACTGTGGAGCAGGGCCGTGCATAGTGGCAGAGGAGGAGGGAAATCAAGTGGTGAAAGCGCAGCATTGCCAACCATACAATCATTAATGTACATGCATGAAAATTTCATGGCATGTACAGACGTACGGTCCAGATCTGGGCCTGTATGCTAAATGTACAACTTGTCAAAATTTGCACTTGCTGTTTTATCCCCCCCCCCTTTCCACCCCCTACATTCAAATGTTAACTGTGAATGTGTTTTGAGTAAAACAAATCTAATAAAATTGAAGAACAGGAACCTCTTTTCTACATCGACCATTAATTTGTGTGTGCTTGTTACTTAGTGCATTGACAGTGATTGTACATGCGTGAACTTTGTCTGATTTGTTGTTTTAAGTTCAATTTATACACAGAAAGGCTAATCGGGACTGGGGCTACAGTTTAAAGTGGGATCCAAACCAATGTGCCATGTACCTTACATACAAGGCGACGACATTACTTTTACAAATCGAGGAGGCCCGCATGAACTATATAAAACAACAGGAAAAATGAATAACTATGTGTCAAATATATCATTATATGATTCTAAACCTGGACCCAATTCTTCAGACACAATATTTCAAGATGATCAACAGAAGTGCATCAATTTTGATTGCTAATGTTTGGTTAGTCGATCTTTTTCCTTTTGTGTTGTTCTTTTACAGAGG
This sequence comes from Lepisma saccharinum, assembly GCF_977018435.1. Classification (NCBI taxonomy): domain Eukaryota; kingdom Metazoa; phylum Arthropoda; class Insecta; order Zygentoma; family Lepismatidae; genus Lepisma; species Lepisma saccharinum. The sequence continues at coordinate 136,559,467 of NC_139230.1, forward strand.
CAGTAGTGGCTATGTTTGGTGCAAAATTGGGGTGCAAGAACAGCTTAATTTTTCTTGGCACACAAGCCACCGTACAGAGGTATATTTACCATTTCACTCTTGAGTGCTAATTTCTTGTATTTTTTTTTTTTTTTATTATTTTGTTCAGATACGATTGTTTGCAGATGTGCCTCATTAAGGACAGTATGTGGCAAATTAGAAATTTTAAGTCAAGTGATTACATGATTTGAGGACATTTAGGTGATCTCAACTTCCATTTCTCCCATCTAAATACGCCACTAGTCTGTTACGTTATTACATTAGGATGCAGTATGTCAACATCTTTTACTATATCATGTTTCCTTCGAGATTAACTAGCATATAATGCTATACAAGCCATTAATTTAATGCTAAAATATATAATCAACCTTGAAAACAGAGTGTGTGAGTGTGTGTGTGTGAAGGGGAGGGGAGGGTAAATATTCCCCTAAGAAATTCTTAAACCAAGTGTATGGACCTCGAGACAAGAATTAGGTCTGTTCCGCATGCAGACGATATAATCGTTTTCAAAAGTTGGCAACGCTGCCAGAGCAAAGAAAGGAAAGTGGGTAACTCCAGTCGCCCATTACATAATCCTGTTCCTCTCAATGTTCATTGGTGGAGCCATCTTGCATCACTACTTGCGCAGAGACTTGTTCTCGTTCACCTACTCTACAGTTAGCTGGTACAGAGTATAGGACTTCAAGATTAAAAAATGATCAACATTTTTGGCAAACTGTACACCACTTGTATTGTGTTGATGAACACCTTGGATTTAATATAATAAAAGAGGACACATGTTTTAGACATACTTTCCAATTATATATAAGAAAAAGACACTCCTAACTCAAGTAAATATAAAATCAGAAAAGCTTGAATGCCTGCAAATATTGTATACTAACCAATAGACCAATAATGAATATGAGATATTTTGATCATTTGATTTAATATTTGTGGAGTCATGGTAACCTAAGCACAAACTTAGTAACCATTATCACATGGAAACAGTCCAGTATATGTAGAATTTCTAGTGAGAGGAGAAGGAAATTCCTCTAAATCTTTTGAAGCATAGGGATATTACATATACAGAGTATCCCTAATGAGGGGGGCGATTATCTTTACTGTCTATAATACCAGTTACACCACAAACATCATTTGGTTGAAAGATGAACATTTCTCTGCTTGCGAGATAGTAGTAATGAATCAATATTCTAAGTTATTTGATGGAATCCTATGATCCTGGGTTCAAATCTGGAGTAATGACTATGATATTTATGTCTCTATGTCCCTGTATCTGCTTTGGTACTTTTGTATCTTCTCTATTCCTACGTATTTCCAGTATATCTATTTTATTTTGCATGCAACAAATTCTGAAAGGTCGTATCTAAAACTACACTAGTGTCCAAAAGTTAAGCATAACTAGAAAACTAGAAAAATGAAAGGGGGAGAGTTGTGATATCACTGTAAACATTTATCAAGGAGTGTAACTCACTTTCGTGCATAGGCAAGAGTACTGCCAGTGTCAAATACACCCGTGATTGAAAGGTAAACAAAACACAGTGTATCAAATTCTCATTGTGTTCAGAGGACAATCTCTTGGTAAAGTGTGCACTTTATAGATAGAACATGGTACAAAGACATCAGTTGGGCCCATTTTTAAAGGGAAGAATCATCGGATGTCTGGAAGTAGGTCAGATTGAAGTCTCAGCAGCATTTAATGTGCTACAGAATGTCATTTCCAGGCTTTGGTGATGGTTCCAAGAGACAGGACATGTTCACTGTATGCCAGTACAAGGTCATCCAAGAGTAACAATGCCGTAACAGGACCAATATCTGGTCTTAACTGAACGATGAAACTGGATGATGCCAGCAAGACAACTGTCCTCAGAGCTTGCAGCCACCTTAGTAGTTAATAGTTTCTTGCCAAACTCTGTACCAGAGAGTGTGTACCTCGCTTGATTCAGTGCACAGAAGGGACCATTTACAGTGGAGTCAGCACCATCAACATTCGACTCTGAACAAATGGAGGAATGTGCTCTTGACAGATGAGGTCACATTCGGTTTTCAAAATGATTCAAGTTGCACATTCGTCTGGAGAGAACCTCGAACACAATTTAATCCCAGGAACATCATGGAAAGGTTTGGTGGTGATGGAATACTGGTGTGGGCAGGAATCATGTTCAATGGATGTACAGAGCTGCACATCTTCGCTAGAGGTATTGTTACTACCGGAAGGTACGGAGAATGAGGTATTCCAATTACATGTGCGACTTTTCAGAGGTCCAATCAGCCCAAACTTCATTTTCATGGATGATAATGCATGTGCACAAGGAGTCAACCTGGTGGATGACTTTCTTGAAGGTGAAGAAATCCACCGCATGGACTGGGCAGTGAGGTCTCCAGACATGAACCTAACTGAGCATGCATTACAAATATGAGTTCCAGCTCACCAGCCTCCAGCAAGGCTAATTTCAGAGCTTTGCATTTCTTTTCATGAGAAATGGAACCAGCTGCCTGTAGAGCTCTTGAACCACCTCGTAGAGAGCATGCCACATCATTGAAAGGTGTGTGTGGCCTTTAGGGGTAACCACACCCTACATTAACCTCTTTCTTTTGTTGTGGAAGTGATCTTAAAATTGTTATTTTTTGTACGTGTCTCTTTGAAATAAAAAAAACAATTGCTACTTTCATGTATTCTACTCTACTGTATACCAGATAACACTCGGACTAAACTTTACTATGTTCTGTGCAGTTCTGACACTTTATTAATAAAATATTTTCTCATATCTTAGTTATACTTAACTTTTGGATGCTAGTGTATATCAGACAGCTACAGAGGCATCTTGTGAATGCATGCGGTGCATCTGCACATGCATCAATTGTGGGAAAAAGGATAGCTTGCTCTGCGATGGCATTCATGAGCATTTCTACATTCTAATTTTTTTCATATAGGAGAAGTATTTATTTTACACGAGAGCGCTGAACTAAGCTTATATTACATTTCTTGGATCTGAAGTGATGCATGCATCAATTGTGGGAAAAGAATTATTACTTTCTTTCACTTCAGATCCAAGAAATGTAATATTAGCTTAGTTCAGCGCTCTCGTGTAAAATATATACTTCTCCTACATGAAGAAATTAGAATGTAGAAATGCTCATGAATGTCGTCCCAGAGCAAGCTGTCCTTTTTCCCACAATTGACGCATGCGCAGCATGCACCACATGCATTCACGAGATGCCTCTGGACAGCTACATTATAATTTCTGTATTGAAAAGTAAATGATTGTAAACTTCAATTTTTACATTCTTGTTAATTGCAGTGATGGCTAAAGTCCTCACCATTAAAATAAAATTTCAATGAAAACATTCAAAACAGAAAGATCACTGCAACATGCTGAATATAAGTATGTACAAAATAAAAATATTATAAGATTGGATGAAAAATTTTAAATGTATACATAGTTTCCTACATTAGTTATTTTATTTGCGTTTCCACCTCTCTAGATGAATTGCAATGATGAAAATGGAAGATTTGATAAATCTAGTGTGAGGCTGAATACTACTTATATTCAAGGAACTAACATAGCATTTCATTCTGTGGCCATTTGGCATTTAAGCTCACAATGAAAGAGCTTCTTCGAAATAAGTATACTACATTAATTGAGGCATCAGAGCACTCACACCAGGGTTTGTTGAAAATGAGCTAAAATAAACATGGCACACAAAATAGTGTTGTTTAAATTGATTTCTAAATGAAGTGCACTGCCATTGAATATTTAGTGTTTTAATAAATGTTACCAACATGTCAAAAAATTATAGGTACAAAGAGTTTCATTATGATCCTACAAATCCTGTTTAAAAATAGAATTACCATTAGTTTTGATACATTTCATGCAAAGATTTTGTCATTACAAAGCACGTTGATGGAGATTGTGACAAAATGCGACATTTACAAGTTTTCACACAATGTAAATACAGGAAAAAAAGCTTAGATGAGATTGAAATGCATACATTTCTGGGTTACATCACTCCCAGCTCACCATGGGAATGTGGCTACTTGCGAGTTTCATCCCACAAGCTCATCTAACATGTTAAGAACATGACTTCTTTCATATTTTATGCAGGTTAATCATTATTATTATTATTATTACTGTAGCAAATTATCAAAACTATGGGCAACAGCTAGGTATTTATTTATCTTCTAACATTTAGTTGGGAGTGAATATTAAAGTCTCTTGTCTAGTCCCAACATATAGCAAAAGGAGGTTCTCACCTTTTAGAAACCATGGAAAACAAAATCTCAATAAAACATTCATTCATCCTCAATATTCTGTACAGTTTTTCAGCTACAAATACTCCCAAGTTCCAAGCTTTGGCAAAGATTCTACAAATTTCCTATTAGGTGGAAGCTCTGCAGGAATTTCCTCATGTATAATTGTTATCCAATTAGAATAGAAAATGAAAAGTCATCAAAAATCAATGAAAAGGCAATTCAATGAAATGAAGGGCAGGAACAGTGCCATGAATGTTTATCTAACAAAATTAGCCATTAAATCTTCTCCACAGCTCACATTAGTAGCAGTTCCATCATATTAACTGCAACCATATTTTAAGTTGTTCTCTTTTGTGGTAGCAGTTAAAGAACCTTCCACTCTCTGTTACTGATTTACCCATATTTAAGGCATTTTCCACATTGATGCTGTAGCTGTTTATTATAATAGTTGCTGAAAACTAAGATCTACCATTTGTCTGGTAAGCCTAAGTTTTTCTGACCACTGCTCTGTGGTCGAGAAGATAAGGCTCCTTTGCACCATCCTCCTTTCATCTGCAAAGAAATGACTGAACAGATTTCAGTCACATCCTGGTACATTTGAAAAATCGAGTTCAAATTGTGACCAAGATTCTTTGAGGGGAGTCACGATAAGGAATGGATAAGTCCCTCCCTTCATTATTCAGTTTTTCTCTAGAGAACTGTATATTTTTTTCCATTTTTCAGATGTTCTGTTTAGGTAAATTCTACCAAACAAAAGTTATAACCATCAACAAACTCTCCACCCAGGGGCATTTGGGTGGGCCAGGGTGAGATAGTCTTGGACCACCTAGCAGTGCAAGAATTACACATAAGAGAAGGATAAAGAGAGAGAGAGAGAGAGAGAGAGAGAGAGAGAGAGAGAGAGAGAGAGAGAGAGAGAGAGAGAGAGAGAGAGAGAGAGAAAGATAAAGAGAGAGAGACAGAGAGAGAGAGAACATATTGCAACTTTTTATTCCAAACAATTTTCGAAATACAAAACAAATTATTTCATCTCACCCTATAAAGAGCACAAACTTGACTCCAGATCAAAGGCTTTATTTGCAATTTACTTGTTACCAGCGCTTGAAGTGACAATTTAGGAGGGATACTCCTATAACATAATATGGTGTCAGTTGGACAGATGAAAGCATGCCTTGAATAAATTTTCCTAGCTGAGGCATTTCACCACACCCACACCCCTTCACTTCAAACCAGTAGAGTAACCAGAATTTTAGTTTGGGAGGGGTTGAACCTGTTGCCTACCACAGTCCATATCAATTTGATCATCTTGTATAATACTGTGAAAGCTATACTGTAATATGATATTGAATATACTGTACACAGAATATAAACACAGCCAAAAAAGTTTTGCATCAGGACGGAAAATGACAAAAGATATATGAAGCACAAGGTTAATTGGCAATGACAGTAAGTTTACTAATAAATAGATGAAGAACAAGACATGTTGAATGAAAAGAGAACAAAAAACATACAATTTTCTCAGAAATGTGTTTAAGACAAAAATGGCACAATTCATGATGGAGGCAAGAAAACAGGCAACTGCCACAAGAAGACTGTTCGTCACAGCGGATCCACCAGAAACATTGTCTACCTACCACCTGGTGTGTCCTCCCCTGGCTGCAAGAAGGTATTAAACATGCTGTGGCATACTGAGGATGAGACGGTCAAGGTGATCTTGCAGTAAGCGATCACATTCGTCCTGTGCCGCAAGAAGAACTTCACGAAGATTGATGGGAGCCACAGGATGGTTTGCAATGGCATTTTCTAGCATTGCCCATGCATGTTCGATGCAATTCATGTCGGGACTTTGTGCTGGCCAGAGCATGCGACAGATATTCGCCACCTGCAGATAATCGTGCACCATCTGTGCGCGTTGTGGACGGACATTGTCATCCACCAAGACAGATTCATCACCAATTTCCTGATGAAAGGGTTCCACAGTCGTCCGGAGAATGTCCCTGACATAACGAACAGCTGTTTGTGTCACTCTAATTGGAATTAGGGGCATTCGATGTCCGAGCATGATCCCTGCCCACACCATGATTCCTCCTCCTTGGTATGGATGGACACCCTGGACACCACGAAGCCGTTCCTGCAATCCAGGGCCTCTCCACACCCGTCCTCTTCGTGAATCTGGCCTTAGACAGAGCCTACATTCATCGGTGAAGAGCACATGAGCCCAATGATGGGGTCTCCAATTTCGATGTGCACGGGCCCAATGCACACGGTCGAGTCGATGTCGTGGCAATAGGTACTGGCGCCGGAGAGATCTTCTGGAACGTAAACCACTTTCTCGGAGTCTGTTACGGACAGTTTGGTTTGACACACACACATCAGAGGCTGCCTGGAGGGCATGAGTGTTGTTCCTTGCCGTCATGGTATTCTGTCGCCGAGCTGAGAATCGTTCATAGCGGTCTTGTGTTGGTGTTGTGACCCGTGGACGACCTGTCCATTGACGATCTGCTACTGTTCCTGTGTCTGTATACCACTTCCAGGTCCTACAAACATCACTTTGCGCCACTCCAACAGCCCTAGCTACAGCCCGTTGTGACATGCCAGTCTACAGTAGGGTGATGATCCTGGCCCGATCAAACTGCACTATCGTACGCCTAGGCATGCCTTGCAAACAACTGCACTCGCTCGCCTTCGCTAACTGGACACAAGGAACACCTACCTAACCTTCGCCACCTACCGTGGTGCTACGTTTGAACACATGCATGCACTTACCAACTCCGATAGTCATCTGTGGTGATCGGTATTGCACATCGACCGCGTTACTTCGTACAATGAGCTCTGCTTCATCGTTTCTTGTCCGCTTCGCCATGTTGCGGACACTATTTTCATCACTTCTTGGGTGATGCAAAACTTTTTTGACTGTGTTTAATAGTGTACCAATATAAACTGCAATAAGTACACCCAACTTCCTTTACATTGACTTTTGTGTGAATAATATTTGCTATACTCTAAAAGTCACATTATTAGGTTGTTGAAGCTCGTTACCAAGCTTTTATTCTCTTATGGGGAGAGGGGTAACTTCCCCAGTCTCCTTCAGGCATGTCACCGGTGCATTTTATGTTCACTCTCCTAAGAAACCTACACAATTAATGAGTACAGACTGGGGGCGCTCATACAGGATAATTGGTACCAAAATTTGTTTCTTACAACTTTCACAAGGTATAACATAAAAATTCGAAACAAAATGTTTGATCAAAAAATATCTTACTTGTCAATTTCATACTCTCTGGACGCTCTAAGTTTGGTGCTTGTAATGAGAAAATAATCCATTGACCAGGGTGGCTACAAACAAGCAGAAATGAAATTCCCTGACTTTTCCAGGTTTTCCAGGACAAAATTTAAATTTTTCCCTGACAATTACAAACTAAACTAAATCGATCTTTTTGCAAATAGAAATAATAAACTCACACAGATCCACGTATGGTTTTGTTAAGTACCAATATTATCTTCTATGAAATTGACTTAATTTCTCTATTCTCTATGATTTGAATTCAAACTGCAAAATAGTGAATTCGGAAAATTATTACAATTCACAAGCTAGGGAACGATTACGGAATTTTTCATACGCAGTAAGTTTAAAATAAAATACTTGATTATTTTTAAAGTTACGACTAAATGAGATGAGAGTGAAGAGTGATTGATTAAGAAATACACTTTGTAATTTATCAGTCTCCTTAGCTATACATTCTCCGTATTATATGTTGATATTTCCACTGAGGTTTGGAACCCTCTGCTTGCAAGAACCATGAGTGCGGACTCATTTTTCAATGCATAAAGCTACTTCTCTCTTCTCTGTAAAGCAAACAACTTAACTCTTGCATATAAGTGAAACAATTGAATCGAACAAAATAAAGTGTCATATTTCCTTACATTATCAATGGGATTTCTGCTTCAGTACAATATATCCAAGTGAAGTACTGTGAAACTGACAATATGCAGTTATACCATTAATACTGACAAAAAGGGTATGTAGGTATTAGAAATTGAATGCAAGGAATTTATAGAATTGCATTGTATAGGTACCTGATTTAGCTAACCACACATTAAAACACGAACACTCTAATAAAAAAAGGTTCTGAAAGTTCATATACGAGGGGCATCCTGAAAAAAGCTCCTCCAAAGGTGCCTATACGCAGCACTAGTGGTTGGAGAGCTACACACACACATGAGGGCAGGAAGAAGTGGCATGTAGCTGTAATCTGGTACAGTTGCAATGCAGCCGCTTTAGGACAGTTCTAGGTTAAAGATTGCAGATCTCATACAGTCTCCCACCGACTGCGATGAAGCCTACATTGCACGCTCAGAATTTGGCACAGAGCCACCAGCAATCGTGTCAGGTGTGCAGACCGGACCTCGTGAGTGATAGTAAGGTCAGACGATGGTGCAGACAATTCACGGAAGGCCAATCGAATGTGCACAACCCCATACAGCTGAGTACACACGGGTACTTTGCATCACTTTGGACAACTCCCTGTACAGCCCTGGCCTTGAATGTACCGACTTTCATCTCCTTGTTTAACTGAAGAGGTTTCTGGCAGGGCAAGGATTTGACAGCTACACTGCGGTAGAGATAGTTCCAGTCTTTGCTGTCACACACATATAACATGGGCATACAAAATTTAGTGCCATGCTACGACAAATGCCAGAACAACGGTGGTAATTATGCCGAAAATTAGGTTAGGACTCACTGTTACTAATGTAATAAATTACAACTGGTATTCTTGTTTTATTTATGCCTAATCGGTAGGGACCTTGATATTTTCTTATTTTTTTAAAAAAATTGGTGTATTTTCTTATTTTTTATTTTTTACTACAAGGTGTTATTTTCCCCAAAATTCACATTTTCATTTTAGCGCATTTTCTGGCAAATATCTGAAATTATAGCTTCATGGTGTTTTTAAACTACTGTTTCAAAGTAAGTCAAATGGCTTACGCCTCTTCGTGAGAGTTTGATATCTTGAAAGTTATTTCGGGAAAGTTATTTTCCATACCCCTTTTTTAATTTTAAGATAAGGATTTTAGATAATGGAATTTTCCCCGTATATACTGAAGGGTGCATAATGATCGTAAGTTGCGAGGCACCCAAAAAATTAAAATCAATCAATCTCACGTGAAAGATACCGATATATTATGGCACCAAAAATTGGCATTATCTTTTTTTGACTTGTTAAGTTGAAAAAATTGTGGGAAATACATGATTTAATGTGGCTGTCGGAATTATTCCATGTACGTATAACTCTATAGTTTACTCTTGAGTAAAATGTTGGAAACCTTGCATGTTCTATGTACACAAACATGGCCTAGAAAAGACAAGAATGTTGTTTACATGGAATTTTTCGTTGATTTAGGACATTTCTTTAAAAAAAAATCGCTAAAAATGCCAACAATTCGCATTTTATGCCAAATTCACATTATTTCGAACGGGTGAAAAATGTGTCCAGACATCATCACTGCACATTCCTAAACATAAATTCGCAGCAATTACCATTTTCCACAGTTTTCGCGTTTGCGAAAAAAAATCAATGTCCCTACTAATTGGAAATTACTTTCTGGCCACCCCTCGTATAAATCAGTAGATGGAAAGTGTATACTGAAGGGTGCATAATGGCCGTAAGTGGCGACGCACCCAAAAAATTAAAATCAATCAATCTCACGTGAAAGATACCGATATATTATCTCACCAAAAATTGGCATTATCTTTTTTTGACTTGTTAAGTTGAAAAAATTGTGGGAAATACATGATTTAATGTGGCTGTCGGAATTATTCCATGTACGTATAACTCTATAGTTTACTCTTGAGTAAAATGTTGGAAACCTTGCATGTTCTATGTACACAAACATGGCCTAGAAAAGACAAGAATGTTGTAGTTCATGGAATTTTTCGTTGATTTAGGACATTTCTTTAAAAAAAAATCGCTAAAAATGCCAACAATTCGCATTTTATACCAAATTCACATTATTTCGAACGGGCGAAAAATGTGTCCAGACATAATCACTGCACATTCCTAAACATAACTTCGCAGCAATTACCATTTTCCACAGCTTTCGCGCTTGCGAAAAAAAAATCAATGTCCCTACTAATTGGAAATTACTTTCTGGCCACCCCTCGTATAAATCAGTAAATGGAAAGTGAAAATTTAGCAGGGCTGGCAGAAAAAAGTCAATTCTTGAAGAAAGTGATTTACTTTTATGATTGAATGATTCGAGTAAATATGATATTAAAATATTTACGTATCTATTATTAGTATTTTATTTCATAATATTGGACATTAACCTTACTCAGTGAGAGATTAATGACCATCTCTCATGAGTTTAAACAGACAGGAATTTACAGTGTTGCAGTAAATTTGAGGTTGGGAGCATGAACTTGCCAATTTTTATAACGTTCACTAATGCAGGTTTATGTTTCACTTTTTCGTGATAGTATTCAATATATATTCCATTTGGTTGGATTCTTCTTGATATCTAAGAATAGTGCAATGTCATTGTAAACGTATGTTAACTTGTGCGAAACCAGTAATGCGTCAGGATGATGAAAGAAAACCTTCGTAAGCACCGCTACATTAAATAAGGTGAAGTGAGCCAGAAGAGTAATACAATTCCAGCAGCATATTTTCAGTCTAAAGCTCTTCTTGTTTATGCATTCGATTTTTCTTGGATGTTGCAGTCCATGCAATTTCTGTCGCATGTTGTAGTGAGATACTTTGTCGGATGGCGATATCGACAAAAATCGTATGTATCAATGGAACCTATTTGTTTCCATGTTCATTCAGTTTGCCCAACAAAATGCCTTACTAGGACGTCCGACGGCGCCACCCGCTCTTATCCCCTCCATCTGTTGACAAGTCCCCTTACTACTCCCATATGGACAAGAAAAAAATGATAATTCAATGCATTTTCCACGTAACATAATATTTAGAGGCTTAACATTTACTCCCCCGATGATACCATATGGTATCATCAGTGTAAGGTCGTACTCGCCCGATGATACCATATGGTATCATGGTGCTGATTACGAAATGAAGGTGCTTTTTGGACCTTTATACTCTTATGTTTGGGTGGAAACTCTGACACAGGTCTGGAGCAAGCCTGGGAAATTCATATTGATGACCAACCTCCACCTCTCTCTGCAACATATCCATGCCACATTTCCGAACAGAGTTTCACATTTTGGCTCATTATTCAACTTGTATGGCACCCAGGAACATGAAACATGTTTCAATCTATTGGGAAACGTAAATTCTTTGAAGAGAATACTAAGGTTTGCGCCTTCTCCCCAAAATAGCGGCAGAAGAGGGGGCAAACTCCAGATTTTTTTTTTCATCGAAATTCGGTGGTCGCGCCCCCAAGCCCCCTTTTTCGGTTCGGCATTCTGAATTACACACGGTTGCATGCTATGATGATTTAGCTGAAAAACAAAACTTATCCGAAGTAGATTGCTCCTATAGTGCCCTAGTTATAACAATTTTCCTCCAAAAATGCAAATTACCTATTTTTTTTACAAAAATAATAAAAAAATCACATTTTGGCTTATTATTCAACTTGTATGGCACCCAAAAACATGAAACATGTTACGTTCTCTTCAGAAATGTCTATTCTTTGAAAAGAACACTAAAGTTCGCGACTTCTTCCCAAATAGCGGGGAAGAGGGGGCAAACTCCAGATTCTTATGGTTTCTTCATTGAAATTAGGGGGCTGCGCCCCCAAATCCCCTTTCCTCGGTTCAGCGTTCTAAATTGTACACGGTTGCATGCTCTGATGTTTTAGCTGAAAATTAAAACTTATCCGAAGTAGATTGCTCGCATAGTGTCCGAGTTATAACAATTTTCTGAGCAATATGCAAATTACCTATTTTTAGTAAAAACAGTGTTTCGCATTTCGGCTTATGGCATCCAAGAACATGAAACATGTTTCATTCTCTTTGTAAACGTCCATTCTTTGAAGAGAATACTAATGTTTGCGCCTTATCCCTAAAATAGCGGGAGAAGAGGGGGCAAACTTCAGATTTTTATGTTGTTTTTTTTTATTGAAATTCGGGGGTCGGGCTCCCCCAAACTCCCTTCCTCGGTCCGGCGTTCTGAATTGTACACGGTTGCATGCTATGATGTCTTATCTGAAAAACAAAACTTATCTGAAGTAGATTGCTCCCATAGTGCCCGAGTTATAACAATTTTCCTCCAAAAATGCAAGTTACATATTTTTCGTAAAAATAAAAAAATCACATTTTGACTTATTATTCTACTTGTATGGCACCCAAGAACATGAAACATGTTTCATTCTCTTGAGAAATGTCCATTCTTTGAAAAGAATACTAAAGTTCGCGCCTTCTTCCCAAAATAGTGGGAGAAGAGGGGGCAAACGTCAGATTTTTGTTTTTTCTATTGAAATTCGGGGGTCGCGCCCCCGAAACCAACTTCCTCTGTCCGGCGTTCTGAATTGTACACGGTTGCATGCGCTGATGTTTTAGCTGCAAATTAAAACTTATCCGAAGTAGATTGCTCCCATAGTGCCAGAGTTTTAACAATTTTCTGTTCCCGTGCAGAGTTCCATAACGATATCTTTAAATTTTTTTTTTAAAAAAAAAAGGTCAATGAAGACGAAATTCCCTGACATTTCCCTGACTATTTTTGACACCTCAAATTCCCTGACTTTTCCCGGTTTTCCAGGTTTTCCAGGTCTGTCGCCACCCTGATTGACATATGAATTGGTGAAAAATATCAAAAGTAAAAATGATAGGAAAAAACAAAGAAACCTAACATTTTAAGAAATTGAAAAATCACCGTCCAGTACATGGACAAGCATCTCCGTAGTAGATTTGTAAACAAATCGAGGAACTACAATCTATGCTTCTGAAAACCTAAAATCATTTACAAATCTACAGTTTAACATTGATCTTGCAATGCTCACATGTAATTTATGTACAACATGCTTTCTTCGGCAATACATGCACTACATGACCACCACCACACCCATTCTTCATTAAAAGACTCAATGCAATGATGATATGATGAAATTGGTGAACACCCACAAAAGACACCCATGCCCAGACCAGGATTCAGACCGGGACCCTGGTGTTGCAGCGAATACCCCATTGTGTAGGGGTACACTTTTCTAAAGAAGTTGATTGGAATATAAGAAATAAATCTCTTTCAGACTGACCTTCCCTTTCAAAATTTTTCTACTTGAATTTTCCGGAACTACTTCTAGAATTGGCGGGGTGTAAGGGGTGACCTTCCACATAGAACACCCAATTGTCAACCTCACTTCCACATAGTACACCCTGGACTGTTTTTGCAGACTAACGAGGCTCTGGCGACTGGCCCTATGACCATGGGCGTCCGGAAGGGGGGCAAGGGGGGCCCCAAAAATTACATATTTCACACATATAATTTAATTTCAGCCACAATAATGTGTGTTAATTATTGCACGAATATGATAAATTCAATTAAGCAATGTTTTTTTGAGGGATGAACACTATTATTGGGGAAAATATGCCATGTTGGCCCCCCTGGAAAATTATACCTTCCTTGCCCCTCCCTGGAAAAAATCCTGCGGACGTCCATGCCTATGACCAGTATAATTCTCTGTGTTGTCCTGTGTTTTGTCCTTATGTGTGTGCTGAGTGCCCCTTTACAGCCTCAGCTTTTAACGAAAGTCAGAATGTTTTAAGATTTTAGTTACACGACATTACAATGATGTTATGTTAGTTATGGTAAGGGGCTGGACTCCGTATAACGTGACGGGTGCAAAATAGCCTAAGTGCTGACGCACCCAACATTTTAAGTTCAAATTCAAATTCCAGAATTGGTACAACATAAATTATGGGAATTTTTACTACTTATGAAATTATATAAATTGTAACATCATATTCTATCACTATTTTATGTATTGAAAATGCAATAAACTTATCAGGTAAATTATTTGCAGGTATTTCTTTGATCGTACACAGTCAACTGTATTTTTAACTTCGAATGATGAAAATGTCAACTGTGAAGGTCAACCCTTGAAATACTCTCATAGATATATGTCACAGCAGGTTATTTCTTCAGGTTTTTCTAAGAGAGCTCACCGATTTTAAATTTGTCACAGGGTGCAACCTGTAGATCCTGTACTTAAACCTATGTAGAGTGACACTTTGTTGAAAATGGAGATGGTAGCGAGACAAGAAAAGTCTGTATCCTCTCAAATTTCGAGACAAGATTAAATTGTGTTCAAAAATTACAGACGAGATTGAGACCACACCTTGGAAACTAGTCGAAACGAGACCGAAATAAATCTATGTAAAATCAAAACGAGATATAACTGATGCCCGAGGTAAAACTTTGGTATCTAGTGACGCGCACAAGCTTTCGCTTAAATTAAAGTTAACCTTTTCACATAAATGAGGGGTTGACATGACACCATAAAATCACGTCAATGAGGGGTTGACATGACACCATAAAATCACATCCACACTCATTTGAAAGCCATGTATCTGTATTTAAAACGACTACAACTGGAAAGAAACCCAAGTGTTAAAACTGGCTATTCATATTGTCCACCAAAGATGGAACATATTGATTTCGAACATTTGATTTATCTCTAGTTCCTGAACTTTGCTTGCTCTAAGAACTGAAGGATTTCTGTTTTACATACTATCAGATACTTGAAAGGCATCGTAAAGTACAGCTAATTCCGTTATAAATAACTACCTTGTCAAATATTTTACCAATCCTTCAAACTTGGATCTCTCGTGAGTCGATCGGCAATCATTTCGACTTAGACAGCAAAACACTACAACTCTCAGCAAACACTCGAACAGCATTAAAGGGCAAAGCAACTCAATACACGCCACAGTTTTAGTATTCGATTGAAAAGTATTTGTGAAATACCTTCGAGAGAAGTCTGAAAAAATACTGAATACGTGGCTTCTAAAAGACACTATATATGGTACACATCCACCATAAATTGCTTAATGATATTTTTACATGTAGCTATGGGCTCTAAAATGAACTGAACTGGAACTATTATATATGATATGTTAAATAATATAGTCCTACATACCCAGTAGATGGAATATAACTATCCCTGGTTGGGATGTATCATTCATGAGCACAGGCTGAGATGGTTCAAGACATAGGGGGAGGGGGAATACTCCCCATTCCCCCTTCAAATCGCAACCTCTATTAATATGAATAGCTGCATGTGTGTTCGCAATTTTCACATTACGAAATTTCTGATTTTCCGTTCTATTAATTTCTAAGTGAGCCCAGAATGCAAATTTAATATTAAAAACAGGAAATTCATTTGTACTGTTCTAAAATGGAATTTCCCACGCGCTCACATTATATACATGTGTGTGTGTGAGCCCCCCCTAAACTGTATATACGTACATGGACGTTGAATTTTGCACCTCTTCAATGAAAAACTGTCCTGCGCCACCGGCTTTAGTTACTTTTTATTTTGACCACTTCACCGTTCGTCATGTCTCTTTCAGTTCGTAACTTTTGTGATTGCATTTTGTTTTTTCAGCGAGTTCCTTTTATGCCTTTTTTCTGTAAGGACTGGAGGATCTCGCGTAGTTGCAACTCTTGCAGACAATCCACAGGTGGGAAGGCAAAAGCGATTTCTTCATTGAGTTTTCGCTGTCCAGACTCCTGAGTCAACTTATCAGGCGAAACGTGGAGAAATATGAAATCCACGAGGAGTAGGCTGCAAGCATAGACATGGGGCAAACGATCACAGAATCGCGCCTCTCCTCGACGGAGAACCAGCGCAATCGAAAAGGAAGCACGAAAACATTATAAGTGAAGCGGAATCGTAGTTTCAGATTTTGAAAACACTTCATCCTTTCATAGAACATGCGGAACGCAACAAATTCATGAAATATTATGTGAGAACTACTGAAAACAAAGACAGAACTGGCCTTGTCTGGTACTGTAACACTTTCCCCGACATTACATGCAGAGACCTGCGCAAGACTCGGGAAAAAAACCGTCTGCGAGGAGGCGCGCCTACAATAATATGCAACACGCACGTCAAGCCCAGGTGTTCGACATCGCGCAAGCGAGCTTCACGTCACAGTTGTGCACAGGCATCGATGCCTGCCAGGTTTTTCTATTACCCGGGTCTTAAAAAGACCTGTGAGACTCGATGTAGTTCTTGCAGGTAGACGCGAGCACTGCTGTCAGTGTTGCCAAGGCCATTATATTTCACTACGCATGGAAATATTTGAATTTCTGCTAGGCGCAGGTGCCTTGAGGTTGTATAACCATTGGCGTAGCAAGGGGTGGGTGAAGTGGGCGACCACCCTGGGCCTCGCGCACGTAGGGGCCTCGCGTCCCATGAGATTGATACGAAAAACGTAATAAATGGAAGTGAGAAAGATAGAAAAGGCTAATTTTGTGGGCAATAAAATTAAAACCTTTTTCTTATCTGGATTTATATTCTACTTTAACATTACAATTTGAATGAATACGTCAAATCAGAGGCGGGCGATAGCTCTAAGCCTAAGGGGCCCCGAAAAAGTCAAAATAATTCTCATTTCTCATGTGAAACATTAACGCAAAAATTGCTTGGACATTTTTATCCATTTATTATTTTCTTGAATAAAAAGCTCTTTGTCTTAGCTTTTCTTCTGTCTCGTGACCTTGCATAGCCTACCCGATTTTAATATGTTAATGATAAAGCACCTCAAACTGCCACGGAGCAAAGTATAGGGAATTTAAATGCTTCCGGTGTTTAAAACTGAAGAAGGGTATGGATAATATTAGCAGTTCTTCCTTCCTTCCTACTACTTCAGACGCAGCTATTGCCCTATGTAACGAGCACGAAGATGATTTATCTTCCGAATTTCCTGATAAAGCTCTACGTTTCAGGAATGTGCTTAAATCTGAAATCAACTGCTTTGGCAAAGTTTCTTCTCCTAGATAGCTCTACACTAGCTTCCATTGTTCTCTGTATCCTGTACCGTCTTCTGTTTGTTTCCTACTCTTCAAGTAACAACCACGAAAAAAGAACTATCTTTCTCAAAATTGAAACTTAGGAAAAACTTCTGGAAGGTAGTGTCTAATGGCATGATTCAGCCCAAATGTAGCGGACTCAGTAATCTCACTCTTGAACGAGAAAGGGCAAGATCTAATGTAAAATTGTCATTTACTGCCCAGAAGTCAGCTTTCTGTTAAGCAAGGTGGTTGGATTTAAATCAAGATTTAAATTCGTGAATTCTGTTTTTAAAAAAATCACTTATTGAAATCACTTTAAATAAAATTACAGAATAATGTATGTACACAAGAAATTTGTAGATATCAGGATCACTTTTTGTGAAAGTATATTAATCTCGTAATCAATTAATGGTGTTTATTATGCTCTAAGAAAGGAAATAAAGAAAACAAAATGTATGTACTGATGGGGTGAAGCTCATACGAAAGTAAATATAATCTGAAGAAAACACTTAAATTTCCCTAGATTTAAAATTCAATAATTTTTATAAGCAAAAATAGCATATTTTTATAAATAGAATAATATACAAAATACTACTAATCATGTTAAACCATAAATAGTGTCATTTTCATTAAACTGTAAATAAATATGGCAGCTGATATTTGGCTAACTATCATTAAAAACACTAAAATTCTGTTACAAAGACTGTAAAAATATTTTAAGTTAAAATTATAAAGTACATCCAGAATTTATTATTTTCACTGTAAGAAAAGTTACTGAAATTATAATACGAGTAGTTTCATTAACACACTCAACAAACATTTTCATATTAGGTTTATTATGTTCAGTTCCAGAAACAGAGAAATGCATATTTACATGTAATTTGTTATTTGCTATAATCAAACTGTTCAAATATTTTACAGGGCCGTTTATCAGAAAAAAGCCTTTTTATATAAAAAATATGTCTATGTGTATGGTGCAAAAAAAGATTGATTTAAATAAAAAATATCAAAAATTATAAATAAAAATCATTATTTTTATCCACCCAGCTGTTAAGAGGGGCGGGGGAGGGGATAAGTAAGTATTTGTATTTTCTTCTTTTGAATACATAAAATGTCAAAGAAAGATATGTTGTAATATGTGAAAATTCAGAGGTAGAGCATCGGTTTGTATAATTATTAATGTAAGTGTAGCCACAACCAACCATTCTAAGTAATTACATAAATTTCCTGGAAGAATCTGACTGTACTTGAGGGACCCAAATTTGTTTCTTGCGGACGCGTACTTTACGATTTTGTTACGGCACTGCGTCAAATATTTAATATTACAATACCATTAAGACGTAATAATAATTGTGAATCTCATTTTGTTGTTATCATCTAAGTCCTAAAATTCAAAGTTAACTGGTACAATTAATGTGCAACAAAGTCAAAATTGCTAATTAAAAAAGTCAAATTAGCAGTATCAATTGATTACACCAAGGATTTCACACTTATGGGGCAAATGACTATCGTTTTAAGATTTGTTGATGTTGAAACCGATTGTGTCGAAGAGCTTGTAAGTAGATATTTTGGGCCCCTAGACAGGATTGTGGTTTAGCGCACGCCCTTCCCCCGCTCTATCAAGCACCGACATTTTATGTGCGCCCTTCGATATTTTATACTTAAGCCATGGTTTGTGACCTTTACATCCTACAAACTTTGAAATGAGCAAACAAAGAACGACTCATTAAATAATATATAGGTTATATTTAAAGATTCTTAGTTTGTATTTCTGATTTTTTTTAAAAAAAGTTTAGCACATTTAAGGATATTTCAGTTGTCTTACTGCCTAAAGAACGTCTTAAAAAAAGTACTATTACTACTACTTTGGTTAATGAAAATTCCAGTATCTCTGTCAAGTGTAAATTTCTCTGTCGCGTACTATTAAATATAATTTTCGTCAGAAATTAATTATTATTATAGGCTATTATATAAATATGATAATTTGCTGACGTTTCCTTGATGACTGTGTATTGATTCACATTGATATTTCAAACTTAAAGAACGGATGGGGCCTTGCATTCTAATCTCGCCCAGGGCCTCGCGATATGTTGCTACACCACTGTACCTAAGACTTTGTAACTTCTCAAATTAGTTTCATTATTATGTCAAACCAACTACCACATATTTTTCAAATTTGTTTCGAAGGTCTTGAAATAGGTTTGTGTGTCTTGTTCATTTTATGTCACTTATCTGGTCTTGAAATCTTAAATCCTCTGTCGGTTTCATTTTTACGTTGTTTGTTGAAATGTGTAAATAGCATTGCCTGCTATTTGCACCCGTATAAAGATACAAGCTAACAACTATATTTTGCATCGTATTACTATCAATGTCTTTTATAATGCAAATTCTGATTTCATGTTCCATTTTATGGACCATCGTGCCTTAGTGTTCAGGGGGGAAGGGAATCTTGAGTCGAATATTGAATTGACAAAATTACACCACAGAGAAAATATGTTTGATTGATTGATTGATTGGTTCATTTATTTGGTCAATTTATGCACAATAAGGCTAATCGGGACTGGATCTATAGTTTAAAGTGGGATCCGAACCACCATGTGCCCCACCGGGTATCGAACCCGGGACCCCTTGATTAGAAGGCGACGACACTACCACTAAGCTATATATACCCCCCCCCCAAAAGTATAATGTAGAAGAACCACCAGTCACACAAAGTTCCAAAATATTTACCATGGAACTTTTTGCGAAACTTGGTTCGTACTCCTTTACAGGTGTCAGCAGTGGCGGCGATTAGGGGCGGGGCCGAGAGGGTGCAGTTGCCCCCCACCCACTTTTTGCCACTTTTGCATCACTCTAACCTCATGTACCAAGGTAAATTAAACTGTCATTGCCTCCCCCCCCCACATTTGCACCTTGGCCCCCTAGTTTTGGAACCCAATCGCCGCCACTGGGTGTGAGAGATACAAATGTTTTCTACCAAGGAATAAATGTCTCCAATTTCAAATTGATAAAAGTGATGAACATTTTAAGTGCTCCTTGACGAGTTTAGAATCTAAAAGTTAGCAACGGTGACTGCGTGACTCATGTAACTGGAGACGGTGCAAAACCGGAATGAGCGTTCGCTGAAGATAAGCGAGCTTGTCTTGCAAGGCCTTCCAGTTACCCGTGGGCTTTCGATGCTTGACGGGTCAAACTCCAGGTTTACAGTTTTACTCGCCCGCTCGCCAGCCAGGCGGGCCTAGTAAGCGATTCTGGCCGATGTGCAGCTCTCTAATTACATGTAAATCACCAGCATGTTTTTCTCAAAATGTTATTTTTATCATCTGTGCATTTGCAGCCACATCAGACCCAATCTTCGACACCCTTGCTTCGAGCAAGCACTGCTTGCTTTGAGTTTGAGTTTGAATTTAAAATTTTGGGTGCGTCAGCACTAAGGCCATTTTGAACCTGTCACACTATACGGGGTCCAGCCCCTTACCATAACTAAAATATCAAAACTGTAATGTCGTGTTATAACTAAAAATCTTTAAAATTTTCTGACTGGTTAAAATCTGAGGCTGCAAAGAGGCACTCAGCACATATAGCGACAAAACAGAGGACAACACACAGAATTATACTGGCCATATGGCCAGTCGCCAGAGCCTCGTTAGTCTAAAGTCCAGGGTGTACTACGTGGAAGTGAGGTTGACAATTGGGTGTACTACGTGGAAGATCACCCCTTACACCCCAAGCACTGCTTGGTAAAAAAAAAACAAAAAAAAAACCATGGATTTTATATTAATCTAATATGCCAGTTCCTGTCTAGCAGCCTGTTCACTTCTAATATCAAGTAATGCCATAGTTATGTGGCGTCACTACATTTTTCTTTTATTGTTTACGGTCCTTCTATACAAATAAACTTATTCAAGCATAGCACTTACGTTTTAGAAAGCAAAAGAATTTTACATAATCGTCCGTGCGTAATTCCTTATTTAAATCCAGTTCCCCGCATAGCAGCGACGGCATATCCGCTGTTTTATTCTCAAGGACACTTAATCGGCTAGTCTTATTTAATGTGAACACAACGGAATCACACAATGGACAGCCAGTGCAGAAGTATTTAATGGTACAGTCCCCGACATATCTATAGGTTGTTCCCGGGTTCAAATCTCAGCGTTGGCATCGGCATCCTTTGTGAGTGTATCTTCGTCAATTTCATCATATCATCATTTATCCTCATCGTCGCGATTAGCCAATAGTGGGAAGAAAAGTGACGTAACAAAACTACAAATTACAAAAACTACTTCTGGGGGAATCCTTACAACGTAGAAGTGTCCGCGACTGCACCACAATACAAAATTCATTCCCAAGATGCATTTGTCTTTTTCTTATCAAGAAGGGACACCCACGTCAGGCTCAAACCCAGAAACTTAGGTAGCGAGGTCACAAGACTGCGACTGAAGCGGTGAAACTTATATACGATAACAAAATATTATTTTACATGTTTCTCAAGCTATTAAGTATGGAAAAATATTCTATAACTACAAAAAATATATAATTCTAAATAATATATTTTATCTGATGATTGTATAACATCAAGTCATTGTATAGGAAGCAAAACTATCCCACATGTGACATTCTTCTATCATTTACTCAACATGTGAAAATCTTACTGTCAACATCACGAGAATTATCTCTGCACTTATGTTTCTCCATGAAATAATCTTGACACACACAACACAGAATGATAGCAAATAATTCAATAAAGAGTTTAGGAATAACTATTGGGTTATTCCACGCCGGAATAACACACTATTCAACCTTGAACCCCAGGATTTTTTAATGAAATTTATCAACAGAACGGTTATATTTTTAGTCAAATTTTATGATGCATTTTGAAAAGTGATTTTTTTGTAAGATTAATATAGTTAAAAAAATAACTAGTTTTAAGAGCTTGTTCTCATGACCCAAAATTATTTAACGTTCTAACTTTGCATGAACCACCCCATGTTTAAAACCGATTACCTACAAACAAGAGAGTCGTGGCGCTCTAGTCAGTATCGGTAGGGTGTCTGGTTTCCATGCGGGAGACACGTGTTCGATCGTACTATCCAAAGTGGAAATTTTCCCGATAATGTCCATGATCTGAAGCTCACACACCTTCTTATCAATGGACACCTGTGGGCAACCCTCGAGGGTAGGGTGACCAGACGTCCTTTTTTATCCGGACATGTCCTCCTTTTTTGGAAAGAGTATGGCATCGACCATAGAAAATGTGCTGCATAGAGAATGCTTCCACACATAACGATCATCATATCACTTGGGGTGCGTTAAGTATTCGAGCAGTGCTCACGTAGCATCTGGGAGCTGAACATGATCACTTTCCCGACTGAGTCATTAGTAGGGGGATGCGGGATCCAGAAAAGTCGGTTAAAAAATTCCCGTCCCGATCCAGACTTCAGGAAATGATTTCCAGACATTTCCAGCAGGCCCGTAGCTAGAGGGGGGCAGGGGGGCAACTGCCCCCCTGAGAGCCTGCTTTGCCCCCCTGTGAAAAATACAGAACACATTCCTACCTGGAATTCTCACTTATCTTTACAATTATATCCTGTATTACTCTAGCAACATATTATTAGGGTGTATGGGATTCCGTATAATGTATCAGGATTGGGAGGAAATATTCCCTTCCAGATTCAGACTTCGGGAAATGATTTTGCAATTTTCAGTATCTAGAATTGTTGCGACATTTTTAGTAGTCTTGTATTAGAGGTGCCTAATGTGTTCGGAAGTTTTTCTTGGGTGTGTTGCTATGAAGTTTGAACTGCTTAAATTTTTGTTTCCCAAGTCTACCTTTTGGTAATAGTGATTCATGTGGTAGAGAGAGGGAGTGGATATTTGATTTTTGTTACTTAGCATTGCTTTTCTGCCACATCTACCTAATCGTGACAATGAGTGATGACGTTAAATTGATCAAGAGACACTCGTAAACAGTGCCACAACCACAGGGGGCAGGGGGCATTGTCCCCCCCCCCCCGAACTTGGACGGAAGTCCATTCTAGGGGAAGCAAACATTGAAGTAAAAAAAAAACAAGACTAGGAGAATCTAAGAATAACAGGAGAATTGAATACTCATGATGGAATTAGTTTTCACGTGTTCCTTCCATTTTTTCCACACGGCCAAGGGCACTTGAAAGGGCACAGATGGGAAATTGTCCCCCCTCGATTTCAAATTTTATACAAATAAAAATACATTTCGTAAAATTTTCTTGCTCGCTTCGCTCGCAATCTTTACTATTCTTATAGTTCAAGTTCAGAGCCATAGCTATGGGCGGCGGGAGTGGCCCTGGGAGCCAAACAATCTATATGAAAAATAAAATAAATAAATAAAGAGAATGTCCGTAAAATTATTTGCGCCCTATTAAAACAATTACTTTCTATGAACTTAATATGAAATATTAATGATGACACTGTAATCCAAGAAATCATTGATCAATCAAGGGATTCCTATTTGATTGTTAGGTGTCAAAGACATGCATTTCAACAATAAAATAATACAATTCACACAATATTTTGTAAAATGGTTACCGTAACCAGTACGTAAACATTGTCTGTAGTGCTGCAAGAACCTCCCCTTTTAAGGAAGTAGAGTCCTTGCTGGACTAAGGGACCCATGTTTTAATGTTTTAGCAAGTACAAAAAAGTATTACAAATTTTTACACAATTCATCAAAATGTAGATAATATGTAACCATTATAATTTTATTAATTCGATTTTTCTTGTATAACACAACACAATGGTGTTGCTGGATTCTCGTTAGATTCCTTTGTGCGTAGAAATCTTGCATACTGGAAACTAGAGGGAACATTATGAAGCACGATTTATAAAGGGCTCCCTTAATCAGTTCTGCAGAGAGGCCCAAAGCTGTTGGTAGTATATATTAATTCATCTATTAACATTATCGACCTGTAAATATCAAGTAGATACAGTCCTTATTAGCTTATTTATGTTAAACTTTATATTCTTTGGCAATCTGGAAAGGTCATTATCGAAGTATTTTGCTATTTGATGTTGCTCGAAGTTTGTTTTTTTTTGTTCATTGGAGTTTCAAGATATCATCCCTTTTCTGTTACT
Organism: Lepisma saccharinum; assembly: GCF_977018435.1. Lineage (NCBI taxonomy): Eukaryota > Metazoa > Arthropoda > Insecta > Zygentoma > Lepismatidae > Lepisma > Lepisma saccharinum. Next base: position 136,583,845 of record NC_139230.1, read on the forward strand.
TATCTCTTTTGGGGGAGGGGGGCAAGTGCATCTTTGTATCCTGCTATATCTGCTAATGCGAGACAATATATTAAAAATTTGCCCCCACTAGGATTGACATCGCCCCCCCTACAAAGAATTCCTGGCTACGGGCTTGATTTCCAGATCCCGAGCAGTTCGGAACTTCCAAATGGTCATATTTACGTTTATGAAATAACGAAGCGAAAGTGTAAATTCATCAATGATTTTGCAAAACAAACATCCAGCTTTTAGAGGATGGAAGAAACGAATATGAGGTAAAGTGTAAGGTGGCTGTCACTTTCCCCTCCTGTTGAAAGAGTGCAAAAATGTTCGTGGCATTAAAATCATATTTTCTGACACAATCTAAACTACCTAAAATTTAAGTTCTGTTTTTGGAAATAAGTTAAAGCGAAGCTTACTTGTCACATTTGCATTCAATTATGGTGATATTGCATTCTAATATCCAAGAATTGTAACAAGAGTAAAATTCTGTGCTTCAAACTATAGCTATTCTTAATTATGATTGTCCTGTGCTAAATAATACGATTAGGAGATTGCTTTCGTTGCTTAAAGGTAATAGGAAATTATTTTAAAAAATCATCAGATTTATATTGATTAAATTATGAGTAGGGACGTGCAGTTTTCATTTTAACGATAACATCGAATACTTGAAGAAAGCACAATAAAGTGTCTAAAATGGATTTGGGTAAATTAAGGAGGCAAGTTTTCGGTGTTTCGGAATCGCGAAATAACTCGAATTATGCCATTTTTCAGAATAACATCGAATTTTGCACTTCAACACGAAAAACGTCGCGAAATATGCAATATAAAATAGGGATAACACTCCTTTTGTTCAAAAAGAACTACCTGAAGTGCTATTTGATCTGTCGTTTCTAGTCTAGCTGGTGAAATTTTGATTAAATCGAAATTCTCACACTTCATTATTGCAGTTTGGCGCAGATATGACTGACAGTAGGCTATTTAACCTCTTACTGAAATAGAATTTGCTCGGGGCGGGGGATCTTCCCAGAAGGGAAATTGATTAGGAACGGGAAAATTTTCAGGGAGAAGCAGCTTTTGTGTTTCGGGGGAGGGGGAGAGGTTGTGTATGGCATTGTTGGAGAAAGTTATATGTATGACTATTTTCAAAGATTTGGGTGATATCATTCAATAAACATTTCATATTTACTGGCTGATGGGACGAAATAGTTTTCCAAATGGAAGAAATTTGGTAATTCCTAGCAAAGGTAAGTTTAAATTTTGTCATTAAAACTAAAATTTGCCTCAATTTTCCAGAACTAAAGCATTGTGGAAATCTTAATCATAGAAGGAACAGTAAATATCCATGTAAAAATAACCGATTTTATATTAATAACACCGAATTTTGCCCTAAACCGCGAAAAATAATACCGAATTGCAGTAAAAAATAACATCCAAATTCAGTTGAAAATAAAACGAAAACTTCACGTCCCTAATTATGAGTAATGGCAAATGAGTTGCCATTTTTTGCGGTGTCCTCTTTTTTATGACTTTGTCCTCCTTTTTCACCATGCTCTGTCCTCTTTTTTACATGTATGTGCCTGGTCACCCTACTCGAGGGTAAAGACGCGCAGAGATCATTCATCACACCACTCAACCATAACCAAGGTCGAGAATGTGTGAAGCCCTAAATCCACACCTTTTATGCGCCTTCGTGACACGGTGCAATGTACGACTACACACACTTATTTTATAAAATTATATGATTCAGTAACTAACGCAGAATGAGATTTCTGCAGAACATATGCAGAGTTGTCAATTCCAGAGCAAGAATTCGAAAAAAGGTACTTAATTTTCTGTAAGAGAAATAAAGTGAAACGTATGCGTGCGTGCAATAAAAGAAGGCAAGAAAGAAAGAGGACAATAAATAGTTTTAGATTTAAATAATCACATTTGGATTTAATTTATTCCAAAGCGGGTATTTAGGTTTGGTTGTCTGTTAAGAGAATGACGCTAAATAAAAATATTATAACTAAACAAAAGAGTAAGAGTTCTCAGTACCAAATCTAATGCATGTGTTACGATCACATTCAATCGTTCTCCCCGTCAGAGTGATCCAAATGTTTGACGGATGCTTTTCACCAAACTTCTTATACGTTACGGAAAAATCTATTATTATTATTATTATTATTATTATTATTTGATGTCGATGTAGGAGCCATTGTAGGGGGCTCAATGTGGAATTGGTTTGGAGGTACACATATATCGGTTGGCGTCTTCTCACGTAGGCTATAAAATTTATGACTCTTTGACGTTAATAGAGGTTCCATGGCAGAGGTCATATAGCAAGCCACCACTCAGTCGTTCATTTTGTAACAATACACTTTTTATAAGTTGCGGGCAAGACATTTAATATTTCTTAATTTTTCATAATCAAGATATAACCAACGATGTTTTAGTATGACGCAACAGCCCATTTTATTTAGGGTTGAAGCAATTCTACACTGTAAAAAAAAATACACTTCTTGTACACTTTTGGTACACTTTCTTGCATATAATATGCACAAGATGTGTACTGAAGGTGTTGCAAAAGTGTACTTAAAGTGTTCTAGATGTGTGCGACCCGAAATGACGAAATTTTGTACACTTGTTGCACACTTTGGGGACACATTCAAAGTTGTGTGCACTTCTTCAACGCTTTCTGTACACTTTTGTTTAAAGTAAGTGTACACTTCTTGTACACTTTTGTAGCACATGATTTCATTTTGTGTTGTTGGTCATATCGATTGTTATTTTATACTTTTTTGACAAATGAATATCTTATGAACATAAATCAATTTCATTATATAAAGCAGTAACACACTTGAAAGCAAGCAACATTAAACAATAACAAAATATAACTATTTTTTTCCTGGAACACATGGAAATCGCATTGCATCATGAAACTATCAATACTTTATTGTTTAATGTACCAATTTGATAATTGGATAAATCTCATTAAAATTGAAGAAGGATAAAGTTGAATGTTCCGAGGAAATTAATAGATTTTCTTAAACCGAACTATTCATCTTTAAAGCACACCAAAACAGATCGTTAACTTCGGGGGGCTGGTTGTTCCTACACCGGCCGCTAGATGGTTCTGTCAAAATATGTACAAGAAACATAAGTTTTTGTACAACAAGTAATGATACGTTCGATTGTAATCATAGTGAAAAATTGTGCTTTAACACTCTTCGAAAAATATGTGAACATCTAAGATACAAATTAAAGAAGAAAATGTACTGCAGTGAATAAAAGTGAATCTCCCATGAGCAACCTTTTTGATTCTGGACTATATAAGTAGAAGGTACGTGTGTCGCAGAAAAACAAACACTCATCTCACAAAATTTAAGGTTCACAGTTGAAAGTTGTTGCTTTTTCCTCCTTCAATTGTCAAGTTAAATGTGAGTGAACTGTATTTTTATTCTAGAAACTAAGTATGAGTACTGAATTGCGATATATCACATGTGTGCAAGAAGTGTCGCTCAAGTATTTTCACAAGTGTTCCAAATGTGTAAAGTGTACCAGAAGTGATCAAAAGTAGTTTCTGCAGCACACTTCTTACACACTTTTGGGATACCTTTATATTGGAAGTACTTCTTGCACACTTCCTGTACACTTCTTTTGCTGCACTTTTTGTACACTTTTTAGCACTTCGTGTACACTATTGAAGCACTTCCTGTACACTTCTTGTGCACATTTAATGTGTACAAGAAGTGATCAAAAGTAGTTTCTAGGAAGTGTTCCAAAAGTGTGCAGAAAGTGTATTTTTTTTTACAGTGTAGACTTCATATCGGGGATCGAACCAGGGATCGTTTTCAATAAAAGTGAGAGAGTTAACCATTAGTAACCTGAAGGCAGAATGGCTAAAGATAAAATTTTCACCCGGACGAAGTGGATTTTTGGCGGCCTAGCCTGCCGTCCTACTTTGCACCACCCCTAAACAAAAATATGACCATGTTATGGTTTTAACGAAGGAAAATAATAGCCTTAATTTTAAAATACCTCAAAGAATACGTTTATTGTAGGTATGTATTTATTTAATGCCTACATAATGATATCAAAATAACAATGATCTCTTAGCTTAAATTTCTACATAATTTTGCAGTATTCTTATTATATTATGCAATAGTAACTTGAGTTAATTTTTGTCTACACAAATCCAACTCTTTTAAAATAAATAGCCTCGTTTATATTCAGAAATATAGTTTTGGAGCTATTTAAGGAGGGGCGCCCTGGTTTAGCACCCTGGGCAGCCGCCCAGGTTACCCGGCCCTTAAGCCTCCCCTGCCTGAAGGTTTATCGCAACAGGAACAATAACTTTTCCAGTTGTTCCTATTGCAGGCAGGCTCAATCAAATTTTGATCGTCCTTGCTAATTTTTTTCAGGTCAGTCTCAACATAGTCCCACCATATTTACCTTGGCAAGGTTTCCCAATAATAGATTTCCCACAAGGATTCTGTAAATTTTTCTGTTCTTCCAAGCGTACTCATCGAGGTCGTCTTGTTACTTACACCATTTTGAAGGGCTTACATATTCGAGTTCTGCACCCCGAGGTAGATGATGAAAACGCGGTCAGGAGCTTTGATTCCACCACGTAGAGTTAATATCAACGTTTCTTGATATATTGTAAAATTCCTCCTCACAGTTTTGCTATACTGTTATTATCAACGAACACGTTCCAGTAGTCCTAGTGCCCCGGTTCACAGCCCTCATTTGGGGCTCGAATCATCATGTGGGGCTCAGTGTTGCCAACTCACCCCACGAAAATTTCACCAACTGATATTTTGAAGCTTTTTGGGGGGAGTTGGCAACCTCACACAAGCAGTGTTACCAACTCGGCGTAGCTTTTTGGGTGTTAACCCCAGTGTTTCTCGGCGTAGCCTTTCACGGTGTATAATTTTTTAGTTTTTTGAGGGGGTTTTGCCAACCCATCCGAAGATTCCACTATATCTTTCACTGGCTAAGCTAACCTACAAATAGTGGCAGTACTGACGAGGCTCGAATTATTATTTGAGGCTCGAATTATTATTTGACGCTCGAATTATTATTTGAGGCTCGAAACGAATCGCTAAATATAAAATAAAATAACAATGCCTATGAACCTGTTTGGCTTCAGGAAGCAGGCTATGGAGGCATTCGCCCAAAGTGCACCGTCGCCACCTGCGAGCTTGGACCTGTTGCCCTCCCTATTATCTAAACTCAACGGTTTGTTGATTATACACTTGAATAGCATCCTGACCCAGTACGACGAGGATGTGGGCAAGACTTTCTACATATTCAACAACAACTTGAATTATTACCAGTTCCCCATCTCCGGCAAACTGCAGTTTGATATGAATCCCGAGAATAAAGGAGAGGTTAAAATTTCTTCTGGCAGGAACATCTATCGCATCAAACACGATAGCATGAACAGTGCCACCACGTACGATGTATCTGCTGGCGATTGCCTGTATATAGAGCTCTTGGACGACTACGACAAACTCATTCCTCTTTTCATAGAAATGAAAATTAGCTATCCTATAATAAATAACAATGCCTAACGATATTTTTGGCCACACGAAACGCGACGACCATGGCGACGAGCTTCTTATGCTCGACGTCAGGGTTAAAAAGCTGCGAAGCGACCTGCAGGCCCTACAGTCCACACTCAACTCCAGCCTCCAGACCGAGATAGCCAGCTTGCAGTCTCAGTGCCTGGACCCTGTACTCAAGATTGATGCAGAGCTAAAATCGCTGCTGCAAAAATACACTGACCTTGCATCGATAGACAATCTCGACAAGCTGGCACTGAGTGTGGGCAATCTGCAGAACGAACTTCTGAAGCTGCAACAAACGCAAACCTCAGACGTCGAACAGCTGAAACAACGCTTGCAGGACCAAACAAGCAACATCCAGACCGAACTGCAAACTATCATCCAGAGCATTAAAACACAAGACGACTACGATCGCGTGAACGCTAGTATTGCTAAATTGCGCGAACAGTTTCAATCTTTCGAAATCCCTACGTTGGAAAGCATCAAGGCTGAGCTACAAACGGACGCTTTGCATGCGGCCATCAACGAAGTAAAAACTAAACTCCAAACGCTGGAGGATTTTATCGACAATTTACCGTCGTCTAGCGAACTGAGCGCCATTGCCCGTAGCGTGGCCAACATCAAACTCCAACTTGAAACCTACGAGGATTTTGGGAAGCTGCAAGGCACCATAACCCATATTGAGGATGCTCTTGCTGTTATTAGAAATGATCTGGCGAACGTTCACGATGAGCTGGAAACCAAACTGCCGGGCATCAGGGATACACTGGCCAACGTCCAACAGCAAATCGCCAAACTGGAAAATCTGAATGCAGAATCCGAGTTGTCTCATTTCCATCACTTGATCGACGACATACAGACTAAGTTGGAAACCCTGCAGCAATCTACCCCCACCCAGGATGACATAACGCAACTGCAAGAAGGCATACGTGCTGCTGCCGATGCGTCCGAGTTGGACGCGGTGAAAAAAGCTTTGGAATCGCTCCAAAACACGGTGGCCACCCTGCCTACCTCTCAGGAACTGAAAAGCGTGAAGAGAACTCTCAACCGAATACTCAAATCCGACGACATCAAAAACATCCAATCCGAAATTGAATCGATACGGGGGTCTGTCGCGACTTTACCTACCAACCAGAACATCACCGAGCTGCATGAATTGTTTGCGGAAATTAGAACCCAGGTCCACGACCTTGTAATACAGAGCTCCAAGTTGACGCTTGTAGAAAGCCTGCAGCAGATTATTGCCAGCGTGAAAGAGCAAATTGGGAGTATCGAGGCGAGTCAGGAATCGGCTATAGCCAATTTCAGCACCCAACTACATGACTTAAATGAAAAATTCAAGAGTCTTATTGTTGATGTGAAGATCAAACCAAACTACGACACTGTTGTTCATGCTATCGAGGAACACTTGGAATCGGTGAATGGCAGATTGGAGGATGTGGAGACCGAGGTTCGAACCAACGTAAACACTCTGAACGCCAGCATCGACAATCTCAAGTCTACGATTGTCATCGAACTGTACAGCATACCAAACAGAGAGTTCTCCTCCCCTTTCAATCCAGGTTACAAACTCTACATGTTGACTCCTGCAAAAGCCTATCATCAATTTTTCCTCGCTGGCACACTTCAGTTCGTCAAGGTTTCCTACTGGTCTTTGCCTCACGCAACCCACTACCCAATTATGACCGTGACGAACATTGGCGACGAGCCTAAAATAAGAGGAGTTGAGCTGGTCGATTTCACACACCCCGAAAGCCGCGAGACTGCCTATGCCGAAGATGCTACTCAAATTATCGACATAGAAATAGGTGACAAGCTGTATATAGAAAACCCAGCATTGTCTGCAGCCAGAAATCCCATCCAGGTTATATTCTTATTTTCGCGCCATGTCTAGGCAGGGTATCGTGAACGAGCTTCATAAACCTGCACGACGAAACTACAAACGACTGGCGGTGGTGACCAAAGGCGTGGCTGACCTTGTGGAAATGAGTAGCGGTAACCTAAAAAATTTACATAAAATCAACAAAGGATACAAGTATCTTCTTACTGTTATAGATACATTTTCAAAATTTGCGTGGGCTTTGCCCCTCAAGGCTAAAACAGGTGTGTGCGTAATGGAAGCATTCAAAACTATTTTCAATGAAAATGGCAGGCGACCTCGATTTCTTCAAACGGATAACGGAAAGGAATTTTACAACTCGATATTTCAACAGTTTGTTCAGAAACAAAATATTCAACATTACTCGACTTTCAGTCACATCAAAGCCAGCATAGTGGAACGTTTTAACCGTACTCTCAAAACACGCATGTGGAAACGATTCACGCTTCAAGGTAACCACAAGTGGGTCAATGTGCTTCCGGAACTCGTAAACGACTATAATCACAGTTTGCATAGCACGATACGCATGAAGCCTGCCGATGTCAGCAAGTCTGATGAGGTACAATTGATCTCTACTGTTTATTGCCCCAAGTACCGGCCCACTAACAAAAAACCGAAATTCAAAATTGGAGACCAAGTAAGAATTAGTAAATTTAAGCGCATGTTTGAAAAAGGTTTTACCAAAAACTGGAGTACGGAACTTTTCACTGTTGCTCGATTGTTACCCGGTAACCGTCACACGTATATAATAAAAGATAATCGCAACGAAATTTTGAAAGGGCGATTCTACGAGGAGGAACTCTCTAAAACAAAATACCCCAATACGTATCTTATCGAAAAAGTATTACGTAGAAAAGGTGACAAACTGTTGGTGAAATGGTTGGGACTCGAGGAAAAAAGTTGGATCGACGCAAACGAGGTGATTGTGTAACGGGTGCTTGGGATGTGGTGAGGCGACTGCCAGATTTTCCCCCGGAGCGTCAGGCTAGGAAAAACGGCGAACTGTTGCCGGACAACATTCGCTGCCTTATTGTCGGACCTTCAGGGTGTGGGAAAACAACTTTACTTATTGATAATTTTCTTCTTGCTCCCGACTGGTTAGATTGGAAGAACAGGCACTTGTATGTTTTTTCCAAAAGTTTGGAGCAAGCAAAATATCAACAGCTGACAAAACTGTACGAAGGGCTGAGCATAGCTACTTTTGCCTCCGAAGTAATGCCACTAGACTGCTGCCATGAAAATTCGGTGGTGGTCTTCGACGATGTCATCCTGGAGAACCATAACGAAATTCGCAATTTTTTTACACAGGGGCGGCACAGAGGCATGGACTGCTTCTACCTTGCTCAGACTTTTTCTAAAATTCCCAAGCAGCTTCTCCGAGACAACGCTAATTTTATTTGCTTGTTTCGTCAAGACCACACCAATTTAAAACACGCCTACGATGATTATGTAGGCGGGGACATGAACTACAATCAGTTTTCCAAATTTTGCTCTTCATGCTGGAATCAAGATGATTTCGGATTCGCCACGATAGACATGACGAGGAAACCCAATGACGGAAAATACAGAAACAAAATAAACAACTTTCTAAACGTTGCGACGTTACAAGAAACGTCTTGACGTATTATAAATAACAAATAATGAAACGCAAACTCGCAGACGACAACTTGAAGCTGCGCGACTACCTGGCCAAACGCTTCAGGGGTTGGAAATCAGAGAATCGCGGAATTTACGAAGAGAAAAAGCGACAGGACCAACCTATTATTGATGCTATAAGTGGACTAGGTAAAGACATCAAAGATGTTACCGAGCAAAATAAAGATTTAATCAACGAGCTCGTGCCACTTGCTGCTCGAAATTATGCTGTGCCTACACCGATATCCAGTATTCACACTACCCCGTTCGAACTTGGAGCTGCACCTCTGAGACGTCAGGTTCTAGGCAGTACCTCTTCGGACAAGGTAGTTGAATTAGGTCCGTTGGCGAGAGATTACCTGAGCACCGGGAAATTTGAAAAGGACGAGGTGTTTGGATTGTACCCCTCTGTGGAACCTAACGAGGGTGTGGTATGGAAAATTGGAAAGTCAAAAGTTACGTTCGAAGGTGACGACGTGAAAATTAATTTGGGCGAGAAGAACAGCTGGACTAGGTATCCTGGCACTGTGGGCCTGTGGGAACTTATCACCAAAAAGCAACCTAAAGATTACACAGACGAGGATTACCAAAGTTACACAGAAATTTTAATCATAACGGATGCCCTGTACCAAAACAACGATGCAACACAGAATCGCGTAAAATCAAGCAGTGGAGAAAAATACAGGAACCTCATCAAGCCAATATGGAACCAAATTAAAACTGGCAGCGGTGTCAAACTCTACAATACCCTACCTAAAGAGTTTGTTTGGGTAGACGACGTAAGGAAGCTTGTAGATCGATTGCTGGTTATCGCAGGCGAAGAGAATGCAGGTAATCGCAACTTCCACAACGAGAAGGTGGGCATCATGGACATGATTAGCACCAAGCTTAGCAACTTCATTGTCAACGACAACAAAGGTATAGGTTACCTTATCAAAATCATCAACACCCTGCCTCCCAAATTCTGGAATGTGGCCGAGGGTCGAGGTCTCGTGAACGACATCATCAACAAGCTACCCTTCGAGATGCACCTACCAGGTTACCAATACTGCGGACCGGGTACCCAACTCGAACGGCGACTGGAGAGAGGAGACAAGGGGGTAAATCTGCTGGATGCTGCATGCAAGGATCACGACATTGCTTACAACACATATACGAATTTAGATGCGCGTCACGATGCTGATAGAAAATTGGAGCATGTCGCGTTCGGGAGACTCGTCAGCAGAGACGCCTCGCTGGGTGAACGGGTTGCAGCATTGGGCACGACCATTGCCATGAATACAAAACGAAAATTGGGGTGGGGGCTGTAATTAAATAACATACAGTAAAAAAAATATCTACGCAACTTACCAACAGAAGTGTTATACAAAATATTTATATTTACCTTCGACGATAGTCACGAGGCTTATTGATTTAGTTAAAATAACACCACAATTTCGCTTGCCCTGTGAAATGCTACTTCTGGATCATCTGAGAAAAATAAGCGGTGTAAAATCTTCTTCTTCTCCCTATGCTTTTTTTTTTCGGGCTGCTGATGAAAAATTGGCTGATAAGATGGACGAACTTCACGAGTGGAGACAGGGGAGGAGACGATATACAGACGACTGGTATGCTTCAAATGCTGAAACCAGCAGGATCATCGATCACCTCATCGCATTAGGCAATGCCGAAATTTTTTTCTATAAATAACACACTGTAAAAAAATCTACGAGACCAAAAAAATATTTCTTCGATATGGGTGAAAAAATTAGTGACGTCCAGGCATTAAAACAAATGCTAAATTTGTCAGTCGAATATATAAAAATTCAGGAATTGGAAGTGGACAAACCTTACGCAATAACTTCCGGTTCAATTGTTGCAACCCAGTTTGGTCCCAAAGTACGTCTGTTGCTCAACGGACAATACAGCCTATTTTTACCAGATCGATACGCTAGCATGTTATCCGACGAGAAGCTATCCATTTTAATCGAGAACACAACTCGAATCGTGTACAAGGGGACAAAAGAACTTCTTGGTAAGAAAACAAAGCACATAATCGAATTTGTTTAATAGCTGCAAAGTATATATAAATAACATACCGTAAAAAAATTACACGGGAGGGAAAACAAAAAATCTCTGAACATATATAAAATAACATACCGTAAAAAAAAAAAAATACATTATGAAGCCCAAGGGCGTCGTGTACCAGATACCATATTCGAATCTGAAAACGCTGGGTGCCCTCAATGGGTTACTCACCAAGAAACAACGCGAGAAGAAACGTTCATGCTTGTCTAAAGGACACGGAATGAAATTGCTGCTCAGCACTCCGCAATTGAAAAAGTTGCAGCATTCGCGGAAGCAGCAGAAGATTGGAGGTTTCATATTCAGCATTCCGGCCATCTTGGCAGCTTTGGGTGCAGTGGGCAGCTTGGCAGGAGGCAGTGCTGCCATTGCCAAAACCGTCATCGATGCAAAAAAGAACAAGGCCGAGCTGGAAGAACAGAAACGTCACAACCTGGCTATGGAGAAGAAGGGGAAAGGTGTGACCAAAAAGCGAAAAAACAACCTCGATGCTTTGAAGAAATATAAAAAAAAGAAGAAGCCCTGTCCAACTTCGATATTGAATCTCTGATCGAACCGTTGGGAATAAGGAACTTTAGAGGTGTTTTCATGTCCGATTCTCTACCCTCTGCTGTGAAGAAAAAGGAGTATGGCGTGGTCAACCTGGACAGTTACAAAAATCCTGGTACACATTGGATATGCTACCTCAAAATTGACGATGACAATGCATTTGTTTTCGATTCGTTCGGTGGCACACCGCCTGCCAGGTTGGTGAAGTATCTCAGTGTTGCCAACCTCTACTACAATGACAAACGCATCCAGGGTTTCACCGATGTTAACTGCGGCCACCTATGCCTTTCCGTTCTCGCATACATGTCTAAAATAAATAACCCCTCAGTGGAGCATTTTCAGAAAGCATTGTGGTACCTAAAACACCATGGGAGTGTTCCATCTCACCAGCGAGACTTCGGTCTTGAAACTCGCGTTGCATGACGACATCATCTATCCTAAATCTATTGCTCTTCGTGCATTCTACAGCATGTACCTGATACCCAATGTCACGGAGCACAATAACAAAATTACTGTTGGAAATGAAAAAATAGTTATCACGCCAGGACAGTACAATCTGTCTACCTTGCAAGCCCAATTGCCAAGAAATATACTGCTATCTCAAAATTCTGTAACTCACAGAGTTGAAATTGTGTCTGCTACGGAAACAGTAGACCTAGGCACTGTTGGAGAGCTTCTGGGATTCGAGAACAACACAAAGCTCGAACCTGGCATCAAGCACATCGGTGCCAACATTCCTAAATTTCTAGCCATCGAGACTCTGAACATACATTGCAACGTGGCAGAAGGCATGATCACCAAATCCTCGGATGGTATCCCAGGCAGCCACAAGCAGACAGGTATCATCGCTACGTTCAAACCAAACTCTGAATTCATGGAACCGATTATATACACACCCTCACCACCGATATACTTCCCCATATCTCGTAATCGCATAGACAACATAGAATTGGCAGTGACAAACGAAAAAAATGAGGTGGTGAATTTTGCCGGAGCTACTACCACCGCCGTCGTGGAGATTAACGTATAATAAATAACAATCATGGAGCAAATCGAAAGTTACGAGTTGCAGTCCTTCCCACCCAATCGTCGCACGTTCGCCAATTTGAACGAGCCGAACAGGGAGATCGAATACGATGTGGACGTTGGGGATGGGTTCATTCACCCTCACAGAGCTGATTTGTATATCAAGTTTGATGTGGTGAAGAGAGACAACGGGGAAGCATTTAATGCCAATGCAAATTTAAAACTTGTGGACAATTTTGTACCACATCTGTTCTCGCAAGTGGAAGTTAGAAAGCATGGCACCGTCATCGATAGGGTTGACTACCCCGGGATTACTTCTACAGCTGTGGGAACACTGAAGCTCTCCAAGACCGATGCAGCATACTACCAAGCAGGAGGATTCGAAGCCGGGGCCAAAATATCGACAACAAGTCACACAGTACTGTTTCCCATGCGTCTGCTGCCGGGATTCTTCTCCGACTACACAGAGATTATGTGGAAGGGTGGCTTGCGGGTTACTTTTCGCAGAAGCGCCAACGACAACAATGTGCTGATGCGTTACAGCACCTTGGGTGCAGACGGTGCGGCACTTGCCAACACACTACCCGACGCAGCCAAGTGCGTCATCCAGTTCATGGAGCTGCGCATGCCTGTGGTGGAATACGAATCTAACTACGGTCTCAAGTACAAAGCCGACATTTTGAAGAACCCCCAAGTACCCATCCAATTTTACGGTTACCAGTGTGTGCAGAAACCTGCTTCCGGCAGCCATTTTGAATTTGATGTTACTACGCAGTTCAACAGCATCCGGTACGATATGCCTGAGTTTACGGTTGTGCTCTTCCAGACGGGGAAAGATAATAACCAAGAGAAAGATTCTAGCCAGTTTGATAATTGCAAAATTAAAAATGTTTACCTCAAAAATGGCAGGAATGAAGTTTTTCCACGCGAGAATTATAACTTAAACATTACGAACAACGATTACCTGAAACTTTACGAGGCGTACACAGCTTACAAGAGAGTGACCTCCGGCAATGTGGACGTGTACTACAACCCCAACGAGTTCATAGCTCGCAGACCCATGTTTGTCATCAACACATCTAAAAGAAAACAGGTGGTTGTTAACGATCGTACCAACATCAAGATTGTATGCGAGTTCCACGACGCCTTGCCTGCAGATACTCTGTGCAGTGTCATTCTTATTGCAGAGAAAACATTTGTGTATGACGTCAAGAATGAAAGAGTAACTGAACAGTTTTAGATACAAAAAAAAATTAAAAAAAAATAGCACACAATAAGAAATGTGGAATTTTATATACACAAGTACAAACTACAATAAGCAGTTTCCCAGAAGTTTAATTTTGCTGTGCCATGCATGCATGTAATCGAGGAAGTGGAAGTAAATTAAAATTGTTTTTTTTTTTCATTTTGCATTGCCTATTACTCTTTGTTACACTCTGGGCAGGCCTTACTAGTCTGGAGGCGATAGTGGCCCCACGGAAGTGTATGGACCCCACATTCAAGAATACACCTCTTGTCGTCGTGTGCATCCAGAGCAACTTTCCTGACAATATTAGTTGTAAGCACATGATCGACGCTTTGGATACGATGCTCTTTTTGTAGAATGGGCGATTTTGTTCTGAGGCACTCGAGGTAATCCTCAAACTTGAGGTGCTCCCGAACCACTTGCCTGCTTACACCTTTTGCCTTTTTTGTTATAGAACCCTCAGCCCGGATCGCATAGGCTTTGGCACGAAGTCCAGCAAAGTCCACAATCACATCCCCGTCTTTCTCGTCCTTGAGTTTGCCGGGTATTTTTTTGTTCCGGGGTAGAATTCCATACCGGTTTAGCTGGGGATAGCCCGATGTGTCGAAGAGCTTGACAAGAGCTGGAACTTTGGCTATATCACCATACGCATCGTCCGTGTGAACATGGTACACCAAGCTGTCTGTGTCTGTGTAGAGGAGCGAGATATTGTGGTTGTAGTGTGCACGTAGTATGTCGTAATATGTCTCGAACATGCACAACTTGCTCAGATCCAAAACTGCAGCTCCCACATAGATGGGCTTGTTGAGTAGCACCTCGCCCCGGTTCATGTGAATCAGAGACATCTGTTCGTTGTAAATTGTTCGAGATCTGAACAGCGAGCTTGCAACAAGTCGACGACACTGTGTTTTCTTCGTCACCAACCTCACATCAACGCGATTTCGCACATTCTCCATGGTCTTCCCAAATACCGCATTGTTCATGAGCTTGAAGAAATCCTTATCAAGCTCGGACTTGGCTTTGGTGCGATGTGTGGTGTTCAGGTCGATGTACGGCTTCAACCATGGAGACTGCCTGAACAAGAGCACGTGGTAAACTGCTTTGACCGAGACCCCTTGCTGCATTAACCACTGGAGATTCCGGTAGTGTAGCACATAACGCTTTTTGGGCTCCAAGTCCATGACGAGCTTCGGTTGATCCGAGCCAGGTGGACACTTGAACTCGGGTGCAGGGGGAAGATCGCAGAACAAATCCTGCAGATTCTCGGGGAAGTCAAGGTCCACCTCGGCAAAAAAACCCATGTTCCGAATCGTCGAAGCTTTCGACGTCAAATTTGGAAGCATCAGCCCACTCGAACCCTCTAAAGGGGAGTGGCTGCATCATGGAGTGCCCGTAAAGATTATTCACGTCAGTGTACATGATGTAGCTTGATGGTTGGGAGGGGTCGTAACCAGTAGCCATGTGGTGATTGTTGGCGTGTGCGAAGCGTTGCGACACTTGGACCATGCCGCCCCGGATAGCTCTCTCGATGAAAAGCATGATATCAACATCGAAGATAAGTGAAAGTTTAACTTTAGTCAGCAGAAGCATGGCCGACCATGCCAGTCCAGGAAGGCTGTAAAAATATACAGGGTCCAGGTTGTAAATGTTTATCGCAGTCGCCCGAAACGCCTGGAACACATCGGCAAGAAGCGTCACATCAAGCTTCAGGTATGCATCGTGGTAATCACCGAAAGTTCGGCAACCCAACTCGACCCACATAGACTGAGCATGCTTGTACTCCTCGTCGGTAATACCTGAACCTCTCAGCTGGCTGTAGAACTTATCCTGGGGAGGCAGCAACTCTTCTTCGAACTTGGAAGGGTCTGTGACGTATTCATAGGGGTAGACCCCTTTACGTCTGATGAGTGTGACATCTAAGTTCGGGAAACTTGATGTGGTAATGGCTAGTTGGTCGTCTCTGAGCTTCCCAGCAAGAGCATCCAGACTTGCCTGGAGAAACCTTAGAGAGTCGAGGAACCGAAGCTCGATGCTGCTGCTTGAGTCGGGGATCGGCACCCACTTGCTGACGCTAATATAACGCTCCTCGTTTTGTGCCAGGACATTGATTCTTGCATTGTCGTACCCTAGATGTGTGACCAAGTGATGGAAATCATATCCCGAGCCATTGTGAAAAAAGACCGGTATGAAGCGCGGGTCCCTGGCTCTCAAGTTACACCTGTTGCACCACGGGCCAATGTAGCTTCCGGTCCCATAATGGTCATGGTGGTGGACCTTTTTGTTATCGTCATTGAAGACTGAGTTGCAAACAGGACAATTTAGAGCTATTTCGTGCTGATGCTTGTCTTCCGGAGACAGAGGCAGCATGGGCTTGGGGGCCAACAGCACCTTCCCTATTTTGATGGCTTCCTGTTGCATTCTCTTCAGGAAGTGTTTGACTGGGTCGGGACCGCGATACACATAGGGCTCGGAGGCAATATGGTCTCGCCACACCACAACATAGGAGTAACTCGAGGCCTCGTGGATTTGGAAAGGAATGGTAGAGGATGTTTCGGGGTTGGGCTCGCAGTTAGACAGAGGTTGAAGAAAGGCCTCGAAGTCTGCTACAATAAAGGCAGGATGCTTCACCATAGCACTGTGCATTCGAAAGCACTCTACTGCACCAGGTTCGGGCAGGATAGTTCGTGCAGGCTTGTTGGTACCACAGTAGAGCATGTGGCGAGCTAGCTTCTCAGCAGCAATGTTGGGTCCTCTGATGCGCCGGTAATCCTGCTGTGCTCGATTATGAAATGTAGACAAGCACCTGCGACACACCTCGACGTGGTGACTATCACTGCTCCGTTGGCTCGAAACAAGCCGAGAGAGGGAACGGATAAGGGTGTAATGGTGATGGGTTTCGTCCTTGATGAGCAGGAGGTTGATTTCTTGTGCCTCGTTGTTGTTGCTCACGTTGCTCACCCGGATGGGGTGGACCTCATTTTTGTTCTCGGTGAGACCGTAAACATTGATGGCTAATTGCAGGCCCAACAAGTCACGAGCACGAACCTCAAACTTGCGAATATGCGAGACTTCTACAGGGTAGGCAATCCCGGCCATTGCATCCTCCAGTTCCGACTCATACTGCTTGTAGTGGTTAACACGGTACGAGTGGTTTTCCCAAGGTATAGGGTGCAATGCTGCCAGCACCGACCAGAGGAAGCATTTGGTGTCTTTGTTCTGAATATTGACAACAGCTTTCCTTGCTTCAACCTCGGGCGGCAGGGCAATATAGCTAGACCCTGCCAGTGGCAGGAACTTGTTAAGTGTCAGACAAAGTTCGTGGGGGTCGCCACACAGCGAACCGCCCGAGCCTTCAGCCTGATGCTCCTCGTGCTTTGCCACAAGCTCCTCGACAAACTTGTCGTAGATGCTGTCGAGGTCAGTGACATCTGCCTGATGCAGTATTTTTGCTTTTGTGGCATGGAAGAATTTATATATTTCATCAGACGGTTTCTTATACTTGCAGCATAGCACAGCATAGAATTTAGTGGAGTGTGTGGCCAATGCATCGTTGAGGATGGATATTATCTTACCTCGCTCGCTCCCCAGAAAACTGCGCATATCACAGAAGCTGTTTGATGTTATGTCAAAATCTTCTAATAAATGCTCAAACGCAAACCGGTCTGCTTTCTTCGCCAGCTTGACGCGTTTGGCAGGTGGCAATGCATCGAGGAAGGTTACTTCTACCTTTCGCTTGGAAGGTTGCGGTAGAGATGTTCCAGTGCTCTTGCAAGTAAGCTGGTGTCGCTTGAAGTTGGCAATAGAAATATTTTTTCCACACTTAGAGCACAGTTTGGTTGCACATATTCGCTTTTCCGGCACACAAGTACGACAGTGTCTTTGAAAATGTTTACTTGACACAGCAGTTTGGCACGTAGGGCAATTTTTTACAGAACGCATAATGCAGAGATTTTTTGGGGGTATGTTATTTAATATCCAATGGTGTGCAATGCAAAATATAATTGTTAACTTTTTTTTAAAAAAAAATCTATTTTTAAATATTCTCTATGACCTTACTTGGGTTTCTCCGCCAAATTATATACTTCTAGTCTTCTATACAATACAATATACGTACAATATTGCTAAGAGTATCATATTTGAGCAGGTCGTTTGTCGCCTAAACACTACAGCTCACAGGTTGGTAAAATTTCACATCAAAGCAGATAATATGCTTAAGTCTTATTTATATGTAATTTTCACGGGCGTACAATATTGTTAACTTTCATGCGGGCGCACCTTTTTTAAACACTAGTGGGCGCGGGACGGTAATCTACCGCCACCTTGTTTTCACGTATTTTACCGGTTATATCTCACCATAAACCTTTGTAATCGGGGATATTTTTAATAGAATCGTGAACACACACATTTAACCATGAAAACATTTATTAAAACTTGATCAATATATAAAATAAAGTGCAATATTCATTGAGGTTTTTAAACTCTCTCACAACACACAATTTATTTTATCTTACAGCAGGAACTAAAAATATCACTCAGTTTTTTAAGTATTTAGGTAACAAAAGTATTCAACATTGAAAGAAAGTAGTTATTCGTCTCACTAATTTAATCAAGTAACATAATGTTGTACTAGGTATAACAAAATAGAAAAGCATTCATTACACAATCAATAGTAGATGCATATCTCCATGAATTATAAAAAAGGAACAAAAAAACAGTCACATAAAAGTAGCGTTATTATAATTTTGTACTAAGTACATCAAAATAAGTAAAATATTGCACTATTCACTATCTGATTTGGATGAATCATTACTTCCACTGAAAAAGTGGAAAAAATAAACACACTTTTTCTAATATGGGAAGAAACATAATTTTACCTACTGTAAGTATATTTGGTATGAAAGGGACTACCTACAATAATTATTGGGTAGGTGGGTTCTAACTACTATACTGTCATTATTTTGTTATAATGAATAATTGGTAATGCTTGGGAGAGAGTCATATAATAAATGAATAATAAAGAAGATGAAAATTATGAGAGAAAAACATGAAATTGACGATAGAACAAATGTAATTTTGGTAAAAAACTCTTGGTGATAGCACATAATAATTGTGATCCTGTTGGGTCCTAGTATGGTGCAAAGCACTGTAAAACTATAGTTTATTATTGCTTATACTCGTACATGGAATAAAACAAAAAAAAGCGAAATTGAATACTCACATTTTTTTCGAAAGGTCGGAGAAATTGTCCTAGTACCGGGCGCACGGCGGTAGATTACCGACTACCTCACCCTTCCACCTTTTGATGATGACTGGCACGCGCGATATGGCGATCCGACAAGTGACTTCAGTGCCATATTGCGTAATATAGAGTAAATAGAGAATACAAATACCTCCCGCGCTTCGGGACACTCGTAGGTTGTAGATATTTCTGTTTTTGTACCGTGGGCGGTAAACTACCGCCTACGCACCCGCATGAAGGTTAAGAGCGTCAGTTTCCGTAGAGCTCTCTTTTTCCATCTTCCCTCTCTACAGTGAAGCTGTAGAAGACGCAATTAGCTAACCTAGCATACAATATACTTTCCTAATTAACCCATCCGCTTACCTAGTTGTCCAATCGGCGGCTTCCCGACTTTCATCACGTAGTTCTTTTTTCATTCAATAGATGGCAGAGGTTGTATGATCTTTCAAATCTATGACGCATATGTTTGCGCTGCCAAGTTTTTCATACCATTTCAAGTGTGTTTTGTTCAGTAATTTCTCATGTAAACAAACCTTCATTTGTTACGTCTTGCAAACATGTTGCATAAAAATGTTGTAAAAGATTCTGCGATTGAAAAGTTGCTTTTCGATAGCCATGAAGAGGAAAATATGGATTTTGGAAGTAGAGGTGAACACAGGGGTTTATTTTGTGTTAGTGAAACTGAAAAATATAGTGAAAATGAGGAAGAGGTGGCTGTGGCAGGAAAAATATAAAAAGTTGAGGAATAGAAATAGAATGCAAAGGTGTGTGTCTGATCAAATTTATTAGGTGAGTTTCTAATTATCTTTCAAGTAAACTGCATATGTGCAAACTTATTACTGTACTTCCACTTCAATATATAAAATTGCTTGAATAGTTTTCACAATATTTCACATCTTGTCTTGCTGTGCGAGAGATAGCCAAATTTAAATAGTATTTCATGGCAAAAAAATTGTTATTTAAATAGTATGCGAATAGGTTAATATGGATATTGTCACACATTTCTCTTATTTTATACTGTTGTAAATAGAAAAGATTATGTACGGTAAATGTTTTGTACATTATAGGGGGGGGAAAAATGCAAAATATCCCCCAATTTTAAATCGATCCACCTCTGAATCGATTTTTTACATATTCTCACGCCGGCCATATGTTGTTCTATTTTGCTTCTTTTACTTGCTTTGCTTAATTAACTCTCGCTAATTAGCATTTTTTTGGAAGAAGTCAACTAGAACAACATATGGCGGTATGAGAAATATGCAAATTAAAGAATATTTTAGTAATATAAGGGCCCTAGCAATTAGCTTCGTCGACTAAGAGTACTCTTTTAAACGTCTTCAGCTAGATCGTATTACTACGCGAGGACGTTTAAAATGTTTGGGTGTTGAAAAAGTTTGACCTACTTTTTATTTCTATTGTTTGCTAATACATGACGCTGATAGTACCTCCTCTCTCTCCCCCCTTTTCTCCTCTGCTGTATGACAAATAGCACAAACATAAAATTAAAATTTTGGAGAGCAAAACATAAAATTTGCATCCATCTGATATCGAACTAGAAACTTTATCTTTCGGGGAGTCAACATTATTTTTTACTCAGTCGTCATATATGAACACACGCAAACATTCACATGTGCTTTTATTTTGTGTTCGGTAAGTACAAGTATATTCTTACATAAATTATTGTTTAATTTAATAAATTGTAAACTCGGAGCCTGCTATACTAACACTCCCGTGTTTCATTATACAGCTCACAGGTTGAATTGAAAGTGAATGTTGCGTGCATACAGAAATAACACAGAAAAAAAAAGCGGATGGAAGTAATTTAAAATCAGTAGAGCAAGGTTAGTATTACGAGAACGTAAAAACACGTGCTTTCATTGTTGTCTGAATTCGCGGCAAACGTGGAGTTGGAGGGGAGAGCAGAGAGGCGCGACAGATGCACGCTTGGCAACCATATTCTTACTTTCACTTTGTACAGACAACATTTACTGATTAGACGATGTAAAACTCAGTGATACTTTAACAGTTTATCGATAATACTGAATGTAGAAAAATTGTAAATAATAAAGTAGCACGTTACATTTTTAATATAACTAGTAAATAGGTGGAAATCATTGTGATGTTTGTTTGGCGTCTGCCTTCTGCTTCCGTGCGGTGCGCCTGCGCCCCAGAGCGCTGTGGGTGAAGTTCGGGCTGACACCTGGCGAGAAAAATAACAACCGTACTACAAGGGGACATGTAGATTCGGACGACTGGGACGTGAGTTCGACGGCACGCGAGAACAACAGGAGAGAACGGTACGGAGCACTTGCCAATCCGGACACAGCCTAAGTTGTACAATTAGGTACAAGTATTGTACAATTAGGTACAAATTGTTGTACAATTATTTCCCCCAGTGTATTTTGTTTAATATTTTATTTCAAATTCACTGTCAGAAACTAGTGTTGCCAGTTCCTGGATGTAGGTTTACTCTGGGCCCGTTCCGAAAGTCGCACGAGTTTAACGCGTTAAACAAGTTATGGCAACTGGCCGTTCCATAAGTGCTTCCGTGCATTTCGTGAGTTTCATTATGCTGTCCCAAAAGTCGCATTCCGTGCATTTCGTGCAAAAACAAGATTCACCAAACACACGGGCCAGGATGCTGGTTTGTTCCGTGAAAATCGTCTGCTCCTTCCAGACAAAGCGCGTGCTGATGGATTCAAACTGCACTAGTTCGGAAAATGTATTATAATTTTAACAGATAGCGATATGAAGCAACATGCACAAGATAAGTATGCCTTGACCGTTCTTAGAATGTGATTAAAATAAGTAACAGTGGCCATAATAGAGTTTATTTTTGCCATAAGGACATTCCTTCCGCTGACGCCATGCGGAAACTTTCTCTAAACAAAACGCTGCGCCTGCGCTTTCGCCTAGAGTGTCCCATAAGTCCGTAAAATAACTGGTTTCACCAGATTCACGAGCCCAGTTATTTTCGTTGAATGCGTTCGTTTCGTTAAGACTTTCGGAACGCATCCTCTGTTGGTTGTCACTGTCAAGCTTCCAGTATTCGTACAGCATAAAAAGCTATAACCCCCTCAAAATATATACATTGTATACGCCAAGATGCTTAATAGCCTAGCAACACATCATGAAAAAACATACCAAGAAAACCCAGTGGGTTTATAAGTCAGTACTGCCACTATTTGTAGGTTAGCTTAGCCAGTGAAAGTAGTGGAATCTTCGGATGGGTTGGTAAACCCCCCCCCCCCCTCAAACCAATAGAGTTGCCAAATATAACAAGAGGCAATAGGTCCCCCTCATAAAAAGCTACAGAGTGTTGCCCTGTGCCCTCTGTACATCAAAAGCTACGACGAGCCTCAAATGAGCCTCAAAAAATTCAGAACTATGTACGCTAAGGCTAGTGGGGTTAACACCCAAAAAGCTACGCCTCGCCCGATGTACACACACACAAAAAAACTAAAAAATTATACACCGTGAAAGGCTACGCCGAGAAACACTGGGGTTAACACCCAAAAAGCTACGCCGAGTTGGTAACACTGCTTGTGTGAGGTTGCCAACTCCCCCCAAAAAGCTTCAAAATATCAGTTGGTGAAATTTTCGTGGGGTGAGTTGGCAACACTGAGCCCCACATGATGATTCGAGCCCCAAATGAGGGCTGTGAACCGGGGCACTGGGTCTACTCGTTCCACTTCACATTTCGCAATTAGTTTCTGAAACTTTTTTTTTTTAATCCAAATACGTTACGTACACTGTCAGAAAATGAATCACTCAATCGGTGCTCGTATGAAATTTCTCGCTTGTATTTCGTGGACTGCAAAACAAGCATTTCACATCCTTTATTAAAAATACAGATGACACTCACTAAAGCACAGGTTCATTTAAATGTCCATGTGAATACCTATTGACGAAGGACAAGGCGTTTAGTGCTCAGCCTTATACCGGACAATACAATGGCATGAACCGCAGAAGAAAATACATGCTTTTCTGTCAACTAACAGTGCCCATTATTACAACGCTTTCCGAGTCGTTATTCTAAACGAAGAGTTGTATTTATTACTGTACTCAACAAAATATATTTCGTAAATATTGTCCCAAGCACGAGGACTTATGCCACCCAGACAACTTCAAATATTTATGACTTATTGAATTCCATGAATTGCTACCAATTATTAATCTGAATATGCTTCTGTACCTTCATTGAATTTTAGTATAATACTTAGGAATTGCATCTGTGCTTACAACATCGTTGTCAGCTATACGGAAAAGATGGGAAAATGTACCAATTTAGGGATGGTACCGACATTGCCTCCTAAAAATTGAGACTAGAACTAATAGCGTGTAAAAAAAAAATAGGGGGGTTGAAGATATTTAGAAGAATATTCCAACTCGATAGCCCCCTCATATACGCCACTTCACTAAAGTGAAGTATGCAAGACTCGTGGTGCATGAGGCATACCTTGGTTAAATTAAGGGTAAAATTGTTATTATACCTAACATGAACACACAGACGATGGCACTTGATTTATCCAAACTTAAGAAAATCAACAAAAAAAGGCCCATCTTTAGTTCTTAAAGCAAGAAGTAATACAATGAGCAACTCCACTTAACATACAATGATCTGTTGCAGAAGCAAGAGGTGGCACCACCAGGTATTGACAGAGCTCACACCCCGGACAAACATTTCAGGCAGGTGCCCAGTTACTTTTTGGTAGATACATACCTCTAAAATATTTTCGATATTACTGAAGGTCATTTTATAGGTATAATACACACATGCATATATATATATATATTGCATAACGAGTACTACTCTGTGTTATAAGAGTTGTTCAAAGTTGTTCACACGCTACCTCGGCCCAGAGCCAAAAAGAACGCACTGTATATGTACAGGATCGAACATTTAAGTTGATAATGCGAAATATCTCACAAACGAAGCGTTTTCGAAGGAAATGTTCCAAATAAAAGTTAATTGACTTTAAGACTTTAGTTAGGGGGACATTTTCAAGGTCATTTGAAGGTCATTTTTTTTAAAATGCAAACCTAAATTTTTTGTTTAATACGTATTTTTATTCCTGTCACAAAAATAACAACTATTGTGGAAACCATTTTTCTATAGTGTGCGTAGTTTCAAAAGTAGAAAATGATAGAAATTTATACTTTTTATAAGCCCAGAAATTTTTATTCCAAAAACGAAAAAAAATAAATATGCAAGTATATATTACAACGAAGGTATCCCATGTAGTGTAGTGGATTACGCTGTCGCCTTGTAAGCAAAGGATCCCGGGTTCGGTTACCTGTGGAGTCACATTGCACAGTGGTTCGGATCCCACGTTGAAATCTAGGCCTAGTCCCGATAAGACTATATTAGCAAAAGGTTGACGTAAAACACTGTTTAATCCAAAGTGTTTTACACATTTTGACAAACATGGAGGGTGCGCGCACAGGTGACCAATTGAACGACGGCAGTACTTGGAGATGAACTGCACACGCAAAGATACGCCGTACATGTGTTACCCTGCCCCCGTGTCAGGGCAACAGTGTTTTTTTTTCCTTATTGAAATATTTATTAATATGTTAATTAATTGGGTAATCAAGTGTATAAACATATATATGTGTGATTAGTGTAAATCAATTTATTATGCATTTTTAGGTTCGTATTATTCCATGTATAAATACCATGTAGCTCACTGATCTTTCTTCGTGTTTCGAACGTTCAAAAGAAAGGCAGGCTTAAAAATTTTGAAAGAAGGGCCGTTGGCAACAGACGCCAACAAAACGTATATAAACTCCCAGATGAGAGTGGGGGAGGTTGGCTGTTGGAACTTAGACTTGGAAGGGAGAGGCTGTTTTTGCTTCGGTCAGCTAGGACCGGAGGACAGGTCTCCCGAAACGGATGCTGTAAGAGATTGGATTGCCGGACAAGCTAGTGCCTTGGTGTCCAGTTTACAGGAAAATAGGTAGTTTGTCCTGGATGTTATTTGAAGTAATTACGGTGCGCCGGGCAGCCTAGTGCCTTGTCACCGTGGAGGTTGAGAAATGTACACGTTGGGCGACCTCGGACCTGTTAAGACGTCTCTTGGAGTAACGCGAGTCTACCTTGTGACAAGCGTACTCCGGATGTAATTCATGAAATGTAAAGCATCCAGGCACAAACAATAGAGATTTCCAACATCAAAAATTAGAGTTTTGGCCCGATAATTAATGAAATGAACGTTCGGATACGACTTGTATATACTTCAAATTTTACGTTAATTAAACTATAGAAAATATCCAAAAATTTTAGTTTTAATTTCACAGATGCTGGACAAGGTAATTTATCCCCCTATAGCAATAAGGTTTCGCAAAGGTTATCCGTTGTCTCTTGTAGTTAATTATATAATTATGTTGACTTGACCCACGTGCATTGTCGTACAAAGAAAGATACCCCTAGACAAATCTGAGTCGAGTACGAAGTGCACCGAACCTCGAGTGCGGAGGTAAAGTGCGGGGGACCAGACGAGTAACACATGTTATAGGTTGATGACGTCACGACCGGTTTGGAACCACTAGGAAGACTAACTTAAATAGTGCACATGCTACAGTGCTTGCTACAACCATCCATCGTCCTTTCTACTTCCAGTTTTAGTTGACTGTTGTGAC
The DNA here is from genome assembly GCF_977018435.1 of Lepisma saccharinum. NCBI lineage: Eukaryota > Metazoa > Arthropoda > Insecta > Zygentoma > Lepismatidae > Lepisma > Lepisma saccharinum. Next base: position 136,609,680 of record NC_139230.1, read on the forward strand.
GGTCCTGCGGATTCTCACATTATGATCATAACGTTTATTACAATTATTTATTTATATTACACAATTCATTTTAAAATAAAAGTTGAAAATTTGCATAATTACTACTTTTGTACAACGTTCAAAAATGTTGCAAACATTTCTTCAGTTTTTGGAATAAAAATTTCGGTGCTTACGAAATAGTGTGAATTCCTGTAACCACTTTCTACATGTCAAATATCTGTGAAACTACGTACTGAATAGAAAAATGATTTCCACAAAAGTTGATTATTTTTGTAAGAGGAATAAAAATATTCAACAAAAAAAATAGGTTCTGATTTAAAAGAATTTGAGTGAACTGACCTTGAAAATGTCCCCCTACTAAAACATAGGTAATGACAATTCCCCCTTAAAGTCAATGAACTTTTATTAGAAACATTTATTTCGTTTGTGAGATATTTCGCATTATCAACTTAACGCTTAACGTTTCTAACGGCTGACCAACAAGAACAAACTATCTAAGCCACTAGTAAGTTTGCATTTTTGTAAACAAACATGTGCGAATAAGTCTGCAAACTTTGCAGTAATTGCAAACAGACAAAATTGATAAAAATACAAAATGCGACACTCGCACCCAATATTCTTGAAACTAAACGTATTGCAAGATATATTTGAGTGACATTAATGAAGCTGCATAGATATACTCGATGGTTCATTCCATTTCATGTATAGATGGAATAATTTAATCGGAAATGGACTAGTACGAAATGGGATTGATCTACTGAAATGTGTTTCCATGGCCAATAAATATGAATGACACAACCAGGCCATCACAGAATATTAATTTTCTTGTACTGACAAGAATAAATTTATTGTAATGACGGTAATTAATCGTGATGGAAGAAGCAGTTCTGCAAGATATGTCAAATTAGTTTGACAGTTAAAACTATTATCTAACGTAGGAAAGAGAACAAGTAAGTATATCTATTTTTTTCGGTTGTTTTACGATAAAACCTTCCAATGATTAAATTTTCCCAAAATCTAGTCGATTGTCTGAATGATACTTCAGAACAGTAACATTACTATAATATGGGGTGTAAATACAATTATGTCCAAAGCTTTCAGGACTGATAACAAATGAAAGGAGGACTGAGTTGCTTGGTGTTAACTACATTTCATGTAAAATTCAAGTATTCATATTGCCGTATTTATCCCTATTGTGGTCAATGGGACTTTGCGCTTTATTCTTGTCTGATATAGCCGTCGGCCTTCATAAATTCACTGTCACCAAGTGGGTTTGTCGCCGACTCCACTTCCACATTCTCACATATTAATATGTCTTTTTCAAAAGAGGTGTACACAGACTTACTCCATTAGTTTGCAAAATATCTAAGCGTAAGTTTCTACACCTTGTATATATTACATTTCAAACTTCGAAAACGTCCATAACCCCAGCAAACAGAACAACCTGATTAATAACAAAATTATAAATCAGGTGACAAATGTTTACAATGAACACTGAATATCCTAATCACAATGAGCACTGAATTCGAAATATTCAAAATCTTACTGCAGAATTCAGTTATTTTTAAAAATTATTATACGAGTTCAGATAGTATGGCTAAATGAATAAATGGTCACAGATTATTTCGTTGGTAACTGACGGTAAAATTGCCACATGCATAAATGTTTCTACTATAAAGTTATGTGCAACGTTTACAAGTGTAAAGAAGTTCCATTGTTTGTTTAGTGTACGTGAAATTCCTAACACAAATTAGTACATTTATAACATGCACATGAAGACTTCTCGATTTAAAGGTTGCGGATTTCCATAAAACGTTAATGCGACGATTTCGAGTACCCCTTCAGTATAATTGCGACGATGAGGATGAATGGTGAATTGAAATAGATGAAGGAACGAAATACGATGGAAAATATCCAAGTGTTCCCCAATTCGAGCTAACCAAATCGCCACGGAGGCCGTCTTATTCATTGAAACACTGTAAATCAATCTAAATTCCATACAAATCAAACTACATTCCATAACATACCCCCATGCACGTTTATACAACCATCCATAAATGCAGTGTTAATAAGATATCTAAATTTAGCAATTAGTTTTTAAAAAATCCGAGGGGTTAGATTCTCAGTTACACAAAATTACACATTGAAGACATGATACAGTAGCAAACTCGATTTTTTAAAGACTAGTAAAGAACCACGATGGACTAATTAACATACTGCAGTTTTATTTCAGCTTCTTAATAAATTTATTGTTTCATTCTGTTCCGTAAACAAATCGTCACAGCAGACCTCTTGCAGTCTCATACCAGAAAATATCCGCAGAGGCTACTGAATCTTTGAGAGACGTTGACAGGTACGTGCAAAGCATTTTGGTAACATTACGAACCTGGTGACGTCTTTGTATAGTATCAACGGTTTAAAGTAAAATGTGTATACTATGCGCAGAAACGCACTGACAAAAATAAAATAGCAAGATGCCATTAGTTATGCTGAAGGAATCATAAGAGGATAAATTATGTCAACAGCACCTACTGCTCAACGCTTTGGTAAAATTTTTATTTGTCTCATGGAAGAAACTGATTAACAGATTGAGATAGCAACTGAGAAATGAAACGTTTGTTTAATTTTTAAGTATCTATATGATTATTAAAAGACTACCAAACGGCATAAATATGCATGTTCAAACTATGTCCCCTTACAGGCAATGCACACCCACATAAACAACGCTTTTTTTATTATTTATACACGACATTATGTATCGCGTAGTTGCATTAGACTAATTTTAAGATTCTTGTCTGCCACTTCTGGCTAATCGTGACGATGGGGATAAATGGTGGCTCGATGGAAATAACGAAGCAACAATCACAAACACACATGAGCAAGACAGAGAACACAAACTCCACAGAGGGTCATAGTCAGGCGTCAGAGCAAGAACGCAGCTTCCGAAGTAACCCCTTAAACACCCGTCATAACAATGAAGCAATCAGACTTAATCAGTAACATTAGTCAGGAAGGATCATCTAGTTTTGATATGTCGAAAAGCTTACAAAGTTAATAGTTCTAACGAAAAAACACTTTTGGGACTTTATAATATTATGCAGTCACGGACATATCAAGGTTCGTTAGAACTCAGAAGCGTCCTTCAATGCACAACAGCGGTTAAGATAATTGTAGATAAATTATCCAGTTCTTTTCGTTCCCTTTTCTACATTCTATGCTTTAAGGAATATAATTATATTGATGGTGGAGCACAAGTTGCACTTTTCTCATTGGCGTTTTTATTTCAATTCTTGAACCTCACATAGTGAGAAAGAAAGCGAATGAGCATGGTGATAATCAATTTGCCTCTTATCATCCTTGCCGTCAGTTGCAATAGCTTGTAGGGGAGTTGTGTGTACTACAAAGGCCCCACAGAGGAACTGGTAACGTTACACAAGTAAATAAACATTTATTTCAATTGCTAGTTGAATGGCATATTTGGCAAATGGTTTTACTAATAACGAGAGCTTGTAATAAATATTGAACATATTAATCTTATCAGATTAGAGATTGTACAAAGTATAGAACCTGGTGCGGTGTAAGGCACTTTCGTAGTTTTCTTGAGTACAATATTAAACAAAACGTAGTAGCGCGCTCGTCAAGTTTAATATTTTACAAACTTCAAAACTGAAAATTGCCACACTAGTACGTACAAGCAGAAACAAAGTATTAAGTACTTAAATTTAGCGGAGGAATTCAGTACGGTAAAGGCCTCCCAGATGGCGCAGTGCTCGTCGCCTTGTAATCAAGGGGTTCCGGGTTCAATTCCCGGTAGAGGCACATAGTGGTTCGGATTCCACTTTAAACTGTAGGTCCAGTCCCGATTAGCCTCTCTGTGCATAAAGTGGACTTAAAACACCAAATCCATAAATTCAGTACGGGAATGTTTATACGTAAGAGGTTAATAAACTTGCATAAACATGTGGGATTAAAAATAAACTGTTGCAACAGGTGTCTGTAAATTTCATAATTTTGTATTTCGAAAGTCCTGTAAATTACATTCAATTATCATCAAGTTACAACCTTCGAACTCGAAATGAATGTTAAAAAATACTCTTCAAGCTTAAAACAATAAGACATCAAATCTACACTCGGAACGGAAACAAAAGAAAAATGCATCGGTGAACCAGTTCTACAACACACCTTATTCGAATTCGACCCTGAAAAGAAACTTGCAAACACAGTGCATTTCAATGACACTAGCCTCCACAAACCTCTCCCCGCCCCTCCGTTTCCCTATGAAGCATACATTTAAGGTATGCTATTGTAAATTGGTTCTTCCGTAAACAAACACGAATACAACAATTCATTTCCTATCTCACTTCCTTTTATTCCATCAAGTTTTTCATCTTGTGGGCCAGCGTTCTTCTACTATGATATCTCCATAATTTGTGAGAGTAGTTACACAAGACTTCAATAACAGAAAGACTGGACAAGAAAATAGACTCAAAGTCATTCCCGTTGAAATTAATAAGATTGGAAGTAGTAAAGTGTTGAGAAATTCATGACCGCAAAACAGCCTTTGTTTGGAAAGTTGATTTGGTGTTTTAAGTCCATTTTATGCACAGTAAAGCTAATTGAGACTGGACCTACAGTTTAAAGTGCGATCCGAACCACTATGTGCCTCCACCGGGTATCGAACCCGGGTCCCCTTGATTACAAGGCGATGACGCGACCAGTGCGCCATCGGGAAGGCCAGCCTTCTTGGATCACAAGAAGAGCCCAAGTATTTATTGGACTATTCTGGATAAACAGGAGAACATTATTATCATTAAACAAGACGATGCTCAATAGCAATCAGGGAAGAGCTATACCACTTTAAAATGAACTTACCTATCCCTATGCCAACAACAATTCTTCCTACCAGGAGAACCTCCTTTGTCTCGGCAACGCCCATTATTATGGATCCTGCTGTGAACACGAAACTTGCCCCAAGAATTACAGGTTTTCTTCCAAATCTATCTGCAATAAATAATTATAAATGTCATATTAAACAATAGTATGAGAACAACAAAGACAAAAGTTAAACAATTACTTTTAATTTTCAAGGGAAATAAAAATATTTCTTCTGCAAATCAAATGCACCAAGCGTATAGTTTTGTTACGTTCATATTGTCCGTCATATTTAATCGTAGCAATTGTAGTAAATAGCAATTAATCGTCTTAACCGATTTCCAGAGCAGTCCTTAAAGTTTTGGCTGATATGAATATTTAAGATACCTTCATCAAAACCACCTTCAATACCAAATGAATGCTTACGTGATACCCTACAATTGCTACTAGACACGTTTCTTAACCTCATTAAATGTACACTCCACAGAGATTTAAAACAGTTCGAAGAATTCGAAATGTCCAAAAACTAGGAAACTAGAAAACTAGGAAAATCAGTTCTTAGCTCCCCATCATTAATTGCTCTGAACAATTTTGATCGAATGCAACAGCAGAGAAGTCATTCGAACTATCAAGTGGCTGCATGAATTTCAGATTAAAATCTATAAAGTTGCTACAAGTATCTTGATCAAAAAGTTGGCGATTTTGCCCCATTTCGACCCTTAGACCCCTCCCAATTCATACATTATAAATATTTTTTAAACTTTAAAACTTTTAGCTTAAGTGAATTGATAAAAAAGCCGACTTCAACCAAATGTAATATACGAGGGAAGTTAAAATTTATACGCACTTTCACCACAGCTTTCTTTAGGTTGGTCACACTGCTTTCAGCGCTCGCGTGCTGAAAGGTGGTACTCTTGTGGTTACGTTGTCGAGGTTTTATCTTAATCGCTCCATTTCTCTTCCTTTTGTAACAGAGTAAACATGGCCGCTCTGCTGGCAGTGTGTACCAAGAAAAAACAGAGATCAGTGATCCGTTTCTCTGGTCTGAAGGTGTGTCAGGGGCTGAAATTAATCGCAGGATTTCTGTACTATATGGGGACAGTGTTCTACCGTGTAGAAGTGCGTATGGGTGGATCGAGACGTTTAAAAATGACCGGACAAGCGGGAAGCACGAAGCGAGAGCAGGAAGCCCATCAACCGCCATCACTGACGGGAAGATTCAACAAGATTGAGAGATGATTCTGACGAACCAACGGGCCACAGGGCAGCAGTCGATGAGGTGGCATGTTCTCTGGAAATTATTCATCAGTGACGTGTCTAAATGGGTGGGGTTTGACCCAGTATTCCTAAAAAAACGTCAAAGGCAGGATAAGATTGCAAAATGAAGACCGACTACTAAAAAAAAGTACACATAATCTCCTCAATTCGATCCCAACTCCTCTTATATGACGCACTATAGCTCAAAAAATGGTCTAAAAGTGCTGAAAGTTTAGTTTCTTTATCTACGGAAATGTAGTCTAGGCAAAAACTTGCAAATGAGTAAAATTAAAGCTTCCTCAAGATAGGAAAATCTGTTATTAGTCAGTCATTTCGAAATGTGTTGACGAATTTTGCGCACATATAAGTGAATACTCCAAGGTATCTAGCCGACCTCCCTGCCAGTGGTTGGAACAGCACGCTACGACGTAAGGAGTCCTCAGTTCGAATCCCGGCCTGGGCATGAGACATAAGTGTTTTTTGAGTGTCCCTTCATATCATCACTCATACTCATTGACGCGATTAGACAAAAGTGGTAGAAAAGCAATGTTAAATAACAAAAGTCAAACAAATCAAGCATGACTTTCAAAGCAGCCGCAGTGGCTAAAGGTCTCGGGTTCGATCCCCGGCTGGTTCAAATCCAGGAACTTTTCTAACGTTGGAAGCGGCCCCGGGGCCCACCCACGGTCGAATGACATGGGTACCTGGGGGGTAATGCTGATCACATCACCCCCACTCACGACCTGATCAAGAAAGTGTGGGGCGTTACCCCCCACACCCCCTATACGCCTTCATGGCGTGGTGCTAAGCACAGGAGAGCACTTTTACATTTTTTTTATCTTTTCAATGTAAATATATGTCAAATAAGTTCTGCACCATTGTATTCTGTTAAAGATAAGTCGTTAAATGTTCAAAAACAATTAAAAATAAAAGCAAACTAAAGTCATTGCAAATAGTAGGCAAGTTATTGCCATGTTCATTCACCTTGAATTGGGCAAACTAAGTTCCAGGATTGAATCAAAATGTTAACAAACCAGAGCCCAACTTCTGCACCAGCATTAGTACAATTCAATTTCTTCAAAACCAATGGTGTGCCCAGGATTTCCGAAATAAAGGAGGGGGTTACATGTACTTTTTTCGCAGTTAGTTCTCTATTTGCCATCATTCCTGCCTTTTGACGCTTTTTTTATATACTGGGCCAAAAGAGGGGTTATGACCCCACCAACCCCCCTTGGGCACGCCACTGTTCAACACGCATAGGATGTAAAAGAAGAGTGAGTGGACGATGCAAAATTTGCCTATTATCATCTTTCCACTTGATTGTAAAGATTTTAGATTAGTCATTCGCTTCCATAATTGACGATTAACAAAAACATGTTTCAGCAATACTATTGTTATTCTAATTTTGATATACGAGGCGAATTTTTGAAGTAAGTACCGTTTTGATATGTACACAAAACAAATAAACTTTTTGTAACAATTTTATTGTTACATGAAAGACCACATTTTTTTATACTTTTCCACATAATTGCCACCAATATTAAGGCACTTATCATATCGAACAACAAGCTTTTGTATTCCGTCGTCATAGAAGTTTGCCGCCTGAGTTGACAGCCACTCGAACACGGCCGTTTTGAGGCTATCGTTGTCATCGTGGCGCTGACCTCCGAGATGCTTCTTCAGTTGCAGAAATACGTGGTAGTCACTGGGAGCTAGATCGGGGCTGTACGGAGGATGATCAAATTGTTCCCAGCCAAATGATGCGATGAGATCTTGAGTTCGATTGGCAGCATGTGGACGGGCATTGTCATGCAGCAAAACGATCCCTTTACTCAGCCTTTTTTTTTGAATGGCACGGCTCAGTTTTTTTTAAAGTCTCACAATATGTTTCGGAATTTATTGTGTCACCACGAGGCAAAAAAAATCAACAAGCAACACCCCTTCCTGTCCCAAAACACGGTACACATGATTTTCCGGACTGAAATTGTCTGCTTAAACTTCACTTTCTTGGGCGATGTTGAATGCCGCCATTCCATGGATTGTTGTTTTATTTCGGGTGTAACGTAGACCAACCATGTTTCATCGCCTGTGACAATTTGAGTTAAGTACGCGTCACCTTCAGCTTCATAACGCACAAGAAAAGTCAAGGCGCTACCTAAACGTTTGCTTTTGTGCGCCTCAGTTAACATTTTTGGTACCCATCGTGAGCACAATTTTCGATAGTTTAAGCGTTCGGTAACAATTTCGTAGATAACACTTCTTGAAACTTCAGGTAACTCCTCTGATAACGAAGAAATCGTGAAGCGTCTGTTCTCTTTCACTTTTTCGTCGACTTTCTGCACCAAATCGACAGTGATCACTGAGGGTCGTCCACTCTGTTCCTCGTCATGAACATTCTTTCGGCCATCTTTGAAAGCTCTTACCCATTTGCGTACCATTCCATCACTCATAATGTTTTGTCCGTACACTTCACAAATCTGACGGTGAATTTCAACTGCTTTCACGCCTTTAGTACTAAGAAAACTAATAACAGCGCGTATTTCACAGTCGGCATTTTAAATACGCAAAAGCAAATGTATGCACGATTGATTGTTGCCGCAATGGCGTCTGTGGTTTTCCAACAGATGTAGTAGGTACACAGTGCGCATGCAAGGGACACCGGTACTTACTTTAAAAATACGCCTCGTATTTTATTAATCGGCATACAGCTCGGTTTATATTTGTTACAGAAAGTGAAAGGAAGAAATAATGAATATTTAAGAACTAGGTACACAATAAATGTAAAATAAATAAACACACAAAAAATATTTTAGTTTGAGAGAATTGCTATCGATGAACATGACTGTTAATTGTGGAATCCATACGAAGATTTTCGGAAATATATAACGCTGGAATGCTATAACGTTGCTTAATAATACCAGATGGCTTGGGAAATGGCATTCGGTACTGTACCAGCAACATAAACCGAGAACTATGACAGATGAACCTATTCGGCACATGTGTATTTTTCGCCACCGACACACGCAACTTGCATTAAGTTTTGCTTACACCTGTTACATCACTCTGCTCCTGAAATGATTAATTCATACCCAGCTAAGAAAAAAATACGCAGGGAGGTGCACACGAGAAGCAATGGTTTGCACATTGCCCTACAAAGCAAGGAGCTCTAGGCTTGAAGCCTGAGTAAGATGTGAGCTTTGTGTTCATTCCTCATCTGTTTTATCTATTCACCATTCATCGTCATTACGAATTACCATTCATTCGATCTTTCGTCGAACTTTAGGATTCCAAGTTTGATGACATGAGTGCTAAAATATTTAGTGGGGTGAGCATTGTAATTACATGGTTGGTGCTTCCGTTATAATGTCTTTTTTTTTAAAAAAATGGAGGCCTTTTTTTGAAAGTGAGATTCTCGAATAGTGTTGCCCACGAGACGAGACTTTGGCCTGTCTCGTCTCGTGGAAATGCTGTGAAATGCTGTCTCGTCTCGAAAATATTCGTCTGTCAAAGGGACACATGATCAATCACGTCTCGTCTCGAATTTTTAAAAGCCTGTCCCGTCTCGTCCCGTGGGCAACACTATTCTCGAAATAGCTCACTTTACATCGATAGTCATGAATGATTTTGTAAAAGACACACAAAATCCATTATCTTTCTTCCTGCCAGACATGTAGGCTTGCCAAATGGTATCACACCTAGTTTCCTGCCCATATGATAAAGCCTAATAATTACTCTGAAATGTAAATAAGGAATATTATCTCATCATGAATACATTTCAAATTTATTGCCAGGTTTTGTCTGTGAATAGTTTTTTTATTATTATTATTATTTTATATAGTAAAATTCACTATTCAACACTTCATCCCGAGGTTAGAATAAGTTGCCATTGTAATGAAGTTAAGCTTAGAAAATACAACTGAATATAATGAAGCTCCCTTGTCCAAACATTAGTACTTAGTATATCACGTATGGTATGTCACACATTCTTCGTGCTAGTTACCGTTAGGTCAATGCTCCGTACACCAACTCTAGGTAATACACATTTCATGTCTATCAACACAACGTGACAATTCTGAGTACTTTCAAAGAAATGTATTATTGTATGTAGAGGAAGGCAGACAAAAATAACATAATCACTTTTATTGCTGACAAAACTCAAAAGTTTGTTTGTTTTCTGGTTTTTGGTTCGTCACTTTTGGCTAACTGTGAGGATGAATGATCATTAAGCGAGACACAAAAAGGGGGAGGGAGGGGCAAACACATATGGGCAATGCACGATCATAAACCACCACAGCATTACACTCTCCACGGATCCAGGTACTAGGGTCTCGTTTGCCTGCAAGAACAGTTCCCAGGGTGCACTGCGTGGAAGAGATGGCCGTTCGGGGGTCAGATATCCTAAACTCGAATACTGGATCTGATATCCGGATCATCATTATCCCAATCCATGAAACATGGAAAAATATTTACGAGCAAGCAGTAGAAAATGATTGATTGATTTAGTGTTTTAAGTCCACTTTATACACAGTAAGGCTAATCGGGACTGGTCCTACAGTTTAAAGTGGGATCCAAACAACTATGTGCTCCACCGGGTATTGAACCCGGGACCCCCAGTAGAAAATGAGTCAGATTTGTTAATCATTGAAGAGATTTTTCTGTTTAGTTTGTCAGCATATTCTAGAAGACACTTCTTCTGGTAAATATAGGCTGTAGGATGAAATTTTGGTCAACTGGCATTATGATCTCTGTCGATGTAGACCAAGGACATGAGAAAGGTTATCGTCATATTTTGCATAGAGTATTTCCTATGACCCATACAGATAAAGCTGATGCAAATATCCGTATTCGACATAGAGATCCAGAGAACGATGGTAAAAATGTTGTGAAGATAACAAAAATTCTTCGTACGATTCCCAAAAGTTGAGGGTTAGAACTACAATTCTACCAAGAGGTATGAAGTTCAGGGCATATACACACATTGTGCATCAAGTTCAGGGCATATACACAAATTGTGCATCAAGTTCAGGGCATATAAACAAATTGTGCATCTGGAAAAATTACACTGCACCCTGAACAGAGGGTTTTCGTGAGTAGGCATTTTCAGTAATTTATTCTTGCTGGCGGGGATCGCGGGTAGCCAGGGTTGGAAACACAGTTGTAAATAAAGGTAGTTTACTTGACGTGTAAAATACAGCAAAAACCTAATTCTACTTGCTGTATTCATAATTTAACTACCTGCCAGTTTGTGAAACAAAGGAAGTTGGGCGCAGTTTGCAGATGGAAAACAGATTATGCTTCAAATTCTCTTCCATATTTTGCTACCACCTCCCTTCCCCCGGTCTTACTTATTATTTGCCAACCTCCGTGCCGGAGTTGTTAGCACACCGCGCTACGACGTCAGGGGTTCCTGAATGGTCATGGGTGTGCTTTGTGAGTGTCCTTCATCAATTTCATCATGTCATCACTCTTCATCTTCGCGATTTGTCAAAAGTAGCAGAAAAGCGAAGTAAAATAAATCAAACAATCAATTATTTATCACTTGTTCAGGAAAGAGTATTATACGTGCAGAAACCTGGAAGCTACGCGGAGTGAGGAAAAGCGGCTAAAAGCTTTAGAAATGTGGCTATTGCGAAGAAGCGAGTGTGTGAAATGGACTGGAAAAGTGGGAGAGGAAATTGTGATGAAAAAAGGTGGTAAAAACTGCTTAGAGTGATCACGGGGGGAAACATTGACTTCTACAAGGTACGTTGGAAGGAAGGATAAACGGAGAGAGTCTAGGGAAGATAGCAAAAAAAGATGACATGAAATTAAGCGATCTTACGCTGATATGAAACGTAAGGCGCAAGAATAAAAAAAAAAAAGTCCACTGGGTAGAAAACAATGAATGAATGAGTGAAATGGGAAGAAGTTTTTATACTTCACTAACAATTATTGCAAGCTTAACTTTACAAAGCAATCAAGTTAACAATTTTACTTCTGGTTCTTCGTGTCATGTTCGTTTGCTACTCTCGTCTTACACGTGCAAGTGAATAATCGTCATTACAGGTGCAGTGGCGTACAATATTTATGATTTTTATCTGCTGATGGACTAAGGGTTATTTCTTATCCGTGCTAATTGTGTTGTTTGCCATCCGTGCACCCCATACCGCAATTACAGTTACACCTGGAGAACGCTAATATCAAAAAATAAAAGTGGTGCATTAGTATATAAGAAATGCCAAGTTACAAAAAATAACACAGTCAACAAGTGGTGGTGGTGGGTGGAGGAAAAGGTTGGTCAAGTATTATAGAGTGCATCTATGTTATTTTTATGCATATTATTGTGCATTTTGAGAAACATTATTACACAAACGCTGAAATTAAGGTCACTATGCAATTTGTTTTTACCCGCTCCTTGTGAGAACGATACAAATTTTAAAAATATTTTCTGATTGGTTTCCATTTTCTATTACATACAGATTTTTTTTTTTTTAAAAAAAAAAAAGAAAGGATTTGCATCCGCATGTGTAATAATATTCTGGAAAAGACGCCTTTTTAAAACATTTCACGGTTATCTCCTCTGATTGTGTTGATCTCATTCCCAGGATTCTTCTCTAACATATCAACTTCAAATCCAATTTCTCCAGGCAGTTAGTGATAACTTATATCAAATTTGGAACTCGACGAATTAGTCATATTCCATCTTGTTGCTTGTAGTGAATACATCTAAAAACATGTAAATATAATATTGGATCAAGGACACTTGATAAGGTAAAGTAGATTGTGTTTCGATTTTAACCCTTCTATGGATTTCGATACGAAATAATATCAACAAACAGACATTGAGATAAGAACAAAATTTCACTATTCGGGAACGAGATAGTATTTGTAACACGAAAACAAGTCCGAGAAATAAGATCTTGATGAAAACTTGAGTTAATTTTCAATGCAAAATATCGCTTCCACCTCTCAACCAAATTTCGCTCCAATCCCTGCAGAAAAGAGGGTCTCGCTGTACAACACCAACAAATTTCAGTGTGGAGAGGACAAAAAGAAGAACGACGATATTAATAACGTGTTGCTCGTTTAGCCCTCCTTTCGATGTTACGAGCCCTCGAAAATTGCATTTCCTACCATGTATGCAGAGAACCACGCGGCACAAATTTCCCATTGTCACTTTGTAATCAACGGGCCACGGGTTCGATCCTCCGGCGAAGGCACTTTACATGGTGGCTCGGATCCTATTTTAAGCTGTAGGTGTAGCCAGTGTGGTATTTAGAAATTTCCAGTTGGGGGGAAATTCTACTGACTGTCTAGAGACAGCATGAGATAATGCTTATACGTGTGCGTGTGTGTGTGTGTGTATACACCCCCCTACACACACACATACATACATATATGTGATCTAGAGAATGAATTCAATATCGATTCTTCTGTATTTTTAGTCATGAAATTTTATAAATGTGTTTAGCTTGCTGCAAAATTACAAAACTACCAACTTGACAACTGAAACCGAAAAATATTTCCAACAAAGGATACCACCTTTCAACTTGCTCATTGAAATATTGAAATATTTGAAATATTTTGATGTTGAAATATTATGTATGTGTAGCATCATCGCACTAGATACATCAAGACATGGCCGTGTAATTTTCCATTTGTTACATTTTTCACGGGGCAACAAACAATCAAAAGGAACTCACCACTTTACTACTACTGCCTTCTTGTGTAGATGCACTTCATCAACACAGCCTTCACCGCCACCAGCTTTATCAGATTTCGTTCATTTTGAAGACAGATTCACGATATTGCAGAGTCTGGAACTCGTTGTGCTCACTTTCTTCACTAACATTCTAGCCTCACAAAGAAATCTAGTTCATTGTTCTACAAAAAAAGCACACAGTTCTTTTAAAAATGACTTCGTAAAGGGCTATCGCGCTCGCGTCAAAAATTTCATGTAGGCCATCTTCGTGTACTATTGTTCCACTCATACAAATACAGACGTTCTATGGTGACAAGTTCGAGTCAGATGTCAACTCATTTATAACACACATTCATAGGCCGCGGTGGCTCAGTCGGTAACGCGTCTGACTACATGCTGAAGGTCCCGGGCTCGATCCCCGGCCGATTCAAATCCGGGAACTTTTCTAACGATGGAAGCAGCCCCGGCGCCCACCCAGCGTCGAAAAACATGGGTACCTGGGGGAAACCCTGGGGGGTAAAGGCGGTCAGGGGCGTGATGCTGATCACATCACCCCCACTCACGACCGGATCAAGAAAGTGTGGGGCGTTACCCCCACACCCCCTATATGCCTCCATGGCATGGTGCTATGCACAGGGGAGCACTTTACCTTTTTTTTTACCATTCATTGGGGTGGCATTTTCCTGCAAATTATGTGGACAAAGAAAAGGGAAGAGGGGAGGTGGTCTTGAACCCTGGTCACTTGTTTGACAGTTCCAGGAATATAGCAGCGCTTGAGGCGACATCTGCCTTCGCCAAATGGAGCTTCCAGTTGTCTGACAGAAAAGTGTTGCAATTGAATGGTGACGTTGGGAAAAGTAACAAAATTGCCAATGATTTGTTGTTTCCCCCCAAATATGATTCCCCCAGGGAAAAAATTATCAAGCAGAGAGGGGGACAAGTATCCAGAGGGGGGAGGGAATTCCCCCTCATCAACAATGAGTTATTGTATTAAGTCCACTTTATACACAGATAGGCTAACCGGGACTAGACCTACAGTTTAAAGTGGGATTCGAACAACTGTGCAATGTGCCTCCACCGGGGATCGAACCCGAGATCCCTTTAATACAAGGCGATCGCAGCATCGAAACGAGCCCTACAAGAGCAAAACTTTATGATGAAAGAGAAAAAAATATTTCCCATCAACTTTTAGAGGCTCAAAACGAGACAGAACTGTGCCTTTCGAGTTCGAGACTAATATTTTAAATTCCAGATAGGGCAAAAAACGAAGGATTTCAATGATGTGAGATCTTTGATCTCAAATGATCATAAATCATTTTGTGCCAACTCCGGCATCAAACTTCTCTGTGGAAGTTACACTAACTTTTGTGTCCAAAGGTGTATTTGAAAGCACATTCAATAGATAATGCTCCGATCATTTTACAAATGTACGAAATTAATCGAATGTTTCAAGTAGTTTGCTATATATCCCCATGCAGCTCGATTTCTACGATATAATTAAGCCGCCATGAAATCAATTTACTGCAGTTGTCAATGACCTTTGAACTTCCTAAATTAACTGTTGTAAACAGATCAGTCCTAACGAAGTTTTCAACTCCGACGAGGCACAGTTTCTGGCTGGAGAAGTTGCTTTATTCAATACCATCGTTAGTTCCTCCCGTTTCCAGTTGTTGTAAGACATAATACCTCGTTTTCTATACTATCTCACCTCAGAACTTTAGAATTTGACATAACCTGTTCTGTTATTTGAAATTCAACACACCCACCCATACACGTTATATACGTATTTACTCAGAATACACATAAATGTAGCAGTATTCAAGATTGACCGAAAGCTGGTTTCTGTCTTTTTATTATTATTATTACTGAAACAACCTAATAAATAGGAATATAAGGAAACCTAGTAAAAAAAACAGCAATTGAATATGTGCTCAACAGCATGACTAAACGTGGTTATAACTTTTGATGAACAATTTTATACGGAGCAAAGATATTTCTATTGGAAAGGCGGAGTGGTTAGTACATCGCGTTACCACGCCAGGGATCCTGGGTTCTAATCCTGGCCTAGGCATGGTGGTTTGCGAGTGTCCATTCATCAATTTCATCATATCATCAGTCATCCCCATCTTCACAAATTAGCCAAAAGTGGCGCGAAAAGCGAAGTAAAATAAAGCAAATCAATCAATCTATTAAAACGACACTCAAATTTAACTTCTCAGAATCACTCGTACTATTCTAGAGATAATACAGAGACGGGACCAAACCCTTCGGTTCGTAGCGTCAAACAAGATTCAAACAAGAAAATGTTATCAGGAAAAGTTGTTTGACTTATTGACATTTTGCTGCTGCGAAAGTTTGTGCTGTGATGCACTGCGCATATATTTCGAGACGAGAACGGGGCGAGTGTTTTTAAATCGAGACGAGACCAAGAACGAGACAGCCATTTACAACTCGAAACTAGACGAGACGGAGACTTAAGAGAGTACAAGAATTTGTGAGCACAATAATGTGTGTTCTTTGAAACTTTGTAAGCTCGGACATGATACACTATCAACTGCACAGCACGATGTCTACAGGGCAACGGCGGCCTCATACTGGTTTGACGGGGTTTCTATCATACAGGGAAAAGCCAACGCGTGTCGCACGCCGTCCGTTTTCAGAGGGTAAATGTAAGTCAATGTAAACCAATTACCACTATAACCAATTATATTGAGGACTGATGATTTCTTCCGAGAAGAAGGAGGATAGAGAGATTAACACCCCTTTGGCGAAATGAACTGTCCTTACTACACAGTTTGTAAAGGGACAAGAAAAAAAACGCGGTGAAGTTTTTCGAGCAGTGTTTGTTGAGCCATTGAGCACATTACTTCGCGCGTTGGCTGCATAAGTTTTTATGCAGCAGTTGGCGTGGAGATTTGTGGAAAGGGTGACTTCGTGGAACTCGATAGTGCTATCTGCAGCAAGTCGCATATATTCGTGGACTGTTTTTGTTGAAGTCGTTTGACTAAGTGACAGTTAACAGCAGAGGTGCCCACAGGGGGGATGCATAACGCGCCTGCGTCATGGGAATTATTGGGGGGGGGACAAAATTGTATAGTTTAACTACCAATTCTATATATCTTCACACAAAAATGGGGGGGGGTTGTTTCGTTTGATTGACTTGTTATTGATTTTTAGTTATGGTTATTACGTACAGTTTTTCTACTTACCTGTTGGTGATCGCGGAGATGGGGTTGAAACGAAACACCACTTTTTATGCCTTTAGAATCGGTTTGCAAAGGGGGGGGGGGAGTGCTTTCGCACTAATATCAGAGCAGACAAACTGTTAAGAATAAGGTTCAGTACAATGACAGTGAGCCTGAGTAATTTTGTACGTGAAAGTGAGTCGTGCTTTTTCTCTCTCTAGTCTTTTAATTTCAACTGCAATGAAAGGTTTCGAATGTCATGCACCTTTCTATTGTTGGCATCTCGGCCAGTGGTAAACAATGTCTGATGTTTTATTTGTGGTAGTCAGAGTCGGCTCAGAACTATCGACATGCGGACTTCAGTTTTAGTGTTGGATGATAACAGGAACGATTTGTTTCGCATGTACGTGTTCCTGTGCTATAACTGACTGGATAATTGTAAAATAATGCCAGTTTTCGTTGTCTAAAGCTTATGTATTTGGAAAATTTATTTTTAAATAATGAAATCAAATCATTGACATTTAAACAAAAATCAATTACTGCGTGTAAGAAAATTTTTAGATCCAAATTTTTGCAAACTGAAAACAATATTGATTTAATATGGCATTAAAATTTCATGGGGCGCCATGGCATTCTCTTCTACAATTTTCTTCGTTTAGATCATTCGGCGCCCAGGGCCAACTCCCGCCGTCCTCTAGCTACGGCTCCAAACTTGACAAGACTATAAGAAAAGCAAATACTGCGAGCGAAGCGATCAAGAAAATTTTACGAAATGTATTTTTATTTGTATTAAATTTGATATCGAGGGAGGCAATTTTCCTTTGTGCCACCCTGCAGGTGCTTTCTTTTACCTCAATGCTTGCCTCCCTTGCCCCCCTAGAATTGATTTCCGTCCAAGGTAGTGTTGCCCACGAGACGAGACTTTGGCCTGTCTCGTCTCGTGGAAGTCTCGTGGAAATGCTGTCTCGTCTCGAAAATATTCGTTTGTCTCATGACACATGGTCAATCTCGTCTCGTCTCGAATTTTTAAAAGCCTGTCCCGTCTCGTCGGCAACACTAGTCCAAGGTTGGAAAGGGGCTAGGCTCATTGCACCCCCTGTGGTTGCGCCACTGCACCCTCTTCCCCCGTAGTTGTTTTGAACTTTAATCAGCTTCAAAATACTTTATTTTTATTAAGAGTATAATATCGTTTAATAACAGCAATAAGATTCTTCTACACTAAATTTCTAGGTGAAAGTATAATAATGCAGGGACTTGGACGTCTGGAAAGGGTAGCAGGGATGGCCACACCTCCCTCTTAGAAATCGAATGTCAAGCTAAAAGTATAGGATTTCACACGTATAATTTAATTTCAGTCATAGTAATTTGCATTAATGCGATAATTTCAAATTCAAGTAGTGTTTTTTTGAGGGGGGCAATAACCTAAGATTAATCTAAGGCAACTGGAGGTAATTTTTGTATTAGTTTTAACTAAGTAAAACAAAGCCCTCCAGCTTTCCAGGGCAAATTAACTGCTTTAATTTAGAATTTTGTAATAAAAACCAGTAAAGAATCCTTGAGTTTTCGTTAGCAGTTTTTAGAAAGTAAATTAGAAATGTAAAGCAAAAATCGGTTCTAAGTGTAAACAAAACAGCGACGCAAAAAGGTCCAAAACAACTTTGAATGTTATATGTTGCCCGAGACTCCTGGGAGTTGCCTTAGGTTGTCTTGGCGAAAGAAAGAAAGAAAAAAATCAAGCATTGTGTTTGTTAGCTGCAGATGATGTTTACGTAAACTTTGAGTGTTGTATTGTAACCTGCGTTCGTGTTTGTCGGCAGCATGGCTCGTACAATACGGAACGCTCCTTGTTGCGGCAGATAGTTGATTTCAGACGCTGCTGTACAATGTTCAGACTGTCAGCAATGGGTGCATAAAGATTGAGTTGAGAAAGATTTTTCCTGCAAACAGTGCAAGAACGGAGCTGGAAATGAAGCTCATAATAATGAAAAAATAGACGAAAAAGAACAAGATGTTTCTAAAGAAGTTGACAAAGTTGGAACTTATGATCATGATAAAATTATTTAGCAAAAGAAAAATGCAATTTTATATAAAGTTTTGTCGCTTATGGAACAGAGTAGGCTAGCACAGGAGAACTTATGCCTAAAATGGGAAGAAAATAAGGAACAAGATAAGCTGAAATGGGAGAGATTATACGAAGAAATGGAACAAAATAGATAGCAAGATAGGTTAGAACGGAGACAGAAAGAGGAAAAAGATAGGCTCGTGCAGGAAGACTTATACAGAAAATTGAAACAGGAACAGAATAAATTGGAACTCAAGGAAATAATAAATGCTTCCATGCAAAAAATAAATGACAAGATGGAGCAAAGTCTAGGCAGGCGTTTTGGAGGTACAAGTTAATAGGATAGAAAAAATGGAGGATGTTATGAAGGAAAATAAAGTATCATGTCAGACAGGAATCAAAAAGTTGAAATATGATTGTAATATCATTCAATGGAACGTTGAAAGTTTGGGAGTTGGTTTGGTTCAGGAACGGAATGTTAATAAAAGCAAGTTCAAGGAAACTGATGTTGAAATACAGGTTATAAAGAATAGGGTCGACTTATTAGAGCATGATTTTTTGAGACTCGAGGAAACTGAGGATTCTAGAATATGTTGTGACATTAACCCTTTAAAGATTTTCTTAAGAATGAAAAGACTGATCATGGAGAGCAAGTAAAGAGAGATAATGTGACTATTCTTAGCAGGCAGGAAGAAGGAATTAAGTACAGTGAAGTGTTAAGTTAACCAAGTTTACAGGAGAGACAGACGAAATGTTACCCACTGAATTTCTTCTGCATGTGGAAGACAGCTTGAATCTGATGGCCCTGAGCAAGCATCAGTACCTGAATGTGATACCTTTTGTGTTGGTAAAGACTGCCAAAATCTGGTATATAGAAAATAAGCAAAAATTTACGAACTATGAAGTATTTAAGAAGGCTCAAGTTCTAACACAGAAATTTGTGCCAGGTCAGGGAAGAAGTGTAGAAGAGTTCTATTGGGACAAGGCGAGGCAACTTAAGCTGCTCGAACCTGCCTTATCGGAAGATAAATGTGTCAGCCTAATAGCAAACTTACTACCTTTTAGGCTTCGAGAAATGTTGTTAACCGTCAAAAGTAAAAGCTTGTCTTCGGTTCCTGATCTGATAAGGAGTCATGAATTATTGTGGATGGAACAGAAGAATCGAGATTCTTTTAGAGGCCAGAAAAAATGACAAAAACGTCGGAGGAAGAGAGGAGCGAACGATATAATGTTGGTAATGTCGGAGATATCTCTATATCACCAAGAAAGGATAACTATAGACAGAAATGGAGGGAAAGTTTCGAGAATCATGATGAAGAGAGGAACGATTCAAGATTCTATCGTCGGAATTTGCAGTTAGGAAGAGGAGGAAACTAAAATTTGAAGAGGAATGAAAGATTTAAATATTAAAATGAATTTTAAATATATTATTGAACCTGCAAGGAAGGATGAAGAACGAATGAAAGACGAGCTTGAACAGTTAAACTCAGAGGAAAGAGATTTGGGAAATTCATCAAAATATGAGAAGAAACAAAAGGATGAAATAATCAGTGTGCTTGGACGAATAAGCAGCAGAAGTCAGTGTGCAGAGAAGAAAAATGGAAGAGCGAGTGAGGCACGAGAGTCAAAAATAGAGTCGACGGCGGACCGAAAAGTTGTTTTTGATGCTGGTAAAAAGCATACTGATGTTGAAATAAATGCAGACGTACAGAATTCTGTGGCTAGTCTCAAGAATTATGTGTTGTTGGGAGATAGTTTGTTAAAGAGATTAGCGTCGTATTGTAGAAGGCAATTTCCTGAATTGAACTGCATAGAAAGCGGCTGGGAACAATTGTGTATTAGTGGAAGTAGAGTTTCTGAGCTTATTCATGCTTTGGAAGAAAAAGAAAGAAAGGAAGGTATAATTTGTAAATGGGAGAAAGATCTAGTTCTTTTAGGGACCAATGACGTCACGAGATTCACTGAAATGGAATATTTTGAGGAAGGTTATTCATACTTAGTTAGTATCGTATTTGAAAGAAAGAAGTAATGAAATTATTCTGTGTACAAACTATTCCGGCTGTGGCCCATATTTCGGAAATGGTCATTGAAAAAAAATGTTGTACTTTAATAAAGTAAAAGAGTAAAAAAAATCAAGAGTGTGATCATGTGAAGGTTGTGGATCTAGAAAAGATTTTTTATAAGAAGAATGGAGAGATAGATTTAAGCAAATATGAACATTATATACTAAAGAGAGAAGGCAGACGTGAAGATTTAGTTCACTGGAATGAAATGGCTATAAAGGAGTTTTTGACTCTTTTAGAATTGCAACCTGTATATATTTGTGAAGTAGATGTAAGGGAGTATGAAAATCTGGAAGTTGAAAACTTGATGTAACAATGAAATTTTGAAAGACGTGGAAAAGAGAAAATTAATTAAACATTCTATTTGCGTAGAAGTGAAAATGAATGGAAGAGCTGTAAACTGCTTACTGGATTCCGGCTCTCAGGTATCGATAATTTCTGCTAATACATGGAGAAATATTACTTCTGACGTGACTAGACCTTCTCTAGAAAGAGTAGAGCATATTATGTTAATAGATTATAGTGGAAAAAACAAAACCGGAGTGATGGGGAAAACAGTAGTGCTGACTGTTCTGGGAAATGCTTGTTTGCTCATGGAATTTATTGTTGTCAGAGATTTGAATGTGTCGGCCATTCTAGGTAGCGATTTTTATTCACCGTTGAAGCTACTCTTAATTTTCAAGAGAAAGAATTGCTATTTCAAACTAATAGTGGAAAAGTAGTTGTCGGATTTTTAAAAGTAGTTGTCGGATTTTTGCCCAAGATGTGATTATGAAGAAAAGGGGAGAACTATGTCCGATTTGGTGACCGTAGCAGGTTTAGTAACTGGCGACGCTAGAAACGCGAGTATCGTCGAAGACCTGAAAGCTCGGATGGAAATGTCTACTGCTCTGGCGGCGGCGCAAAAAGAAAAAAATGTTGAATAGAACTCCACTTTTATTAGATATATTTTCGGATCGGCCTGGGACTTGCAATAAATTCACTTATGGTATTAAATTGATTGATAATGATCCAACTGTGGGAAAGTATTATCCTGTTCAGTTTGCTCCGAGAGAAGTTAGAAAATAAATAGCCCAGTGGCAACAAGACGATAATGTTAAGATGGGGCATTCTGCTTACCTCAACCCTTTGTTAGTGGTACCCAAGACGCGTTCTGACGAGAAAAGGATAGTTGTGGATTTTCGTACTACTAAAGCTAAAATCAGACTGAAGCATAATAGAGTGAAAAGTTTAGAAGAAATATTGGCGAGCTTTCATGGCAAGAGTTAGTTATTTTACATCGCTTGATCTATGTGCAGGGTATTTTCAAATACCGTTAACAGAAGAAAGTAGAGACTGTACAGCTTTCATTTTTGATGGTAAAACGTATAAATTTAAGAAGCTACCTTTTGGAATTTCGACTGGAGTATCGGCGTTCACTAGTGCAATGAATCATGTTTTAGGCAATGTATGTGATTTTTGTATTGTGTATGTTGATGATATTTTAATTTTTGATTCGGACTTTGATGATCATGTAAATCATGTATGTTTGATTTTTTTAAACGCATAAGGGACGCTGGATGGAATTACAGTGAAATTGAAGAAAACAGAATTTGAAAAATCTGAAGTTATGTTTTTCGGACATATTATCCCTGCAGAAGGAGTATAGTAGATTTACCGATCCCCCGAAGCAGAAAGGAAGTACAGAGGATATTAGGAAGCTTCGTGTGGGTCAAAAGATTCGTACCTAATTATTCTGAAGTGATAGCTCCACTTTCGGAACTTCTACAGAAAAATTAAAAATGGACTTGGGGAGAAAAGGAGCAGACTAGCTTCGATGAAATAATAAAAAAAAACTTATAGCGAAGGAAACGCTTTTGTACCATCCAGATTTTTCCCAGACGTTTTATATCAGCTGTGATGCTTCTACTGTAGCTATAGGTGCATATTTGTTCCAGCTTGATAATGGTGAACGATTCCTATGCTACTAGGAAACTAAATCAGGCTGAGAGAAAATATACGATTACAGAATTAGTGTGTCTAGTTATACCATTCTGTGTTAAAAAGTTTGAAGTATATGTCGCGGGCATGGAATTTGTTGTTTTGAGCGACCACAAAGCGCTTCAGTGGCTGACCGCGGCCAAACATTGGAACCCTCGGCTATGTAGATGGTCGCTGGAATTGAGTAAATTTAATTTTCGAATTGAATACATACAGGGCTCGGAAAATCATCTAGCTGACCTATTGTTCCGTTTTCAGCCTGAAGTTGAAAAGGAGAAATTACTTGTAAATGTTGTGGGAAACATTTCTTTGTCCGACTTAAATATGAAAATTGAAGATCTGGTGATAGAACAAATAAACTATGAAGAATTGAAGAAAATAATCGATGATCTAGAAAGTGACGGAAATGTTGAAAATGCTAGAAGGAGGGGGCCGTTACTAAAATATTACCGACACCGACTTGAATGTGGAGTGTTGACGAT
The DNA here is from genome assembly GCF_977018435.1 of Lepisma saccharinum. Classification (NCBI taxonomy): domain Eukaryota; kingdom Metazoa; phylum Arthropoda; class Insecta; order Zygentoma; family Lepismatidae; genus Lepisma; species Lepisma saccharinum. The sequence continues at coordinate 136,633,262 of NC_139230.1, forward strand.
TAGAGATTTTCACTTTGAACAAGTGTGGAAGATATGTTTGCCTCGAAATTTGATTAGTAATATGTTATTCGTTTATCACGATCAATCAGGACATTTTGGATTGAAGAAAACGTTTGATCGAATTTTGAAGACGTTTAGTTGGAGGAGAATGAGGCAAGATATCAAAGACTGGATTAATGACTGTGAGATTTGTCCCAGGAGAAAAGCTGACAAGCACCCTCCGAAGTCTAATTTGAGGCAACATCGCAGAGAGAGAATGAGAGAACAAGTGTTCGTGGATTTGCAAGGACCTATACCTAGAGGTTCCCGAAGAGAACATTTTCTTCTAGCGGTGTTGGATGGTTTTTCAAGATATTTAGTCGCATATGCTGTGACAGCTGCAACAACTGAGAAGGTGCTGGAAAAACTTGTAAATAACTATTTTGTGCATCTAGGGATACCTAAGAGAATCAATCATCTGTGATCGTAGACCTTGTTTTATTAGTAAAAAATGTAAGGAAAAAATGAACAGTTTTGGAGTAGAGGTTTATTACTGTAATAACTACCATCCACAGACTAATCTCGTGGAGAGAATCCATCAACAAATTAATAGATTAATGCGACTTCTATGCAATGAAGCTCACGAATATTGGCCTAAACAGATGGCGAAAGTTGTAAATTTACTAAATTATTCTATCAATGACACTTCAGGGGAAGCGCCTGTCACGATTCATCTTAATGAGCAAATAGATCACCCACTGAAAGTTGCTTTAAAATTAGAGGAAATTCCAGAAGAATGGGAGAAACGGCTGATAATGGTGGAAGCAAGGACCAGAAGGATTAGGGAAAAGAATATGAAGAAGAAAGCAAATGAAGAGAAATATAGAAGGGAAATTCAAAAGGGGGACTTAGTGATCATGAAGGCTAGAAATCAGAGTTCTTTAATTAATAAAGTAATAGCAAAATATTGTTTACTTTATAAGGGTCCTTATTTGTGTAAAAAGCAAATTAATGCTGGAAGTTTTGATTTACTTGATTGTTGCTCTGGAGAGGTAATTGAATCACAATATGCGGAAAATTTAAAATTATGGAATTGTAGTAACAATAAAAGGGAAATTTATGTAAATCAGTTAAAACAATTCGAAAACCTGCAAGACAATATGTGATTGATTATTGTTACTTGTACTGGATTGATAAATTGTGTAGTAATGGTTGAAAGTTGATTTTATGTAAGGTATAAAAATACGTGAACTATGATGATATATTGGAAAGTTTGTGTAGAATGTTAATAGTGCAGAGATGAATGAATACATATGGTGCTTATGTGTGAATTCAAGCGTAAATACTTGAACTTTTGTTGTAGTGAAATCATTGTAATTAATTTTTATACACACATTTAGTAACTGAAAATCATACCTTACAAATATTTTTGTGCTACATATAAAGGAATATCAACATCGTTATGTGTATTTTAAAAAAAGTGAGAACTGTCATGTGAGTGTGACAAAAATGTATATACGAGGTCTGGTCAGAAAGATTAAGGAGATAAAGAGACTTGGAAAGACATTAGCTCTCCTTGATCAGTCCATCTATGTCTCTTCAGAGGAGGGGCATCTATAACCGATTATATTGAGGACTGATGATTTCTTCCGAGAAGGAGGATAGAGAGATTATCACCCCTCTGGCAAAATGAACTGTCCTTACTACACAGTTTGCAAAGGGACCAAAAAAAAGAAAAGAAAAAAGACGAGGTGAACTTTTTCGAGCAGTGTTTGTTGAGCCTTTGAGTGGAGGGCCGCGTTACTTCGCGCGTTGGCTGCATAAGTTTACATGCAGCAGTTGGCGTCCAGATTTCTGGAAAGGGTGACTTCGCGAACTCGATCGTGATATCTGCAGCAACTCGCATATATTCGTGGACTGCTTTTGTTGAAGTCGTTTGACTAAATGACAGTTAACAGTGACCTGTGTTCCGGACATTAGAACGTTCGCGTGATTGGAAAAAGAGCGCGCGGAATTTTATTTAAAAACAGATTGTTTTCTCATGGCAATTTGAGAAGTGAAAAGAACACTGCAAGTTTGTTGTTGTGAACTGAGAATTGCTAATCGAGAAGGTGGCGGCGTTGAGACCAAGTTCGACGTTTGAACTATGAATTCGGCGGTGAGTGACTTTGAGGGATAGACGTCGAAGATCTTCGGTGGAAAGAAGAAGCAACGGAAACAAGATGTCAAGGAGCTTCTGCGAAAAGTGTTCCCCTTAATGTCGAGAGCTCTCGAGATGTGTACTTTCGTATCGAAGTGTTGATCAGAGTAAAAGTAAAAGCGCAGTGCTGAGTAAATCTCGTAAGTAGAGGTCGACCATATTCTTTTCTTTTTTAGGTTAAAGTGTTTATTTTCTGTTTATTAACCTATGTTACTTTTAGTTTATAACCTAAGATTAATCTAAGGCAACTGGAAGTAATTTTTGTATTAGTTTTAACTAAGTGAAACAAAGCCCTCCAGCTTTCCAGGGCAAATTAAAAATTTGTTAACTGCTTTAATTTAGAACTTTGTAATAAAAACCAGTAAGGAATGCTTGAGTTTTCCTTAGCAGTTTTTAGAAAGAAAACTAGAAGTGTAAAGCAAAAAATCGGTTCTAGTGTAAACGAAACTGCGACGCAAAAAGGTCCAAAACAACTTTTAATGCTATACCACGATGTGGCGTTTCCATAGTTTTGTACAAACCCTGTAACTGGGACGTTGCGGGGTCCCCGGCTCGAATCCCGAGCTAGGCATATGTGTTCTTTGAGAGTTTCCCTTTCATCATATCATCACTCATTCTCATCTTCGCGATTAGCCAGAAGTGGCAGATATGCGCGGTAAAATAAACCAAATCAATCAATTATATTTAACTTTTCTTCCATATCCTGTGTTTCCTTTATATTGATGTAAAACGTTGATTTCCTGAGTAAAATTCACGAAAGGACAGTCATAATGGAAAATCCATGCCCAGACCAAGTTTGAAACCCAAAACCTTCGGTGGCGAGATCGTGAGTCGACCACTCAATGTGTTCGTCCACCAAAGCTTAGATGACCCATTCCACACCTTTGCTGGTATGTTTATGGCAAACTAAAATTAGACATTTCAGGTTCTAGAAGAGAATATAACAACAATATCGGGAACAATTAAATTACATGATTCGGAAAATGAATTGTTGTTGTTGAGTTTGTTGTCCACTTTATGCACATAAAGGCTAATCGGGAGTGCACGTACAGATTAAAGTGGGATCCAAACTACTGTGCCTCCACGGGGTATCGAACCCAGGAATCCTAGATTGCAAGGCGACGACCTCGCCACAACGCCATCGGGGAGGCCCTGGAAAATGAACTAAAACTCGTTCCTTTTTTAGAACGCTTGTTAACTCTATAATGGTCCTTTTTGTACTGTTATAGTGATCGTGAAGGAGAAAATTAAATGACAAATCAAGGAAAGGCATATAATAATATGATACGAAAATATATAATCAAATTATTACTTTCGGAATTATCATATCTGCGCTCTTAATCGTACACGTAACGGACAAAAAAAATATATGTTTTACTGGGATTACCTGCTTATTAAGAGTTCCAAATTCAGGTTAGGGTAGGTAGGGGAAATCGGATCATGGGGGGAAATCGGATCATGGGGGAAATCGGATCGGCTGACAAGAACTCAGTTTTGCAGACGCAAGAAATGAAGTTTTCGCGTCATTGCGGTGTGCATTGTATTGCCACCTCTCAGAAGGAATGAGAACTGCCAGAACCCATTGTTTGTTTGGCGCCAGAAGAGTTCCAGACTACATTGTTTCAAGTTGTGCATTTTTGTACGGACAAAAAAGCAGCCGATGTAAGTTTTCATTGTCGTGGAATAAGCTTCTATTCATTGCTTGTTAAGTAAATTTTATTTTCAATTGTAATATTTCATTGAATTAAGCATGTCTCACCAGATCTTGTGATAATTTTAAACAAAACACAGAAATCAGTGCCAACAAAAAATAGTTTTTTGTGTATTTCAGGATAAATCGGATCATTCGAATTCTCCTTTCGGTTTGATTGTTTTGAAATAACTGGAGGGATCCAGTAGGCTATATTTATATTTTAATAAATCAGTCTGTCTATCTATGATCATCAGCAGCCTAATTAGTAGCACAACACATGTGAACGTATGCTTTAATGTAGGCTATAGCAACGTTTTGTTTTGTTTCAGATGCCTCGTAACTACATTCGGAAAACTGCTCACGGTCCTTATAGTTCCTGGTCGGTTGTAGCTATGGAAGAAGTTGTCACTGCTGTTAGAGAAGGCAATATTCAATACGGAAAGCTTCAACCGTGGTTGGTGTCCCATTTACAACCCTTCAAAGAACAACTTAAGCGCCTGAAAATGTTCCAGTACATAATGTTGGACGTCAACCAGTGATACCTCCAGACATTGAAGCAGCTCTGGTTGTGCGTCTAGTCTACCTGTCCAAATGTGGATTTGGTTTGACACCGAGGAGCGTACGTGAGTATGCCTATAAGTATGTGACTGAGCGAGGGATTCCAAACAATTTCAACGAGGAATCCGAAATGGCCGGCAATGATTGGTTTCAGGGATTTATGAAAAGACTCCCGGAACTTTCTATTCGGAAAGCCGAAGGTCTTTCTCGTGCAAGAATGAATGGCATGACACGAGAAAATGTTTCGAACTTTCACACTCAGTTGAAAAATCTGATAGAAAATGTAAACTGGAAGGTAAGCCAGTGTGTATTTATAACCAGGACGAAAGTGGGCTACCATTAAACAATAAGCCACCCAACATTGTTGCTCGTAAGGGCTCTCGCGGTGTAATAGCGCTAACAAGTGTAGAACGCGGGGAAACCGTGACACTACTCACATGTGCATCCGCAACGGAAGCGTACGTCCTACCGTTTATTATTTTTAAGGGTAAGAGAATGATGGACGAATTTCGAGATGATATGCTACCAGGATCCGAAGTGTGTATGACTGAATCAGGGTGGGTAAATGAGGAAGCGTTCATGAAGTGGCTGGAACATTTCAACAAGCATAGAAGTCCAGGTAAAGTGATTTTAATTATGGACGGACATGGTTCGCATAAAACTCTCGCTGTTGCTGATTGGTGTGAGAAATGTAATGTCGAAGTGTTGCTCTTGCCACCCCACACAACCCACACATTGCAGCCTCTTGACGTTTGTGTGTTCAAGCCGCTAAAGACATATTATCACCAACAAGCTACATCTTGGCACCATCAAAACCCTGGTAGGGCAATGTCGAAGTTGACTTTCGGGTGCATCTTTACAAAAGCATGAAATCTGGCAGCAACCGTAGGGAACGCTACAAAGGGTTTTGAGGTGTGTGGAATCTACTCTTTAAATCCATTGGCTGTCTCGGAGCACACATTTGTTAAGGACGTAATCAGAACTTCTTCGACACCTTCGTTTTCTCTGTCATTTGACAGCAATTCTGCCACCCCTTCAAGCAGGGCCGAAAATCAAATCCGCAGTCTCATTCCTTCTCCCACAAAGGAGACGTCACAGAAGAAAAATGCACGAAAATCTATTCCTTCACTTCGACTGACATCAGGTGAAAATTATCCTTACCTCAACCCTGGGGATAAGAGGAAGAATGAGAAGGTTAAGAGACAGGTTAAGCAAGCAGGAAAACTCGCAACAAGAAGTGAGAAGAACGAAGCGTGGAGGTGTGGATTCTGCAGTCTTTCGTACTATGACAAAAAAAGTCACCAGGCTGGTGATTGGATACAGTGCCAGGCTTGCAAAGGGTGGTTCCATGAACGCTGTGTAAACGCCTTTGGTAAAAAGCAGCTTATTTGTGGTATTTGTTTATCAAAATCTGAGAGATTCGATTTACCCCACAGCCGATCCGATTTACCCCGTAGAGGTCAGGTAAATCGGATCAGTGCACCACGTGCATTAAAGTTACAATATCTCAGCAAATAATAAGAAATGAAAGTAATTTATACATTTGTCTAGTAGCTGAAGGTTTCCTTGCTTTTATGCGTATAATTTCAATTGTAATAAAGGCACTGATACTCAATAAATAGATGTTTTTTTTAAAAAAAAAAAAAAGTGATCCGATTTCCCCCTACCTCCCCTATATTTGGGATCAGAGAAAAATATTCCCTATACCATTAAATACAACACGCGATCTCATTATTACGGCAATGCTGTTTATCACGTGATTTTACTTGATTTTATCGGTATCTCTCAAGTCAAGGGACCTTTGCAACACTGATGTGTCATTGTGATGAGATGCTATTTGTTAAACCTGCACGAACAATTTGCATTCTGTGAAATTTTCAAATACAAACTATATTTTCTAAAGATATTCTTGGAGGCAATCAATTAATTTCAACCAAATAGGGACTCCCCGATGGTGCAATGGTAGCGTCGTCGCCTTGTAATCAAGGGTTCCCGGGTTCGATACCCGCTGGAGGCACATAGTGGTTCGGATCCCACTTTAAACTGTAGGTCCAGTCCCAATTAGCCTTACTGTGCATAAAGTGGACTTAAAACACCAATTCAATCAATCAATTCCAACTAATTGTGGGAGGGGTCATATTTAATATACCGAGAATATTACAGTTATTTGGAGATAAAACCTCGTTAAATTACCAAGGTTTTCGTGTCTACTGGAAAGGGAGAGGGGACTTAAAAGTGGATAATTTACTTACTATATTTAAGTACATTTAACTTCCAATTAAAAAGATAATAATAAAATAAAGTAAATAATTAATATTTGCATTCATCATCACCGATACATAAAATGTACTTATCAAGGTAGATTGATTTAAATCAGGTTGATTTAAATCGCGAATAAAAACAAGATTTAAATCAAGTGGTTTTTTTTAAAAAAAGATCACTGATTTAAATCACTTTAAATAAATAATTTATAGAATAACATACATAAGGATTTTGTAGATATCAGAAACTTCTGGTGAAAGTACATTAACCTCGTAATCATTTAATATGTTTATTAGGCTCTAAGAAAGGAAAATAAATAAAATAAAATACATGTACTCATGGTGTGAAATTCATACGAAAGGAAATGTAAAAACACATTTCCCTCCAATTAAAATTCAATAATTTATATGGGCAAAAATAGCAAACATTTTGTGTAGAAAAATATACAAAATACTAATCATGTTGAAGCATATATAGTATCATTATCATTAAACTGTAACTAAACATGGCAGCTGATATTTTTCAAACTAACATTAAAAAATATCCCCAAAATGCAGCTACAAAGACTATAAAAATATTTAAGTTAATATTTTAAGTTACAGAGTCCATCCAGAATGTTTATTCTCACTGGAAGAAAAGTTATTGAAATTATTATAGTTTCATTAACACAATCAACGAACATTTCCATAGGTACAGTATTAGAAAGAGAAAAATGTATATTTACATATAATTTTTTATTTGCTTTAATCAAACTGTTCAAATATTTTACAAGGCCGTTTACTAGAAAAAGCCTTTCTATTACCTAAGAAACATACATCTATGCGTATGGTGCCAAAAACCACACAAGCAATATTAAGCTGTTTCTTTTTAAATAAAAAAATCTATTTAAATAAAAAAAATCTATTTAAATAAAAAAAATCAACAAAAATGATTTTTTTAAATAAAAATCATGATTTTTTTATCCACACTGGTACTAATACATAAAATGTTCACAATAAGTTACAGCGTTCAGAAGAGCTCTTTAACTCACGTTGTACTGTGACAACAAACGACTAGAAGAAAAGTAAAGGGAGAAAGCAACACCCTCAGTTAATATGGGTATGATAAGGCTAATTAGCAAAACAATGAATGATCAATGGGAACAATATTCTTGCTCTAGAAGAAAATAGGTTATTTATTAAATTAATATTTGAGATTACATCACATTCTTATATAGTCTCAATTTTTTCCAACATTTTATTTCTTTCGATCACCCTTTTGGGTAGGACTGAAGCCACATCAAGCCCCTACACCCCATATAGGTGATCCTTGATAAGATGTTGTAAGAACTCATGTTTAGGACCAGTTATTTCTCGCAGGTGCATACAATTACCTTTAAGTGCATAAAGACAAATACCATCAATTGTTACTCGTACGCTTGAACTTGACACGGTAATGTTAGTTACTCTGCTGATCAGGTTGTTTCTCCGAAACTCTACTGGGTACATAAGGGTGAGATAGATGGGCTCCAAACGCATTTTTCATTCTCGGTCATAAATGAAATTGGTGCAATCAGCACAACATCTGGGTAAGGAACATTTTTGGGGAATTTGAACTCTGTTTATGCTAAACTTATCACATTCACAAGCTCAACTTGTTCAAGCTTTCGAAGGGAAAGTTTGCGAAACCAAATTCCCTGACTTTTCAAGGTTTCCCAGATACTAGTATTACAAGGTGGCCACTCTAGGACCATGATAAAATTCAAATATAATTCCCGTTTTTTAAGACAAACTTTCGAAAAAAATGCAGATGTTTTCTCTATTTCAACCTTGTGTATTATCGCCTCAAACCATCCACCCACACACACACATACACACAAGTATAGTAGCAATATAAAGGGTTTGCGTGATTCCAATGTATCCAAAAATTCTAACTCAATTCAATTAAAAGGTTCAACTCAATTCAATATTTGAAAGGCTCGGGTGTAAAACATGGTAAGTGACATTTTGGTATTTTCTGAGTTCGTTTAGAAAAAAGTTATTAGAAGCTATACTGTAGATAAATTGTTTTCATGTTGTGTTTACCAATTTCGAAGGCTTCACCGAGTCCAATGCAAATTGTATGACGTGGAAATTTCACTCGAAAATTGAAGGATGGGACATTTTACTTTGTAACTCAAAAATTACCAAAATGTCTCTTACCATGTTTTACACCTGAGCCCTTTATTTAAAATATGTTTTCTTAAGGTACGGAGTTTACATTTACTATTTCACATACTCAGACGCGAAACACCTCTACAAACACAAGTCACAAATGTTACAGAATATACTAATATACGAGAAATTGTTAATTGTATTAAGAATCTAATTTAAAACTCAAATTTACCTAATCAACTTCAAGATATCTTATTTTGCAATAATCTTCCATCTGTCAGATAGATTGTTCTGCAAAGGACAATAAAAAAGTTGACGATTCGAGAGAATTCTGCTTTATTTTCCACGAAGCTTTCTTTTCCTTCCTCGATAAAAAAATAAAAGCTAAACTGTGAAAAACTTGCCTCGGGGCAATTATAAATATGCATAAATTCAATGTGATTTGGATTAATAAAAGTTGTAGTGTTTCACGTCTACGAAGAAAAAATCAGGCCCAATTCCCTGAGCCAATAATTCAGGCACAATTCCCGGTGAGTGCCACACTGTATTAAGTAACTTTCCAGATCACTCTACAATGATTTAACATGCTAGTTAATAATCATCACATCTTTAACTTTGCATGTTAGTGAAACGAATCAATTTTATTCAGCACTGCTGCAAATAAAAGACAAAAAATAAAATACAAGAATACTTTACTTTAAATATTTTTTAAAAAATAATAATAAACCATTTGGAAGGAAAAGTGAAACTTGTTTCCAGTTTTCAATACTGGCAAACAAACAAAAAAGCCTTATCAGGTTTTCCAGAATTTTAAGGTCAGTGGGAACCTTTTGGTGACATCAAGAACCCAGAGGGGTCTCTTGGGACAAAAATACATTGATAATACCCATAGGGAAACTATAAACAAATACAAAGCTTACTATTTAGTTTCATTTGCGGTTACGTTCGGCATCTCACACCGTTACTGTAACAGCTACAGCAAAACACTGAGTCAACAGTCTACGAATATATGGATAAAGACAACTTTACTACACAAGTGGGAAAAAACGGAACCGTTTGAAATCAATGTGACCAGAAAAATTTTCACGAACCTGCATTTTGTTCACTTTTGCCTTGGACGTTAAAGGTACGGGTAAAAGGAACTATGACATTTTTTTTATCGCCGCTGAACGTTTAAGGTATAAACGCAGTGATTAATGCTATATCCTCACAACAGCGGATTACCAATTAATTTCGTGAACGTTATGTGACCAAAAAGGATACGGGTTATGGTTTCCTTTCTTAGTTGTAAGAAGTTCGATATCCGGTGGAGGTACACGGTGGTTCGGATTCCAATTTAAACTGTGGGTGAACTTGGGATCCCATTGAAATTTATTATTTGAGAGCAGCAGGTAAAATAAAATTTTTAGAGTTGAAACACACAAATTGAGTAAAGTAAAAATAAAAGATCTACTCATTCAAACATGGAAAGTATTGCACTGTATGGCCAGAAACTAGATGATGGCGTTGGGAATGAAAATTAAAATATGAAAAATTTTAAGACCAAGTCGTGTGAATCGCACATGCCTTTCTCCACTTCAAGTTATTTTGAGAGTCATATATTGCTTTTTCTTGAGATGTGTGCCTCCATCGGGTATCCAATCCGGGACCTGATTACAAGGCGGTGACGTTACCACTACGCCATCGGGTAGGCCCATATTATTCATATAATAACTTACACATTTTCAAACATGATATGCCAACATCTTAACCATTTTGGACAGCTTGTATTAAATGTTATGTGATATTTGATTCCCTATTTTCAGTTTGTGTTTTCTTTACATCATTGGCAATATGTAGTGTAAATTCAATCAACATTGTGTTTTCTTGAAATGACAGCATGCCACGAGGTCACTAAAATTCTAACACTAAAGTTTGCACCTGTGCATTATCTTCGAGGTAAGTTCTAAAGTATCGATATACCTAACTAAACCCACGAAACACTAAGAAAATTATTTAGTGACATCAATTCCATACACAAGGCGTTGCCATTTCATATATTTCATGACCTTAGGTGTTGAGCAGTTCCAAAAATAATTGCAATTTTTATTTGAAAAAATAAAAGCAATTGTTCTGGAATATGTAACATATATTTTCCCAGGGTCACATTAGTTACCATTCTACTCATTTAAAAATAAAATATTCTGGGTAGATTTGAAACCGGGCCACTTTGTTTGGTGGTCAGTTAATATACTGACGTTTTTAATTAAAGGAAAACCCCTATGCAGCAGCTTTCCCCACACCAACCTCATATCAATTTAACTCAATTTTCTACTCTTCCATTCAGGACAAACAGAAACACCCATGCCTTCCCCAGGATTCGAACCCAGGATCCCTGGTGTTATAGCGCGCTGAGCTCACCAATCCGCCAAGGAAGTGGACATTTTCTGGACTACGCCATCATGCTTGTTCAGATTCTTACATGTTCCTCACCATTCATAATCTTGTTGAAACTGCTGGCCCCCGTGGCAGAGTGGTTAACACAGCGCACTACGACGTCAGGGGCACAGGGGTTCAAATCCCGGCCTAGGCATGCCTGTTCTTTGTGAGTGTCCCTTCATTAATTGTACCATAACTCATCCTCATCGTCGCGATTAGCCAAAAGTGGGAGGAACGCGACACTAAATAAAAAAATCAATCAAATCGTGTTGAAACCGTATATCAGATAATTTTTTTGGTAACTAGGAAACATTATGTTTTGTTGTAGGCTCTACATATTGAAAACGCGCGAATCCAAGAATTCAGCCACAGACGGCAAAGCCGATGTTGTCTGTGATTGAAAAATATACCTACAGCAGACTGTGGGCTGAGCATGCGCAAATCTACGGTTAGCAAGTCACATGATCTGTCTGAGAGATAGTTCACACAGTCACAGAAAAGGTTCTCTCACAATATGATGTCATCCTTAGTTTTTTAAAGGAAGGATATGAACAGAAAGGGCTGTTATGGCTTCTATATATTTTTTAAAGTTAACCTTATATTTTGCCCTGAGCTCACGTTTTATTAAAAAAAAGCCTGGGCTACAGAAGGTTACGATTTGCACAATTATCTATCTGTCCACCCACCTGACTTTTGTGCGAACAAATTTACTATTAGATAGACTACATGGGAAAACAAATCTCAAGTGATATCAATGATTAATTAGATTTAGCAAAAAATAGGTTTTCATACTTTGTATCTAATAAATGTCGACAATACATTAATTCTACTACATTTCCACAAAATAAAGGAAAAAAAATAGTCGGTTCTACACCACGTTATCTGAATCTGAAATCTTCAAATAACTGAGCCAGCTTCTTTCCATTTAATCGAGTAACTTCAGTTGAAATTTTTGTCTTAAAGAGTCGATAGCAATCTTGCAAACTTTATCGATCTACTTGCTGTTTTTCACTACTTTCGTTTACAAGAAAGAATGCCAGACTTCTCTGGTACTTTATGTATTGTAAATGTGAAGTATCAGTGTAACTTTTTCCCAAGAATATCTCTCTGCTGAACGTTAGTTCCAGCATTGGCCACAGCAACCTCGCATTTGGTTTCTGAGCATATAGTACATCAGTGCACACCATATTATATTGATTTAGTCTGTCGGAGTGAGCATCCGCCATATTCACAATAGCCCGGAAAGATTTAATATTAAGATTTTTTTTACATTGTTTCATCTGTACTTTCAATTTAAAAAAATTTCACAATATTTCTTCGAATCTGATTCCAAGTGAAAATAAATATATAAAGAGAATGCCTCAAAAACTAATCTTACACAGATGAAGTGTTCTATTTACGAAACCAGTAAAAAAAAAACTAATTCCAAATAAAAATCATCTATCCAGCTGATGTGAATCAGAAAACCATGGAACAAATTGCTCAACATTACCACATCTCAGTTCATTAAATCTATAAAAATGATAATTACGAAAATTTACATACTTTTAGATAGGTTAAAATTCCCAACACTGATCATATCTTTCCAAAAAAAAGAAAACAGTTTCAGAGTAGTAGTTAGTATACGTATACAAAAAGTTATTTGTAGTGTTGTGAGTTTAGGCCTTGAATGGAAAAAAAAAAGTTATTTTAGCGTTTTCAAGAACTTAGGTTTGTATCCTGTTTCTTTTTTCCGCCGCATATCAATTGTTCCCGGTGTCGGATAGTAACAATAAGTGCGCGAAGCCTTCGATTAGATTCATTCATTACGTGCATTACAATGCGCACAATCGAAATTAATACAAGAGTCAGGTCGTGCTCAAAATGATCGTCACGTGTAGTCTGACATCCCATGCCAGATGGAAACAAATGATCTAGTTGCGTGTGTTGCTTGGCAACGGTTTTACAATGCGTGACGTCATAGCTGCTGCGTTGCTTGACAACAACTTCTGACGGCGGCAGTAGTATTTAGTTAAGGCAATGAATTAGATTACTGCCAATTATATGAACCGCATACTGTGCTTGCACAACGGCAAGACATTCCCCAAAAAAATACACCGGCAAAGCTTTCAAACGTTGACTTTTATCCATTCACATATTTAGATATACAGAAGGTTGATCCGTCTATATGTGTCCGATTTTGACGTCTCACCTACTTTAGGAAAAACCACGGGACCACCAGCGGTTGCCCTCGATGTGAGCACCATGGGTCCTGGCAATAGCCCTGCATCGTAACTTCCATTGTAGGAGGCTCCGTTGAAGTACATGAGCGGGACTCTTGAGCCACTCCTGACAGGCTTTCCAGAGGCCACGGACAGTGGTGACACGACGAGATGCAAGTCCTCTTTTTAATAGGCCAAACCCGCAAAAATCCATGGGACTGGCATCCGGTGACTTCACTGGTATGTCCTGGAAGGGAATAGCCTGGATGCCGGTGTCTGCCGCCATTTGTTGCAGAAATCTCTGTGTAGAACGAGATGTATGTGATGAGGCCTTATCCATATGCACATGGACCTGATTTATTGCATTTCCATACAAACGGGGCAGATCGTCTGTATAAATTGGTGTGAGGATATGTTGCTGAAATAGCTTCCTAGTTCCTGGGTGTGTTGTCTCGTGTATTCATTCACTCTGGCACAATGAAACATGTATGTAGATTAACTTAAACTTTAATAACATGAAGCATGTAAATAACACTGAATATAATGAAGAGTTCTCGGTACTGGGCAACATTCCCAGGAGCAGAGCTCTATGCTGCCGAGCGCATCCCCAGGTTGCGGATAGGGGAACGGCCTACAGATATGTAGGCTAGCTGCGACAAATAAGCAGTTGCGGACAATGAGCGTCAGTGTCAACAGGATGTGGAGAGAGTTATTTCTGGCAGGATAACTCTCATTTAAAAACCACAAAAATCCAGCGACGACACTGAGACATGGCGAGTAAGTGCCGCCATTAAATAAGCACAGCCCCTGCTGCCTTGCAGGTAAGAGAGGGATCTCTAAAGGCTAAGGGAAGGAAAACCCTGACAGAAAACCAAGGGGTAGGAAGAGCTCTTAGGCATGGTAAAGCCCGTCTTCCTAGGGGTAGGAACCTCGAATACAAATCCCTGGTCCTCCAGGTTGGGGGTTGGGCGTAAGGCCAGCACCCTTACCCCGTAAAACAACCTCCCGCTACGAACTCTCAGACAAGCAAAAGCCGGACGGATCTATAAGAGACGACCCACGCAATGTAAAAGGCTAAGGAATGTGGATTTTAACGTGGCAACCTGGAATGTCCGTACCATGCTTCAACCAGGCAAAATGAATGAAATTGCAGATGAACTAATAAAATATAACATGCAAATAACAGCATTACAAGAGATAAGATGGAATGGGGATGGATGGATTAAAAAGAAAGAATTCTCTCTTATGTATAGTGGGCATCCAACAATTAAAGGAAGAAATGGCACAGGTTTTTTAGTTACTGGAAATGTGAGGAAATGTATACTTGGATTTGAACCAATAAATGACCGAATATGTAAATTAAGAATAAAAGGAAAATTCAACAATATGACCTTTGTATCTATATATGCACCAACTGAAGATACAAACAAAGAAGATATTGAACATTTCTATAGCGAACTGTCAGATGTATGTGACAGAGTACCAAAACATGATACACTAATTCTACTAGGCGATTTTAATGCGAAAATAGGTAATGACTCCAGCAGCAGCGGAGTGTCAGGCAGATTTTCCCTACACAAAGAAACAAGTGACAATGGAGAAAAGCTGATACAATTAGCACAATTACAAAATCTTGATATCAGTAGCACTAGATTTAAGCATAAAAAAATCCACAAAGGGACCTGGAAAATACCCGGTGAACAACGATGTAATCAAATTGATCATGTATTGATCAATAAGAGGAGAGCTACATTAATAATTGATGTCAAAACATATAGAGGACCTAGTTGCGATACGGATCATTATCTTGTTAGAACTAAAATAAGACAAAGAATTAGCATGGTTAATGAAGGAATATACAAGAAAACTAAAAAATGGAACATAGAAAAATTGAAGAAATCTTTTATACAAAACACATACAGACAAGAAATACAAACGAAACTTGATGAAATAGGAGAAGAAGATGATGTTGAAGTGGAGTGGGATAATTTAAGAAACATCATAGATAGTACTGCTAATCAAGTTTTAGGAACCAAAGCATATGAAAAAAATGAAGATTGGTATGATGAAGAATGTAAAAATGTGGTTAAAGCAAAAAATGAAGCTAGAAATAGATGTCTTAATAGAACTACAAGAGCAAATAGAGAAAAATATGAAAATCTGAAAAAGCATGCTAAGAAAATGTGTAGAGAAAAGAAACGTCAAACAGTAAAAACACAAATAGAAATGTTACAAGAACTAAACACCAAAAAAGAATATAGAAAATTCTATCGAACCCAGAAAGTTATAACACAACAGTATAAACCAAGAACTAGAAACCTAAAATCCAAAGATGGTCAAATCCTAACGGAACAAGCAGAAATAATGAATAGATGGAAAGAACACTTCCAGGGAGTTAAACACAACCAGGATTTAGAAGTGCCCTATAGGAATACGATGAATCAGCAGGATAATGAAAACATATTAGTTGATGCACCAACATACGAGGAAGTGGAGACAGTAATTAAAAACTTTAAAAAGATGAAAGCACCAGGAATTGACAATATGAATAGTGAACTTATACAAGCAGCCGGAAAAGAAATGTATCGTCGAATACATAAACTTATAATTAATATATGGAATCGAGAACAAATGCCAAATGATTGGAACATAGCACTAGTATGCCCTATACTTAAAAAAGGAGATAAAACAGTTTGTGAAAATTATAGAGGCATATCACTATTAAACAACCTATATAAAATACTTGCAGCAATAATTAACATCAGATTAACTGATTATGCTGAAGACATTATAGGAGAGTATCAAAGTGGATTTAGGAACAACAGAAGTACTACAGATAACATCCTGATGATGCGTTTGATTTTTGAGAAATGCTATGAATATGATATAGATTTGCATGTCTTGTTTATTGATTTCAAACAAGCTTTCGATTCAATATATAGACCAACAACACTACAAAGGCTACAAGAAATTGGAATACCAAATAAATTAGTAAGATTAATTCGAATGACAATTCAAAACACTAGAGCCTCAGTTAAAATTGAAAATGCAAGATCGGACTTTTTCGATGTCATGACAGGAGTGCGCCAAGGAGATCCTCTTTCAGCAACATTATTTAATTTAGTTTTGGACTCGGTGATTAAAAAATTAGATGTGAGAGGAGACATCAGTACGAGACTAAAACAAGTCACAGCATATGCTGATGATGTAGCTATTGTAGCAAGAACTAAGAAAGCTCTTTCAGAAACGTTTATAAGCCTAGTAGAGGAAGCTGCAAGAGTAGGACTCCAAATTAATGAAAAGAAAACTAAATACATGAATATTAATAGAACTAACATGAATAATAATAGATCAATATTAATAAATAATTACTCCTTTGAATGTGTTAGTAATTTTACATACCTTGGATCTATACTTAATGAAAACAATAAAATAGAATCTGAAATAGATGAAAGAATAAGGAAAGGTAATAAGGCCTATTATGCAAATGTATCCCTGCTAAAATCGAAACTTCTGAAACGAAATACAAAAATGAAGATATATCTTACTATGATAAGACCAGTGGTTACATATGCTGCTGAAACCTGGACCCTAACACAGAAAGATAGAAACAAACTAAGTATATTTGAGAGACAAATTTTAAGGAAGATCTTTGGCCCGGTACAGATAGAACATGATATATGGAGAATAAGAAATAATGTGGAACTAGAAAAATTAATCAATGGTGCAGACATTATACGACATATTAAAAGTCAAAGAATTAAATGGTTAGGCCACATACAAAGAATGGATAACATGAGAACTATAAAACGTATACTAGAATGGAAACCTATGGGAAGGCGACCAATTGGAAGACCTAGGATGAGATGGATTGAAGATGTATGCGAAGATTTAAAGATTCTCAAAGTTAGAAATTGGAAAGAAATGGCAAAGAAGAGGAAAGATTGGAATGATTTGTCTGAGAAAGCTAAAACCCACAAAGGGTTGTGATGCTAATGGAAGAAGATAATGAAGAGTTCCACACAAATGTACACGAATATGACGAGGCGTACAACACCTGTACGTCGTCTCAAGACTCAACTCGGACTCACACTGCGCATGCGCACACTGCATGGCAACAAGCTTAATGAGAATGACAATTCGTCTGAACATCACGGCCCCTCTTAGAAGATCAGCTTCCATAATTAGAATACACAATAATTATTACCTTTTACAAAATAACATATTACACTTGGATATATAGATTACAATAAACACAAATTATTTCAGTTTACAAATTTACACTTTCTCAATTGATAGAGGTGCTAGCTTCATAATAGGCCTCTTTAGTTCACAGTCTTTAGTTTTAACAGTTGCAACTCGTACCAAACCATACTGTCCTTTGTGAGTTTCAATAACTCTACCTAATTTCCACTTCAATGTGGGTTTGTTATCTTCCTTTATCAACACTAAATCATTGACTTGAAGGTTAGGCAATCTCTTCTGCCACTTCGGTCTAATTTGAAGTCCAGATATGTACCCCAAATGCCATCTTCTCCAAAAATGCTGCACGATTTGTTGACACCTTGGCCAACGCGATAATTGGTTAATCTTGCTCTTGGTGAAATCCTCTTCTGGAATGTTTAATAGGTTGTCGCCAATCAGAAAATGCCCTGGCGTAAGTGCTGTCAGGTTATTGGGTCACTTGACATGGCTGTGATTGGACGAGAGTAAAAACAACCTTCTATCTGCACTAATACTGTGTAAAGCTCTTCAAAATTCAACACAGCATTGCCCACAACACGTTTCAAATAATATTTAATACATTTTATGTTACTTTCCCAAATTCCGCCAAATCAAGGTGAGGAAGGGGGATTAAAATGCCACTCGATTCCTTCACTTGTCAGAAAGTTATGCACAGTTTCTCTATGTTTAGGTTCTCTCAAAAAATACAACATTTTATTCAACAGTTTGTCAGCTCCTACATACTGAGTACCACAATTAGAATACAGGTTAGCAGGTTTTCCTCTACGAAATATGAAACGTCTCAAACATGCAAAAGTACTAGTAGTTGCTGAAGATACAATTCCAATGTGAACACACTTAGTAGAAAGACATATAAAAAGCACAATGTAACCTTTGATTGTTTTATGTGATTTCAAAATTCCAGACTTAATTCAAATGGGACCTGCAAATCAGTGCCTGTGTTAATGAAAGGTCTAGCTTCATTTACTCTAGGAGGCGGTAAACTTCCCATCAATTGTTTAGCTGTAATAGCCTTGACACGTCTACAAATAACACATTTGTTCACTATGCTACGAACCATATCTCGAAGCCCAACTATCCAATATGTTTGTGTCACAATAGCTTGTAACAGTTGTGGATTGGCATGAAGATTCTTCACGTGTTCATGTCTCAATAACAGTTCAGTAAACGGATGATTTTTGGGTTAACAATATAGGATGTTTCTTATCTGAAGACACATCAGCATTATGTAAACGCCCACCTACTCGTAACACAGAATTTTTGTCAATGAATGGACTCAACGAAAGAAGTTTACTGGATGAGGGAAGCTCTTGTTCTGTTCGTAAACAGTTAATCTCGCTCTCATATGCTTCACATTGGGTGACCTTGACCCAGAACTCAGTCGCAGCTGATAGCACTTCGGTTGTCAACCTCTGCTCGTTTCGCTGCATGGAAGGTGATCTACAGTTGTTTATGAATCTAAACATCCAAGCAGTAACACGTATTAATCTCAAGAAAGATGAAAATCTTTGCAATAACTCCTTACAGTCAGAGGTTGTAGATAACAGCACACGAATCCTTGTTTTTCTTTCCTCCTTTTTCACTTCTTCACTTTCCACTACAGATGATTCTTGAATAGGCAACTCAGGCGAGTAAAGAAATGGACCATTCCACCATAAATAAGCTTCACACAACTGTGTAGGGAAAGCACCACGAGAACCAATGTCTGCAGGGTTATCTTTGGAACGCACATGAAACCACTGTTGAGGATTCGTCAGTTCATGAAGGAGCGAAACTCGGTTCGAAACAAATGTACTCCATCTTGATGGATCTGATTTAATCCAACATAAATCAGACCAAACAAAAATATCGTCTATATGCAATGACAATGATGACTGCACAACACTAATCAATTTGGCTAACAACACAGCAGCACATAACTCTAAACGTGCCAATGTTACAGGTTTTATGGGTGCAAGCTTTGTTTTCGAAACTAATAATCTGACTGTAACAGTGTTGTCATCATATACTATTCGTAGATACACAATAGCACATGTAACTTTCTCACTGGCATCACAAAAACCAATCAGTTGACACAAATTTGGTTCTTTACCTTTGAAGCATCGTGGTAACTGTATGTTTTGTAACACATGTAATTCAGCACAATGTATTTCCCATATTTATGTCACTAGGAATAGGTTCATCCCAATTTAAGTTCCTTCCACAGTGATTGAATTAATATTTTAGCTAACATAGTGACTGGGCCTAGTAATCCGAGTGGAACAAAAATGCGAGGTATCTCAGACAACAATAACCTTTTGGTTAATACAGGGTGTTCACTAGGTGGGTTAATCATGAAACTCAAATGATCAGTATCTGGGTGCCACACAAGGCCTAGTGTTCTTATGAATTCACTGTTATGGATGGAAGATATTGTAGGTTTCTCTCGCAAATGCTCAGGAATACTGTTCAAAACGTC
Organism: Lepisma saccharinum; assembly: GCF_977018435.1. NCBI lineage: Eukaryota > Metazoa > Arthropoda > Insecta > Zygentoma > Lepismatidae > Lepisma > Lepisma saccharinum. The sequence continues at coordinate 136,653,408 of NC_139230.1, forward strand.
AGAATGATTCGAGGTCCAGTTATGCAACTCAAATCCACCTTTTCTCAACAATTGGATTGATTGTTGCTGCATTTCTATTGCTTCTGGAACACTGTCAGCTCCACTGCATACATCTTCCATATAAAACTGTTGTTTCAAGACTTCTGTTACAATCGGGTAATTTCCACCTTCATCGTCTGCTAATTGACGCAACTCTCTCGTAGCAAGAAAAGCAGCTGGTGCCGTGCCATACGTGAGGGTATTTAAACGATAAATAATCACAGGTTGATTGGGGGATTTTCTCCACAAAATTAATTAAAAACTACCCTCAGTTTCGTACTTGTGCTTGTCTCATTTGTTATAGAATGATGTGGAATGACATAAGAACTAGCGGGGGCCTTGGAAGGTTCACAGTTCGCCACTGGTGTCATATGATTCAAAGCAATATACTCCTGCATGAATGACTTGTATTGTTCTAGTCTCTGGCTATCATCTCGAAGCCTACGCTCTTGAGTAAGCAAACATTTCATCGCCTTATCCTTCGAATAATCTAACTCGTCGCGGTTGACCTTAAATGGTACGCGGACGACGTACCGACCATCATCCTCGCGATAAGGTGTTCGTACGAAATGTTCCTTGCACAATTGTTCATCTTGACTTGGCACTCGTAAGTTAGGAATCTCCTCCGATTTAAAAAACTTATTCAGAGTTTCGTTCAGATCATTTTCTTGTACAACAATGTGATACGAAGACAGAGATCGTTGAGGAGTTTTGCCACAAACAACCCATCCAAAGCGGGTTTGAACAGCCACGGGTTCATTCATTCTCCCTTCCACTCATTAGTAACAATGGGAAAACATCAGCCCCGATAAGCAACTGAATAGTGTCAGGTTTGTGATATGAAGTATCGGCAAGTTCAAGGTTACGTAAATGTTTAAAACTCAAGGTGTTGGGTACACACGCTTGTGACACTGTGTTGGATATTTTCTTCACAATTAAGGGCGAACAATGATAGGATCTGTGCCCGTATTTAGAGAGTATGTTCAAATCAACAGTAGAGTGTGAATTGCCGGCCTTTACACCCGAAATTCCAGTAACCGACACAAACACTTTTTTACGTTTCAAGCCTAATAATTGGGCTGCGTTCTCGCTCAAAAATGATTTTTCACTCGCACAATCGAGCAAGGCTCTAAGGGGTTGAAGCAGGTTTTGTTTATCCTTTACTCTCACAACAACAGTCGGTAACAAGTACCTGCGTCACACTGCGAATCAGATGTTGTATGTGCGAGACCACTTGCGGCGTTGCCACATTTTCGCTTACCTTAGCTCTTTGCGAATTTTCACGATCAATAGACGTGTGGTGAAACTTACCACAAGACCTACACGAGCATGATTTACACCTATCTGTAATTTAGTTTATTTTAGTTCGCGGTTTGTGCCTCTTGGCTAATTTGCGAAGATGGGGATGAGCGATGAAATGATGAAATTGATGAATGGACATTCACAAACAACCAAGCCCGAGTGGGATTCGAACCCCGGACTAGGGATTGCCAAACGGATCCGGATCCCATAGTTTCGGATCAGGATCCGGATCCGAAAATCCGGATCCGAGAGTTTCGTATCTCAATCCCATTATAATATTGCCACACCTTAAAAGGTATTATGATCTTCGATTACAAAGAAATTTTTCATTAGTTAGTCCTACAAGAATTTTTTCAAGTGTTGTTCCTAAAATACTCTGCTACGCATCGGCTAACACACACGTGCACAAAAATAATCTTACTTGTTTAACATAAAATGTCAGAGGTGATTTTGTAAATGCCATTGAAACGAATATGTATTCATTGGAATGTATTGGAAATGGAAACACACATAAATGTGAGACATTCCATTCCAGGATGAAACTTTTAACACATATAACAAGATAGAAATGTTATACAAAAATTATACAATTTTTCTACAGTTACTAAACTAAACTAAACCCACAGCGCTACAGCCCTTTGTAGGGCCTTGGCTTACCTACCGACTGCTGGTCTCCCTCCCACACTGTTCCTCGGTCACCTGTTTGTAGCGTGGAGGTCTTAGACCAGTATTGGAGTGACGGGTGATCAGCCCGACGAACCCCCAGCCGTTATTGTAGGTCTTCTTGACCGGGTTACGCTCACTCACTCGGAGCTTCCCAATTTCCTCACGATGGTGGGTTGCCACCGGCCCTATACGTAGGCCGAATAAATTCCGACCAGAACCGGATTCGAACCTACGCCGTCCCGCTGCGAACGATCTCAAGACGAGTGAACGCCTTAACCCGCTCGACTACGGAGGAGGACTTTCTACAGTTACAGTTTTACAAATTAAAATAAAACATTATAATATATGCAGTGTTATATAATTACAAAGTATAAGACTAACAAGGGAGGTGTTCTAAGTGTCCCCTCCGATTTCCATGAAAATTGGCAGGTTTATAGTGGGGCCCAATGGAAGAAATACGTATTTTTTGTTTCAGCTAAAATACTGTTTTAGGGGCAAACCCCCTCAAATATCAAAATGAGGACAAATTTAAGTGGGCATTTGACCCCTGTGTCCCCCTCCGATTTTCATGAAACTTCGCAGGTGTTTAGAGGGTCCCAAAGGAAGAAATACGTGTTTTTTGTTTCGGCTAAAAAACTGTTTTAGGGTGCAAAACCCGCCTCAAATGTCAAGACGAGGACAAATTGACGTGGGGATCATCTGACCCCTGTGTCCCCCTCCGATTTCCATGAAATTTGGCAGGTGTATAGAGAGGCCCTATGTCCCCTGTTTCTTCCTATGCCATATTTACGTAGTTTCGCGGTCAGATCCCCACTTCAATTTCTCCTCATCTTGACATTTGAGGGGGGGTTGCCCCCTAAAACCGTTTTTTAGCTGAAACACAAAAACACGTATTTCTTCCTTTGGGCCCCTCTATACACCTGCCAAGTTTCATGGAAATCGGAGGGGGAGACTTAGACCTCCCTTGTATGTGTATTAATTAATTACAAATCGCGCACGCGCCCACACACACTATATATATATGTGTGTGTGTGTATATATATATATGTATGTATGTATGTATATTAGCAGGTAACAATATGTTATAAAAACATTCTTACTTTCCAAAGAAGCGCATGTGGGATGGCAAAACGGATCCGGATCCGAAAGTACACGATCCGGATCTGAAAATTTTTAGGATCCGGATCTTTAGGATCCGGAACCAGCCGGATCCGGATCTGTCCATCCCTACCCCGGACCCTTGGCGCCGCAGCGCGATGTGCTAACCACTCGACCACAGGGTCCGGCGGCTTTCTCCTGCTGTTTGAATCATTCAGATCGGTCGATTCTGTGAGCAGGGGTGAAAGTTTAAAATCGGACACATATAGACGGATCAACCTTCTGTATAAGGAAAATTAAAAGGCGTGTCCGCGAGAATAGTAACTAAATTACAATACGCTGGCCTCCGTTCCGAAGTGGATAGCACAGCGCGCTACGACGACAGAGGTTTCGGGTTCGAATCCCGGCCTGGGCATGGGTGTTCTTTGTGACTGTCCCCTCATCAATTTCAACATATCACTCATTCTCAACTTCGCAATTAGCCAAAATTGCCGGAAAACCGAAGTAAAATAAACCAAATCAATAAGTTAAAATATTTAAGAGATACATACAAGAGGGTCCCATGCTACCTGTAATGATGACTTTTGACTTAGAAAAAAAATCTTTTGAAAGATCGAAAAGTCATGAAATTTTTATTCTTGATACAAGACATGTAACATGTTGATGCTATATAGGCATCAGAACTGAATTTTTACTAATAACATTTTATTTAATTACTGGAAATTTCATGTTCCATGCTAATGGCATTTTGTCCATGCTAATAACATTTTATCCATGCTAATGGCAAACCAGACATTTTTAATTTTTCTATATAGGGTGTTGGGTTTAATTACCCCCAGTGTTGGGCTTCTGATTTCAAATCATTCAATAAGTTCAATAAATTCTAATTTTATTATAACTTTATTATCAATCTGCTGATTTGAACTTAATCCATGCTAATGAAAACAAGCTGACATTGGTTTTTAGAAGAAAAGTATTTTTAATCCACTCAGTCAAATAACATTCCTTCAAAACTCATGGTCACTCACCGTATCTTGAAATAGTGTTGCCATATCTACTATTACTTCAGAGAAAAATAATATCTGTCTTCAAAAAATCAAATAAAAATTTGACCAATCTGATGACATGGGATGTAGGGGGAAAATTTTATTCACATCCCAAATTCTATTGTATTGTTGATGGCTTGTTCTTTTCATGGTATTATGAATCATCATACTTAATTTATACAAAAGTATTTTTACTTCGAAAATAAAAAGTAACATTTACGACAAAAATGCACATCAACATACGCCTTGCCAGGGACGTCCATGCTAATGACAATTGCATGTATATAATGTTTTTTATCTCTTATTTTTGAACATTTCTCTCATTGTAATTGTTGTGCCATAAAGAGTTGTACAGAAGGTTGTTTCACGTTGATGGTAACGATTTCGATCACCAGGGAGCAGCACGTAGGCACAGCACAGAGCAGCCAGAGCCAGTAGGACGAAAGTACTGTGTGTTGACTTTCAAAGACGATAGTTGGTGTGTGAGTGAGTGTTTATATGAAAGCATTCCATGTGTCAAAAAGGGCATTAATGCATTGTTGAATCGCCATAAAGCTTGCACCGTACCTCTTGCTGGAACCAGTCAAAGTGGCCTCGGACATATTGGAAGCCCAAGCGTTCCTCCGATGTTGTGCGGAAAGTGAGATCCTTGGTGCGACGTGAAAACCCTGCAACGCAAAGAGTGATTGCACAGGCAGTGCAATGTTCCCCTGCAACTGTAAATCGCATCATAGCCCAAGATTTACAACTTGTGCGGAAGCACAAGGCTCAAATTCATAAGTTGCGTGCTTCACATGTCCAGGAGAGGAAGACCAACAGTCGGAAGCTCTACGAACGCCATCTGACAGGAGACCGCTGGAAGTATGTGGTGTCCCTGGATGAAGCATGGGTGTATCTGTCGGGATGTGGTAAAAAAAAAGGGGGGGTCATCTACTATCGTCCACGTGATGCAAGAGGTCGATCTGAGTGGGTACGTGAATGTGCTGAAAGTTTTCCACGCGGGTTCATGGTTGTTGGTGGTTACTGCCATAACTGCAAACTTCCACTGCGCAGAGTGGAAAAAAAGGTTAAAATAAATGCAGCCTATTACCAGACGAATATTTTGGAGCCACTTTACAGACATGATATTCCTTCTCTCTATGGCAGCGACACATCTCGTGTTGTCATCCACCAGGACAAGGCTTCCAGTCATACGGCAAGTCCACGCAGGCATACATGGATCGGATGGCACGTGAAACTGGAATTCATGCAATCCCCTTTACAGGCATCCCTGTGAAATCCCCCGATGCCTCTTCCATGGATTTTTGTGGGTTTCCGTTGTTGAAACGAGCCTTGGGAAGCAGACGGCCCCGCACAATTGAGGGTCTTTGGAAAGCTTGTCAGGAGGAATATGATCATTTGGACCAATGTGTTCTTTAACGCAGTCTCCTCCAATGGAAACTCCGCTGCAGGGCCATTGCTGCAAGACAGGGGTATCACGTGGAACACCACCGATCGTGACGTCACGGTTTTCTTAAGGTGAGGTGGGTTCTGACTTTGTTACCATGGACGTGAAACGACCTTCTGTATACCTAGAACATGGTATTTTTTTTTTTAGAATTAGTCCACCAGCTTAGTAACTATTGTTACAGAGCTGCGACTTTAAATTGTCCCCTAATTGTAGAATCACCCATACAAGCTTTGACGCAGTACAAGCTTTCAAGACGAATTTTCCAAAATTAATGAAAATTAATAGCAATAGTTTACAATAAAAATTAATTTGCATCACCATTTACGAACTATTTACGAATAGTTCAGTATTAGGTTCGTATAAAGGATAACACCAAAAAGTTGAGGAAAGCAAAATAAAATTATTAAAATGTATTTGGGTAGGTTAAGGAGGCAAGTTTTCCGTGTTTCAGAATCGCGATATAACGCGAAATTACGCCATTTTTCATAATAACACCGAGGGGCTTAGGGGTGTTGGTGTATGTGTGTAGACAAAATGGTATTTTCAGGTCGGAGAGCGATATTTTGGCATTGTTAGGGAAATTTCAGTCAGTCAGAATTACTAAGGATGTATGGTTTGTTCAACGCCTTGAATTTCCTTCTTCTTCTGTGCCGTACTTCGAAGCATCCAAAGACAGCAGTAAATGCATTAGTTTGCTTCTGAAATTCTTTATGAACTACATTATTTTGTAATCACTGAATTGCAAAATAACACGGGAGCGGAAGGAATGGAAGTGAAAGGCACAAAGGGAAGAAAAGTTTTGTTTGAATTGTTGTTTTACGTTCACTTTATGCACATAAAGGCTAATCGGGAGTGGACCTACAGTTTAAAGTGGGGTCCGAACCACTATGTGCCTCCACCGGGTATCGAAGACGATGGCCACAGGCTTTCTGGTTTCTGCCGCTCGCTGAGGAACCACGGCGATCATCCTACAAACAAATGGGTGAGGGGTGGAAGGGGCAGTGAAGGGAGGGGCGTCGAGGTTGCGAGGATCGGCGAGGACTGAGGAACCAGCAAGTTGTTCCTCAATCAGCGTTGCCAATCCTAGCAAAAATGGTACTAAACCAAGCACAGTTTGATATTTGTTGGCACTTAGCACCCTGCATTTGACATAATGGTAAAATCTGAAAACGCCAGTCCCTGGGAGAGGAAAAATTGAATTCAATGGAATATGTTTTCAGGAGATAGAAATAATATTATGTCCAAATATTATTTCTACTTCACCAGCGGACATGTTTCAAACGAAAGGGAGTATGCCGATCCAGCGGCAAGCTTTTTTACAAACATGCCAAGATCCATCTTCTACATTTTCTTCATCCTGCCCGATTTAGTTTGTTAGGAGATTTTGTGGTAGGAAATCGGTGGAAATTAATTTGGAGGTAAACAATTTTCTCAAACCTTTTTAAATTCTATGTTGAACCCATGTTGTTTGTTACACAATTTTAAACAATTTTGGGGGGAAATTTATACTATTACATAACTGTTAAGAATAAGTAACGCAAGTTCAAAACTCTAGAAAAGTAGATGCAGAATTACAATTATTCGAAAAAAAGTAATTAATAATAAATCCTAGCACAATTTAGAAACATTTAGCATAATTTCGAATTTTAAGCCGCACTTTTTGTTATCGTGAATCCACTCGACGACAGGGAGGGAGAAGAAAATCGAAATTCTTGAAAAATGTGAAATATCGTTAATGTTATTTTCGTCGGTTTTTATAGGTTCACATTTAAATATTGCATAGTTCAAAGTGAGGAGCAAGGGCCCCTTGCCCTACCTTGAGCATAGGCCTGCAGCTAACATTCTAAATGCAAAAGATAGTACAAGCGATACGTGTGAATGTCATTGAACGCATTATTCAAACCTTCCTCGGTTTACCATAAATTCTTCCTACACTCTGAAAAAGTCACGAGTCGCCACTGATAACGAGTACTAACTTGTGTTATAAGAATTGTTCAAAGTGGTGTCCAACTGCATTCACACATTCGCGGCATCTTTTGATGAAATTTTGATTAACATATTTGTTCTGGTTGCAAGTTGTTTTCTTGCCATTGTCAACACGGCAAGACGCGCTGGGTTAAAAACAATACCCACAAGAAAATTGATTCTTAAGTCCGAATTTTAATTGTTTCAAAGCATGTAAATAATAATATCTTGAATGATGAACTTAATTTTATTAAGTTTGAACATTTTTATTTCATTACACAAAGATATAGTTGAGGAAAAATGAGAAAGAAAAGATGGTAAGAAGAGCGTTTTCTGCCATAACGTAATGACTCGCGATGGGTAAAAAATACCCAGATGAAGAATTACTTCTTAAGTACGAATTTTAATTGTTTAAAGCATATAATTTGTAATATTTTTCATTAATTAATTTTAATTTTATTAATTTTGAACATTTGAATTGAATCACACAGTTGATAATAACGATAAAAAAATAACATGTTGAAATAAACTGAGACGTATAAACGCGCGTTGTATGAAATTTACCCAGGCCCTGCAGACGGCAAGGCGCAGCTGCCGGCATATTCGATCTGTAACGTCCTGGAACTAACGAACTAACTGGCAGCTACTTCAAGGTGCTGACACTCGGAAGGGTTCATTGGAAAGGTCAGACAATAATCGGAAGTGATCAAAAAATATATTTCAAAATCGACTTGGTAATCGATCGACCGGCATTTTCACCTTGCCTCGCCGTCTGCAGTCACGAGCTATCTCGGACCCGAGCCAAAATGGAAGCACTGTGTTAAATTTTTTTCTGTTGTTTTTCTCTCGCGGAGATATGTTACAGTGAAGGAATGAGTGATATCGTGTTCTACTATTAGGTTAAGTCTGTTATGTTTCATGCTCCTACAAGTTTTACGAATTGTTCTTTGAGTGTTGCAGTTTCATCCTTGTTCTTAATATGAGTAACTTTAAAGCTTAGCGATGTGGTGCCTCATGCACACAACTTTTCTCAGCATGGAATTTTCTTTTGCATAAACATGTCCAAAATTAGTTTCGAGTCTTGATTAGTCATTCACGTATATTGCATAACTATATACAGGGTGATTCTAAAGGTAGGGTACAAACGAAAACCACAGATACCTCCCATGAAATAGAGACGAAAGTGCCCCTTCCACTTTGCTGAGAGATGCCTCCGTGAGGAGCTAGACAACGCCGAAAACGTGTGAAAATGAACTTCACACCGCTGTACAGCCAGTACCAGTGAAGATAGAAAGGCGGAACAAAAGAAGTCAAAAGGAACACCAAAGTCGCCTATCCGAAAAACACCAGGCGGCAGCTGCGTAACGCATGCGCATGAGGTTCCACAAAGGAAATAGGAGTGTCCCGCAAGACAAGTGAAGGGAAAGGGTAGCGATCGACAACAGTAGAGACAAAAGAAGCAAGAAACACACCGAGAATGCAAGCAAAGTGGAGTGGTGGGGTCCGTACGACACTCCAGCAGCCTTTCCCCCCCTCCCACCCAGCGATGTGCCTCCGGCTTCATTTCTAATTGGCTGATTGGGCCCCATCACGACGTTTGTAAGAGGAACGTGGTCCTATCTGTACGTGCACCTATCATTGGCAATAACCTCCTATCTTGAACACGATGTAAACAAGAACTTGAATGATCACGATCGACACAGCCAACAGGAGGAGGGGGTGTTTAGATTCGCTGATATTCACTGAGACGCATGGACTTCCCTTCGATAGCCGAAGGCATTACGTAGTCTTTTTTCGATCTTGCCACCGAAGTTCCTGGGTTCCATTCACGGCCTGCACATGAATGTTTTTTTGTGAAGTTCCCTTCGTCAATTTCATCTAATTATTATCCATCCTGATCGTCGCGTTAGCCAGAAGTGGTAAAAAAGTGGCTCTATATAACCAAAAATACAAATACATTAGTGATGCGGTTGCAGATATGTTCACATACACGTGTATATAAATTTCAGTTTGCGTGTGCCCACCCGTGAATGTGTTCTGATTTTTTTGATTCTTCCGGCAACAATACACCAAGTATAACACCATTTTTTTTTTACCTGAATACAACTTCATGCAGATCTACTAATCGCGACTGATCTAGTTAATTACATGGATCATTTCACTGTAATGTCACCATACTTAGGAAAAGAAGCGCGGCTTTACAATTGCAACACGGGAATGAATCGACGTGTATCTGTGGGAGTTAGGATTTCTATATTGATAGTGACAAATGTGTATCTGGTGTTTTTGTGTGCGTTCCCTCACACACGTAATCTCTTAGATGAGTTAGTGTCAGTTCGAAAACAGCATTTAACGTGTTGATCTTGTTACAAAAAATATGTTTATTACAACTAATGTAGGGGAATTAGAGCCAAATCGAGACATCTGAAAACAATTGGACAACGTAATGCGTTGCGAAGCCAAAGGTCCCAGGTTTGAACCCTGGTCAGTCATGAATGTTTTTGTGCTATCATCATTTTATCCTTTCTCATCGTCGAGATTAACATGGGAGATAGAAAAGCGACGTATAAAATAACAAAAACCTTTGCTGCCTTAGTTGTTTTGATTTGATTTGATTTAGTTTATTTTACTTCGCGTTTTGTGCCTCTTGGCTAATTTGCGAAGATGGGGATGAGTGATGAAATGATGAAATTGATGAATGGACATTCACAAACAACCAAGCCCGACCGGGATTCGAACCCGGGACCCTTGGCGTCGCAGCGCGATGTGCTAACCACTCGGCCACAGGGTCGAGCCCTTAGTTGTTTCTTCACGATCTCGTTGTCGAAGGTTCCGGGTTCGAGTGTCGGCTTGGACATAGGTGTGTCAATTTGCAGTGTCCTTTCCCAAATGTCACCCAACAATCGTTCATTTTCATCCTTGCGACTGGGCAAGAGCGGCAGACAGAAGCGACGTTAAAATTTTTAAAAAATGCCAGTTTCTGGAGAGATAGAAGACATCTCAAAGCCTTGTCAAAGGTAAATAGTAATATTGTGTGTCAGTGCAAATTTTAAATATATTTCTAGATAAAATAATCATAAAACTGCAATCTGTGCAGTTAAATCTGGTATGATCATTAGTATATTAAAGAGAGAGAGGCGTATCTGGCGAGTCATAGATGGGGGCGAATATTTTGTGGGGATAGTCATATTTAATATATTCCAAAATATTATTCAAGAAATATTTAAAATGTTGCCAGGGGTTTTTGTCTGTTTAGTTGTAAGTGACAGGGTAGTGTAAATACCCTTGCTTCCTTGAATCGCTATCGATTTGGTTGATTTGTTGTTTTAAGTCCACTTTATGCACAGTAAGGCTAATTGGGACTGGACCTACAGTTTAAAGTGGGATCCGAACCACTTGTGCCTCCACCGAATCGCTATCGAATAAATAAATTAGTAATTAGGCTCACATCTGGCCGGAGATCATATGACAGAGATGAAAATTCAATTATACCAAAACGTATGGCTTTATCCTGCAATTGGGGGACGGGGTATTTTACAGGTCTGTAAGTGATCGAGGTGCTTTGCCTTGGGTAGAAAAATGTATCCTCTACGTGCGTGCACTTCTTTACTTGTAATTTGGGCATCGGTTTGCACATGTTAAGAGTTACTCATTAGTTCCGTGATTTTCTACAGACGGGAAGTCATTTCGCCTAATGAAATTATTACTAATATATTTTTGCCGGCCTTCGGGGTGGTAAGGATAATGCGTTACGAGGCCACAGGTCCCAGGTTAGAACCTTGGACAGACATGAATGTATCTTCGAAACCAATCAAATGGAAAACTAATTCAAAAAAATGTTGGAAATTTTAATATAATCCATGGCTGTACAGACCTGGAAGGGCCTTGGTCTGTCTCGCGACTGCAGTCTCCCTCCCACAGTCCTACCTAGAGGTGTGGAGATCTTCAACCGGTAATGGGGTGACGTGGAGTCACGTCGAACCCTCAGCCGTTATAGGAGATATTCGTGACGGGGTTACACTACTCACGCGTAGCTCCCCAATTTCCTTACGATGATGGGTTGCCACCGGTCCTATACACAGGCCGAGAACCTAGAGACTGAACCCAGGCGATCTCGAACCCATGCCGTCCCGCAGTCGGAGTCCAAAGCACAGCGCCTTAGACAGGACGGCCACGGAGAACTGTTGGAAATTTTAGGCTTTTTTTTTTTCTTTCAGAAATATAAGAAGGTATTGACTGGTTGACTTAGTTTATTTTACGCTAAATAAAGAAGTTAAATCAAAATTAGTTATTTATGTTGGGTTGCATTATAATCCATTATTATTATTATTATTATTTATATGAAATTTTAAAATGTTCTTAACAATTGCAAATTTAGCCACATATTAATTTTAATAATTACAGCAGCTAAATTCGTTTGTTTGGATGTTGTATAAGTCTACTTCTTATGCTGACAGACTAATCTGGGCTGGAACCCAAGTCACTATGTGCCTCCACCGGGTATCGAAATCGAACTCCTTGTTTACAAGGGACTATATTATCACTATAACATCGGGGAGGCCTGCATGTTAATTGCTTGATAAACCTTTTTACAAATTCTTCGTCATGAAACGCACGTAATCGGGAAATCATTCCTGCTATCTTTTTCTGTTTTTAAAAATAAATTAACAGCCATTAGAAGACCAGAGTTATATTTAAGAATAAGCGGGAGGGGTTGATGTGGAGACTTTTTTGGTGCTACGTGTGATAAAAGGGTCTATGGAGATTAAGACCGATTGATTGATTGCTTTTGTTTGTTTTCTTGTCTTTTCTGCCACTATTGGCTAATCACGAAAATGAGGACGAGTGAGGATATGGTGAAACTGATGAAGGGACACCCATTCCCACGAGGCCGGGAATCGATCCCGAGTTCTTGGCTACAAAGTGATTTCTGCTTACCACTCCGCCACGTAAGTCAGCAGTGCGGGTCAAGAGCGACATGTGTGTCTTAAATTTCGATGAACGCGTGCGTGTCTCTCTGCTCCCTCCCCCCGCACACACACAATACACCACGCTCGCGCATTCACACACCTGATAATTTCATTTCACGGCGCGGGCATCGGTATCACTCTCAAGTAAAGCAAGCGTATTGACTTGCTGCTTATTACAGGTCATCGAATGTAAGGGGGCAAAAAAAAAAAAGGTTGCCTTTTTCATTTTCTCTCGATATCCAGGAGTGTTCGCCTCAAGGACGTGCACCTTACAGTAATGCGATAAGGAAGTGTGTCTTGCTCCAATCAGGGTTGGCTGTTTTTGAGACCTTAACCATGCTCTCTGCCTTAACCGTGGTTTCACGTTTAGCCGGCGCTTGGTTCGGGAGGGGGAGGGTAAAGGAGCACTTGATGAGGCCAGTGTACAAGTGCCAGAACGCTGATGAATATCTGTTACCTGAAGCGGAAAGTTTCACAAACTGCTGAATATCACTTTTCTGGGCACAGCTGGTTTCGTGATATGAATACTCAAAAACTTGGTGGCCAGCCAACTCTCCAGATATAAATCCCATGAAGAACTTGTGGGCTATTATGTGCAAAAGACCAGGTAATCAAACTTACAAGTCAAAACAGGAACTCGTGGAAGCAATTGTACAGGTTTGGTTTCATGAAATTGTCATTGAAATTCACATATTGTCAAAATCTCATTCGTAGCATGCCTCGAAGGTAGGAAACACTTAAGAATGCCAGGAGTGGTCACACTCGGTACTAGCCCACATATTATTATGATTACAAATTTGTATTGACATATCGTGATACACGTAAAAGATATGATCAGTTTTCTATTTGTAAAATTTGTGTGTGCATATACTTTCAACGCGCAATATTGACTTTAATTTTGTTATAAGTTATGAAAAGTGCTCCATATACTTAACCGTGGCTTAAATAATAAATTTGCATAGTACAGATGTGGAGTTTTATTTAATTGTTAGGAAAATAAATTAAGTCGAATGTAATAAATAAAACAACCGAGAATGTACGAGCAAAATGCCGAAAACAAAAAAATATTGAAGTGATGCTATTGTTTCTTCACAAAGTGTATATATTGATTGATTTGAATTATTTTACTTCGCTTTTCTGCCACTCTTGGCTAATCGCGAAGATGAGGATGAAAGATGATATGATGATTGATTTATTTATTTGTTGCTATAAGTCCACTTTAAGCACAGGAAGGCTAATCGGGACTAAACCTACAATTTGAAGTGAGATCCGAACCACTGTGCCATGTGCCTCCACCAGGTATCGAACCCGGGACCCCTTGAATACAAGGCGACGACGAGATGATATGATGAAATTGATGAAGAGACATTCACAAAGAATACCCATGCACAGGCCGGATTCGAGCCCAGGACCCCTGCCGTAGTAACTGTTAATGTATTATCAGTAGGGCTCTGACGGATGACCTAAAAAATTTAAAATAATGACCTATATAGAATGGCCTAAATATAATTTTCGCCCTTAAAATGAAAGCTTCTCTTTTTTATAAATTATTAGAGAATAGTTGAATAATTTGATAAAACCCGTAGTTTGGTAGTTTAAATTACCGAAAGAAAGGGGACAACTGAAAATACAGTTGTGTTTTGTTGATTGATTGATTTCATTTATTTTACTTCGCTTCTTGTGCCACTTTTGGCTAATTTGCGAAGATGGGAATGAGTGATGATATGATGAAATTGATGAATGGACACTCACAAACGTCCATGCCCAGGCCAGGATTCTAACTCGGGCCTCCTGGCGTCGTAGCGCGATGTGCTAACCACTCCGCCACGGGGGCCGGCAGTTGTGTTTCGTGTACATCAGATTTTATTTCTTTCATGCTGTGACTACTATTACTTTTAAGACCACAGAGCAAAGCGATAATAGCGGCCAGCAAGGGAACCTCGAAGTAGGCTTCACCGAAGTAATTAAAGTTTGCTGGAGGAAAAATACGTAAATTTACCAAATTAATAATTTAATCCATTGCAAAGTTAAAAATAATATTGTGCTATTGCATTGATCATATTTGCAATTAATTGCGTACTTTAAAAAATATCATGCAAGGAAATTTGAATATGTAAGTTATGCTAGCAAATGCATTTCAATTCACGAAATAGCAGGTAAGGAGCAAAAAGAAAATTGAAAAATGATTTTAAAAAATGCAACAAAAAGTGCAAAAAATACTGAAAATTGACCTAAAAGGCAAAGAAAAAAGAAAAAATGCAAAATAAAAATAATATTTTCTGGTTCTAACTGAAGGGAAACGAAATTAATACTATCAGGTTTAGCATTTTCTTCAAGCCCAAAAAAAAAAATCATCAACTTCCGAGCACTAATCATCAGGGCCCCCCACTGATTTGTGAGAAGCGAGCTAATACAACGAGCTTTTCTTCTCTTATTCCCCAGCTGAACCTTCTGTATATTTCTGTGCCAGGCATCGCCGGGAAATTCCTATCTCAAGAGTCAGCAACGAAAAGTCTTATCCAACCGTATGTCTAATATTGATGGTAAAGATTATTGCCGAGATGGATTATAGGAATTTTGTTCACGGGGTGTTTTAAGTGCGTGGAAATGTTATATGAAGGACACGAGTCGAAGACTTCGCTGGTGTTGACTGAAATAAAATGTTTGGGTGCGTCAACACTTCGATTATTTGCACCCATCACATTTGCGGTACCCAGCCCTTCGAAATATCCTTCTTTTTGGTTAAAGGCTGAGACTATAAAGGGGAGCTCAGCACACATAAAAACGAAGCACAGGACAGCACACAGTTATAACTTAGTTGGCCATCAACATTGCAGTTACCGGGTGTACTAAGTGGAGGTGAGGTTGACTTTTGGATGCCTTCTCAAAAGTTTACCCCTTACACCAGTGTTTCACAACCGCCATGCCATGGCGCCAATTATACCGGAACGGGAGAGGTTGTCCTGAAGTTTGCGACTTGCAGCTCAAGCTGGCAACCACCTGGAAAGATGGCCTTTAGTTCCGGGTTTACCAGCGATAAAAGGAAATCCTTTCTCGCCAGTGGTGGTGAGAAATCAAAGTCGTTCGGAAGAGACTGACAGCAGGGTAGCCTCTAAATTTAAATTTTAACGGTTTGATCTTTCTCGAGTTAGAGCCGGAAGAATGAACCGACTTGCAGCCCAAGCTGGAAACCTATCTGGAAACATGACCTTTCATTAATAAATATACTGAAGTAGAAATTTTCTGATTAATTGGAAATTTTCGGAGTCCGAAATGGAACGTGCTAATGAAAATTAGCACTTCTGAAATTATTTTAACGAGTTGACCAGAGGAAACTAAAAGATTCCACTACATCAATGATTGATTTGTTGTTTTAAGTTCACTTTATGCACAGGAAGGTTAATCGGGACTAAACCTACAGTTTAAAGTGGGATCCGAACCACTGTACCATGTGTCTCCACCAGGTATCGAACCCGGGACGCGCATTTCACATGTGCACATTGAAATAGAGATTGGGGGCGTGGTTTGTGCATGAATGCTTCCTATTGGCTAGCAGACTGCCTCAATGATAATCTACATTATTATATATTATTATCTCTATTATAGGATAGGAAACTGGCATTTTTTCATTGACTTGGGCGAACACTTTTTGTAAACCACAGACTACTGTGCCCCAGCGCAAGCAGAACCATCTGGTGGGAAAGACAACGCACTCGAATAGTAATCAATATTCGGAAAGCGAATAGACTTTCTTATTGGAAATAATAAAGGAAATCATTTTAAAAATGTTGCGTTTGATACAAATTCTTATACAATTACCAAATATATTGGGTCATTTTCCGGTTTTCGTCACATGCAAGCAAGAAACATTTTGAAATATTACTTTAAAAATCTGCCAAACCTTAATTTTGACTATATAAGTAAGCACCTATTTGTTTTAAAAAGAGTTGTTAAAAAAACAGATAACAACACAAAAGTGAAAAGAATGGTGTTTCAAGATAGAAAAATAGATGACAGCATAAGATGCAAGAATGTAAATAAATCGTTGGAGGATAAGTATCGATTTAGTGAAAGTGAAGCTTTAATAGAAAAATGTTGGAAAAATTAGAGCAATGTATTAAAAGTAGATAATAGATGGGAAAGAAAAATATAAGTGGTTTTCAGCTTTCAACAAGTTCAAGATTATAGTCAAATTGTAAGGCACGCCATAGAAGTACTCAACAAAGTAAAAAAAAAAAAAAAAAAAAAGTGACTCCAGTCAACCAGAAACTTCTCCATTACAAACCACGTCCCCAATCTCTATTTCAATGTGCACATGTGAAATACGCACCCGGGACCCCTTGATTACAAGGCGACGACGAGATGATATGATGAACCTGATGAAGAGACACTCACAAAGAACACCCATGCACAGGCCGGGTTCAAGCCCAGGACCCCTGCCGTAGTAACTGTTAATGTATCATCAGTAGGGTTCGGAAGGTATACGAGGTCGAAAGTAACGAATAAACATTTGATCTCAATCAGCTGAAGTACAAGAAAAGAGACCCCTGGTGATAAGGGCGATAAAAAGACAAAAACTACAATAACTTCGTACATGAATTTCTTTCGTAAACTCCTCAACTTCAAGAGTCTGTAAAGCCAGTCCTCACACGGTTAGTTAAGTAGGTCCTCACTTCCCGACCCACCTCCGACTAAACTACCATAAGATTTTTTATGTCTTCAGTTCGCGAAGGCAGCAAAAGGGGTCTCACACGATCCTTAAAATCGCATCTTTAAAAATGGCGACTGCACAAACACGGTATACCACTTCACAAGTTTAGATGCTAATAACTGTTGAAAAATGCAGTACATGTAACCCGTGGCGAGTATATAACATATGTTATTTCAAGTTGATATACCACTTTACGTACACACTAGCATAAAGTTACATTACCCGTATATTACGATAGAAGTTGCACCTTCTAATGAAACCCTTTTCGTAGGTTTGATATATATTCCCCGATACGAACTAGTCAAAAAATTACATAAACTTCACAACATTCAAAGTGCGAAGATTGTGGTGTTTACATTAAGTTACCTTAATATACAAGTATTTATATTTCATTGACACTTCCTTGCTCCTAAAATACTTATTGTGAAATTTACTTTGAAGTCCATGAATAACTAATTGCAATTCATAATTTATATATCATTACTAGCAGATTTATTTACTGCGGTGCTACATACAGCACAGTCTATTTGTTACAGCCAACATACCAGAGAGTATACATACATACGTATGTGGTGGCTGTTCAGTGAAAATAGCATTCGCGTCGGTTGTGAAAGTAAAATAACAGTATCACAGTATGGAAATAAGACATATAAACTATTTATTTAAAACAATAATAATTAGTAGACTCTTCACTCAACAAATAAAATGTTCCTCTCAATCATTTATATAGTTGTTGTATTGGTCAAAAGTTTTTCTTCTTTAAGCTGCCTTGAATAAACAGTCAAACATCTATTGCCTTTCTTCTTCTTCTTCTCCTATATCCTACTTCAGCTGGCCAGGGTGATTGGTAGTTCTATGGTATTAAAGATGGATTTAAAGACGGTTTCTAATTCTATCGGGAACTGAATAAGAGAAAGCTCTCACACGATCGTTAAATAAGGAAGCTAGAAGTCGATCGCGAAGTGAAGATTATTACTTACGAAATCACACGTCCTGGTTGGTTGATTTTTAATCAGTGTTCCGCTGCATTTTCAAATTCGTTTCCAACCAGGCAAAGACAATTACCTCCTTCGGACAATATACTGGGTTGATGCGAAAGTTCGTAGCGTTTTATCACTCCGGCAAAAGTCTTTATTTCATACTCAATTGAGATGAACAGAAAACAGAAACTAATCAGCAATATATTCTCATTCATTGTCCATGAATGTCTGCCACCGCTGAGGCAGTTTTTGGATTCCATGTCTGAAGAAATCAGCTGATTTGGAGTTAAAGGAGTTGTGAAGTCAAGTTTGACGAGTATTTTCGTTATCAAAGAGGATTGTTGGATAGAGGGCAGAAAAGGTGGAAATCCGAAGGCCCAAGATGGGGGGGAGTAAAGGGAGTGCATTATCATGTTGCAGCAGCACTTGATGCAGTCGTCTTGGTCGTTTTTCTTGAATTTTGGCAGCAAGTCATGTGAGTTGTTGCCAATTAATGTCAGCAGTGATGGTAGCATTCCTGGCAAGTATTTCATGGTACAGTCAACAGCAAAGGTAATAGTAGGCAAATTGTCCACCACTATTTTCATTACTTTTTTTCATTTTACATCCTGTGCTGTTTTAAGGAATGAAACTATGTTGGTTCCAAGCAGGCATTGTTCTCGGCTTATTGGCGTCATTATTTCAATTCATTGTCTTCACATTGTGTAATACAGACCGAATGAAAATGATGGTGGACAATTCGTCTACTGTTTCTTTCGCCGTTGGGTGTACAAGGCGCCATCTTTATTCCACCAGAAAAAAAAATTCTATGGATGGACACTACCTTTTGAACGGGAAATTGCTTTTTTGTAAAGGATCCGCCATTTCTTTCTTTTTTTGACGTTGACATAAGGACAGCATTTCTCGTAACCAGTAACAATTCCGGACAGGAATGATCGATGTTGTTCAAGAGCTAACCGATGACGAACAAGCAAAGAAGCACAAATTGCCACCCGCTGATATCTGTTGAGGTATCAACGTACCATGCACCGTTCAGGCTGTACTTGTATGAGTGTCAATTGTATCCGAAAATAACACGTTGCCACATGCTTCACCCGAAATACCGTACGTCATCGCAATACGTGCAGTACTGGGTAAATTAAGAATTGATGATGATAATTACAGTCAAAGTAAAAAAAAGTATAAAATGTGCACTAGTGACACGCACAAATGACAATCTCGCTACAGTAAGTGCTTTGAACTGTGCCACGTCAAGCATGGCACCCCTGGGACTGGCGATACCGTGCGTGTCTGAATGGCACCTGACTGACTGTAGTAGACCTACCACGCGGAGAGGAGCAGTTAGTGAGTTAGTGGCGTGTAATTGTACGAATGTCTGCAATGTCACTTGCTACCTTTGCATGGCGTCAGTGGCGGGGACGTACTATCTGTCCAGAAAGTAAATGCTCGGTGGATGTGGCCAAATCTGGAACTAACGTCTATATGAGAAATTATTTGCAACATGTAACAATGCCACTTTGCATTTACAATACATGAGATTTGTCACATTAGATCAGACTGGAGAGAATAACTTACCACAGAAGTCTAGTTCTGAGTTGCAGACCTCAAGTCTATTCCAGGTTGTAAAAATAAACTGGTGAGAAACAGCAGTATGTTAACGAAGTTTGCAAGATTGCTGACGACTCTTAAGACAAAAATTTCAACTTGGTTTGATCGAGTGGTGAAGTGGGAAAGTGGTAAAGAGCTGGCCCAGTTGTCTGAAGTTCGCAGGTTCATATCTCTTGTAGAATAGACTTCATTTATTTAGTAGAATTGTTGCTTTTGGACATTTATAAGAGCGAGAATATGAAAACCCTTAATCTGTTAAATCCAATTACTTGTCGATATCACTTGGGATGTGATTTTCCACAACTTCTCCAATATTCTATTACTTTCTACATGAGACAATAAGCTGAACAGAGAAATATTCGTGGACCAACTGTGAGGTAAATAGTTCAGGGGCATATGTCAATATTTCTATAGTCCGTGTGTTCTTGAATGAAGGTAATATATGACTACCGGTAATGTGTTGCTAGTGTGGTACACAATGACGTACTACCAGGTGTTTTGCCCGCAATTGTGGCAGAAGGCCTGTGTGACGTCATAAATCCAAGATGGCTACCGCTTCATGCACTAACTAAGAAAATCCATCATAACTCCTTTAATAGTGGTTTTGTGAAGAAAAAATATAGATACATGTTTTGTTCAGAATTGAAAAAGGAACAAAATTGATTCTTACAGGTTTTTTTTCATATCTGGCAATGTTATGGAGATATATATCCAGTGAAACTATTTCAAGCCCTTTTCTGCAAGGATTCTATGCATGTTTTACACTTTACTTGACATTCTGGCATATAAAGGGGGGAAATTACTGCCTGTGATATTTTGTTGATACCTACTATTGTGGCGCATTGCCTGTGTGACATCATACATCCAAGATGGCTGCCTCTGCAGACATTAACAAACAAAAACAACCATATCTCCTAAACTCCTTTAGGAGTAATTTTGACCATTTGTAAGTTCGTTGGGTTTCTAAATTCCCTCCTATTCAAAATTTAAAGTTAACAAGAAAACATAATGTTTCGTAGTTTCGATAAACACCAGTTTAATTGTAATATTCTGTTTGAAATATTTTCTATGAATATCAGATAAAATAGTGCAATATGGTTTGAAGACATGAGTACGAACATTTAAGCAATAAATCAAGAAGGACGGTATGGTCCAGTCATTACGATACCTGGTCACCACCGGTTCGATTCTCCCCATACAGCACTTTTTTTGTAAAACGATAGAATGCGAATTAATGTAAGTCTGTGAGATATTTATTGCGTATTTGATGACAAAGGTTTTTAATTTTTAATACAAATTGCAAATTGTTTTGAAACTGCTCAATACAAAACTACTTTAATAATTATTTTTAATATATATATATATGATTGAGTTATGAATAGAATTTTAATTTTTAAAAAGAAAAGTAGCTAAGAACATATTAGGTTATATGATTCGACAGAATTAGTCCAGATCTTAACATTATAATTGTGTTGTAAATCTGTAGCTGTACATAAGAATCCGACTGAGAGACGGCATGGCATGGGTTCGAGTCCGCCTGGGTTCAATAGCTGGGTTCTCGGCGTGTGTATACGGCCGGTGGCAACCCACCATCGTGAGGAAATTGGGGAGCTACGAGTGAGTAGCGTAACCCGGTCTCGGAAATCTTCTACAACGGCTGGGGGTTCGACGTGCAGACCCCATGTCACCCCAATAGCGGTTGAAGTTCTGCACACCTCTATGTAGGATTGTGGGAGGGAGGGAGGCAGGCAGTCGGGAGATAGGCCAAGGCCATTCGAGGTCTGTCGCGCCATGGGTTATTTATTATTTATTTATTTAAGAAGGAAAAATCTAAGGTATTTTTCGAAATTAGCAGGTGAAATCATGGATTAAAAATACATGTGGTATGCACTTCCTACATTCCATTATCCCATGTATTCGACATTCTGTGGACACAGATATTAAAAAAATGACTGTATAAATGAGGATTCGAAGACACGCATGTTGGTGCCTCATTGGCAACTACTATATAAAAAAAAACTATTCTGTAACCGGGCTCAAACACGCATCCTTCAGTTCGTGAAGCCGTAACACTAACCACTCACCTACACCTACAATTGGTAAGTATTTATTTACTTATCATGTAAGTTTTCGAATTGTTTCACTGCTGGTGACGCGAATTTCTTCTCGCTCATTTTCTTTCAGATGTAGTTGTTTTCCAGACAAATATATATATATATATATTTTTTTTTTTACCTTTTGCCACCCACGGAGATCCTTATGGAATACATTATTGAAACGTAAGTAACTCCCAGAAAAGAGAATATGTTAGTTTCAAAAAACTTGAAGTGGGAATGGTGTGTTCAGTCACACATTTGACCATAATATTTTTCATATTTGAAGTTTTGCTTTCAACGCCACCATCAACCAAGCATTTTCTTTCTGGACAGATAGTACCCACAATCATTTGAGTGTGTTTATTCTTTTTTAGTGATCGGGAGGAGGAAGGAGCGGGGGGGGGGGGCTGAGCGTGTCACACGTTCAAAATTCAAGCACTTTAGATTTAAACTCACATATTTCCAACAACTTTTCCCTCTTTCCATTTTTCCTTATGTGCACTAATAACGAAGTTGACTATCGTTGATTGATTGAATGAATTGATGCAAGTCCATTTTGTACAGTCATGGAAAAAATATTTTCCCCAGAGAGCCTTAATATCAGTAGTCTTATGGAGAAAGTATTTCTTTCGACGACTGTACACAAATAGGCTAATCGGGACTGGACCTACAGTTTAAAGATGGGATCCTAGCCAGTGTGAAATGTGCCTCCACAGGATATCAAACAAGTTGCATGTGAGAACGGACATTTGAACCACCCTGTATTACTAAAAACTGGGAATTTAAATATCAGCTTCATGTACGTTAATTCCAGCAATATTGTGTTTACATTTAATTTTCATTTCTGTTAGACTTTTACTTTTGAATTATAGGAATGTATTATATATAAAAAGTCCTCCTCCGTGGCCGTGCGGTCTAAGGCACCTTGCTTTGGACGGCGGCTGCGGGACGGCATGGGCTCGATCCCGGGCTCAGTCTCCGGGAATTTTCGGCCTGTGTATAGGACCGGTGGCCGACCACCCGTCCGCCTAGTCTGGCTGCAGATCTCCACGCCCCCTTGGTGGCCCCCGTGGGAGGAAGCAGTCGGTAGGTAAGCCTTGGCCCAATATTGGGCTGTAGCGCTATAGGGTTATTATATATAAAAATATGCTATCATGCATTACCTAACCTACACTACCCTAAACTTAACATAACTCCGGATTCCACAGACATATTTTCAAATTTTGTAGTAGTAATGTAAACATGATTATGTACACATATTTTTTGTGAGAAAATTAAAAGAATCGTTTTTGATGAAATGGTTGCCAAAAAATTGATTACACCACCTTCAAACCAAGACCATTCCAACGGCACCTCTTTTATAGGTGCACCGATTGCCGAAATATTGCAAATTAAAATTAACAAGATGGCGAAAAAATTGGTCGAATTCGCAAATTTTGTACCCCTGTAATTTCGGAAATACAAAAGATATGAATATGCAACCTTGCAACTTGTAGCTATTGTTCCATTTAATTCTATTGTATTATCGTTTAATTTCTTTGTGACTTTTCATTTCATTATGTGTAATACTTTTGTACTTTTGGAGGTTAAGTGGTATAATAGCTGAATCTCGTGTATCAAGAAGCTACACTGAACTGAACTGTACTGGATAAATACCTGGAAAGAAACTATCTCTATTTTGATTCATTTTTAAAATTCTCTAATGCAAAACCTGTTAATTACATGCTTGACATAAATTACTTTCAGTAAAGGTTTTATAGTGTCAAACAGTTCGAGAAAGCTCACATAAATCTCTGGCGTAATTGAACTTTCATATGATCTACCTGAACCGTGTTTGTTCATTTACAATGAAATCACGAGGCAATTGTATTTATTAAGAATATAGATACATAGAGTGGATAGCGCACTAAATGATCTGTCGCATAAATTTTGCTTGACTGTGAGGAAAATGGCAATAGGCCAACTCGTGATAAGACAGAAAAGTAGCATTTTCGTGAGCATTATGTAACACTCCCCCATTCATATTGGCCACTATGCATAAATACTTGCCTTGGATGGACTTCGTACAATTTCGGCGATAACATCTGGGTCAGATGTACAGTCTGTACATGCAAAAACGGATTTTCTGGCAGACCCTTCGTAATCACGTCATACAACTTCTGTTCCATTCATTGTACTGCCCTTTACTTGATTAAGCATTAGATTAGTTCACAATATTTGTCCCTAGGTCAGACATGTTTAACGAAAGACATACAAAAAAAGACAGATCTCGCGTAATGTTTGTACATTGGACAAGTATGAATGAAACGTAATCAAAGAAATACAAAGGCAATACTAAATGAATCGATTCTTTGAAATAGGGCAGATTTACCCGTTTAACGTTTAAGTCCACTTTATGCCCAGGTAGACTGATGTGGACTGGATCTACAGTTTAAAGTGGATCACTCATCTTCATCGTCGCGATTAGCTGGAAATGTTTATTTTTATTTGAATTTAAAATTTTGCACCCGTCACGTTATACGGGGTCCAGCCAATTACCATAACTAAAATAAAGTAACTGTAATGTCGTGTAACTAAAATATTAAAACATTCTGACTTCGATTAAAAGCTGAGGCTGTAAAGGAGCACTCAGCACACATGAGAACAAAAAACAGGACAACAAACAGAATTATACTGGCCATAGGGCCACACGCCAGAGCCTCGTTAGTCTGCAAAATGCAGTCCGGGTTGATTAGCTAGAAATGGCAGAAAAGCGTCGCTAAAAACAAAAATCAAATCAAATCTTCCGCGCATCAACCACGCAAAATGTATATTCCAAAGTTTCGTTACGGCCCGACATGGGGACCTCCCCGGTGGGGAAACTGGTAACGTCGACCCCTTGTAATCAAGGGGTCCCGGGTTCGGCAACCGATATAGGCACATAGTGGTTCGGATCCCATTCAGCATTACATTATAAAATTTATTAACAACGTTGTATTCCAAATAATGCTAATTGCTGCCAGTTTAGTTTCTTGAGTTCCATAAATAAAGTCCCTGCGTGGAGAGAAGGGGTAGAGTGGAGCAGGTTTCCTTATGGCCCGAGTTGAAAGGATAGAGGAGAAGACGCGCGAAGGCTTCTGGCCGACAGTTCCTTTTTTTGTAGTCGTTCTATAGCAGATCGTTTATCGAAGGTATCTAGTTGACATTCAGCGTATCGAGTCCCATCGCCGCTGTTTTCTGGCTTTCGAGACCGGAGTCCGTTGCAACCGTTCTCAAGCTCTCCAATTGTCCTCAAGATGATGGGACAACATCGAAATTTAGGAGCTTCCTCCGAGCATCGAACGAACCAAACGCGAGTGCGCGGGAACCCTAAAGGGGGGAGGGGGTATAGCTCCCATCATATCCCCTATGTAGGCCACTGTATACATGTTCATGTCCGATTTTTACATAAAGATCACATTTAAAGACAATACATAGCCATTAGATCAATAATTTCCAACGTTCTTATCACCGTCGCAAAGAAACAGGAAAGCAGGAAATCAACTTATTTAGAGCGATATAGCATTTCAAATACGATATAACACCATAACACATTAGAATATGCGTCCATCGTTCTCCGCTCAAACGTTATTTTTATCTTCTTCCGCTAATCTTCACGCTGCAATTAAAACTGGCTCTTAAGGGACTTAGACGTTTCGGGCGCTCATATCGCCCGCTGGATACTATTTTGTCGTATGTCCATCCGTACTGATTTTGCATGAGAGCTGATTGAAGTTCATCTTATGTGGATTTGGAACATACTACAACGTTTGAGCAAACTTTTTTAATGTTAATAATTCACACCACTTGACAGCCAGATACGTCGCTTCAGAATGTGACACACTAACTAACGTGTAAGGAACACGATAACATTGTCAACTCATCTCTGGCAAAAAAAAGTGGAGATACGACAAAACAGAATTCAGCCGGCGATATCATAGCGAACGTGACACCCATTTGCCTCAGCAATAAAGCCACAGCGGTTGATTCTAACTCATTGGATCAGACGCATCTCCAGCATATTCTCAGATATCAATTCCCGTGGTATAAATAGCCAGCGGTTTCAAACTACTTCAACCAACGCGCGATGCACCTTGGTCGAATTTGGCCTCAAACTATCATTTCACTGTCACGACAGCGTCCGTTCGAATTTCCATAAAGCAAAATGCCTACTCTTGCTGTGATGTTGCCATCCTGCACAAATAGCGCCACTGGCAACGGATATCTACACATACATACACACACAAGAACTTGAGGGCTTTCTTCATTTCCTTCCCTGAATGGTCGATTACTGTTTTTACCAATCACGCTAAAAGCCTTTCCTTCTGCACCATCTCTGAGGCTTACTAAAGAAAAGATGTTCTGAAATACCCACGATTAGCCAACCAACACGAACTAATTGTCCCACTTACACCTTAATCGATATGGCCTGTTCGTATACAATCAACATTTTACAAGTATTGTGAAAACTCACCTGTCAAGTAACCACCGGCAAGAGCGAAGACCCATGCTGCTGCAATCGTACTTGAAACTATTGCTTCGTGCCATGCTGTGTTGAGTTCAAATCGTTTTCTGTAAAACATAAAAGGAAGCAGTTTGTTACTAAAGAGAATGCACATTTTCTCTTAACACGACAGTTTTCTTTATCTCTGACATGACAGTAAAAATATTACTCCATATTAGTTATGACGTTTGTAGAAATACTAACTCTTGCTTCTAAAGTTTGCACTTGCATTAAATTGGATGTCTTGTTATTTCACAGTTTCCTTTCTATTATGGAGATTTGATTGATTTGGTGTTTTGAGTCCACTTTATGCACAGTAAGGCTAATCGGGACTGGACATACAGTTTAAAGTGGGATCCGAACCACTATGTGCCTCCACCGGGTATCGAACCCGAGATTATTTCAAGGCAACGACGCTACCACTGCGCCATCGGGGAGGCACTAATATGGAATAGAGAATTTATACTTAAAATAAAATAAAGTGGATAACCCAAGCAACAATACTTATTTTATGTGCTCATCATTAGTGAATTTATCAAAAATAATTTACGATAATAAGAAATATGAAGTTTTTCGGGCACTAAAAGATTAAGTACATTTGCAATAGGAATACATAATGGAGTGCAACGAATAAAAGCAATGAAGTGAAATTTACAGCTTCAAACGTTGCGTTACCTACAAATTCCATTTTATATTGTATTGTTATTAAAAATTCCAAGTTTGTCCACTTCATGTTCACACATGATAATTGGGACTGACCCCGGGAATCATGATTGATTGATTGATGGAATTTGGTGATAAGATGAAACACATATGGATTATACTGGCCATGGGTCCAGACGCCAGAACCTCGTTAGTATGCAAAATGCACTCCAGGAAGTGCACTACGTGAAAGTGAGGTTGACATTTGGGTGTCTTCTGAAAGGGTCACCCCTTGAACCCAGAGTCATGACTATAAGGCGACAGCATTTATTGTATCTCATTTGACTGCATACTCTCTGTACAAAGAGAATAAAAAAAATTAAAATTTAAGTAATATCAGGTTCGATTTCTGTGAATGGCCAATTTATTATACAATGTGTCGGAAAACGAACATAAAAAAAATCGCAGATTTCGACATTTGCAATTTTCAAGCTACCAAATAGCGAACTAACGTTTTCCCTTATGCATCACAGAAGTAATTTTATTTTCATGTTACACGGCTAACGATATCAGTTTGCTCTCCAGTCGGGCAACAACGAAGCAGTATAACACACCTGTGATTATACCCATAATTTAATAAAACCATTGTTATTCAATATGAAATAATTAAGATTTTAAAATATAGAGAGGACATAAATTTAAAAATAAGAAAAAGTAAAAGAAAACATTCAAAATTGCATTTCAATTCTGGTTATTGGGAGAGCGTCATACAAAATTTCGCAGACCTCTTGCTTTGTACAAAACCCCAAGTTTCTGAAAAATATGCCACCCACAAATATTAAACGATTCGTACGAACAGATACACATACTCTCTCGTAACACTGAATGAGAGCCTCCCCGATGGCGTAGTGGTAACTTCGACACCTTGTAATCAAGGGTCCAGGGTTCGATAGCGTGTGGAGCGACATAGTGGTTTGGATGCCACTTTAAACTGTTAGGTCCAGTCCCAATTGGCCTTTATCTGCATAACACGGACTTAAAAATAAACTCAAACCAACACAGAATATGTTTGCGGACAAACGTTTGTCCACACAAGTAGAGCTACATAATTTCTTGAGTAGTATAGAATGTCCTATTACTGGGCCACAAAAGTATGACCCCCCTCAGATTGGTTTTGGCTACACTTAAAAATATGTCAAGATGCTTATGTAAGCTTATTGCCTACAGTGTGCTACTCTGTCGAATCCAAGAATTTAGTAAAATAGCCCTCGGGGATTTCCCGTGAAAAGTATGACCCCCTCAGATTGATTTGGCTACACGTACACTTCTCAACTTCTTATTTGACCGCCCCGAAAGAATTCTAAGTCCGAAAATCGTAAACTTAGCAACATTGCACTTCAGCGCCAGCTGAGAGTAGCCAACTTTGAGTTCGTCATTCAACTAGACGAAAAACGCTGCGGTGAAAGGATTCCAATTTCGCACATTCCATGAACTTATAAACTATCAATCGCTAATATAATACACACTGAAACTGAAATAGTAAATTGAAATAAGAATAAGAATGAGAATCGTGCGAAATTGTAACAATTCTGCGTGCTCGACTTGACATCACATAGGTTTGAAACACTGAACAGGGGTTTTCTCCACCTGGAGTAAATCGCCATCAAGTTTGAGTAGAAAGATGCAAATTTCTGAGGAGTTTATGCGACATTTTATTTACAATGCCCTGCACAATATCGAACAGATCTAAAAGAAATCATTTATTTCACGACTTGTGGAGAAAACATGCTGGAACACAGGAAGATCGATTTTATCATAAACATCTACGTGTTTGTAAGGGAATGTTGTCATTAAGTCAACGTAGAGCAGTTGGTTAGACGCTGGTATCCATATTTTTCAACATACTTGAAAGGTCGCGGGTTCAAATCCCACCCTCTATTTTTTTTTTTTTTTTTGTGTGTGTGTGTGTGTGTGTGTGTGTGCTAAACAGAGACAATTGATATTTCAACACTGTAAAATATCCGATGCACACTTCAAGGGATGTCTCTTCTGCACATTTTCTCCCTAAGAAGGTTAATGCTTATTCAGTTGCTTGCCAGGATTTAAGGTTAAAACTTTTTGTATTTTAGCTATTCGTCATAAGCTGAGTTAACACACATTATGACTAATTTACATATAATATATATGCATTCAGGATGCTGTAGGTAATGGTATTTAATCCTGGGTTCGAATCCTGGTCAGGCATGGGTGTTCTTTGTAAGTGTTCCTTCATCAATTTCATCATCCCATCACCCATTCTCATCTTCGCGATGAACCAAAAACGTCACAAAGGCGAAGTAAATTAAACCAAATCATCAATCAAGTAATGGAATTTAAGATAAGTATTGTGTACGCTCTTCACTCCACAACTAAAATATTAATTATTTCAAAATACTAACACACAAACACACACAATTATAATAGGAAATAATCCACTACATTGATGTATTGAATTTTTGTAACGAACGGGAGAGTTTAATGTATTCAATTCGCTAAGATTGGTTATGTGATGTCGTTTATTTAGTAATGACTGTTCTTGTTCCCCTCACTTCGATCTTCCAATGCATCTAAATCTAATAATAAATCCCCAATAAACGTAAGTAAATACCTTTTGCGACCGAGGCCGATGCGATAAAAATCTACTAATAACTATTTATATATTACGTGACATCTAATAAATGCAAAACTTGAGAATGATCATTAATTCGGCACTGCTTTATATCCAAAATACTTGTCTAATTTCAACAAAATAATAATGTTATTTCAACAGAAAGTATATCTAACGAACTTTCCACCAAATTCGCAATATTCAAAACAGCCACCCTCAGACTTGCTTATACGTTACTTGATTCTGCCATTCCACGTGGCACGTGATTCAGTAATATAATTGAAATGGTTTCCGAAAATTCTAAACGCTTCATCATTACTGCCACCTCCTGATATACACAGAGAGATCATCCAAGAACAGTATATATATATTTTACGTCCGATGCCATACTCCTTCCGAAAATAAAATTCGGCAGCATGAGGAATCGCAGTTACGACCACGCTTGCCAGTAACAAGCACGTTATCCGTCATCCCTTCAATCCCTGAAGATAAAAGAGCTCTCGAAACCTCGGAAGCCTATCCAGAAATAACCTCGTTGATATCCCGGTAAATCCTCTTCATCAAAGTTCGCATGAGTTTAGGCAAAATTTGAGCTAAAATACACTGCAAAATACCGGGCATTTGTGTAGAGAGGAACTTATCCACAATCTGTGGCAAAGAAATGTTTGGAGCACTGGCAGGTGGTTGTTGCCGCAACCATGTTAGGAAACTTTTTGTCTATTTCCTTGTAGAACAGTTGGTAAGACGTGTATTTTTTTTTATCTAAAATGAAAGATCACAGGTTCAAATCCTAGCCGCTCAATTTCTTTTCTGTTGAAGTGAACACAGAAGTACGATATTTACTGAATACAAAAAATTTTAAATAATTAACCTTGAATATAACAGATTACTCTATGAAAAACAAATCGCATGATTACAACTCTAGAGTTTCAAGAGTATTCCTTACGCATACTTTCATTCGACGTCTTGTGTATATTTCTATAATAACATGAGGTTTTATATAAAGCAATGTGTCCCCAAAACTGTTTATTGTTCAATTTCCAACATGAACATTGAAACTTGAATGTTTCGGTGATGTTGCATTAAGACCCGAAGGAATCAATTTTATGAGTGGAATAGATTTATTATGTGAATAAATATGATGTTGCAATTATTGTTTTGGGGAGAAGATCGTTTAATTATTGTTTTTATTGTTTTTTTTTGTGGACGAAAAAATTGTGACAAAAACTTTACTAAGTATTACATAAAAAAAAACGTGAAAGCTGAGCCGGGTTTGAACCAATACCTCAAAGAGAAAAGATGAACGTAAGAAGATGTATGCTTGTCTGAAACGTTACAACTACGCTACAGATGTTCCGAACGTGTGTGCGTGTTTAGTAATACCAAATACTTTTACACATGGATGTAAAGAGCACTCGTTGTAGCACATTTGTCATAATTATTCTTTATTTATTTGTTAAATGAAAGTAATGTAATTGTAAATAATGGTTAAATTTATTTTATTATTCTTGACATCCTTTTCTGGTATGAATTCGTACGAAACTTTTCATGGCTGAATGTAATTGGAAGTCGTCTTTGAACCAACTGCAGCATCACGTGATTAACTATACCAATAGAAGACCTTATTTCCTTTGAACTACGCTCTAAACAGAGGCATGCAACATTTCTTTCTTCAACCTCGCGAAGAATGGAGCACTACAACAAATCCACAAGAGAAAGAGTGATCGGTTTGATCGAGGGAGCTGGATTGTCACCTGGTTTAGCTGGCGAGCAGTATGGCGTTCCAGCACGGACAGCAAGGAGGTGGTGGGCTCGATACGAAGAAACTGGTGAGGCATCACGGAAAAGACGCGAGAGCTGGGGCCGTGTTTCGACACCAGTGCAAGACGATCGGCTGATAGCGGAGTGTGAAGCCAATCCATTCCAGTCAGCCACTCAACTCAAGGCAAGGGCCGATTTTCCTGGTTGCCCACAGACAGTTCGGCGGAGGCTGGCTGCTTCTGGTGTACGGGCATGAAGGGCAGCAAAGAAGGAGGTCTTGACGGATGCACACAGAACTGATAGGCTAGCATTTGCTGAAGAAAATATTGATAGGATTTGGGATAGAGTAATCTTCTCAGACGAGAAAGTATTTTCTACTGCAAATGATGGTCCGGTTCTGGTCTACCGGCGTCAAGGACAACGATTTGATCCCCATTTTTTTGCTAACTCACGTCGGCGTGGACGCGTGAGCGTGCCTGTCTGGGGTTGGATATCTCTCGGTGGCGGAGGTGACCTACACCGCATAGAAGGACGTCTCAACGGGATACAGTATGTGCACATTTTGGAGCATGTTATGGTTCCTGGCGTGCGAGCTTTGTATCCCGAGGGAAATATTGACTTCCAGCAAGACCACTCCTCCATCCATGATTCAGCCATCGTTCAGCGTTGGTTTTCTGAACGAAACGACATACATCTAATTGACTGGCCACCCATGGGATGCGACATCAACCCAATTGAAAATATGTGGGCCGAGGTCGTTCGATGTTTGAAAGAAAGCTGGCCCGATCCACCACCTCGCAGAAGTGATGAACTATTTGACCACGTCAACAATGCCTGGAATGAAGTGTGCACTTCGCACAGGTATATTCGACATCTTGTGCAATCCGTTCCTCGACGCCTGAGACATGTCATAGATGCAGGTGGCTACTGGAAAAGATATTAAATAAATGTTCAATTTTCCCAAACAGTCCTTTTCAGGACTAACAAATTAAAAAAAAAAATACACTCGTGTAAGAAATAATTTGGAACCTTTCATATATTATTGTCTTACAGGCCTCAATATAAATAAAAATATCCAGATGAAGTGAGGCTCGAACCCTAATCAAAGACACAAGTGGAACTGGAAATGGGTGCCTTTACCGGATGTGCCACAAAGCTACAACAGAATGAACTCCACAGCTAATACAATATCTTAATTTTTGTTTTCTATTCATGCATACACCTATTCTATCTGGAAAACGGTTTTCTTTTAAAGATTTAGATCACCTATTTTTAACCCTAAAGATCGTAAAGCATAACCATTCATTAGTTATTTCCTTGCTTTGTTGGGGATTTTCCTGTAACGAAGGCACTGATTTGCAGCTAAAATCGAGCTTCCCTTACCTGCTGATCTTACCGAATTTAACACATGTTCGTTTATCGTTTGTGCAACAATGGCCTTCTTAAATTATGTTACATTGCACCTCTGAGTGAGAGAGAGAGAGAGAGAGAGAGGAAGAAGTTGTGTAGCTTGTGGAAAGCAGGCTAGAATTATATTCAACATTTCATAGAAAAATATATTGAGAAACTGGAAACTATGGAACGATGTTTTCGCGAAAGGAAAACTTATGTAAGAGGAAAGTGAACATGCAGATAGAGTAATTTTAATCACAATGCCGAGCTGGACACAGTAACGACGTTACAAGAAAACAACCTCTAGTTACCTTCAGTACAGAAACGTCTTGTCAATTTCTTAACTTATTATTATTGACTCATAATGTGTGTTAACACAACTTATGACGCACAGCTGAATAAATTTGATTGAATTTCTGACGAGTATTGACGAGCATATAGGGCCTTGGCCTATCTCCCGACTGCCAGTCTCCTTCCCACAATTCTACCTAGAGGTGTGAGTTCTTCAACTGGTATGAGGTGACGTGGGGTCAGCACGTCGAGCCCTCAGCCGTTATAGAAGATTTTTATGACCGGGTTACGCTACTCACTCGTAACTTCCAAGCAAAGAACATTCTATTTGTATCAGTGGTGTATGCTGGTTCTAACGAGTGGGTAATCTCCGACCTTTTGATCCTCAAACTCCAAAAGTTTCCGTGCAATTTATGTCAAGCTCCATATTGGATTTAGGAATATTGTGTCGGAATATTTGTCTTATTGCTACGATCACAATCAATTAATTCTCGTTATTGCAGTTTACTATACGTGTAGAATTTCAAATAATAAAACAAGACAGTATTATAAAGCTATAAAAAACAGCCTGTGAAATATAAAATGAAAGACGTGCACTAGTGAAATAAAAACCCGCAATATTAATTTAAGTGCAAAATTCAACTTACTCCAGGACCCGATCACTTGTGCCGTACCACATCCAAAGCACGCTGTTTGTCCAGTTCACGTCAATACGTGTCTTTGCGAAAGATTGCAGCTTAACAAAGGAAGTTATGTGACTTTTGGATTTTTCATGTTTGACACAAGTGTTGCAAAGATTACAGTATCAGCCACGCATCCATACATTCTTTTCAGCCCCGAAAAGTAAGCACGGCCAACAAAAATGCAAAGCTTATTAACACTTATACTTCCTGTCAACCATGGTGTTTTGTCATAATTTGCTTGCGAATATGCCTCACATATTCCCGATTTTTGTCTTTGTGTGTAGAAATAAGTTCAAGCGATGACACTGGCCTACCTGTATTAACAATTTGCAACTTCTCCTGAAAAGATCTTGTTCCAAAAGGTTTCACCAGCAAATCTTGTATCACATCCATTACCCTTTAA
Source organism: Lepisma saccharinum (assembly GCF_977018435.1). Classification (NCBI taxonomy): domain Eukaryota; kingdom Metazoa; phylum Arthropoda; class Insecta; order Zygentoma; family Lepismatidae; genus Lepisma; species Lepisma saccharinum. The sequence goes on from NC_139230.1 coordinate 136,687,680, forward strand.
CACAGCACTATCACGACAAACACTAACACCTTAATAAATAATAAACACGAAGCCAACGACTACACGCATTTAGTTTCACGCGCCAAACTTCTGTTGTTGTGCTCCTGGCTCAGAAAGAAATTCCCTATGAATGATAAAAAAAAATCCCTTTCCGAGCTCGAAATGACAGGTTTTTAAAAGTTCGAATCATTGCAGGTCAGAGCCAGAATTTTATTTCGGGATGGGGATCATCCCTTATTAGCAGCCGCCACATAAAGTTGAAACAGTGGGGTTAGAAGTCCTGAAGATGAATCTCAGATTATTACAACGTATTATGCAAAGTGTTTAATCCTGCTAATGAAGTAAAATTAATTATCACTATACACTTTTTAAATTAGATATTTGTAGGATTTCGGGGAGGGGGGTTTCAGCCCCCCCGAGTCCTCCACCTGGTTACGTGCCTGATGTGTTTTTTTCGTTTATGTTTAATTCGTTCATCTTCATCACTATTAATCTAAACAGGCGGAATATAGCAACTTAAATTAACTAATATATATAATTTATTTTTCATATCTTTCCCTTTAAAAAATATTCAGTTCCGTGAAAGAAGTATTCTCGCTGCTTTTGAAGATTAGAGAGGAGAAACAATCACTATTTTTGTAAATACAAGGATTGGGGGGAGTCAGCAAATAGGTGCTTTAATTTCTTAAGCTTTGAATTTTAATTCAGTTTGCTTCATCTTCAATATTTAAGTTTTTCCCTTTTGATAAATTTATGTTCAAGTAACAGAAATCAGCAAGACAGAAGCAAATGTAAAGTGAAAATTAGCGTAGAATTGGTTTGCCCATGTTATTCAGTTTTCCTGTTCTTCGCACTCTACCGGGTATGTTTTCCCTATTCAGCGGAGGGAATGGAGAGGCTCTGAAGGTTGAGAGTGCGACCGGTGGACTCTCACAAGAAGGAGCTTACCCTGGGCACGGAATCACCGCGCCTGAAAAGCAAAGTTTTTCCTACATCCTGCCAATCACTGAAAGTTTAAGAACATTAGTAGAAATATTACTTGATGCATGCACAGTGGCAACGATTAGACGGGGGGGGGGGTAGAGGAACAGTTGCCCTCCCACTATGCTAAACCTTATCTCCCAAGGGAAACCCCCAGTTTTGACACCTTGCCCCATCAGTTTTGGAACTCAATCGCCGCCACTGAGTATGCATCGCATAAATATTTACAGTAATATCATATAATCTTATATTACGTTATTACAACACTTCGTATTCGGTAAATAAAAAAGAAAACATAATCAGGAAGGGGTGGGATTTGAACCTACGATGTTTCGATCTTGACGAAAACAGTAAAAAATGAAAAGTGTTGTCATCTAACCAACTACTCCAGGAGATTTCTAACGAAAACCTCAGTAAAGCACGTTGATCTCAGTTGAAGAAACCTTGTGCCGGATTTTCGAACCATTTTTCGCCAATAACCAAGGAAAAGACACACTTTGCAGAATCGTTTGGTGTTGTGCAAGGTATCTTTCATAAAAATTTCGTATAAAATCATCATGAATTTGCCTCCTTGCATTCAAATGTGACGGCAATTCTTTCCAAGTGGATGAGAACTTGTTCAGTGTTTCAAAATGCTCATAAATTTACCTCTTTTCAAATTCAGAGCGAGGAATCTTGAAATATTTTCAACATTCGTATTTCTACTTAACATTTTTTTGTCTACTCATGTATTTTATTAGTGCTTTAGGGTATCTTTACTTTATGGAATGTGAAAGAATGAAAAAAAAATTCACGAGCGTTTTCATTCAGGAAGAAGAAATGTTGCAAAGTTGGCTACTCTTAGTTGGCTCTGAAGCGCTATGCTGCCAAATTTACGAATTCTGGACTTTGAAATTTTTCAGGGCGGTCAAATAAGAAGTTGCGAAGTGTACAAAAGCTGCATCTGTCAGATTGTTGTCCAAAGGATCGTAAAAAATATGGCCCTCTTGGCATTGTTTTGGCTACACTTAAAGCTAAGCCAAGATGCTCATATGAGCTTATTGCTTTTAGTGTAATACTCTGTAAAGTATAATCTTATTAGCTACATCTACACCCACACCCACACATATTTACTTCCGGTCTACTTGAGAGACACCTGTGGGTTTTTTTCCAGTTTTATTTAAGTATATAGTTTTATTAAGTATATAGTTTTTGATTTGAGCCACAAGAAATTATATATAAATACCAAAACCAAAAATAGTAGGGTGTTGGTGTAGGTGTGGGTGGGTGTGGGTGTAGGTGTGGGTGTGGGTGTAGGTGTGGGTGTAGGTGTAGCTAATAAGATTATACTTTACAGAGTATTACACTAAAAGCAATAAGCTCATATGAGCATCTTGGCTTAGCTTTAAGTGTAGCCAAAACAATGCCAAGAGGGCCATATTTTTTACGATCCTATGGACAACAATCTGACAGATGCAGCTTTTGTACGTGTAGCCAAATCAATCTGAGGGGGGGTCATAATTTTCACGGGAAATCCCCGAAGGCTATTTTACTAAATTCTTGGATTCGAGAGAGTAGCACACTGTAGGCAATAAGCTCACATAAGCATCTTGACATTTTTTTAAGTGTAGCCAAAACCAATCTGAGGGGGGGCATACTTTTGTGGCCCAGTAATAGGACATTCTATACTACTTTCTTGGCATGTGTGTCAATTTGGTGATTAATAAACTGAACTGAGAGTTTGAAGTTTTCGCTTCCATTCCCATCTATACTTTAGCTTCTACATTCTGAATAGTTAGAAATGCGACAGTTCGTTTCGTTACATAGCGTAGTTGCAGACCGTTCCCTTCATTTATGCTTGAAAAGAACTTTCTATATTTTCAAAGTATAGTTCTCCGAGTGAATGAATATTAAGCTCTATAAACTTCATAGTACGTAAAGACTAAACTCCTACCTGACCTCTAATTCCTAATTTTCCTACAACCGATAAGTTCCTCTTCCAACACTTAAAAAATATAATTTTTCAGGGTACGTGCAATAAATCCGATGAATTTACTTTTTCTCTGTCTGTGTGCATCTGCATGCGATAATATTTTCAATCACATGTCATGCAGCTGCTTCTTAGCCCTGATGAGTATTTCATGGTGTTTAGTTTCTGAGAAAGACAATGTCCTTCGAAAAATTTGCCACGAAATTCTTCATATTTTATAACATTCAGGTATACACGATTGATCGTCTACTTGAAAAATCGAAATGCACAAATGCTAATATTTGTTACATAAGGGATGTCCAAACCAAGGTTTACTTTTTTAAAATACCCGCATCTCTCTTCTTATCTCTGCCTTACTTCCAGGAAAAAATGGGAAGTAGTAATTATCAGGGTAGTAACAAGCCAGGAAATCGAATTACTATTAGTGTGTATATATATATATATAAAGAGATTGCACATAGCTTCCGGAGCGAACAAACTAGCAAAATATTCGAACAAATCAATAAAATGGTAGTCATTATTCAAGTAGGGTGGTGTTCGTGAGTCGTAGAATGTAAATAATACCTGAACGAGCACGAAACTATCGATGATACTATGGATTTCCACCTCACAATGCAAAGGAATTTATAAAAAATTCACAAGCGACCAAAGGCGAATCAAAAGAAAGCAGAAGTATCTTAAGTGCAGTGCACTTCCGTGCCTGACATGGCAAAAAATGGTTACATCAGCCTGTCGTGACTAATAAATAAACGCAATTTACTTTATAAAGTCAATCAATCATTGTTTATTTGTTTACAAAAGCTTTTACTTCTAGAGATGAATGTGTTTACTATATAAATCAATAATTATAATGAGCGTTATGCTATTAAAACCCGTAACTAGTCGAATAGCCAAAGAAATTCGTCATCCACTTTGTGTGTAAAAACTGTAAAATGGGGTTACCACACAAGCTGCCTTGTATTACGTGAACGAATGCGTTTGAAATTCCTAAGAAAATTCCTGCATGTTCTGCTACTTTCGAATACGTTTCAAGTAGTGAAGATAAGATTCAAGGAAGAAACAAGGTTAAAGGTTTTTATCAGGTCGGATAGACACTTACTTAAGTCTGTTACAGCTTGTTGGTGACAAGCACATGTTGTCACCACATGACCTAGGAGTAAATTTTAGTGTGTGTTTTATTAAAATAAAAAAAATTTCTAATAAGTATGTGTAACTATTTATCTAATTTTCTCAATTACCCCATTTTCTTCCTACTAGTCCATTACCTAATTCAGACCCAACAGCCGCCGCTGAATGTTGTACCCCGAATATTATTAATGCTCCTTTTGCAGCTCTAGTTGTTACATGACCCCTCCAGAGAACTGACCGTGCGGGCGGAAGGGTTTGCGTGCTTTTTTAGGCTGAGAGCTATGCCAGCGGTACATTTTCTACCAGCAAGGTCACCCAAGCTGGACAGATCTCAGAAGAGAAGCCAGACTAAGGCGTTCTGCAACGTCCCATCTTATACCTATCGTATCCTATCTTAATATTCCTACCCAGTCCCAAACACTGGTAACGAGTAGGAACTCTCTTGGAGACAGTCCTATCCCAGGGAGTAGCGCCCCTGCTGACGTGAGCTTCAGGTTCTCCAGACCCGGGAGGTAGCACCTGGTAAGGGTCCCTTCCTCAGGGTTACGAGGGGGATGGAGCGGATTCCTCAACCATAGTGGAGGCAACCGTTCTAAAGGAGCAAACCTGATTAGGGTGGCTACAAACAAGCAGAAATGAAATTCCCTGACTTTTCCAGGTTTTCCAGGACAAAATTTAAATTTTTCCCTGACAATTACAAACTAAACTAAATCGATGTTTTTGCAAATGGAAATAATAAACTCATACAGATCCACGTATGGTTTTGTTAAGTACCAATATTATCTTCTATGAAATTGACTTAATTTATCTATTCTCTATGATTTGAATTCAAACTGCAAAATAGTGAATTTGGAAAATTATTACAATTCACAAGCTAGCGAAGGATTACGGAATGTTGTCATACGCAGTAAGTTTAAAATAAAATACTTGATTATTTTTAAAGTTACGACTAAATGAGATAAGAGTGAAGAGTGATTGATTAAGAAATACAATTTGTGATTTATCAGTCTCCTTATACATTCTCGGGATTATATGTTGATATTTCCACTGAGGTTTGGAACCCTCTGCTTGCAAGAACCATGAGTGCGGACTCATTTTATAATGCATAAAGCTACATCTCTCTTCTCTGTAAAGCAAACAACTTAACTCTTGCATATAAGTGAAACAATTGAATCGAACAAAATAAAGTGTCATATTTCCTTACATTATCAATGGGATTTCTGCTTCAGTACAGTATATCCAAGTGAAGTACTGTGAAACTGACAACATGCAGTTATACCATTAATGACGAAAAGGGTATGTAGGTATTAGAAATTTGACGCAAGGAATTTGTAGAATTGCATTGTATAGGTACCTGATTTAGCTAACACCACATTAAAACATGAACACACTGTTAATAACAGCTTCTGAAAGTTCATATACGAGGGGCGTCCTGAAAAAAGCTTCAATGATACGCAGCACTAGTGGTCGGAGTGTGACAGGAAGAAGTGGCATGTAGCTGTAATCTGGTACAGTTGCAATGCAGCCGTTTGAGGACAGTTCTAGGTTAAAGGTTGCAGCTCTCATACAGTCTCCCACCAACTGCAATGTAGCCTACGTGTAGTAATCAGATTTTTGCACGCTCAGAATTTGGCACAGAGCCACCAGCAATCGTGTGAGGTGTGCAGACCGGACGTTATTTTCATTTGTTAGTATTAGGTACTTCTAAGGCTTGAATTTGGAAACTGATTCAAACTGATGGTGCAGACAATTCACGGGAGGCCAATCGAATGTGCACAACCCCACACAGCTGAGTACACGCGGGCCCTTTGCATCACTTCAGGTGAGAGATCTTGGACAACTCCTTGTACAGCCCTGGCCTTGCATGTACCGACTTTCATATCTTTGTTTAACTGAAGAGGTTTCTGGCAGGACAAGGATTTGACAGCTACACTGCGGTAGAGATAGTTCCAGTCTTTGCTATCACACACATATGCCATGGGCATACAAAATTTTGTGCCATGCTACGACAAATGCCAGAACAACGGTGGTGATTATGCCGAAAATTAGGTTAGGACTCAACTGTTACTAATGCAATAAATTACAACTGATATTCTTGTTTCATTTATGCATAATCGGTCGGGACCTTGATTTTTAAATTTTATTTTCAAATTGGTGTCTTTTTTTATTTTTTACTATTCAGTGTTATTTTACACAAACATTCACATTTTCATTTTAGCTCATTTTCTGGCAAATATCAGAAATTATACCTTCATGGTGTTTTTAAACTATTGTTTAAAATTGTAAGTAACATGGCCTACGCCTCTTCGTGAGAGTTTGATATCTTGAAAGTTATTTTCCATACCCCCTTTTTAATTTTAAGGTAAGGGTTATAGATAAAGAAAATTTCCCCGTATATACTGAAGGGTGCATAATGACCATAAGTGGCGACGCATCCAAAAAAATTAAATCAATCAATCTCACGTGACAGATACCGACATATGAGGGCTATTTTTTTTCAACATCCAATGGTGCCGCCAGAAGGCCCGTGAAGCGCTAGGAAGCGGGGCGTCTACCAGCATGATTACCACCCCCCCCCCTCCCGCCACTACCACCACCACTGCCAAGGCCAACGCTTTAGTTGAAGCTGAGCGACGAACGCGTAGAGATGTCTGCTACAATCCACTATCCCGCCAAGCGCAAGGTGCGTAGTGTGATACGATTTCTACAGGCAAAGGGGCACAATGCAGCGAAAATTCACCATCGAATGAGCTGTGTGCAGGAGAGGCATGCTGTCTTCGGGCATTGTCTTGCTTCATGACAATGCCCGACCCCATGTTGCTGCATCAACCCAAGACCTTCTTCATCGAATCCACTGGGAAGTGTTTGATCATCTTCCCTACAACCCAGACCTTGTGCCGTGACTTTCCATCTTTTCCAGGCGATGAAGAAGTGATTGGGAGGACGGTGCTTCCACACCAATGCGGAGCTTCGGCAGACCTGGCTCAACAGACAGGCGGCACTTGTCTTTGCAGAGGGTATTGGAAAGCTGGTGCATCGGTACGATAAATGTCTGAATCTTCTTGGTGATTACGTTGAAAAGTAGATTATACGTGTACGTAACTTTTGTCAATAAACCCATTTTGTAATTCACTGTGGTTATGATTTCATGTCCTATCGGAGGTTGAAAAAAAAATAGCCCTCGTATTATGGAACCAAAAATTGGCATTATCTTTTTTTGACTTGTTAGTGTTACGTTTCCCAAAATTTGTTTTAGAACATTTTTCTGCCAAATATACCAAAAATTAATACTCCATTGTGCTTTTAAACTATTATTTAAAGTGCTCCCCTGCACTTTGCCATGAAGGTGTATAGAGGTGTAGAGTTAGGGCCCCACACTTTCTTGATCGACGGAAGGTGGGGGTGATGTGATGAGCACCACGCTCCTGGCTACCTTTATCCTTCAACGTTTCCTCCAGGCACCCGCTTGATATGACGCTGGGTGAGCGCCGGAGCAGTTTGAATAGGTGGAAAAAGAGGCCGGTTCTCCCCCACAGGGGATCGACCCCGGGTCTCTCGCATGGTAGTCAGACGCCCTAACGACTGAGCTCCATTATTTCTCGCTCGACAAATGCCGATGGTTCACAGTTAACTTGGTAATTCAAAACACATCTCGCGCGACAAATACTGAAGATGTGGCTCCCGTGTGATAGTAGATACGCACTCGATATCCTGTTCGAACCCTGCCACTTTGCTCTGTGATGCAAATGGTTTTGATAGAAGTTGAAAAAATCGTGGGAAATAAATGATTTATGTGGCTATCGGAATTATTCCACGTATAACAAGCATTATAGTTTACTCTTGAATAAAATGTTGGAAAACTTGCACGTTCTATGTACATGCACGTTCTATGTACACAAACATGGCGTAGAAAAGACAAGAATGTTGGATTTCATGGAATTTTTCGTTGTTTTAGGATATTTTTTTAAAAAATCGCTAAAAACGCCAACAATTCGCATTTTATGCAAAATTCGCATTATTTCGACATTTCGAACGGGCGAAAAATGTGTCCAGACATCACTGCACATTCATAAACACAACTTCGCAGCAATTACTATTTTTCACGGTTTTCGCGTTTGCGAAAAATCATCCCTACTAATTGGAAATTACTTTCTGCCCACCCCTCCTATAAATCAGTAGATGGAAAGTGAAAATTTAGCAGGGCTGGCAGAGAAAAGTCAATTCTTGAAGAAAGTGATTTGCTTTTATGATTGAATGATTCGAGTAAATATGATATTACATATTTATTATTAGTATTTTATTTCATAATATTGGACATTAACCTCACTCAGTGAGAGATTAATGACCATCTCTCACGAGTTTAAACAGACAGGGCAGGAGAGTGGCGTTAATTTCATTGTTGCAATAACTTTGAGGTTGGGAGTTTATAACATTCATCAATGCAGATTTATGTTTCAATTTTTCGTGATTCAATATATATCCCGTTTTCTTGGATTCTTCTTGATATCGAAGAATAGTGCAATGTCATTGTAAACGAATGTTAATTTGTGCGAAGCTAGTAATACGTCAGGATGATGAAAGAAAACCTTCCTAAGCACTGCTGCATTAAATAAGGTGAAGTGAACCAGAAGAGTAATAATATTCCAGCAGCATATTTGCAGTCTAAAGCTATTCTTGTTTATGCATGCGATTTTTGTTGGATGTTGCAGTCCGAAGACATCCAACAAACAAAAATCAATTCCATACGAGTGCCATGCATGCAATTTCTGTTGCACGTTGTAGTGAGATACTTTGTCGGGTGGCGATATTCGACAAAAATCGTATGTATCAATGGAGCCTATTTGTTTCCATGTTCCTTCAGTTTATCCAACAAAATGCCTTACTACGACGTCCGCCAACTATCGGACAGCGCCACTCGCTCCCATCCCCTCCAGACGTTGACATTTCTGTCCCCTTACTACTCCCATACGGACAAGATAAAATGATAATTCAATGCATTTTCCACGTATTATTTAGAGGCTTAACACATTTATCTGCCCCTCCGGAAATTTCTCTCTCTCTCCTCCTGCCATCACTGGTTTCTGGCGTCGTGGTGGTGGGGTGCGCAAAAGGTACCTAAAGGTTAAGGCCGAAACTTAGTAACAAGATTTCCTGTTACCGTGCTGAGTTGTTAAAAAAAAAATCAAGACAAAATTCCCTGACATTTCCCTGACTTTTTTTGACACCTCAAATTCCCTGACTTTTCCCGGTTTTCCGGGTCTGTCGCCACCCTGCTGATACAAACCCTGGTCGTCTAGGCTGGGGGTTTTGCGTGAGGCCGGCTCCCTCACCAAGTAAAAATCACACATGCTAAAAATGCTCAACAAAGGAACGCCGGGCTGATGTGCCTACGATCACCAAGGCGAGTTAAAAGGAATAAAAGAGATATCATTAAAATTGGAACTTGGAACATACTTACGATGTTGAGACCAGGTAAAATGCAAGAAATTGCTGAAGAAATATTAAAATCTACACTCTAAATAGTAGCCATTCAAGAAATTAGATGGAAAGGCAATGGACACAAAGAAAAAATACTATTCTGTATACTATAGCTGCAATAGCGAAAAAACTGGATTTACACCTCACAATGACAGGATCTGTAAACTTAGAATCAAGGGCAAATTTCATAATCTTTCTTAATATGTGTTCACGCCCCTACGGAAGACACTACGGAGGAAGATAAAAGTCAAGTCTATGAAAACTTACAGTTGAAAGAAGATCAGACACCCAGACATGATATAACAATAATATTATGAGATACGAACGCAAAAGTAGGACGTGAAAATGCGTACTTATCAATAACAGGCAACCACTCTCTACACAATGAATGTAATAAGAATGGTGAGTTATTGTGTAAATATTCAGCTAGCAATAACATGATGATAATGAACACAAAATTTCAACATAAAAATATCCATAAAGGAACCTGGATCTCACCCGATACCAAGGTTTTGAACCAGATAGATCATGTGCTCGTTAATTCAACTAAGAGTAGTACGTCCCAAGACGTTAAGACTAGACGTGGATTCAATTGTGATTCAGAACAGTTCTTAGTCCAACTGGAAATATAACAAAAACTAATAGCAGATTCAACTACTAAAATGGAACAGGAACAATCCATGTGACTCTAAAATACAAAAACTATACAGACAGTGTTTGAAAAGAAAACTAGAAGGAAAAGATCAGTCACAGGATACTAATATGGAATGGCAAAACATTAAGGAAGCAATACTTGAAGCAGCTAATGAAGTATTCCAACCCCAAAAAGGAGAACATTCAATGAATACTGGGACGAAGAATGTACGATTAGCTACAGATGAGAAGAATAAAGCAAGAATGAAATGCTTAAACAGAAGAACAAGAGCAAACCAAGAAGATTACATACAAAAAAGGAAAAATGCCACAAAGATCTGTAAAAGAAGAAAGAAAGAACGGATAAATAATAAAATTAAAGAAATTGAAGAATCAAGTAGGAAAAATGAAACTAGGAAATTATATAAAGAAATGAAACTTTTTAACAAGGAAAAAATTTCAATGATCCCACAATGTAAAGATAAACAAGGAAGAAAATAAACTAGTATTGGAAAGATGGAAACAATATTTTAGCGATATTTTAAACAATGAAGAAATACATGACAATACCTACCTAAGAAATGTAAATCAGATAAATTATGAAGCGATCGATGTGCCAACATACACTGAAATAAATACCATAATAAATAAGCTAAAGTATAATAAAACTACAGGCCCAGACAATATCTCAGCAGAACTAATTAAAATTGATGGACGAACCTTAAAAAAGAAAAATATATGACCTAATACTTAAAATATAGAAAAGTGAACAGATCCAAGATGATTGGCTGGAAGGAATAATTTGTCCTACATTTTAGAAAGGTGATCGTAAAGACTGTAATAATTATATACAAATAACTCTCTTAAATGTAATGTATAAAATATATGCTCTTATTGTACAGTCACGGACACTGCCGGCTTGTAACGATTCCACTGAAAGTCAATGTATTCATTACAAGCCGGCAGTGTCCGTGACTGTACAACAGACTAAATGAGTTTATAGAACATCAAATTGGTGAATATCAAATGGGGTTTAGATCTAACCGATCAACCATATACAATATTTACATGATACGACAGATATATGAAAAATGTCACGAATTTAATACCGAGCTACATAATGTGTTCATAGATCATACCCATGCATTTGATTCTATTAAAAGATCATTAATCCCTGAATGCCTATTACACTTAACGTTCCAGTAAAACTAGTAAACCTGATCCAGATTACATTGCAGAATACTAGAGCCAAAATGAAAATTAATAATGATCTTACTGATCACTTTGAAGTAAAATCCGGAGTGAAACAAGGTGACCCTTTGTCAGCTTCGTAATGGATGTGATAATATCCAAACTTGAAATAAAAGGTAATATCTCTACCAGATTAAAACGGCTATCTGCCTATGCTGATGATATATTAAATATGGCAAGAACAAAGTAAGGAATGTTAGATACATTCATAATGTTGAAAAATGTGGCAATAAAATATGGTCTAATAGTAAATGAAAGTAAAAACAAAATATATGAAATGTGGGAGAAAACTAAATAAAGAAAATATACTAATTACAGACACAATGAGTCTTGATAATGTTGAATCTTTTAAATACATAGGCTCAATTGAGAATACCAATAATTTCAATATAAGAAATAAGAGAAAGAATTATAGCAGGAAACAAAGCTTTTTATGCAAATAAAAAAATATTACAAAATAATCTCCTCTGAAAAAAAAATCAAAACTTAAGTTATATTGGGCAATTATTAGACCCGTGACAACATATGCCTGTGAAACATGGGTCCTGAAAGATAACCTAATACAAAAACTACTAATATTTGAAAGGAGAATATTAAGAAAAATATTTGGCCCCTCCAAAATGAGCGATAGCTCTTGGAGAATAAAAACAAATGACGAGCTAGACAAGTTGATTAAGCAGGTTAGGGCATATCGAACGATTGTCCAATGAGAGAAGTCAAAAAGATATATAAATGAAAACCATTTGTCAAGAGGCCAGTAGGTAGACCTAAAGTTAGATGGGAAGATGATGTTAGAAATGATATTAGAATAATGAAGATCTCAAATTGATTGATTGATTGATTTAAGTGCTTTATTTTACTTTGCTTCTTGTGCCACTTTTGGCTAATTTGCGAAGATGAGGATGAGTGATGATATAATGAAATTTATGAATGGACACTCACAAATATCCATGCCCAGGCCAGGATTCGAACCCGGGACCCCTGGCGTCGTAGCGTGATGTGCTAACCACTCTGCCACCGGGGCCGGCAGATCTCAAATTGGAAGAAGGATGCCCAGGATAGAATTAAATGGAAGAAAAGTCACGACAAAATATTAGACGTGTTCAAGATGAATGACCTGTCATTGTTGAGCAAGCCAAAACTCATAAAGAGTTGTGGCGCCAAGTAAGAAGAAGTTGTTACATGAATTGTCACCGTATTGATATATTGATGTGTCATTGATATTTACTTAAAAATGGAAGCATGGCACATATACGCATCTGCAAATAAAAATCTGTACATTTTCCTAAGATCCATCTTAATGCTGCCATATTCTATAAAAATATCAAAAATGACAGGGCATTCATCTTGTACACGTCTAATATTTTCTCGTGACTCTTCAAAAATGACAGGTCATTCATCTTGAACACGTCTAATATTTTGTCGTGACTTTTCTTATCAGATGTCCCAGAAAATCATTTATAATTGATTTCTACAATCTTTCAAGCTAGTCCTCGTTGCTGAATGAAATACAATCATGTACTAAATCACTATACACTATCCTGGGGTCAACGTTTAAATTATTCTGATCATCCTCTCAAAATCTTTGTAACGAAATTAAATGACAAAATCATATTAGAACAATATTTCAACTTTACCTTCCTCTGCTGCAGAGGCATGTTATAAAGCTCTTCTCTGGACAAATATGTGCTTGAAACAAAGATATCTAATTCCAGACGAAGCATTAATTTTTCTGACTAGATCGCACTTAATGTTGGTTTTTCGTTGATTCCTATTATGTGTAGAGGGCAGATTCATATGCACTAAAATTGTAAAATAGTTTTTTAAAATGTCAAAGGGTGCACTTAAATACGAACTTTAAATACATTTGAAAGTATAATTTAAAATGCATCGCACACCAGAAACGAAACCAGTCCAATCAAGAAATAATAATGCAGTCAAAATATATTATTACTAAAGCAAATGTGTACCATGTAATTATATGCTATCCGAATTACCAGTTGGGGTAAGACATTTCTTCATATAGATTATGGATTTTGGTGATACATATTTGGTCTAGTTGGACAAGGTAAAATGTTAGAGTTCCTCAAATAGGGTGCATATATTGGTTACACCGATAAAGTTGATTAATTTTGAAATTACTAAGGTAACCTCGAGTTCCTGTGACTTGTTTGCGGAAAGAAATGCAAACACATGCAGGTAAACCCACAATAGCCAACTGCTTAGTCTGACAGAATATACATATACGGTCTTCCCAAGTTGACTTGCTGGATATTTACACGGAAATGGATACAGGAAGGATCATTACAGAAGTGACATCTTCGCGAAATAATGTGCACGTCAGACAAAAATCGATAGATCCGGTCCCGATTATGCTATCTCTGCATAAAGTGAGTCTTAAAACTCAAACCGATCAGGCACAGATAGAAAAACAAGAAAATTATAATTTTTCGCAAAAATTCCTATTCAAGATCCGCTGTTCCCAAAATATACAAAAGCGAATACAAAATTTTAAAATGTTCTACGATCTTGCACAATTAAGTTCCAAATAGTATGTTGTTCACCGTGAAAAAAAAAAAAACTATTTGCATCACGCAACACTAAAAAATATATGTACCGCCCATCAAGTCTCATAGACCACATTTTTACAAACAAGAATAAAATACATGTTAAATCCGCTGTGGCAATGCATGATTTAAGTGATCATTTTCTGATATAGACAACAATTAACCTGAGGCCACAAAGATCTAGAATACTAGTAACTAAGCGTTCATTTAAAAACGTCCCTGAACAGCAGTTCGTTGATCATTGTTCCTATCTACCATTTTACAAAACAACAATGATGCCGGATATAAACGATAAGGTAACATATTTGCAGTCTTTAATAACCGAAGCGCTTGATGTCTATGCGCCAAAAAAAAATACGTTTCGCGTTAGGGCCAACAAGCGTCCCTGGATCACTGGCGGTCTTCTTACATTGATATCACTCAAGAACCGGATGTTCAAACGAGCACGTAGTTCCAATAATAATTACACGTGGGAATAAATACGACCTTAAGGAACTACATAACGAAAACAGTAAAAGATGCGAAAAGAAATTATTTCCTTCAACAGATATATTCTGGTAAATATGCAGGTAACAATAAATTTCAAGATTTTTAGTTTTTTAACGGGAAATGACAATAAAAACCAATCCATCATATCCATTGAACACAATAATGAAATAATTACTGAAGCTGCGAGGGTGTCGAATGTCCTGAATTTCCACTTTGCTAATGTCGGAAAGTCAATATCGAATACATTCACAAACGTTTTAACGCTCAAGAAAAATCAAACTAGCAAACAAACTGAAAACTCCAGTCAATCTAGATAAGCCAGCTTCAATTTTACACCCGTCTCACATGATGACGTACTGAAAATCCTTCAAAAACTTAATGTCAGAAAGGGTCCAGATTTGGAAGGAATAAATAATCGCATATTATATCTGCTCGCTCCATGGATTGCCGAACCTCTCACCGATAATTAACTCATCCATGAATAGCGGAATCTTTCCCAACAGCTGGAAACACTTGCGTGGGTCACACCTATACTTAAAGGGGGGGGGGGGTCCCCAACGCATTTAAATAATTATCGGCCTATAATAAGTCCGATTCTTGAAAAGGTAATAGATAAACAATTAGAACAATACTTAGAACAGAAAATTCGCTTTTAGGAAAAATCACTCAACAGAAATACTCCTGCATGAACTGTTACCTAACTGGCCTGATTGTAAATGTAAGCAATACATCGGCATAATTTCACTATCAGTAAAGCATTCGACAGTGTTCAACCAAAGTTATTAATACAGAAATTATATCAGCAATTCAAATGTTCTGCTAATGCATGCAACTGGATTGAAAGCTACAGTGCGTCCAGTTCCTTGCGAGGCAAAGAGATCGGGAGAAGTGTGGCGGGCGGTGCTAGCGGGGATGCCGACATTTTCGACCACTACCGTCCCGCTTATTTTATGGACATATCTTTAGCATGCATATATTTATATTAATATTGCGAAACGAGCACTAACCTCTGTTATAAGAGTTGTTCAAAGTGATGTCCACATACATTCACACATTCCTGGCATCGTTTGATGAAATATTGATTCACACGCAAAAATTCTTCTTCCGTAATTCTTCCAGGTTCTGCCCTTATATTGTCTTTTAGTTCGTCGATACTATGAGGGTTATTTCGATAACTCTATTTTTTAAGGTTCCCCACAAATAATAATCGTACACGTAAGTGTCATACATAAAAATCCTTTGTTCTAACGTGAACTTTGCAGCTGGCATTTCAATCGCCTCACTTCACAAGACACACACACTGCAATTTTTTGTGCAGGGCACCTGCAGTCGCGAAGGAAAGAACAACTCAAGCTCGGAGCTTTCAGATTGCAAACAATGCTCACGAAAACCATTGACTTTTAACTATTTGGTCTCCAACGTAATCTTGATACAGTGTTGCACATTCGAAACCTCCAAACGATTCCGCACGAAGCAAAACGCTTTCGAGGGTAAACGGGCGTTACTGGTCGAAAATGTCGGCATCTCCGCTAGCGCCGCCCGCCACACTTCTCCCGATCTCTCGGCCTCGCAATGAACTGGACGCACGGTATTTACGCAATAGGAGTATCGATACAACTCGATTTCGAACAGTCTGAATGTATCTCTCGGTGTACCTCAAGGATCTATTCTGGGCCCAAAACTTTTTAATATGTTTGTAAATGATATCGAAAGCAAGAAATTTGGCTTTGAATTGTATCTATACGCAGATGACTGTCTCATGTACTGCGCATCTAACAAATTAGAAAAAGTAATTGCAAATATTGAAAAAAACATGCCCGAAGTTCTTGAGTGGTATCAATCTAACATGTTAAAAGTGAATGAGTCTAAGACTCAATTATTAATATTATCCACAGAAAACAATAACATCCCGCAAGTTGACAATATTAAAATAGGTAATTCGAATATAATAATACCTACATAAGAATTTATCCTTTTCACATCATGTGAAGATTGTGTGTGCACGTGCAGCACCTAGAATCAAACAGGTTCAATATGTCTGCAAATATGTACACGTTGCTGACAAATTAGCGTTCTGTACTCTATGGGATTAACATAAATAACACTAATAAATTAGAAAAAAATGCAAAATTGGGCTATTCGTAGTATACGAAATACAGCACACACGACTTCACGAACGAGCAGAAGAACTGCAAAAAAGGGAAGGAGAGTGCTCCTTCCCTTTCCAGGATTGATGTTGGCCATCCAACAGTTTTCTCCAAACAGATGGAAGATGAAATTATGGAGAAACTGATGTATTTGGAAGGGTGAGGATTGAGACTGACACCGAAGGAAGTGCGTGTAGCTGCGTAACGTTGTATGTAGTCAAACAGAGTTATTAAACTAACAGAACATGCAGTTCGTTTTTATTTTGCTCCTGTAGGCCTACGGCATAGAAGAAGTTGCACTTGTAGTATATATTAAATATACTGTTTCTTCACTCAATGTTGATCCAAATTGTACGGCATGGTGATCAGATTTGTAACCAGGCGTCAAGTCAACTTTGCAGCAGGTTTTCGCATATGTAGATCCAAACATGCGCGCAGAATATAGTTCCACTGAGACGGGTTCTATTCCGACACAACAGCATACTTGCAAGAAACCCGTTATTTAATTTGTAAAATACAGACAAAATAATATATCCGTTAGCAGGTATGTACTTGATCGATTGCAATCACTGTGCAGACGAACTAGGATCCGCAGATTCGTCAAATGGAGTTTGTATTGCGCCGAAAAATCGCTGAAGATCAAGAGCGAGTCGAGCAAGACTGAATACGTTGCAGAGCGCGTGGAATCCGTATTACCAGTGTTGCACATCCCACTATTTTAACCCTATGTTCATTGCGATGTGATTGATTAATAATGGTGCTATACAGCGGCGAGAATGGCTGAATCGAGGTCTCCTGTTCAGCGCGCGGCTTCATCCGAAGGGAAAAGCTCTTCAAATCAAGCAAGTTGTTTTAAATGCATAATCCTCCTTAGGACAACATGATCAAAGTAAAACAGGGCGTGAGGTGATTTGCCGTCAATGTGCGCACGAACTGTATCACGGGTGCTGAATGATTTGTGGTTTAAGTTTAGGAAGAGGACGATTGCTTGTTGTTTGAAGACAAAAGAATCTCCGTGGTATTAAAAGATATAGCCGTGATAAGAAACATGTTTATTATTTGGACTAGACGTGCTTTAACTCGGTGGGGGGGGGGGCGTACATTGAATCAAACATTGAAGGACACCACCGTACAAAACCACCGCCAGGGCTGAAGAAACCGACGAGAAAAGAAGAGGGAAGGGGGTGGCTTATTGTTTCGCTCACTGGATGCAATGAAGTCTTTGTTGAAGGCGCATATTTACTGTTCCGTGCAAAGAAAGGGTGATTATCAGCAAGAAATGGACAGAAAATTGAAACCAGAGTAATAGCAGCAGACAATGCACCTGATTGTTACCAATAACAAATCATGCTTTTCTTGATGGTATAACTTGAAGTGCGTGTGTCTTACAGTAACGGATGTATTGCGAACGAAGCAACCAAGTTTTTCATAAATGTATTTCCTTCTAAACCAAAAACAATAATTTGTCATTAAATTCAAGGAGCATATCGTTGTTTATTTTTCTTTTTGCGTGTTCGAAATATACACACATGCTCTCATGTTTAGAAGTTATTTCGCATTTATATTAAGTAATGACACATTTATTAAATAATCTATGCGCAGACTAAACTTTTATGTTTCAGGAAGCAAAAACAAGCAAAAATACATTCCGCTTGACATGCATGCGGGTTTTGATGTGTTGTGCGGTTGGCAATACTGTGGGTTTTCTGTGTCTACGATGTAAGCAGCTCGGCGGTTGAGGCAAGACTGGCACGGAAGATTGTGAGCTCAGTTCTCGCGCGGATTGATACATAAAACCTGCTAAGACCTTAGCTTGACGCTTGGTACAATTCTAACCAAATTCGACCGAAACTTCGTTCTTCTGTCTACAGTAGCAGAACTAAAAATGTCATGTTATGCCAGCGTCTTTAGTAAAAGGTAAGCATTTCATTGGCAAAAAAAACTGTAATTTTGCTGCCTATTTTTCTCAAGATATATATTGAATTGAATTTTTTGTGATCGAAAATGTACCACCTTACCCTATATCGAGTAGATATATTAAAGGTGGTCTTTAGTTTTAAACACGAATGAATTTTAAATAGACAATAATATTAGCACAATCACTTGTCCTACCGCGAAATAACAGAAACGCCGATTCATCTCTCTCCATGTCAATGTTATCTGAACTGATATGATGACATCTGGCATATCGAGCATACAACTGGAACGCACCGAAAACAATAGTTTATTACAATGATATCACAGTAATCTACGCGTTTAAGGAGTAGTATCAGATTGAAAATGATAATGCAAAATTCATTTTTCCCCTTTTGCACATGGCATCAGCATTCAAGCTAAGACACTAACACAAAATATTTTCTCAAAGATTAAGGTTATGATTTATATCTATAAACAGCTTATGGTGTTTGACCCACCTCCGTCCGTCTGCCATGTTCTCCAAATGTGGAAGACCTAAGAATAGACCACACAGATCATGTCGACATGTTGAATTATTTGGCCTTAGGGCCAACTTTATTCATGGGACAAATCCTCTATATCAAGAGTCGTTTACCGCATGGACACCTCGACAATTATTGTTTGAAACTACGATTGTTTACTCCTCCTTGTAGACCCAGAATCCCCACTTTAAAGTTCCCGAATAACAGCGTATTCAGCAGATCCACTTCAGAAAATGAATAAATGCTCTTCGGTATGCTCAATTTCAAAAACTTGCTCATTGGTACAATGAGCACCTTTCAGTAAAATGCAGTTCCAACAATAAGTGTGTGTATAGTGCGCATGTGTGTATAATCCTTAGACTGATAGGCCAACAGGTTTATACAGTCACCAAGCGGTCTGTCATCTCGGGTTGCTGTGCCAAACGTATATTTAATGCAATCATGGTGACTGGTCGCACTGATCAAAACGTATCAACGAACTATTCAGGCCCTGGCAAATTATTTTATTTTCACTATCTGAAATACCGGCTCCTTATGTGTCCGTTACCTTCCCCACCACTCCGCTGTGAATGTGACAATCAGGTGTTCAAAAGGAAATGGAGAGTTCCAGCTGGTAGAGAACAAGCGCTCCTGCCAGTGCCCTGGAGTCTGTGGAGAAGCGCCGCGAATTACGGTAGAGAAGGGGAGAAAGCGAGTGGGCGAAGTAAAGCTGTGCGCTCCGTAGCATTCACGTTGCTCCGTCCATGCAATACCCTTTTTTTTCTCACGCGTTCATTGGTCGAGCCCTCCCGAGTCATCACTTGCGCAGAATACTTGTTTTCGTTATCTTGCTCCACAAACTCCTGGCTAGCAGACGACAGGCCACCTGTTGGCGGCAAATGAACCAGGATAAACCTTCTAGCCTGCATATGTCGGTTAATAATAATAATAATACATCCCGTCTGACTGCCATGCGAGAGACCCGGGTTTGATTCCCGAAGCAGGTGATCTAAGATCGGAATTTTCCCCGCCTTCTCCTCGCATAAAGCGGCTCTGGGCTAATACAGCCTCAAATCACCTTACCTTGGGGCAACCCTGGGGGGTAAAGGTGGCTGGAGCGTGGTGCTGATCACAAAATGGCTGAGACCGAGAATTTGTGGGGCCATACCCGCACATCTCCTAAATGTGCCTTCATGGCACGGTGCTATATGCACGGGGAACTTTACCTTTTTACCTGGGTGCCACGTTACTTTCTCCTCGTGACGTAGGTGTTGTATTTGCTGAGCGTTCTAAATCATAATTCTTATGCTTACGACATTGTCAATTTCATATCCTTCTCAATGGATGCGAATTTTTCAAGAAAAATTATTGTCGATATCAATGCCTCACAATATTACTTGATTTAAAAGTGTCTACCATGTCACAAGCGCAAGAGAGTAACGATGGATTCTGAAAGTTTGAAATAGCTCCATGTGCGTCCAGCTTTGAAATGTAATCTGTGACAGTTAGTTGGATTCAACCTAGGGAGATACACATCGCAAATGCACGAGATGTGAGTGTCAGGAGACTCCGAGAATACCGGCGGAGAAGGAATGAAAAGAACGAATATAAAATACAGAACACGCTTAACGTAATGTTTCGGTTTCTTTCAAAGAGCGCACAAAGCGCCTCGTTTTCTCCGTCAGTTGACAATAATGAACGCGATGGGAAACATGACTGTGAACACTTTTGGTCGGTGGTTGTTGACTTATTGTCTCGATTATTGAGCTTGTCATTTCAAGAGAGTGAATAATACACAATATTGGATCGAAATAGTATTATGAACACTTTTTCAATCGTGTTTCAAGTGCTAAATGCTAAATAGAAAACAACATTCTCTATTTGGATTTAATCACTTTCAGATATTCTGAGCTGCATGCAAGCTCCCATTAGTGTTGACTAAATATAGTGATAAAGTTTTTTTGTATTTAACGGGGAAAATTCAGTTGGAATTTTTTTTAAGCAGTGCGATCCAAGGAATGTCACGCCCAGTAGGTCAGCATGTCTTGTGCTGCATGTAGAAATTCACTTTGGAAAGTGGTTTCATGTTACATAGTAAAACACAAATAATATTTTGGTGAATGCTACAACATGAATCTAGTTTCACTTGTGTGAATGTAAATGTAGCTACAGCAGCAATATATCCAAGCCTTTCCAAAAGTGTCAAAAATGTCTGCGACCTTCTCCGCCGACACAAAGTTTTGAACTAACGCATATGCATAGTGTGGTGTAAAATGAACTTTCCTAGAGCAAATTTCTGGAAAAATTTCCGAAGTACAGTGTACGTATGGTCAGAGACTTATCTTGATTTTTTTTATTCTGGCGGGAGGGCAGGTGAAGGTTATTTTATTTCTTAAAAACGCTCTTGTACAGACATGTATGTGGTGTCGATATACTGTATCATTACCACAGGATACACAGTGCATAAAGTGTTCATAAGCATTACTATCGAGTTCCATACAGTATTCTAATCGAAACTAAGAGTAAAGCAACATTCCAGTCATCTTATCGGAAACAACCTTTGTTTCATGTATCTTATCCACTTCAACTCGACATTAAAGCGAACATTCTCGTTTCAACGATACGAACCTTCGAAGAAAATGGGTATTTTATTCTATATGTGTGCAATCACGTTGCAAAGTCATAGATAATACTATGCAAAGGCATGTAAAAACCTTCTGGCAAAATCGATGAAGTATATCCCTAATGCAAAAGCTTAAAATATGATATGCAATCTATGTATGCATGGTGGCATAGAAGCGATTCAAGACTGATCTGAGGATAAGGGTACGCCGAGCGACTTCGCCTTTGTTGGAATGAAACTTTATTTGAGTTTGAGTTATTCTTTTAAGTCCACTTTATGCAGAAGGCTAATTGGGACTGGACCTACAGTTTAAAGTGGGATCCGAACTACTATGAGCCTCCATCGGGTATCGAACCCGGGGCCCCTTGATTACAAGGCGATAACGTCATCACTGCGCCATTTGGGAGGCCTCAATGAGACTTTATACAGAGCATTTTCGCTTTTCGTATGTTATCCGATCACTGGCAACCCTGTACAATCGCCACGTTTGTCGGCTTTGTAGGGCGACACCCTGCATGTGTATGAATATAAATCGACGCAGCCAAGTTCACCTTAACGTGATGAACGCTACTTTGTTACCCTGTAAGGGTCAACTTAAGTATTGATTTGTGATATCTCTATTGTAGTAGCATGTTGAGTTTAATTAATACATACTCCACTGTATTGCCAATTTACTTATACGCACGACATCCACCTGTAAGCGTCATTTGGGGGAACATGCGTAATCCATTTTATTTTATCTCTCTATCATAATCCATACACGTACACGCAAGGCAGCAGTTGCTTCCATCATGTTGCTGATATCCGTAGCGAAATTTCATCGCGAAAGCATTGCCAATGTACAGTATCTATGTACATACGTTATGAAGATGCCCTTTAGAAAAATATTTCTCTTTTTTAATGTATTATTATGCAACTGAAGAAAACAAAAGAAGATGCTGTAAGCTGTGAACTATATAGCGTTAACCAGTATTGGTTAGATGTGGGGGAAACAAAATTAAACTATAACTGGCCTCAGTTGTATAAAAACAAAGCATATAATTTCTGAGAAGTTACATGTTATTTTGTATAAAAAACTTGTTTCTACGTTATACTGTATTAGCTTGATATCAGCTAGACCTTTGGCTGACGTGTGGGCAGCTCTTTTCGGATTTTCCTCTCCTTTCAAAAAACCGCTTTGAGAAAAATTACATCTGCTTAGAATTTCTTCAAGAGCATTCCCGTGAATCTTCACGTGGTTTGCTTTCGCTATTGTCTACATATTATCAATAGACTTACGTAATCACGAAACTATTGAGAATATCTAGTCAACAGCGAAAGCAAACCACTTGAAAATTTATGTGAATGCTCTAGAAGGTATTCTAAGCAGATTTAATTTTTTTGAATTTTGGAATATCATAGCGATTTTTCGAAATGAGATGGAAAATTCGTCGGTCAAACGTATGTGATAAACAAGTGGTGGAAGAAGTGTCCGTGGCTTCTCTTAATTTTTTAAGTTGACTGTAAAGTAAATCGGGGCAAAAATGAGTATTGTCTTCTAGTTTATGGGATTTTTAACAGGTTGCACTGACGCTGGTGGGAACATTGACGTTTCAGTTCTTGAACGCCCCGTAGTGTAAAACAAAGATAATGAAAACATGTGATTAGACACGTTAGCAATGCTTTTCTTTGCGGATACCCGTACCTTTCAAGCATTTGACTGGATTGACTAAGAAGGGAAGGACGACGCGTTTTACAAATTTTGATGTCTAATAATTTGATTACATCATTAGTACCTGCTTGTTGCGAGTTCCCTCAACTTCCGGTTTTCTACGATAATACATGGGGAGTGGCCAATTATATTGTATATAAAGGGGAAAATCTCGTTGCTACCTATTGTATATAAAGGGGAAAATCTCGTTGCTACCTAGATGTTGCTTGCATATTTAGTTACTGAAGAAGCAATATGAACCTATACACTTTTCAAATTCGACGGAAAGAAAACATTTCATTTAAGAAATACGGTTGTCAGTTGTGCAGCCAACTTGCATATTAAATCACAGATTTCTCGAGTAGAATAATGTATGAAACGATTATTAAGTCACTACAACTGCGAACTCGGATCATTTGAGAGAACCGAGTGAATAATTTGTGTGCAAATATATCAAACGTGAACTAATACTGAGAATCTGAAATAATCAAGGGGCCAAAAATAACGGGTGTGGAGTTTGACTGTAAATAATCACAGGTAAGGGAAGTCTAGAAAGAAGCCATCAAACTGAGATGTTGGTCCCAAGAGGTCCACATTGAAGGGCTCTTGATCAGGCACAAAAAACAGTGAAGTAACAAAACTAGAAATTCAGTATTTAAAGAACTTTACAAATAAATATAAATTAAGCCTCATTCTGGATGAATCTTACGAAAAATGTATTCTTTTTCCTATTGCATGTACCATTGCGCCACACATCTGGGTGTTGCTGATACTCTCTTGTTCTTGCCTCGATTTATAAACATTATCCTTATAACTTTGCCAGTATCATGGATGTTGCATGTAAAATGTAAACTTACCTCCAAGCTTAGTGGGCTTAATAGAAAAATGTATTCCAAAAACTGTTGCAAGTTGTGTAACAGCTGGTTGTATGGGGAACCAACACAAAAATATAAACGGTTTCAACTTACACTGTATACTTATACCGCTCGCAATTCCAACTGGCGGCTGGGAAACAACGAATCTGCGATCAGTTGAATTCTCTTCGACTGACATCGGGCATTTTCGTGTCACAAGGCACCGAAAGTTCCAGACAAGACGAAACAAATTAACGTCGAATACACAGCATGTTGCCAAACGTACTGTAAAACGGGGGGTAGAGAGTTGATCAGCACCGTTATTGGATAAAAGTTGTACAATAGTACATAAAAAGCTCGGAAAATTACCACAAAACACCCAAACACTGTACAAAGAAGCCAATGAAAACAACTGACAAAACAGACGTACGTTTGGCAACGTTGTAACGGGAGAGCGATGTTACCCCTACAGCTCATACTTCGCGACTGAGGTTGTTGACACTCATCGAGACACACACCCCCGAAGACTATTGGTGGACAGATAGAGCTATGTAGCAAAAAGTAAGTCAACCGCCAGTTCGGCTTGCCATCAGTATAGTTGTGTGCCATCAGTAGTCAAATTGTACGTCGCTACTTTCAACTATGATACTTGCAATTTACATCACTTTTCTTTTTTCTCGGAATATAATTGTACTGATGCTGCCTCCGCATTCGCAGGTATTTTTGTCGCAATTTTTGATCATCGCCTTATGTAAAGTCAGATGATTTGACATGATGGATAGCTGCCTACTATTATCTCTGCACATGACTGTACGTACCATAAGATGGTCTTCGTGAACTTAGATTGTGATGCCATTCGCATCCTATTTCTTATCTCCTCATTCATTCTATTTTTATGACACACATTTCTTTGGTTGTCGTTGTTGGGAGCACGTGTGATATATGACTATTATGTCTGCACATGACTGTACGTACCATAAGATGGTCTTCGTGAACTTAGATTGTGATGTCATTCGCATCCTCTTTCTTATCTCCTCATTCATTCTCTTTTTATGACACACATTTCTTTGGTTGTCGTTGTTGGGAGCACGTGTGATATATGGCGCCGTTTATGTTCCTCGTAAGACACGAAGTTGTGACCAGGTATACGGAAGTTGAGTCATTACAGGACTTAACAATCGAAGGTAAAGCAATCATGTTCGTTTCACGCGTCGTAAATCAGCCAGCATGCAGCCGCGACATGCTCTTACACCTCGCCGTGCAGTTGAGAGGCAAAAAAAATAATAATAGCAAGCAACACGCGGTCTAGGACAGAAATCGGCATTCCAAGTGCACAAAGTTTCAAATCCACTTTGTGCTCAAATAGGCTAATTCCGACTGAACTTTGAAGTAGACATGCAGGTAAAATTTAAATGACATGAATGACTTGTTCGAGTTCTTCACATTTACTTCCATCCCTGCACTTTCTTTAAAGCCTACTTTATGCACAGAAAGGCTAATCGGGACTGAACCTACAGTTTAAAGTGGGATTCAAAAAGATCATGTGCCTCCCCAAGGTCTCGAACTCTAAACCCATTAATTACCAGAAGACCACGTTTTTGGAGGTGAACTGATGTAGTGAAGTTTGCTGAAATAACGTAAGGGGAGGAGAAAATTAAGTTAAACACACAGAAAACACCATTGTCTGTCGACCAGTCCATACCCTTAATGTCGAGGAAGCAAACGTGTAAAACTACTATCTTAGCTTAAATATAATTTTGTATGGTGATTAGGGCATATTAAATGAAAATACTGCCTTGGCCCCTCGCTAATTTATCTTTAGCCGTCAGATAACGTATATGTGTGTGAGAGCTCGCGCGTGAGTACTTTATGCTCGAGTATTTTGAACAGGGCACTCCTTTCCTATCACACACAGTTGAACTGTGTGTGATTAAAACACTTTTTTCTGAGATGTGCTGCGCATTATTATCGAGATTCACTAAAATATCGACTATTATCCCAAAAGGAGCGTACCCTGAAACAAACGTAGCAAAAATTTCCAGAATGAATGTCTTTGACTATCACTCTTTCATCCTTATTTGCACCGAAATCCTCCAATAACTAGTTTCTTAGAAATGAGAAATATAAAATGGCATTAAAATAATAAAGGCACGGTACCACGCAGTGATACAGGTTAGAACCGTACATGTTGATTAAAACCATGTAAGTACGAAGACCACATATGAATTTGCACTCGTAAGTCAAAGTAATTCAAAGCCTTTGCCGCTATTGCCGTCTTTATAACCAAGCCGCCTCTACAGCCAGCTCATATTGAGCGTGGCTAATGGTTTTCACACTTAGCTAACAGAAACGTCAAACAGAAGTAATAAAGCAATCAGCATTTACCAGCAGACTTAACGAGCTCACGCGCCAGAATTGCAATAAACCGAGGTGAAGTGCTTTTCAGGAGCTCTTGCTGCAATACCCTTTCCATGACCTTTACAAACTCCGTTCATGGGTGTGCTGCAAACGCGATCTTTGTAGTCTCTGCGTCCCCAGCGAAATATGATAGCTTAGGGCTCTCTCTCGTTGCTTTTTCTGCTACATTATAGAGAAAAAAAAAACACACTGACAGAAGGAAAGTTCAATTGCTAATTATCAACGACAAGGCGCATTCATTGGGCGCTGCTGCTGTGATTGTTGTTATTAACGTCACATTTTATCCTCTACAGGTTAATCACGACAATGAGCACAAATATTCAAATTATTAGACAAATTAGAAGAAAAAAACATTCACACATCCGGTTCCAAAGTGTGTTAAGAAAGCAGTTGAACAAAGAACTTAATTAAATGTGCTTTGTGGTAATGTGCATGTAAACTAATCGAGCAGGAAGATATAAGATATCAAATGCGATGCTTCTCGTAGTTTTGGCAAAATAAAATTACCAATCCACTACTATCTCCTCAGTAAATGGAAAGAACCTGAAGCAAAGATAAATTAAAAATTCTTTCAAAATCAAGAAACCTACCAAATCAGAAGAATGTGCAAGGACCGCCTCATTTCAATCTGTCGGACCTACCTTTGCAAATATGTCAAAGAAAAGGTAGACAAATTGCAACGTGCGAAACGCGTGATGAAATTGCGCAAACTCATTCAAAATTCAAGCCCTGGCCTAAAATTCAGTACTAAGTAGAGGCTGAAATAATAATTATTGTACTGCTTTACTTTATATTTTTCTTCCTTGCTCAGTTTTCCTGCCAGTTTCCGCTAATGATGAGGATAAATGATTACTTGATGAATGATACTCGCAAAGACACCCATGCCGGGAATAGAACCGAAACATTTGGTGGCGAATTAGTGAATCGACCACTAAACGAGCTAGATCACCGGGCAGCTTACTATAAATTTAATGATGATGTAAGTGTTGAAATACCAACAGAATGAGATGAGAATAAACGTTAGAAACTTTGCACATTCAAGAATGTGTGTGTTTCCATTCTAATACACCAGTTTGTCGCACGATCAGGAATTGAACCAAAGCCCAGAAACTGTGCAGCATTTGAAAATGACATCACATACCAAAGCTGGGCAATACAGGATATTTTTCAATGAATCACTATATTTAAATTACATTATACATATCGAAAACAAAATATACACCTCCTCGGTGGCAGAACACGCTGATTGGTCGACTCGCGATCTCGTTATCGACAGCGCTTGAAGTAAAAAATGTTAGCTGGGGGGAATGGTAAACCATTGGAGGTGCTCCTATGGGTTAACATGGTGACAATGAGTCAGCTGGGAGGAATGTTTGGAAAAAAAAAAATAGCTTGGGGGGCGGGGGATACCATCCACCTCATACCCCGTGACTTCGAGCACTGGCTATCGAAGATTCTGGCGTTTAATTGATAATTCTGACGGGTAAATGAGTGTTCCTCAGTCAGTGCCCGTTCTTCGGTTTCACATAAACATCATTCCTCTTCACAGCCGCGTTTGTGCACACACACAATTCAGTGGTGCTATCTGTCACTGCTGTGAGCGAGAATAGGTAATCTCAGGTGGGAAATTTTTTCAACAATTTCTCTGCATAAAGAGGCTGTGGGGTGCTCCCAGTCTCTAATGAATGTACATCTGGGGCAACCTCAGGGAAAAGAGTAAAGTCCGCCAGAGTGTAATGCTGATCACCCCCCCCCCCTCTATTATGGCAGAGATCGAGAATATATGGAACCCCACATCCACTCCCCATATGAACTGCGCAATACACAGGGGATAGCTTTACTTTTTCCCAGTTACTGTTCAGGTAATATTGAAGCCAATTAAACAAATTTATCTCCACTATGGCAAACTCGCCGGCCTTCGTTGTGGAGTAGTCAGTGTAATACGCTACGAAGCCAGAGGTCTCACGTTCGAACCCTCATCAGGCATGGAAATATCGCTGTTTTCGTCCCGTCAATAATTCACCATCCTTTATTATCGTCGAGATAAAACCCCAATTGGTAGAAAAGCGACGTAAAATAACGAAATGGTCACAATGCAGTGAGAAACTGCAAATAAACAATACTGTATGGGACACAGCTCGCAATAAGTCTTTTTTTTTTATATATACCTAAGTAAACCCATACTGTTGCTCGCCTAGCGAGGTTGCATCCCCACATATTTTAATTAGCTACACCAATGTGGACTGTCTGTCTGCACTTCCTCATCTAAAAAGGCTGTCGGAACATCTGGTGACACTATTGATATCTTGGTCTGAGATTATCTCACAGCTATCCATGGACGATAGAGTTTATTACATCCACTGACTGTATGGCGACGAGCCAAGGAGTACACTGCGAGTGTATGTACTTTGAAAGGCCTCCTCAGAGTAAAGAACTGATCCTTGTTTCGAGACCATGACGTCTATTCATCTCTCATCACAATGATCTCAAAATAGTACCAGAACTTGTTGAACAGCATCTGAACTCGATTCTTTCAGTAAACATGAGTGTCTCGGTCACGAACATTATGGTTCGTATTGGAGTTTTCGGCGGGCTTTGCATTTGTTTTCAATCTTACAAAGAAAATTAAAAGGAATTGAGAAACAAACATACTACGTTCAAGAAATTATTTTTGACATAGTATCTGTATTTTCTTATTTTCCGTCGATTTTCTGCTACACCTATATAACTGCGGTGGTGATGAATGGTGATTAGGTGAAACTGATAAGTCCATGCCGAGATCAGGACTCGCTTGATTGATTTGCTTTATTTTACTCCGCTTTTGTGCCAATCAGGACTCGAATCCAGGAAATTCGATGGCGAGAGTATTGAGTATATTGAGTACCCTACGAGTACGGCCATTGAAGCGGCACTTTAAGCACCGCATCACTTTTATTACTTTCTTGTATGACATAGACGCATGCAGGGTGAATAAAATCATGATTTGATTTAAATCGGATTTTTAAAAATTTTAATAGATTTTTTTTATTAAAAAAACAAGCTTAAAATTGCTTGTATGGTTTCTGGTACCATACACATAGATATGTTGTTTTTTCATAAAAGGTTTATCTGGTAAACGTCCCTGCAAAGTATTTGTACAGTTTGATTAAAACAACAAATAAAATATTATATGTAAATATACATTTTTCTGTTTCTGGTACTGTATATATGAACCTCCCATGGAAATGTTTGTTGAGTGTTAATGAAACTATAATAATTTCAGTTAACTTTTCTTCTTGTGAAAATTTAACATTCTGAATGTACTATATAATTGTAACTTAAATTATGTTTTTATAGACTTTGTAGCTGAATTCTGGTATTTTTTAAGAGATTAATGATAATGGCACTATTTACGGTTTAACATTATTAGTATGTTGTATATTATACACAAAATGTTTGCTATTTTTGCATATAAAAATTACTGAATTTCAAATGAAGATAAATTTAAGTATCTCTACACAGTTTACATATTACATTTCCTTTCGTATGAGCTTCACCTCATCAGTACATATATTTTGTTTCCTTACTTTTCCTTTCTTAGAGCCTAATAAATACCATTTACGATATTAATGAACTTCCACCAAAAGTGATTCTGATATCCACAAAATTCTTATGTACATTATTCTATAAATTATTTCTTTAAAGTGATTTAAATCAGTGATTTTTTTAAAAAAAAATCCCCTGATTTAAATCGATCCACCTTGGACGCATGTAAACAGAAAAAGGTTTTCGTGTATTCCATCCTTTACATATATTTTTCAGCTATGTATGTTCATTTCTCTTATGGGCGGTCACACACACACACACACACACACACACACACACATGAGCTTCATATTGAGCTGCGTGGTCTAAACGTGAGCTATGAAAATAGTTCTGAGACCTATGAAAATAGTTCTATGCCATAGAAAATAGCTGGCGACCCAGTTTTTGAAGAGCGTTTGATCTGAGCTTACCTCAACAGCAATTAATATGGTTGGACACTGAACTACGAAAGTGAGAAAACTATAGTGGCGTAAGTTAAAGGTACTATCCCACGATTTCCTCAATTAATTTTTTTTTTTAACCTTACATTTACACGGTAGCATTTCGACATCTATCCGTCTGTAACAGAAGAAATAAACTCTACCCATGTCTGCAATAAGAATATATAAAAGTACTTGACATCATTTTATTGCTTCCAAAGTTTAAATAGTTAAGCAAAGCAATTGTAAATCATGTGATGTCCATCGCAATTTTAGTCCGCAACAATCAAGCAAAGTATTCATTAGAATTGTATTTAATATTAATTACCCGTAACTCTAAAGCAATTGTAAACCAGAGTCCTGGATAGAGCATGCGTGAAAAAAAATTTATTTGTAGAAGTTGATAAATTACTGTTGATTGATTGATTTGCTTCATTTTACTTTGCTTTTTGTGCCACTTTTGGCTTGGAGATGAGTGATAATCTGATTAAATTGATGAATGGACACTCACACACATCCATGCCCAGGCCGGGATTCGAACCCGGGACCCCTGGCGTCGTAGAGCGATGTGCTAACCACTCCGCTTCGGGGGTCGGCGATAAATTACTCTTGAAAAATGCTTACATCGGACGCACAGGCTGTTCGATTCTGACACTCAAAGTAATATTTTAATACAATCACTCATCCAGGCCCAATAAATGCACAGACAAGACTTGTAGAAGATCCAATGTGTGCACGGCAGCGTCCAAGCATGTCACTCTCCACCCAAAGACGATAGCTCGTTAAGATAATCGCAACGATGATAATGAACGATAAACAGTGTAACAGAGGACAAGGAACACATGTCTTACCCGAGATTCGAACCCAGAACCCTTGGACTAGCAGGTTGCTGCCTTAACCACCAGACATCGAAGGCTGTGTAGGATTTTGCTGATAGACATGGGTACACGTGATTTCATGTTAACTAATATCACTTAACAAATGGCGAATACATTTGTGCTGTAATGAGAACGGTGTCCATATTTACAAACATTTAATGTGTTAATTTCTTTTAAAAAATCTACTGCAGGCACAAACGACGCTGATGCTAACGTATGAATCTCTTGAACTGACATGAGACGACGCCGAGAGTTGTTTCTGCGCTCAGTAGAAAGGGGGTGATGGCAGCAGCACAAACGCATGGACTTATTTTCATCTTGAACAGCAGCCAAGATTCTATCCTGCCTGCTCAAGGTGCAATTTTATTTTGCTATCTCCACATTTTGTGGTTTGAGAGTAATCCACTGATCGAGTTCAAGCAACGTAACCGAAAAATTGGTACGGTTTAATTCTGTAACCACCCTTCCAGGCTGAGGTATTTCCACGATTCCTCCGGTGAATACTGAAGTGGTATCTTTAAAGAGGGCCACAGGGGCTTCCCTCCACATCCTTACCTCACTCCCTCCCATGTCGTGCGACGATAATTACATCAATCAAACAAGCACAAGCAAGAATTAAGTAACTCAACATATATTCATAATAACTAGAATCTGAATATCGATTGCCTTCTCTATTGTGTTTCAATGTATTAGATATTTCATTTACTTCATCTACAAAAGTAATAATTATTCATATACTTCTTACGATTAATCTAAAAGTTAGAAGAGCAAAGTTACAGTAAATTTAAAAGTTCAATAATAATAATAATAATAATAATAATAATGAAAATTACTTTGCTTAACTCAAGTGTGTTTTTTATTACATGTTCCCCTCCAGAACTTTATAAACATCTGTCTATTCTTGCCCCCTTCCAAAAAAAAATTGAAGCTAGTGACCTCATGACCATAAGGATTAATATTTTATAGAATACATGCACAGGAAGGGGGGGAGAGAAATAATAAGCTGAAACAGAGAATACTAAATTAAATAAAAGAAGTGAGACAGGGACAGAAAACAAAATAAGAGAAAAGCCTAGAAAAATATATATTAGAGACGGGGGGGAGAGAGAGAGTAAGTAAAAAAAAATACTGAACACAGAGGTAAAAGCCCAAAAAGTAGAAAGAAACATACAATAAAAAGTAAAGGGGAAAGAGATAAGAGAATGTGTAACATCAAATGAGATTCCAATCACTGTACAATGTGTCTCCACATTGCAGTAGTCCCACCATTGAACGTGGAACTTCTTGATTGAAAGGCAACAGCATTATCACTAAACTATAAGGGATAATCTACATATAAAAGATGAGGCAGGAGGAATAAGTAGCAACTTTTTCTTAATCCATGGAGTGATGTTTCCATTTTATTTTGTCCCCCCATCCTGCATCACCATCAAGAGCGAATAATCAATAAAATGAACATTATCATGCACTCAATAGTTAATTCATTCTTCATTGGAGTGAGGACACTCCAACAGGAAGAGGAAAATAAATGTGCACTAGAGATAAATCATCAATTGTAGTTTACAGGGAGGTGGCAGTAAAGGAGCCATTGCTGGGGGGAAATTGCTTCAAAAAGGGACACGAAATGACCAAATGAGATTTAAAATATAGTAAAAATACAAAAATATATTTAACTATCTGACATATCTTTGCTAAAAGTTAAAAGATATGTGTATAGAGGGGGAGTGGAAGGTCCCCATGCTTTTAGCCCCGAGCCTCAACATATATCAATCTGGACCTGCTTAGATCAATGAAAATTAATTTCCTGTAGATAAGTTACAATTTGCTTTTAATCAAGACTGCACCACACACACAAACTCTTCTGTATTAAACAGAGCAACATTATGTTTCTGAATATTCACCTTAGCAAATGTGCATAAGCATGTTATAATGCAGATGTGCTACATAATGATGCACTATGTACAACACAAGAACATCAAAAGAATAGGCATGTAGAATAAAAGAATTATTGTTGTAGTTGTTTTAAAAGTGCACTTTATGCACAGATAGGCTAATTGGGACTAGACCTATGGTTTAAAGTGGGTCCATAACCACTGTGCTATGTGCCTCCACTGGGTTTCAACCCCGGGACCCCTTTAGAATAAACAAGCAGGAGATTTTTTTTTCCTCTCAGATCATGTCCACAGTGTATATACTTTACTCAGGGTCACCTGTCACAATGGTAGCCCTGATAGTAACAAACACCAATTGGAAATACTTTCCATTTTTCTACTGCCCCCAACCCCTGCCCCAAGCAAAAACAAATCAATGAGCACCGCGCACTGCAATTAGTTCTATTTATGGTGCATGAAAATAATGGAGCAAAAACAAGGGAGCACCCACTCCATGCCAGGACTCAAACTCACAACTGATGCAGCAAGATCAAGAGTCAACTACTCGATGTGGTTTGCCACCAAGGCAACTTTTTAACATCTTAACCTAGGTATCCTCAATTGTTTTGTGCTAATGTCAATACCTTGTAATTAAGGTTTGACACCTTGGTGGAGGCACAGAGTGGTTCAGATTTCACTTCAAACTGTAGGTCCAGTCCAGATTAGTATATCTGTGCATAAAATGGACTTAAAACTCAAGTTCATCAAACTCAACATCTTAAAACACTCTAAGCACACAGGACATGCTTTGTGTTTTTATAAGTATACAATTGCACAGCGTAACTGGCATATGCTCACTGACCAGTACCAGTATTTGTGATTGAGAGTTGCCAGAGTACAAATATGAACCAAGGTACACAATAATATTAGTGGCTCAAAATGACATTATTAGCAGCATCAACCTGTGACAATTATTATGATAATTGCAGTGATGAGAATGAGTAGTGATTAGATGTAATGGATATGGAGACAAACAAAAATGAACTCCCATATGATGGATGGGATTTGCACACAGAGCCACTAAAATTAATTACTCAATGCACTCGGCCACCAAAATTTGCATTACAAGCATGGCAGTATTTTACCATGACATTACCATTGCTGTTTATTATGAATTAGAATGGGCAGTTTTGACAGACAAATATAACAGAAGTAAGATACCTATGTATGTAACTAATAGTGACATCATGCATCAATAACAAAACTTGGGTTAACATAGCTACTGTGGCTCAAGTTCAATCTTTGATTGGAACACAATACATGTGTTCTGCATTTCTACTATGAAAGATTCTCTCAAAGTGGAATAATTTATGTTATTGGCCTCTGTATCCACAGAATGTAACTTATATCGTAGGAAATACATGTTAGCATGCTAACTAGCATATCATGCATATTGCATGTTCAGATCAATGGTTCATGTAAAGGGAAAAGCATGAATGTTACATAAACTTTCTTTCTGCTTTTTTATGTTCATTGTAATAATGAGAATTACATGGGCTAGTTCCAATGATGAGGATAAGAGAAATAACAATGAAACACAGTGATTTATCCATGCCTGTCGAGGGTTCAAAACTATGATATCTGGCTTTGTAGCATATTACACTGATGACTCCGCAATAAAATAAAAATAAATAAAATACAAAGCACATTGCAAATTTCCACTACTTTTCGGACATTCCATTTTTTTCAGTACTAAAAGACAATGGTAACCACAAAATGTCATCTCCTTTTTGAAAAAAAGAAATCTAATAATAGGTATGGTTGTAGACAATGTTGTCAGCTACAAAATTTCAGTGCAACAAACATTAATATTTTAAAAAAAAGTCAGGATAGTATTTTTACGAAGGGATGTGGAGGAATTCGCCTCCTTTAGACACCGTACACCCCCTCTGGTTTCAAATTTAGCTCTACTGTGGAATATGATTTGTACCGGGTGTTTTATAAATACTTGGTGGGTTACAAAAATTTATTGCAAGTAAACTATTGAATGAGAAACTCAAGCAGTTTTTATTTACACCTACAAATGGTCGATGTGTGCACCATGGGTGACACAGCATGCATCAACACGATAGTCTACTTCTTGCCACACTCGCATCAACATGGGCCTGCCGATAGCATCAAAATGCTGCAATGATATGCTTGCTTAGGGCTGCGATATCACATGGCATCGCTTAGACGAATACCCTGTGTGTGATGAAACCCCACAAAAAGAAGTCACACAGTGTAAGGTAAGGTGATCTTGGTGATCAGAACATTGCACAAAACACTGAGTGATTTGGCTGATTTGAGTGTCACCTGGCGGCAGGGATGTGAACTCTAAGCTTAACAAAATATACATGCACAAACTGATTGCGTTCCTCGATTGTTCTGGACTGGTTTCATTAATGTACGTTCAATAGTTAACTTGCAATAAATATTTGTAACCAATCAATTATTTATGAAACACCCGGTATAATCAGTGCTTTTTATTCTTGCAGTGCACAATGGTATACCAAACTAGTACCATATTTCTGTGTGAATACACCACAGTATTTTGCCCGATGGCACAGTGGTAGCGTCACCACCTTGTACTCAAGGGGTCCCGGGTTCGTTACCCGGTGGAGGCTCATAGTGGTTCAGATTCCACTTTAAACTGTAGGTCCAGTCCCAATTAGCCTTACTGTGCATAAAGTGGACTTAACACCAAATCAATCAATAAATCAAAACCACAGTATTTTGTAGCAGTGGTTATTGTAACTTTCACATCAATATTGCATGTGTCACCATAGAAAACTGACGGTACTAGTTTACTATCCTTCGGACAGATTTCTTCATTTCTACAGAAGAAACTACTTACCGTAATAAGTTCCTGTAGTATTGTCTAACATCTGGAAGGTGTTTTGTGTGATGTGGGAATGTTTCATAGCGGAAATTCAACCATTGACGCATAGCCCCACGAACCATTTATACATAGCCCCATGAACCATTTCCAGTAAGGTTAGGTTAGGTAGGGTCACAATAGTTATCAGGTGTTGAAAGCATTTAGGAACGTTATTTTAATGTTAAGAGCACTATAACCAACCCGCCTAACCTAACAACAGAAGCATTAGTGACGGAATATGCCTTCAAACCCCATGCACGTCCGCAACCAAGATGACAAGATGATTGATTGTGATCAATTGATCACCATTTAGGTTATTTTGCACCTGCCATGTTATACGAAGCCCAGCCCCTTACTATAAATATATAAAAAAAAAGAATTTAATTCTAATTCTAAAATATTCTTACCTGGGTTAAAAGCTAAGGCTGTAAAGGGGTACTTAGCACATATAAGGACAAAACACAGGACAACACACACCCAGTCCTACAGAGGATTATACTGGCTGTAGGTCCATATGCCTGAGACTCGTTGGCCTGCAAAGAGCAGAAGTGAGGTTGACATTTGGGTGCCTTACCAGAAGGTCACCCCTTACACACTAGTAATCAAAGAATCATATAGGAGTGTATGGAAGGTAAAAATTGCTTCCCAGACAAGGCTTAGTAAGTAATCACTAAGACTGAAGTACATGTTAACAGGCATAAATACAAATCGAGCCATGTAAAAAATTCCCACGTATGACGACTAATTCGGAATTAAACAATCGGAACCTAGGGGAAAAAAGCACCACGTATGCATTGAAAATGGTTATGTTAGTTGTGTTATGTAACAACTCTTCGGAAGTATTCCATGAGTAAAGAGCAAATCGGTACTAGTTTACTATCCTTCGGACAGATTTCTACAGAAGAAACTACTTACCGTAATAAGTTCCTGTAGTATTGTCTAACATCTGGAAGGTGTTTTGTGTGATGTGGGAATGTTTCATAGCGGAAATTCAACCATTGATGCATAGCCCCACGAACCATTTCCGGTAAGGTTAGGTTAGGTTAGGTAGGGTCACAATAAGTTACAATAGTTAATGAAAAACTAAATATGCTGACCAAGGCAGTAATTTATTTTATTAAAAACATAAACTAAACGAAACGTAATGAGAGAAATGCAATATTTAAACACACAAGAGAAACAGGACATGACATAGAGTGGGATGAGGCTAAGCAGATAGGAAGGGAGAAGAGAAAGCTAGTGAGAAAATGGAAGGAAGCCAAGGAAATAGAGAAGAAAGGTGAAGAAGACATAATGAACTGGAATGGGGGACTGAAGTTAAACAAAGAATGGAAGAAGGTGTTAGAAAGAGTGGAAAGGACAAGAGAGAAAGAGGAGAGGGGAGAAAAATGAAGGAAAAAGAGCGTGAGATATTCTATATGAATATCTCTTCACATTCTATATGAAAGTAATTATGTTTAGCCTTTTAGGTGAAAGTACAGTTTGGAAAGTGAAAGCCACCTGCTAGAAAGTTCCTAACAACTTTCTAATAGTCTGGAGGGAGTAATGTTTGTGTGTATATATAATGCCCTTTTTGTGTATCTTGTTACTTTTGTACTTGATACAGAGTCTGATGAAGACCTTGCTAGAAGGTTGAAACATTACGTTTAGTTTATGTTTTTAATAAAATAAATTACTGCCTTGGTCAGCATATTTAGTTTTTCATAATCATGGAAACAAGGCTTAATGGTGTTACAATAGTTAAAAATTGGTTTAAAAAAAATATGCGTAGCAGCCCCACACACCATTCTCGCATAGCCCCACACACCATTCTTGCATAGCCCCACAAACCATTTGCGGAAACGTACATTCTTCAGTTAAAAAAACAAAATTGATCAAAAAACGTGAATACACGTTAAAAAATGATCCGCGAAGCAGATAGGTAAGTACAAATGTCAAAAATTGACGAAACTCAGAAGTTATAGGTGTCCGAAGGATAGTAAACATTTACCAGCAAATCAAAGTTGTTCTTTTTTTTTTACAACAAATTTAAAAACCACCCATAATCCCATTATACATGCTTAAAACAACAAAACTATTGCCACGGTAACAATAATTTTTGTGTTACAGAAAGCAACCCTCAATCTCCATCATGATGATCCATAGCACTAGCTACTCCAAGACAACCTACAAAGTGCATTATGGTCCTCACTCTGATAATGGCATAACTGAAATTCAAATAATAAAATGGAGTGCCAACAGTAACTTATAACTATTTTCGATTTGTGCAAACACACAGATCATGGTAAAATTACATTGAGAAGATGAGATCATATGAACATATTAAGTTCTGCACTGTTGACTAATACAAAGTATCGCATAGACGTAATATTGAACTTTAAACATGTTTAAATTATTTTGGGCAATAAATTACATTTTCCCATGGCGAATATAGATGCAAGTGGCAATGATTTCATCGCTGTAACAAATTAGTGAATGTTGCGATGTATAAATTATATTATTCTCGGGACTCACCGAACGGTTTTTACGATTAGTCCAACACTGAAGACTAAATAGCTACACAAAGATGAATAATTTCTGTAAACTCGTGTTATGTCAGGTTTGCAGCTAACTTCAACACTACTCAGGTTAAAAAAATTGGGTTCAATATACCCAACAAAAATATTTATATTTTCACAACAGAAGAAACTCTGTGATGTCATACGCTACTGGACAAATATTACGATTCTTCATTTCATATAATACAACACTGGGTTAAACTAGTTGATTAATCTATACTCCTACTTGTATGCATACACAACGAACGTAAAGCAACAATCTTATCATTCTGGAAGCTTTTGGAAATCGCTATGCCACAGAGAATAGCAGGTAGGACATACAGCTTTCTTGCTCTACACTCTCACACACACTAGTTTCTCGCTGCTCCCGGTTACTCTTTTACGAGAAAACTCAATTCCGCCAAGAAAACTTGACACATGATTACGAGTAACACCAACACAAGGGTACGAGAGGTGGGAAAATAAAATTTAAAAAGTAAAATGATTTAAAACGCCGATTGAAACAACCATTATACATACATTTCGAACTTATTAAATATTGAAGAGAGATATAAGCATGCGCCTACCAGTTGTTTTGCTACCTCCGATAGGATAAATGCTATTTTCTTAAATCAATTAGGAGCTAGGTGTGTATTTTAGTTATGAGAACTTCGTTTCATAGATGCCTTGCTAACAATCCCTCGCTGATCCGTCTTAACATATGGGAGAAGACTGTGTTGAAAAGTGCATCAGATTTAGAATTATTAAAATGTCATTTTCAAGATTCTTAATATGCTAATAAAATTCATTTCTCGTACTTACCGGACAAGAAGCATAGCTCCAGATACGACTCCTGTATCATATCCAAATAAGAAACCACCGATCGCACTAAGGAGAGTGAGAACGTAAACGAAAGCAGGTTGCTTCCCTGTCTTCTTTTCAACGGCATCGTCGAACGGAGGTTTAGTTGTGTCAGTTGAATCGTACTGTGTCATGATTATTAAACCGCGAAATATTTACCACACTTCAACTGACCGGTCTTTACACGGACACTGGTATTAATGGTATTGCTTCGCGACTACGCGCTCCTGCCATTCTTGTTGTTGTTATGATAACACGATCGAGTCGAGAATCGAAAATGTTCACGGTCGATCTATGTCGACACAAGGTCTCGATTCGTTCAAGCAGAGTTGCCAGCATTACGATATTTTTTTGTATCGTAGAATTTGTGGTCCCTCAGGCAGCTGCAGTGACAGGGCTGTTCATTGTCAAACTTTTCCGGTTGCGGCGCCACAATGATGTATATAAGGCTATATATATCATTGCGGCGCCACCCCCGTTGTGCCCCACCCTAAACAATTTCGTTCGTCATTTGGTTACCCTAAGCTTTACATTGGAACGAGATAGGATATCTATTCAAAGGTTTTTCAACAAAGGTAAAAATTTCTCGTGTAAATCGATAATAAAGATGAGTTTAGTAAAACCAGAGCGTATAGAAGAGAAAGTGTGTGCACTTCGTTTTCTTCCCGTAAGCCAAGTGAATAGAGCTGTGCCCCACCGAAACACTGGCAGCACCTTCGCTTGCGATGAGCGTCTTCTGCTTGCAGTGCGGCCGCGCTTTGTGTAGAGCGTTGTGTTTTGTTGTGCTAGAATAACATTGTGTACTTTTATTAATGACAACGTTGTTACGTTATAAAGTTTAGTGTCGTTAGATTTGTGAGTGATCCGTTGTGACTAGTTTGTGTTGTGTTCAACGCATTATTATTGTGTTTGAGACAGCAGCGAGCGAAAACTACAAGCTGCCTACGTGTTTCGTACCCGGCTGTAGATCTGTATATGACCGCTGTTCTTCAGGCAGTAGACATTATTTTAGGCCACCTAAAGACAGTAATGGTTTCTAAAAATGGGAGAGTGCAATCCCTAGAAAAGATAAAAAAAGTAAGTCATAATTGCTATGTATGTGATATTCATTTTTCCACTGACCTTTTAGTGAAAGTGGATTAGTTCATAGTGGATGGCGAAACAGTAGAAATTCCACGACAAAGGTGGAAATTAAAACCAGAAGCAGTTCCTCATATATTTCCTAATCTGCCCAAATACCTCTCTAAGACAGTTAAGAAGCGAAAATCTCTCATGAAAAGGCAATCCTTGCGGACCGATGATAATAAAGTAAGTACTCGTCGCAATGTATCATTAAGCTGATCAGTAGAAGATGATTTGCTTCACACTGCGGATGCTAGCAATACAATAGCATTGCTAAAGATAAAACTTAAGAATAAGAAACGCAATTTAATTAGAACGCAGAATAAACTAAAGGTCGCACAGGATAAAATAAATTTGCTTGAAAAAGGCGTTAAAGGTGCTAAATTAAAGACAACGGTCACACAGTCAAAACAGTTCGCGTCTCTTAGCAAAAATCAAAAAAAATGTAATTGATACAATCTTAAAGACATGCCAACTGAAAAGTAAGACAGTAATGAGATACAGTTCTGAGTTTATACTGGATTCTCTTCTTTTAAAAATTAAGTCCCCCAAGAGGTATAGACACTGTTTGCACGATTTGCTACCTTTACCTTCTGAAGCTCACTTGAGAAAATTCGTGAAGGGTCTTAAATGTCCTTACGGCGTAAATTCCCATGCCATCGACGCTATAACACATTTTTTTAGTGAAAAGAATGAGAATGAGCGTAGCGGAATGCTGATTTTGATGAAGTTAAACTTAGGGAAGCAATTCAGTTTAACACGAATTCCTTAAAAATAGACGGCTTTGTTGATTTGGGAAATCTTACTTCAGACGAAAGCAAGAATCAATTAGCAAATCATGCTCTAGTTTTTATGTTTGTTCCTTTTCTGTATAATTGGATTCAACCCATAGCAGTATATGCTAGCAGGAATGCCACACCTGGTGGCATTCTCACAAAAATACTTATCCAGGTTATCATACATTTGGATTGATTGATTGATTGATTGATTTAGTTTATTTTACTTCGCGTTTTGTGCCTCTTGGCTAATTTGCGAAGATGGGGATGAGTGATGAAATGATGAAATTGATGAATGGACATTCACAACAGCCAAGCCCGACCGGGATTTGAACCCGGGACCCTTGGCGTCGCAGGGCGATGTGCTAACCACTCGGCCACAGGGTCGGGCTCATAGATTTGGAAAAAGCAGGGGTCAGAATTATTGGTTTTACATCTGACGGTAGCCGATCTAACAAAAAGTTATGGAAATGCTTAGGAATTTCCGAAACAGAAACAATCTTAAGTGCTCTATATCCAATCCAGCTAACTCTAGTAGAAAGCTTTGGGCATTTTCAGACGCACCACATATATTTAAATGCATAAGGAATAACTTCCATGATAAAGTGCAGGTGTACTATAATGGTGATATTTTTGATTATTCATTTTACAGAAAAGTGTATTAACATGATTCATCTACTGAATTATCCGGTATGAAAGCTCATTTGGATCCTAATTCATTCCAACGAAAGAATGTAAGACTTGCAATGCAGCTGTTCAGCAGATCTGTGGCTAATGGCATAAAATTTTATGGGAGAATTAATGCAGAGGGGTTAGAAGACAGTGAAACAACGGAAAATTTCACAAGGGACCTAAACTGCCTGGTTGACGCATTAAATTCATTCACTCCTGCAGAGGCACTATATAAAGGATCAGAAGCACATACAACTTTAATAAAATGGAATGCTGTCCTTAGAGATAATCGAAATTCCTTCGCTTCAGAAAAAACGCTAGCGTCCTTAAGAGTGACTTTAGAAAGTACTTTAGAAGTGTCCGAATATTTGTGGAAGAACAATTACAAGTACGTTTTGACAGGAGAATTTAATCAAGATCCCGTAGAACGCCATTTTGGTATATTGTGGTCGTTCACTTGTGATGATCATCCCTCCACTGTGGATTTTCTGCACTTACATATGCTGCAATCAATTTCCGTACCAGCAAAACTTGCTTTATTTTCGGGCGGAAACTGTGAATACAGGACTGAATCTCCTCTGACGTCTTTTGTTAATCAAATGCAAACTCTGGGAAAAGCAACCGAAAAATAAAAATCTTTCGGTGAAGAAGCAAGCTGAAAATAAAATAAGGGAAAAAATGTCCATTATTGAAGATGAAATTCAAATACTGGACTGGGAAAACAACATACCGAACTTAAATGAACAAAGTTTTGGTAAAGAATACTTGGTGTATCATTTGGCAGGATACATAGTGCGGTATATTTCCAAAGTGACGGATTGTAAACTGTGTACAACTTTTCTGCACGGGGAACCAACTAATGTACCTGCCTCACTTACGCTAATCCAAGACTATCGTTCGGGCGACGGCTGTAAATACCTTACCTATTCATCGAAAAGTGTTTATGATGTGACGTTATGAGTGGAAGAAGTTGTTGCAGAAAAATTATCATGTGCTAATAGTTTATGAGGTGATATATTTTTTGAGTGTTTGGACAATTTAAATATAATTGCTGTAAGAACTTCGCAATTAGGATGCTGTAAAGATCATGTGCTGCGTACGCTACCTAAACTCGTATTTCACTATCTGAAATGTCGATTTTTCTTCCGCACCAAGCAGATAAGAAAGGAATTAAGTGCCTCGAAGACAGCAAAATCATCTCGGAAATTCT
The DNA here is from genome assembly GCF_977018435.1 of Lepisma saccharinum. Taxonomy (NCBI): domain Eukaryota; kingdom Metazoa; phylum Arthropoda; class Insecta; order Zygentoma; family Lepismatidae; genus Lepisma; species Lepisma saccharinum. The sequence goes on from NC_139230.1 coordinate 136,731,176, forward strand.
CCAAACTATCCAGCTGCTGAGCTTTTCTCCAAACGTAAGTAACATGCATTTTTGTTTCTTATGTAGTTAGTTATGTAAGCAACGCGAGCATCTTCCGCGCCGTCTCAAACGTCACACTGCCATCTAGGCGGTGGACCACGGCAACTCAGGGAGTGCGCACACTATTCCTTCTATACGCTCTGGTAAAACTTTAAGATTATATAGCAAGTCATAAGTTTCCGAAAATTACATTCTCCTGAACTTTAGAATTAACATATTACAGCGCAACTCGGGACGGCCTAAATATCGTATGTTTATGTACAAAGAACACTAAAAATTTAGATTCTTCACTACACTTTATGTTTTTCTGGTTGCGAATATGTGTAATTCAACGTCGGGAGTAGGAATCGGAGAAACTTCCTAAATTGTAAAGAAGAAATGTATTTAGTGCGTAACAGCATGGTATTTTTTATTACACTAACCCTATCCGGTAACTTCTTAATATTAACGTGTGTTTATCCTCGTATTGAGCAGACATTTTCCCCTCGTATTTTCATCCTTTTCTTTGGTTACAACAATTTCAAAATTATAATTCTTGAAAATGAGGAAGTCCTAGAGGTTGCGAGACATGAAACAGAAGATGAAATATTCTTTGTAATAACTGTTCTTCTCGATAAATGTGTGTATATAAAACAGAGGACCATATTTATTAGCCATCTGGAAAAGTATGATATAATGTAAAAAAATATTAATGTATTAATAACAACTATAAAAATAAAAGTACAGTCGCGCGTAATTATTATGTATTATTCTTTACCAGATTCACAACAATAAAGCACTTAAATTGTGAAAAATGCAAGTGACTTAAACAAATGCTGTGCAAATTCTAAGGTTTTTGAGTTCCGATATCTTTTCTGTTGTTGGCGATCATCCTTTCTAAAATCTTAGTTTTACAGCACTGATTATTCATCTATCATGTTCAGACATAATTTATTCAGGTGAAACTTGCAATTTAATATAATAGCAGTACGTTCAGCAACAAATTCCCCATGTATTTAAATGGGAGAACAATTACCCATCAAAAGCGTGGGAACACAACAGGGGTGCTGCCACCTACAATACCTTGCGTTGACCAGGCCAGTGGGGGGAGAAAGATCTTAATCTACAACCCTCTCTCCACACAAACATATGTATAAATTATACGATATACATATTTATAATGTTATTAAAAGTTAAAAAAATACCAAATTAAAAATATATTGTTATTATTATTAATTACAAATAAATAAATAAATTTGTTAATTTTATATATATCAGATATTATAAACTAGCAAACTAATTCCTTTATTAACTGGTTAAAGATGTTAATAAATTATGAAATAGTTGAAGTGCTTTCATTATATGTAAGTTTTTAATTAGTTTTTGCTTTATGTTAATGCAAATAAATTAGATTTCATAATTATTACTGTCTTGCATGCTTGTTTTACTTTTATTGTGTATATTGATATAGATATTGATTAGATCTCTTGAGAGAGAGAAGCATTGAACACTCACAACTACACTAATTTGTGTGTGTATTCGATATTGTTCTTAGTAAAGTATATTTGAAATTAAAAGTAATTCCTGATTTTCTGTTTGTTATGATAAATACTCTTCCCCCGGAAATTTTTGGTGGGGGAATTTTTGAGGCAAAGATTGTTGGTGGGGGGAAATCCCCCCATCCCCCCAGGATTTCGCACCCTGGTCCAGGCCCATTAACGCTACGAGCTGCTAGGGACAGCCTTCTTAAGCAGGTTAGGTTTGGTGCTGTTAGCATGTATTTTCAAGTTGCTAAGGCTGTCCCTAGCCGCTCGCCCCATTTCGGTGCACTTCCATATTTTCCAAGGATTATCCACATACTTACATCCATTATCCACATACTTACATCCATATCTCGCATAAAGTGGTCACTGCAGCTAGGGACAGCTTTAGCAACTTGAAAATGCATGCTAACAGCACCAAACCTGACTTGCCTAACCTATCCACGTACGCATATAATAGCTTAAATAAACAAAATTTAACCTGACTAACCTATTTACATGCTTATTTCTGCTATTATATGAATACGTGAGTAGGTTAGGTAGCTCAGGTTCGGTGCTGTTAGCATACATCTCCCAAATTGCTAAGGCTGTCCCTAGCCGCTCGTAAAATGGGGCTGCTCGTTGCCAAACTTTTCCGGGGGCGGCGCCACCCATGTTGTGTCCACAAAATAATTTCGTTCGTCATTTGATTGCCCTAAGCTTTACACTCGAACGCGATGGAATGACTATTCAAAGCAGGCCCGTAGCGAAAAAGTTCGCGATAGGAAGTGATAGGATCAAGACCTGTAGTTAAAGCGGTCCTGAGTAACTACCACCGTATACCTGTTCGAACTGTCTCCATATCCTTTTCCTGTACGGGAAATTATTTGTGAACCAGTGATAGTGTTGTGAAGTGATCTTGTGCTTGAGTATCGAATTAAATTTACGGGACCGTGAAATAGGCCCGTTATACCATGGCCGGGAATCATACTCCGGACTCCCAATCCGACATGGACGCTGAGAAAGGTTCCAATAAACGTTCTCGCGAAGAAGTGGACGATGCTCACCTCGATAAAATCTCCAGAAGTGATACAATTAATGTGTCCCCCCAGATTCCACCTACATATTGGTATGGCACGGATATGCCGGGTCCATACATAGTCCTATTTGACGGTATAGACAATAACGAGAAATTTCTTGCCGCTGGAAGTGTTGGTAACTATCTCCGTAAGAAAGAAGTCCGAGTACATTTAGTGGAACAATGCGGTCGTAATCGCGTCCGGGTGACTTTCCCCACCGCTAAAGCTGCTAATGAGTTTCTCACGCGTAGTGCAATGCATCATGATATGGGAGTCAAAACGAGAATTCCATTATCGTTAATTCAACGGGAAGGACTCATATTCGGCATAGCTCATGACGTCTCAGAACAGGACGTACTCGATGGTTTCGAGAGTCCTATCCCGGCCCTTTCGGCCAAGCGCATGAACAAAAAACTGTGGAAAGAGGATGGATCTTTCCAGTTAGTTCCCACTAAACTCTTTTGCATCACATTTCGTGGTAATATTTTGCCGGAGAAAGTTCTCATTAACAGTGAAATATTCGAGGTTCGACCGCGTATACGATCAGTCCAGCAATGCTCCAAATGTTTCCGATACGGCCATTTAAATTTAGTTTGTAAATCAAAACCCAAGTGTGCCAAGTGTGGATTGGACTCCCACCCAGAGGACTGTGACAGTACTTTGTGTTGCATCAATTGCAAGCTACCACATTCAGCCTTAGACCGTAACTGTGCGAGCTGGCGGTTGGAATCAGCTGTCCAAACCAGCATGGCTGAAAACAATTTATCATATCGGGAGGCGAAACTCAAGCTGCAAGGCATATTCCTCCCCACTCCCACTCGCGATGATGTTTATCGACCCCGAGTGACAAAAGAGGCATTCCCTGACTTGCAGACCTCCCGCACAAAACCTTTCTTTACTAATCACACATGGCACTCCTCAAACAGGACATATGCCAATATATTTTCCCCGCTACGTAATCAACCTGACAGAGACTTTCCTGAAAATAAGGATTCTCAAACATCAATTGATTCTTCTCGCTTTAAGGTGCCATCCTTTAAGACTACTTCTCAACCACGAAACACTAAGAAATCCAAAATCCGCCCTTCTCCGAGGAAAGAAATACATCGCCGTCCGCGGTGGGAAGACGATGACGTCGCAATAGAGTCCGCTGCTAGTTCATCGACCCTTACCGACCCAGAGGAAGCGACATCCCAACCCGTAGGAAATAACGCATACCCGATAAATAACACTCCTTCCCATTTAAAGCATTTCCAACGCCAACCATATGTGCACCCGATCAAGAGGCATGATAATCCACAATCGCACATTACTGAACGCCCTACCGAACACAGCGAGGTGTATCAGGCTCTTTTAGATATGATTCCCAGCATGTGGGAAACTGTTAGACACATACGGGACAACGCCCATCGAATTCGACTCATCCAACACATTCAATTTTTGACAGACAAACTTTTGACGTTACTCGAAGACAATGCCTAAGGTGATATCGGAAATGGGTACCATCTTACAATGGAATGTGAATAGTTTCTCCGCACGGAAACTCGAACTATTAGATTTAATTGCTGAACACCACCCGCTTATTCTTTGCTTGCAGGAGGTTAAAGGTACGAAGCACGAGAAATATAGACTCGCCCATTATCACTTGTACGGCAACCCTACGCATCAGCGTGGTACTGTCATATATGTGCATGAAACCCTTTCCCATACAGAAATACAAATTCCACATAACCTTTCCCTCGTTCAGACCTTCCAACTAGAGTTAGTGGCTATCAGAGTCAACATTAATGACCGATATATAGTTATCATTTCCATATTCCCTCCTCAAACAACTCCCAAAGAATCCGTTCTCACGAGTTTCAAGAGATCATAACCCTTGCTCCGGGCCCCTACCTCATTCTCGGTGACTTTAATGGCCATCACCCCTCTTGGGGACATCCGTACGCGGACCGTTTGGGGAAAAATTTAGCTGCATGGATTACACACAACCGGTTTATACTTTTTAACGATGGCAGCCCTACTCATTATCCATTAAATGGTAATCGACCCTCCTGTATTGACCTCACAATTACTTCTCCCCGATTGTATCATAGTTTTCATTGGGTAAAGGAACAAGATCTCCGTGGCAGTGATCATTCCCCCATTTTACTTATAGCCCGTAGATCGTTTTCCACATACTTGTTGAGAGAAAATAGGGAGTGGGTTCCAGTGAAACGTTGGACCAAAGCTTCCATAAAATGGAACGCATTTACAACACAATTTAAAAGCATATATGATCAAACAACTCCCCACAATGACGGAAAAATAACATATCAAAATTTCCTCCGTATGATTACCATTGCAATAGACAATAGTGCCCATCGAAGCCAATATAGTAGCCCAATTAAATTTCCTTCCCTCAGTTGGTGGACCCGAGACTGTGCTTTAATAAAATGTCAAAAAAAAAATCAATTAAAACGATACGAACGAAACCCCTCGCCGGGGAAGAAAATCGAACTTAGGCGACTGCAAGCTAAGGCGAAGAAAATATATTTACAAGCGAAAAGAGAAGCGTGGCATTCATTTTGTAATTCTCTCGATTGCACAGATAGCCTTAGTTCCATATGGAATAAATTTCATTCTATTAGGAACCCGGCCCACCCAAAACGGAAAAATCTCGATAGACAGTGGGAAGCAGAATTCATGCAAATACTCACGCCACCCTCTGTATGCGCAGGAGAGGCAAAATCCTTTGCACAGAATTTCGATTTCACTGCCGATTTCCCGGCTGTTAATGCTACCGAAATACAACAAATTTTAGAAATCGTGCCGAACACTTCCCCGGGATATGACGGTCTCACCTATGACATGCTCAAACATCTGCCACAGCAAGGTATACAATTACTTACTCACATATTCAATACCGTCTATCGCACAGGACGAATCCCTATCGAGTGGCGTCACCACATAGTCCTCCCCATATTAAAACCTAACAAACCTCCCGCGGAGGCAAAGTCATACCGACCAATAGTATTAATACCAGTAGTTGCCAAACTTTTCGAACGAACATTTCAACATCGCATTAATTGGGCGTCGGAAAAGAATAAGTTATTTTCGCCAACACAAATGGGTTTCCGCATGCAACATGGAAGCCAAGATGCCATAGCTACCCTTACAGTTGAAATCCAAAATAGCCAGATTACTCATGATTATTGCTTTGGCCTATTCACTGACATAGAACATGCTTATGATGCTGTTCACATCCCGATCTTATATAAAATGATGGTACAACTAAACATACATCCCATAGTAGGGACCATAATCTGGAATTTATATCACGAAAGAAATTTACAATTCTGGTTTGAAGATAGGTTGGAAGGCCCCCGTATAGCTCGCACGGGAATCCCTCAGGGTTCGCCCCTTAGCCCCCTACTATTTAATATCTATACCCACCATATACATCACCTAAATATGCACGGCTTTAAATTGTTACAATACGCCGACGATTTGTGCTGCTATAAATGCACCCCTGACGCCACGCAAGGCTTACTCGCTCTAAAGAAAACAGTCCCAATTCTTACAGATCACTTAGATACCTTAGGACTCACTATTTCCATTCAGAAATCCAAAATCATAATTTTTAACTCGAGAAAAATGAGCAGTTACCCTAACAATATCACAGAAATACAGCACATTCCAGTAGTCGACAATGTCAAATACCTGGGTGTATACTTTGATAGGAAACTGAATTGGACAAGGCATATACAATATCTCAAGGAAAAGGGTTTAAAAATTGTTAATTTACTCCGCTGTATTTCCACGACCAAGTGGGGAGGACACCCCCATACAATGCTATTATTTTATAAAAATTGTTTTCGTGCATTGTTTGATTATGCAGCACCAGCATATGGTGGAGCCAATCCAAAACTTCTTACGTCTATCGACGTATTACAACGACGAGCCTTACGTACATGTCTAGGACTCATGCCGTCTAGTCCCAATGTTAGTGTATATTTAGAAAGCAATGAATCCTCTTTGTCACACAGACGCATCAAACTCACTGTGCAATATTTGTTCAAATCGTGGCCGCGACACGCTCATCCATTTAATAAAACATTTGCGATTCAACGACAATGGTTTGGCCTCCCGACCTCCCCTCCCCCCACTAAACGTTTTTTTTTCTTACAATGTTATAATATTGACCCTGACGCTTACCACCAAACTTTTACCCATCCGGACCCGCTTTTATATCAACTGAATATTCCCACAGAACCCCGAGTAGAGATACAACATGAAGATCATGGCAGACATGAAAATTATAGAGAATTGTGGCCCACATCAACCTTTATTTATACTGACGGATCGAAGTCTGCAGACGGTGTGGGATGTGCTTTTTACGTACCATCTCATAACATCACCCGACAATTTTCCCTCCCATCCGATATGTCGATTTTCTCGGCGGAATGTTATGCTATCTATAAAGCACTACAATTCGCCCTGCAGTTACGAATCGATCATTCGTTAATTCTTACGGACGCATTGAGCGTACTTCAAACGTTAGCACGAACAGGTCGGGCAGCATATAAATTAACGGTATTTCCCTATCTTATTCTCCGAATCATGTTAGACCTTCAACAGCAGGATCTGTCAGCGACCTTCACATATATTCGCGCCCACAGTGACCTCAATAAATATCAAGATCGCGTTGATGTAATGGCTAAACAAGCAAGAACGAAAGAAACTGTTACCCCGATGCGCCTGCCGTACACTGACCTCCTCCCACGGGTAAAAATCAAAGTAGAACAACAATGGGACGATTGGTGTACCCAGCAACTCCTCAATACCAATACATATAGATGGCATGCACAAGTCGGCAATAAACGTCCTTGGTTTCAACACATTAACCTACCCCGTGCAGTTTTAGTGTTTACCATGCGAATGCGTACAGGTCACGTCGTTATACATCCCAGTTCATATACCGTGCCTGCAACTTCCTGTCCGTGTGGAGAACCTATTCAATCAACCACACATTTGTTTTTACAATGCCCAATTCGACAACAACATCGCAATACTCTATACAAACAGTTACAACGTGTGGGTATTCCATTTCCGATGTCCCTTTCGACTCTACTCTACGAGCCACGGTCTGATGTCATGTGGATACTGTACAGCTTTGCACGAAAAAACAACATTGTAACATAAACAAACAGACACTTGGAATGTAAACAAACTTTCTCATAACAAACCAAATAGGACCCCTGGCAAGAAATCGCTCATAGGCGGTGTGTGCCAATCAAAGAAGAAGGAAGGAAGGAAGGAGCAGGCCCGTAGCCAGGCAGGGGCTCAGCTCCCCCTGGAACTGCCGTCAGCCCCCTTGACATTAGGTAACACTATTTTGTATAATTTGTTTGCAGTGAAGAGTGAAAATGTAGACAGCACATATTATTTTGCTCACAACTTTGGTGAAGCATAAATTCATGTAACATGAGCAGCAGCTATTACATTCTTTATCTGCACCTTCGCTGCTCCTCTTGCGACCTCCCTTTAGACAAAAATCTGTAATTTTGATGTCATCATGCAAATTCTCTCCGTATCTGCGTCAAAGGTCAACAGATCCCAAGTTTAGGGAACGAAGAAGAGATTAATTTCTTTGGACGGGGGTGGAATGTACTGTAGGCACTATGATTGAATATTTTTTGATTGAATTGTGCATTTATTCTTGTGTGATATAAATATCTGTATCATCAGAAGTAGTATGGAGTGTGTAGTAAGGGATGATTTCAGTAGCAGTCAATTAACGCTTCAAGCGATGTTTTAGAAGATATAAAAAATGTAGTTTTGTGTATTTCTAAAACTTATGTAACATTAATGACACCCCCCCCCCCACACACACACATGATTTACCTTCATTTAACACTGTTAAACTTTTGAAAAATGGTCTTGGTTTACAAAGCCTCCCTGATAGCCTGTAAGCCCCCCTGGAGATCAATTCTAGCTACAGACCTGATTCAAAGGTTATTTTTTACCGGAGATAAGAGTTTCTGGGTAAATCGATAATTAACATGTGTTTAGTTAAGCTTTAAGATTATGTAGCAAGTTGCAAGTTTCCGAAAATTACATTTGCCTGAACCTAAAATGTACGTTTTTCTCGATTTTGACTAAGTTATTTTTACAGTGTAAATTTCATGTGTTTATGAACAAAGAAAACTAAACATGACGTCATTTGGGTCGTCCCTAGCTGCTATGAGTCAACAATACGAAAATTTGGATTCTATATACGTTTTATGGTTGTTTTGATTGCGAGTATGTGTGGGGAGAAATTCACCAAATCGTCCAGAGAAAATGCATGAAATGCATGATATTTATTATTATGCACTATGCCCTGAAAAATAATATTAACGTATGTTATTTTTGTATTAAGTATACATTTCCCCCTCGTACTTTTGTCACAGTCAGATTTATCGTCGACCTGCCTCATTATCATTATTATTATTATTCTAACCATTAGCCGTAAAAAATGTGTTTAGTCAAGGTGTTGAGTGTTTTTATTTGTATGTATATATATTTGATCTGCCAAGCCAACGGGAGAAAGAAAGGGAGTCGCGAGTCTGACGGGCGAGCATCAGAAAGGTCACGTTTTTCGTCTGAAACTTAGGAAATGCGACCTTAACGACAACCATTCAAATATCTCAGGTTCGAGCGGCCGGACGGAAGTGAAACTTTTACCAGCGCAGCAACATGTATGCAAGGACGGATGTGTGGAGATTCGTCGCAATCAAGCAAGAATTACGGATGCCAGATCGAATTGGTTATAATCGATCAGTTTATGGGCACAGATTGCAGTTGAGCTGTGGGCGCCGGGCAGACGGCGGCCTAATCCGAACGTAACATACCAGAAGCACGCCCTGTCCAGGCTGGGAGACAATGGAGCGAAGTGGAATGACCTCTCCGGAAGCGTCCCTTCAACGTCCGCCAAGCGTCCTTTTTCGAAATCCGGATAAAACGAAGGACCTGCCATTTTCGACACAGTTTACCGCGATTCTTGTAGCGAGAGCACCTCCGTGCTACATCTCCGTATACCGTGGACTTAGTTTTGTTTCGCGAACATCAGTGTGTGATAGGCAGTAAGTCGATACGAGTGTGCTTACCTCAATCGCTGGAGGAAGTCGAAGCGAGACTGTGTTTCTGTTATAATCTTACGCAGTTTATAGTTTTTGTGAAACAAGGAACATCAAAAATTATGGCCGGTTAAAAAGGAAAGAGAGGAGAGGGGTCACCCTCGGTTCGCCCCGATGCCAGACGAGACACCACGACTAATGCCTACATCATGCTAAAAACCCGAGCTACGCCGCCTGATGCCTACCAGCCGCCACAGAGAGGGAGAGAGATGTCGAACGCTGCCATGTCGACGTCCCGGCGCTTGAGATCGTCCGACGGTGATGGAGAAGACCCCGACGACCCATGAACTACCGCCCACCGCCCAGATGCGACGTCTGAATCACGCCTGACCACGGAGATGCTCACCGACCCCGAGAGGAAGAGACGCCGAGGCCCTTGACGTCCCCGAGTGACGCCGACGACCCATCGTCACTGATCCGCCGAGGAACAAGATGCATGAACGGTCTTCACCTCCTCGTCGTCGCAACCGAGGAAGAATAGGAAAACCTTTCGTGTGCATTCTAAGTGATTTCAATCGCCTGCGAGGACACCAGGATGCGCCGTGGAACCAGAGAGACAGTAACGTATTCATCTGTATGAATGTCAACACGTACCGGCTCGATTGATATTTAGAGAATGCCCTAGAAATTCGTCGATGTTTTTGAAAACGCCCACGCAACTCGAAACTTAGTATCTTACTCCCGTTGCGCTTAATTTTGTATTTAATTGTCTCAGGTCAATTTTACTAATTTCTTGCGATTTTTTTTAATGTTCTTAAGTTCAGTATTGTTTGTGCTCCTTTTTTTAATTTGATTGAAGTGCGTACTGCTAGGGTAAAGCGCCGCCCGCTCAATTGCTTTATCTATTTGAGGTTTGTTCAGTTTAATATGTGTCAGCGCTGTGTCGCTGCTAGCTACGTCAGGTCGCATATGTGATTATGGTTAAAGTATTTGCCTGGTAATATTAATTGCTCGTCGCGGCGAAGTGTTGAAGTTCCGCCCGCTAGAGAGTATATGTTTGCGTCACTCAACGGAGGTTATTAATATGTTTAGGACCACGTGAGGACAAGTAAAAGGAAAAACGTCCGCCCACGTGGGCGTAATTGCCGTTGAGATGCTTTGTTTATTCTGGACAAATAATGTATTGTCACCGACCTATTATTAAACGTAAACTTAAGTAAGGGCTGGCTAGTGATTTGAAGTAGCACTGGAGCAAATTCACAAATGACCTGATTAGACAAAAGTCAATGTAAAATTAAATGCGAATGCAATAATTAGGGCTCGTCGTCAAAAACCTGTACATTTTATGTATTAGTTTTGTTGACCCGCCCCGTGGATTGAATCTGTGAGAGAATGTGTGAATGCAAGAGTGGGGACATGTACCACATTGATTTTGTTTTGTTATGAATTTAATATACTTTTTATTTTTTATGTTAATTTGGGCAATATCATTTCATACGTATGTCGCCACCCGTGATTTTCAGGTATGCAGCTAGTCGCTTCCCGGCTACAGGTAAACGTCTGGTAATCGAAGGTATATGTGTTTTCTTTTTGATATGGCTAATCGCTATGCACTGTTGGTCACCGTCCCTATACACGAACTCAACCTGGACCGTTAAGCACTTTCACTTGTCCGAGGGAGATTTTGCCGCCTCTATCTAGGTAGGGGTAGTTTTTTTGTTTTCCCGGGAAAGGGAGGGCGTTTACACTTTCATCCTCTATATTTTTGGTTACAATACTTTCAAAATTAAAATTCTTATAAGTAAGAACACCCTAGAGGTTGATTGCTTTATTTGTTGTTTTAAGTTCACTTTATGTCCAGAAAGGCTAATCGGGACTGGATCTACAGTTTAAAGTGGAATCCGAATCATTGTATGTGCCATGTGCCTCCACCATGTATCGAACCCTGGATCCCTTGATTACAAGGCAACGACATTGAATAAAATTAAAAAACGATCATACGGTATTATTACGTATTATTCTTTAACTGGCTCGCAACAATTAAGCACTTTAATTGTGAAAATTTCAAGTTACTTACACAATTACTGCGCAAAAGTTGAGTTTTCTTTAGTCCCGATATATTTTCTGTTGCTAATGATATTCTTTTTTAAAAAGCCTTCATTTACAGCACTGATTATAATGTAGGATTATTCATCTATCATATTCCGACATGTAATTTCTGATGTTAAGATGAAATTAAACTTACAATTTAATATAATAACAGCACGTTTAGCATGAAATGCCCCACGTACTGGACACACACAGCTTTAGGAAGATACCCCATCAACAGCTAATAAATAAATAATGCCACTGTTGCTGGTGTCGTTGGCACTTGAAAAGTGACTCACTTCCCTGATTGATAGGATGGTGGCTATTTCGATCTTCGAAACGATACTCTGTCCCGGAAATCTGTGGAGCAAAGCCGCATATAACGATAGAGAAGAGGAGAAAGTGAGCTGGCGGAGCCCCTAACAGCTGGTAGGAGCTGCAGTACGTGCTGAGGTGTAGTGGTAAAATAAATAGTACCAGGACGGTCCTTTCCCTTCGGTGTTTTCTGCAATAGATATCTTCGTGTCACTAACGCGCCTGTTTCGAGACATATTCACTGCACAGTATTTCATAACTGGTTGAACAAGAGCAAGAAATCTTAATCATCTTTTGGAGATTGGAAATTATCGGAAATTCATTCTTGGATGCTGTTTTTATACTGTTTGTGAAATTAAAGCACATATGACAGAATGATCACTCCTTTTAATAGAGAGTTTATTAATAGTAAAAGTCAGGCGTCGAGAAAACAAGGTTAGACAATTAAAGATCAGAAAGACATTTAAAGAATACATAGGCAAAGTGATCATATAAAACTTGCTTCTCCTTCGAATGTCATAATCGGTTTTCTTTTGAAGTCACCTGGCTAGGGTTATATTAAAAAAGTTATTTGGTCGACGATCCTCATTTAAAAGCAGAGGCACCGCCAGGGGGCGCGAGGGGGTTCTTGCGCACCCCTTAATTTTCTTCCGCACCCCTTTCAACACCCCCTACGTTCAACTGAAAGCACTAACCCTTAGTGTGCCATATTATGTCATGTCGTCATATTGAACACAGAATGTTAGGTACTGAAGTACGACTGTTATTATTGTATGTGACAAGCAAACACTGAAAGAGATGCCGATGTATAATACGACTACATATTTTCCTGTGCTGGTGGCAGGCAGCCTCTATAAAGATCAGCGGCCTTTTTTTTTTCTTTCGTCAGTGTTGTTGCTATGAATTTTTCTTCTTTTGTTTCTTCAAAACAAAAGTTTTCTAGTTGTCGATAATTGCCTATAGCTTAATGTGAGTTATGTTTGTTTTCTTTCTCTCTTGCATTGTGGATAAACGGTTTCTTTTCCGCCTGCTTGTTCTTCCTCACACCGGAGCAAAAATTTCAGCTGCTTTCAAGTTTAACACCATTAAGTCTTGTTTCCATGATATGAAAACTCAATATGCTGACCAAGGCAGAAATTTATTTTATTTTAAGGTATCACCAAGCCGTGCTCGGGAAATTATTTAATGCGAGTTGTAACGTGGAGGTAGTTTTCTTGTTAATACGTTCTATGTATTTCTTCCACGTAACATGTTTAGTAAACGTACAATCTCAGGCTTTTTCAAAAACTGTAAGGAGATGACCCAATGCTCAAGAAGAAATTTTATAGTTCGTTGGTGGTGATAGTGCAGCAGAAGGGATTTTAACGAAGGCGAAGTTGCTGTGGACTTCGCGTTTTGTCCTGAAGCAACAGGCGGAAGGTGCAATGTAGTATGTATTTTGACCCTCCATTGGTTATACTGAGCCGGCCCCTGTGGCGGAGTGATTAGCATATCGCGCTATGACGCCAGAGGTCCCGGGTTCTAATCACAGTCTGGCGAGAGCTGCGATACAAGGAAGTTGTGCGAACGCTCGCTCGTACAACTCCCGATCACGCGTACGCGTAGCCAGTGCTTTACGTATGTGTCTTGTGGAAGTTTAATATATAGACGTCAAATGGCGATTAAAAGGGTCAACACACTGAAAATAAATTTCAGCAACATCAGAGACAAACCCACGTCGACGAGATTACACCAATGGATAAACGACACATTGAAACTAACACCGGATCAGGTCGTGAGTATCGAGTTAGATCACTTTAGAAAATGTTTGTATCTGAAGCTAGTTTCGAACCCTCTGTGTGAACGGTTGTTGAATCAATCGAATGGATCTTATGTGTATAATGATTCGGAAAGTGCCCATGAGGTTTTAATGATATGGGCGGACAGTGCAACAGTAATAGTGAGACTTCATTTGATCCCAAGTGAATTAGACCCGATACGAGTAGTTTTGAACCAATATGGAACCATACATACATTAGTAGATGAGAAGTATAATGAAGATCTTATATATCCAGTACGTACGAGCAGAAAAATTGTAAAGATGACCTTGACCCGTTCAATACCTTCTTACGTGTCCATAAGTGGAGGAAGGTATTGGGTCACACATAATGGTCAATCTAAGACTTGTTCGGCGTGCGATTCCCTGGAACACTTCTTCAATCAATGTCCCAATCGACAGCGATCATCAGCAAGAGTGGGTGACAATTCATATGCAGGAAGAGCCCGACCCATCCCGTATAACTTGAACAGCACAGAAGAAGTGATAGCCAGTGAGCCTACAATACTCTCGGGTGTAACGACCAAGCAACAAAACGAACCACCTGCATGTGTCAGTGATGAGACAATAGAGGGTGTTCCACAAATGTCGACCAGAAAAGAACAAATCGGACCAAATGATGAAAGTACTGACGAATTTATGGAGAGTTCAGTGTCAACCAAAGCCGAGGACCCCAGTTTGCCGATCACCAACACTTTTAAGGAAAAAGAACCAAGGGAAACACTTGAAGATTCACCGACAACAGATGAAAGTTCATTGCAGATGACTACCAGGGACCAGTCTCCAGCACGTTCATCAGTGCAGATCACATCATCACCTACAGTTTGGAGGCAGAGACGGAGGAAGAATCGTCGCGTCGAATCGAACAATGGCCCTCCAGCAAAGAAACCAAGTGAACAACGTTCCCCTTCGCAAGTGAGGGATAACCTGTCCCAAAGTTTACCCAACAATCTGGAAACAACCCTTGCTCTTTATCATAAACATGTGAAGAATGGCTCTACAGAAAGTCTGTAAGTACTTTTGTTATACAACATTTGACATAAGAAATGTGTTATTAAGTAGATATGTTCATGTTCCCTTCTCTCACCCTTTTGTTGGTATTGAGTGTAAGAGAAGGTTTTGTTTACGGGTTGAATTAAAAGATATATTTAACAGAAATGTTAGTAACGGCTACTTTTTGGTGTGTATTTCTATTACTTGTCACGAATAACCTAGATTTGAATACCATAAACGATATGGCGCAAGATACAATATTTCATTTAGCCACGATTAATATAAATAAATTTACCTCGACAGTAAAAATTAAAACTTTCAAAGATTATTTAAAAACTTATGATTTGGATATCGTATGTATACAGGAAGTCGGTATAGAAAACCTTGAAGTAGGAATAGACTATGTAGTTTATAATAATAGTAACCCTCAATTCACAGGAACGGCAATAATTGTTAAGGAAAGTATCCTTGTCTCTAAGATATTATACCACCCATCAGGGCGGATTACATGTGTGTTTGTGGGATCGGTGTGGATATGTAATGTATATGTACCCTCGGGTACTGCAGCAAGGAAGGAGCGCGCAGACTTTTTAATACCCCTGTAGCGACAGCAACATTTGATGTGTGTGGGCGACTTGAATTGTACTTTGCGAAAAGAAGACCAAAACCCCGGATTTAATCCCTGCCACAGTTTGCAAGCTCTAGTGAATGGGTTTAAGTTAAGTGACGTATGGGAGAAAAAACACCCTCACGAGCCAGGCTACACATATATAAGAACCGACTCGGCAAGTAGACTGGATCGATTTTACGTAACCAGCAGTTTCCTTTTACAGACTAGAAGAATAACTGTACAACCAACATGTTTTAGTGATCACTTTGGAGTAAACATGGACATTCAGTTAAATATAACTCACGTTAGGAAGGTCGAGGATACTGGCGTTTCAATATACAACTATTACAAGATTCCACATTCCGTATGGAATTTGAACAACAGTGGAAAAAATGGGAATCCATGAGTTTGCGTTAGAAAGATTTGATTCAGTGGTGGGACTCTTTCCTCAAACCGTCCATAAAATATTTTTGTCAACAATACAGTAAACAACGAATGTCTGACTTCTACAAGAAATATGATTTTTATTATGCTGTATTACGTGAACTAGCCCATAAAATAGAAAGTGACTCCTCACAATTGCCCGAATACAAGAAAATGCAAGCTGTTGTCTTGAAGATGTATAACCAAAACTTACAGCGATTCACCTATCGTAGTCAATTACCTATATATACCGATATCTCATCAATCACTTTTCCAGTAAATTTGGGGCCCAGGCTACCACAGAACCGCCAGATCTATCGATTCTCGCCAATTACATTCCGAAGATAACAAAGGAAGACAACAAAACGCTGGAGCAACCCTTTACAATGGACGAAGTAAAGCAAGCGGTGATGACAGGGAAAAAGAATAAAGCGGGTGGAATTGGTGGAATTGATGGCCTTCCCATGGAACTATTTCAAACTTTTTGGCCCCTGATGAAAGACTTAATGACAAGATGGGTAAACGACGTTTTTCGGCGTCAACAGATGGGTCCTTCAAGCTTGTTAGGAGTTATGGTATTGGTACCGAAAGCTGGCCGCTGTCAATCTGCACAACATTACCGGTCAATAATGTTGTTATGTGTAGACTATAAAATTTACGCACGCCTTCTTACTAGTCGTTTGCAGCTATATACAGATAGAATAATTGGTAAATAACAACATGTATTTGGAAACAAAGGAAGAATATTTGAATTATTAACTACTATTATTAGCTAGCCCCCCCCCCCAAGCGGATGGGCAAAACTACGTCTATGTGGGGGATACCTTTTTGTATTTACGCGTCGTCAATTTGCTTTCTATAAAAGAACGCATAACCGTTAGACTATTTTATTCACGATCTGTACGTCAGTGACCACAAAATGATTAATTCTACTATCTCACTTTATTGGAACCGAGGAAAACGTGTGTATATAGAAAATCACTCGCCAAAAAGGGGGTAGTAGAGCAGGCAGGCGAGCAACTATAAAGCAAAAGAACCTGCACAGAACGACATAGTACTCACGCGTGAATGAAAAGGCAGAGTTGAGCAGGCTTCGCCGTGGTCCGAGATAAACGTATCGAAGGGAAGATGTGTAGCCGAAGGTTCATTTGTTTGTAGTCACTTTTTGGGGATGTTTCTGAGTAAACAAACAAAAAATCGAAGGCGGGGATGGAATTTCCGGTTTGGCCAAGTTCTCAATGTAAATTGAAAATTTTAAGTGATATAGAGAAACAAAAGTACCTCAAAAAAATTGGGAAGTTCCCGGATCTTTTGGATGCAGATATAAGGGACAATACTAATATTCTCCAAGGCAATGTTGATCTTCTATCAACAGTTTCGTTTTTGAAAAGACTCCTGACCGATTTCACGTCAAATCACCCAGGCCATGCCTCCCACAGATTCAGACTTTAATGAATCTTGGTGTATTTGTTAATAATACCAAGGTATGAACAAATGCAATTTTTTCTCCTCTACACCTCATACTTACTGAGAAACAGGAGGCTAGAATTTCATAATTTTGCACGGATCGGACTTTGGCAAGGTCATGGTAGTAACAGAAAAAGTTATATCTCAGAGTCAAATCCATATATCACTGATTTTTTTTTCTTTTGAATTTCATATAATTGCGCAGGAACGTTTTTCATTTGGGAGAGGGTACAAAACTTCACTTCGCACAAACACATATATAAGGTAAAACCACCAGTAATGGACACTATTAAGAGCACATTTTACAAAGTTATTTTTAGCTGGAAGAGAATTCCAATAAATTTGTTGTTTTTTAGTGGTAGACTTAATTTGCACTTAAATCCTTTGCATTAATACCCTTAAAACAAGTAGAATGTAGAATTTTATTTGTTATGTTAACCCAATTTTTTTACCAGTGATTAAAAAAGTGAATCTTTCAGTGATGGACATGTAACAAAAACAACATAAGTTTACTTTTAACCTACTAAGATATAATTTAATAAAAATGCAGAACTTGTACAAAAGTTTTTATTTATTGAAATTATATTTTACACATTTTTATTAATTTTTCACTCGATAAACTTGAGAAAAATAGTACTTCTGGGAAAACATGAAGTTATTTAAGCATTTATGTATTTAAGTGGCTAGCGCATTTTACTGTTATAAGCAGATATTTATTTAACCACACAGATTCTTCTCTCATTCGTGGTTGAGGGTCTTGAAATTTCGGTGAGAACATTATGTTCTGAGTACCAACACAGCTCATTCTTCTTTTCTTGTGATGTCTCTGGCCAACGCCATCCTTTTCCCATCTTAATCATGGTTTCAACTAGGTATTCGGTTTCGATATTCCCTTCTTTAACTTGCTTTATATGTCCCCATTGTAGTTGACAATTACATAGTCACCTGCACTAAAACTGTTGCATCGCTCTTCCATATCAAAAAGCAGAAATTGATCATCACTGTCCTGAAGAGTATCTGAGTCGCTGGTATCCGAATCCGAGCTTGTATAATTATCTTGCTTCCTTTTGAGTTTGTTTTTTTTTCTTTTCATTTGTCCCTCACGTCGCTTTTCTTCTTTTTTCAACTTTCGCATACGTTTCCTCTCTACCTTCTCCTGCTGAATTCTTGCTTTTTCTTTAATTTTCTTTTCATTATACATCCGATATTGCTCTGATCTTACAACTGTAGGTATCCTTTACTTCTTCTTTCATTTGGACAACTTAACTTTTTCCTCGGGCCAAAACAGAGCTTTTTGAAAGGAGATGGGACATCAGGAGTACACCATACTTCATTTTTGGAAGTAGATGATGAGGAAGTCGCTTCTGTTGTTGCTGGATGGTTGGCTTCTTTGATTTTGGAAGAGCTGGCGCGTTGTCTAATTCTGTCGTTACACAAGCTGACGTACAGACTTCTGCATTTCTGGTTGTACCTGTAAGTGCAGGACATGTTTGAGCAGGCACGGACACTGTTTCAGAGGACAGTAGCAAACTATTCGACGCTTCATCTGATGCGGGCTTTACGATCTGACTAGGGCTCAATTCTTTAAAAGATTCATCCAGTAATAACAACGGAACTGCAGAACTACATCCACTTTCGTTCTCTAAAAGTTTATCCAAAACAGCTTGAGTTAGATTTAGCAAGGTACTGTCGTGGGAAAGGTCAGGAATTTCGTGGGCAACTTTAGAAACATCATTAATATGAAGTGTATCTTCGGTTTGCACTGACTCGTTTAAGCTTTTTAACTTTAGCTCCTTCCAAAGATAAAAAAAGAGATGTATTCTAGTTGGATCCATTCCATGGCTGAAAGTCCCCAAATGAATTTTCATAAGATAACAGTTTTTCTCTTGAAATTTGAGACTCAATAACTGTTACAGCTGTTCTGAAGTCGCTGTTCATAATATCCTGACTTGTTTCTGTGTCCTTTCCATAATTATGTCGATACCGAAGCTTGCTTAGATCAACTCGTTTGTACTCAAATGGACATAAACCACAAACTCTGAAGCCATTTCGAAATGTATCTGAAGACAAATGTTTCAACGATTTTTCTAATATAGGGGCAAAGTCTTCCTTCATAAATGTTCCTTCATATTCTTTCTTCCAATTTCTCACTTCTTTTTTCCAAAACTGTTTTAAGGGTCTAAATACAGCCAAATCTATAGGCCGAAGAATATGTGTCGAATTAGGATACAAACAAATAAGTTCGATACCGTTTGAGGAACAAAACTGGGACAAATGTAAACTGAGATGTGATACATCATGTCCATCCATAAACAGGATGACAGGTAGTTCAATGCCACTACTTTTCAGCCATGGGAAAAATATGTTTGTTATATATTCGTAAAATGTTTCTGAACACATCCACCCATTATCAGAGCGTCCAATTCCCCAGCCGTCTGGAACACGATCACTTATTTTTGAAGGAATTCTTTCATACTTGTATATAATCATTGGCGGAGCAAGCTGACCAAGAGCATTTGCCGTCACCAGCACAGTTAAAGTTTCTTTTTCATCATTTGTACCTCTACAGTATATATTTTTTCCTCCCCTTTTCCCTAAAACATTATTACCCTTTGCCATCAGGGAAAAGCTGATTCGTCACTTTTAAATATCCTACTAGGATCGTTTGCGAGTTCGAAGAGACCTTTAGACGTGAGATATTCCTTAACCTCTTGAAACCATGGTATAACATGTTCTTCTGTCACGTCACTTCTAGCACTAGTAAGATTCTGAGGAGTTCTTAGAGAAATCCCTGGGTGTCTTTTTACGAAGCCCTGAAACCATTTATTACCTGGCCTTCCTTGAGTAAAAGGATTTTCTCGTTTCTGTCCTTATTTTTCAAACTATTTTAAGAGCTGTGCTCCATTGTCTTGCAGTTTGTCTTTCGAAACAGGATATTGCCTCATTTGCATTGCCAAAATCCATTTCTCTACGATATCCTCTTCTTCAGCAGACAGGATAGGTTTTGGTCCCATGGAGCATACAGCTGGACTGATTCCAACTTCCTTGTTATGCAATGTGATCCGTGGTATACCGTGTCTCTTTGCTGCCGTGGCAACTGGAACACCGTTTCTAACATCTAATAGGGCATCAGCCATTTGCTGCGGTGTGTAGAGCTTTTTTGGCAGTATGGCTGTAAAGACACAAGTAAGTACGAATAATAAGCACAAGCTGCAATAATAAACTTGCGCCCATCACAGGTTGGCCACACTGGTCACTATCGATATAGATTAGCAGTTCAGTGCATAACGATTAATTCCGAACATGATTACTCTAACTTATTCCAACTTGGCGTTTCATAAAACTACTTCAGTATCTTTAAAACCTGGATTGTGAGGAAAGTGTCCATAATTGGAACAAACAAAGTTACTAAGCTATACCAGTAATAGACACCCTCCGTCCATTACTAGTAAAAGTCAAAAGATATCAGTTTTTTTAAGCCAGTATGTTCATATATCTTTCATGGTAATTTTGCAGTGGAAATTTGTGTTATTTAGAACCTTTCAAATTCTGCCAGTAATGGACAGAGGGTGTCCAACATTGAAAAACAATAAACATCCTCGTACCAGTAATGGACACCCCAATATTGCCGGTTAATATTTATTAATGGACATTTTGCCATATCTATGCCTTTCCTACATCAATAGTATTACCTAGAAAAATACAGATATTTAAATTTAAACGAGGCAGCAAACACATCATGTTTACATTTGTTCGTTCGTGGATTTCCCCTATCTCACGTGTCCCTTGCAATTGTTGATATTGCATGATAAACGAAACACTCCGTGATGATGTGGTTAGCAGAGCTTGCTACGGCGCCAAGTGTCTCGGGTTTAAATCGTGGCCTAGACATTGGTGTAATTTGTTATTTCATCATATCATCCTCATCTTCTCGATTAGCCAAAGGTGGCAGAAAAGCGAATTAAAATAAACCAAACAATCAATTATGGAGATATTTTAGAATGAGTAATCTTGAATTTCAGTCTGCTCATTATTTGTCTTGGTCAGTTTATAAATACTGTGAATGCTTCTTACAACATCGCAAGTAGCATTAATGTTTTGGATCTTGCTGAGGCAAGACTCCAAAGTTGTTGTTTTGAAGTCGTGTTTCTTAACGAGGAACGCTAGTGGCAACCCTGCCACGCGCCCCTGGTAGTTATGTCAGAGCAAGCGTTTGCTGTGTTGGGTTGCATACGCACAGGATAGATTTTAAGCGCTTATAGCGCAAAAACTAAGCGCTTTCGATGTAAACTTTATAGGGAAAAGTTCCTTGTTTTTATGATATATACCAACACCCAAGCGTTGTTGAAAGAGTTTTGCGACACCCTGTATTATATTGTGGCGTGACTCGGCAATACAGGGATCGGAGTCACGCGGGGCGTAGCTCGGAATAAAGGAGGAGGCTTTGATTCACTCGCTTGGCTGTCGAGGATAAATGAGAGGCTACAGAGTTGATTGGAACAGTGTCACTCACCTATGTGGTCCCAAGACTATTAGAAGGAGAAGGCTGGGGCCATACCTGATCACGTGGTCCTTGACGTCAGGCGTGACGTCACCGGCGGACAGATCGCTCTGCGCTCTGGTTTCGCAGCCGAATCAAAGCAGTAATTATGAACAAAAAGGACCCCTCGTTATGCCCAGAAGCTAGTTGGGACTGAATATACAGATTCACTTAGGGTCCGAGATAATGTATGTCTTCAGAATTGGATTACATTGTATTGCATCGGTAGTTTTTAGATCGTCACATTTCTCTGTGAAACCTAAAGTTTCACGTAAAATTGAAGTTAATATGCCTGGCCATCCGTTTTGTTATACAAATAACGATTGAAAGCAAAGTTATGCATATGTAGAAAATGTAAAAAAGAACAAAAACTTATCTATTGCTTGCATTTAGACGTGAGGGAGGAGCTGTTTTCGCTTTAACTTCTTCAATTTGGTAACTTTGCTTTGACTATTAATATTTATATTTATATCTTCACTGATGTTGCTTATTAGGATTCCAGTTCAGAGTCTTATAAATCTTTGAATTACACTAGGAGGAATGTGAGAAGTTCACAAACACTTTAAACAACTTTCGATTTTGAACGAAAACTTTAAGGACATACTGAATAAAGTGTACGATCACTTTCTTTACATCCGCAAAAAATGAATCAGTAGGTTGTGAAATAGGGGTGCCCACTGGTGGGTTTGTGGAAGCTAGTTTCGTCCTCTTAACTTTTGTGGGGGCGGGGGGGGGGGAGGAGGATTGTGATGAAAATCTGATTGAATAAACAATAGAGCAATGGAGGACGGAAGTTGACTACGTTGTGATTTCAGTATCACTGCTACATAAATAGCAAGTTGTGTATTCTCAAGGGAATTATAACAGTTACTATGTATTATTAGTGTTGTTCACGAGACTAGACACGCGAGGAGATGGGAGGCATTTTCACTAGACGAGACAGACCCAAATGTTGTCTCTGGGCAACACTATTCACTATTTGAGGTGCACAATGCCCAGCTATTAAGTATTAAACCTTAAATTACCACGTAAATTCTAGTTGGGTATTGCACTTGGTATGGGATGTTTCCAACTCTAGTAAGGTTTGAATGATTGAATTGTTGTTTTAAGTCCACTTTATGCACAGAAAGGCTAATCGGAACTGTTGAAAGTGCGATCCGAACTACTATGTTTCTCCACCGGGTATTGAACCCGGGACCCAACTCTAGTAAGGAATTCAGCACTAGGTTGGGAGATATTCAAGTCTTGAGTATCACTATTGCGCTTAGACTGTTGTGGGAATGGTGGTGTGCAGATTGAGAATTAATTTATTTGGAGGAGGTCGATATTCAACTCTTCAATACCAACAGTGAACCTAAAATTGACATGGAAACTTTGGTGGGGGACGGGATATTAAATTGGGGAGGGGGATATGAAACTGATCTTACATGGTCAATTGATTTCTGTAATGTAGCAGGGTCGAATATTAAATTTTGGCGAAAAAAATAGCGATTTGGTATAAAATTGGTATACTGATTCGCTATTTTCCTATACCACGGACCGCATTAAGATGTTCTGTTTTTGCGGACCACCCTCCCAACCAAAACTGAACTCGATATACCGAGTGAATCACCTAAAACGTGAACCCCAAATATTTCAGAAATGGAAGGTGCTATTGATGTGCTGTTTTCACAGAAATGAAGTGTAACCAAGGGCTCATAATTGTAGCACATACACAGATTTTTATAATTATTGGAATGTGTATTTATTTTAGAAAGTTACATTTTTAAAATGGAACAATGCCTATTGACAGTAACAAAATAAAACTAGAGTAAATTAGAATGTCAATGGCGTTTCCTTCAGGATTCTAGTACAAGTAGTTTTTGAGCTCTCGTAGTTTGAAAATTGTACAGACCGGCAGTTATCTGCCCCATTCAATTGCTTACTTACGAGGCTATGATGTTCGTATGTTTGTTTCCTATTGACACTAACAAAATAAAATTAGAGTAAATTAGAATGCCAATGGTGTTTCTTTTAGGATTCTAGTGCAAGTAGTTTTCGAGCTATCGTAGTTTGAAAATTGTACAGACCGGCAGTTGTCTGCCCCATTCAACTGCTTACTTACGAGGCTATGATGTTCGTATGTTTGTTTCCTATTGAAACTAAAAAAAATAAAACTAGAGTAAATTAGAATGCCAATGGTGTTTCTTTTAGGATTCTAGTGCAAGTAGTTTTCGAGCTATCGTAGTTTGAAAATTGTACAGACCGGCACTTGTCTGCCCCATTCAACTGCTTACTTACGAGGCTATGATGTTCGTATGTTTGTTTCCTATTGACAGTAACAAAATAAAACTAGAGTAAATTAGAATGCCAATGGTGTTTCTTTCAGGATTCTAGTGCAAGTAGTTTTCGAGCTATCGTAGTTTGAAAATTGTACAGACCGGCAGGGCCGGATTAAGACGAAATTGGGCCTGATGCTGCAGCGCAAATTGGGCCTGATGCACTTACATACTATGATTAACATACATATTTTTTTGTTTTTCTATTTTAAAGTTTTTTGATTCTTATTATTGTGATTATGATAGTGTACCATGAAATGATTATGAGAGGTGCGCTAGGGCTGCTTACTTATATTACGACTCGTCTGGGTATCGTCTTGCACTTTCTTCAAACTTCGATTCAGTGGGTTGGCAGTCTTTTGGACCCTTCTTGGCCCAATATTCTCGAGTGTCATCGTTGATTTCACCCCACTGTCCCAAATCATTGGTGAAATCCTCCAGCGTCGGCGCTAGTGCTTCTGCGATAGCGTCTCCTTTCACCTCTTCTCTCTCCCCCGAACTTTCCCGCTCTTTATTCTCTCTTGCCTCGACAGGTTCATCTTGCTTGGCCTGGCCTTCAGGAGCACTCGAACTCGCAATCGCATCCGGCGCAGATGATAGAGACGAAGATGTTCATACTCCGAAGTATTAACTCAATTTTGGTATTTTCGCCAAAAGCTTTTCTTGTTCTGCTGCTTGTTTCATTTTCTTTTTCGCTTTATCTCACCAACCGAGTTGAGACGCCATAGTAAGCGTGCGCGAAACAGTAGGACCAATATCACAATTTGAGGTCACGTCAAAACCTAACAATGAAATACCGTCGATTTTTTCAGTACAACTAACTTTCAAGGTGAAAAATTTACTAGGTCGCACTTACCGAACAATAATAAAGTGGCAACAATCGCCAAGATATTGCAAAAAACGCAGCTAAATTACTAAGTAACTGTTTAACGTAAAATTGATAGCATTAACTGGAAATCTTCGGTGAACAAGAAACACAACGACGTTCTAGTTACGTCACAGCGAAAAGAATAATAGTAACTGTACCTAGGTATATTAAGTAACGCTGTGTCTATGCGTCCGAAATTGGGGCTTCAAATTTCATTCAAAGATTTATTTTCAGGTTAATATAGCAAAAGGAAACTGTTCAGCTTTCGGAAAATTCTCGTCTGTTTTCATCTGGGCCTATTTGAGGAATGGGCCTAATGCTGAAGCATCAAAAACACCCACCAAGTGCAATACCCACCTTAATCCGGCCCTGCAGACCGGCAGTTGTCTGCGACATGTGTTAGCACTAACGTAAGAAAAAAGTGAATAAATAAATTCTTTGGATTCTGAAGAAGAAAGAGAATTGGCCTTCAAAGGTTGTGATCAAAATGACGCCCACCAGCTTCAATACAAGCTTCCAGTCTACCATGTAAAGATTGATGCACACGTTCTAGCATTTCATCAGAAATTTCAGCGCAGGCAGCAGTAATACGTCGTTTCATATCATCTTGTGTAGTCGGTATGTCCTTGTAAACAGTCTCTTTTAGCTTACCCCAGAGAGAAAAAACCTAAAGGGGTCAAATATGGTGAAAGGGCCGGCCAAGGTACAGGCCCCCTTTGTCCAATCCAACGATTTTGAAACAATCGGTGAAGACAAGCTGTAGTACGTCGTGCATTATGCGCTGGACAGCCATCATGCTGATACCACATGTTCCTCTTAGTCTGCAGTGGAACGTCTTCTAACATCTGTGGAAGTTGGTCTGTTAGGAGGTTGAGATACTTTTGAGAATTCAGTGTTCCTTCTATGAACAAAGTGCCTATGAGTTGATGGTTCACTATTCCACACACACATTTAAACTCCATGGACGCTGACGTTCCACCTGACGAAGCTAATGGGGATTGTTGACGGAACAATAGTGCATGTTTCGGAGGTTTACTTGGCCATGATTTGTAAATGTTGCTTCATCACTAAAGAAGATACATGATAAATCTGGTGTATCTTGTCTTAATGCCCATGTACAAAAGTTAACACGATTCTCGAAATCGTTTCCATGCAGCTCTTAGGCCTCCCCGATGGCGCAGTGGTAGATTCATTGCCTTGTAATCAAGGGGTCACGGGTTCGATACCCGGTGGAGGCACATAGTGGTTCGGATCCCACTTTAAACTGTAGGTCCAGTCCCGATTAGCCTTACTGTGCACAAAGTGGACTTAAAACACCAAATCAATCCATGCAGCTCTTGATGGAGAGAAACATGATACGGATGGAACTTATGACGGTGGAGAACGCGTAGTACACTTGCCTGACTCACGCAACTTCCTCTTGCGATTGCACGCGAACTAACGTGCGGATGTACAGCACCAGCAGCGAGAACATTAATTTCACCATCTTCTCCAGTCACTAGTTTGTTTCTGGTACGTTTTCTAGGTGTTACACTTCCAGTTTCACGTAATTGGTTGAAGAGGTTCACAAATAATTGTCGCGATGGGTAACGTCTATTGGGATATTGTTCCGCGTACAGGGCACAAGCACTAACAGCATTCCTCCTACATTCGCTTTTTCAGCATTGGTAAACACCATCTTCCACCACGTCCGACTTTTTGCACTATCACCACGTAACTGACATGGAAGTCGCAATGCAATCAGTGGACTGTAAAGGCAGCAAACAAACGAACATCAGAGCCTGGTAACTAAGCAGTTGAATGGAACAGACAACTGCCGGTCTGTACAATTTTCAAACTACGATAGCTCAAAAACTACTTGTACTAGAATCCTGAAGGAAACACCATTGACAGTCTAATTTACTCTAGTTTTATTTTGTTACTGTCAATAAGCATTGTTCCATTTGAAAAAATGTAACTTTCTAAAATACATGCACATATAAATACACAAATGAATATCGAATTGAAATTCGATATTCATTTTCAAAGCATGTAGGGTAAGCATACCAGTTATTGGCACTTTAAGAGGAACTAGTTGGAAAAAATGAATTACACATATTGTATCAGTACATTTTTGTGTTTCGGTATTTTATAAACTTTGACACCTGTTCTGAAGTGAAATCGATTGAGACATAGTAAAAACAGAAAACAGTTATTTAATTATTTAATTTTTTTTTTCAGAACTCGATAATGTCTAGTTGTTGGCATACACTAACCAGTTATTGTCACATTTGTGCCCAGTTATTGGCACTCCATATTTACAATGTGCCAAGCCTCTAACATTCACAGTTATTGTAGGCTACGTAGTAGCTAAGCCTATATTGTAGTTATAAAACAATTCAAATAGGAATATGCCTAATGAAAATTATGAAACAACTCAAAAAGTAAACCAGTGAAATGGTTTAAATACCGAAAGTCCGTACCAATAGTTGTCAGTCTGAATGCTGGTACTTGGCACTGGTGGCAACTACTGGTTAACATAAACGTATCAAAGCCAGAAAGCTTGCATCGTTATTCTTATGTTTTAAATAGCACCTTGGTAGTGTTAAATACATGTAAGACCTATTTCTTCCAAATTGCGAGCTATTGTCCCTTGTGCCAAGTAAATGGGCATCATGTACATTAGCAATACCAATTATTGGCACCCTTGAAAGAGTGCAGCGATTAAACAATTTGTTGGCAATGGGACGTCAATGCCCTTCCTTTAGGGTCTAGCTAACCGTTAAGCAAGAACCATGTGCAATAATTTTATTACAACAATAAATAACAAGAGAAACATGAAAACATATTCCTTAACCTACCTGCTTTGAATTGAGCAGAAATCTTGAAAATCACAGAAGCCTTCCAGATATATGATACTTTTTCCACAAGAAATAACAAACGAAATAGACGTCGCTTGTAAATGTTATCAACGGATGACAAGGCAACAGGGCGGGAACAAGACCAATGTTGCCAGTTTCACACAGATCTTAATTTCTACAAATATTCCTCAACGTGCCAAAAAAACTGGGCAGTGCCAATTACAGGAAAGCAATAAATGCATTAAAACTTTTCATCAGACAAATTATTTGCAGATTCTTCTATTTCTATTTAAACTGTAGATCCAGTTCCGATGCGTTAAAGTGGGAAAAATATAAATTCTTCTTATAGTGATGGAATGTGAAGTTATAATAATATGTACATAGGTGGTAAACATTTTCACAATTTATTTTGCGAGAATTTTGGAAGCATTTAATCTAGGAAAACTCTATTTGAAAAATTTGTAAGGAAGGAAGGTCAGTTGTATACTCTTATCAATCAGTAGACTACTAATTTAGAAAAGTGTGCCCCCCCCCCCACACCAACCTTTATAAATAAGGGCATTAGCCCGCAGCATGATTTCCTGAAACTAAACTTTATCTTATTCCATCTCTGACACTCCTCTTAAACAATTTTCATCTCCTGAAAAGTGTATCCAAGAGCACAGATGAGTTAAGTAACTTAGGGCCGGATTTTTAATGTACAGGTAAGGTTCATGTTAGCACGTAACTGGAAGTTAGTGAAAATTTCGGTTTTTCAATGTACAGTTAGCTCGTAACTGGAACTCTGGTGGCGATTATCTTTACTGGTACTTCTTCTTGCAGTTACCAGCCTAACTGGAAGTTGCGAAGCAACATGGATGCCTCGTGCAGCTATCGAAGTTCCACACTCGCAACTTCACTGTCAAATTAAACAAGATATGATTCATAAAACTTTTAAATTCGTACAAAAAAATACTTATTTTGTTTGGCAGGGCTTACCAACGTCCATGCAAATATAGAAATTAAGCAGCGTAGTTGCTAGGAATCCCTTGGCAAGGTTGTGTTAGGGCCGGTTTTTCAATGTCCAGTTAAGGTTCATGTTAGCACGTAACTGGAAGTTAGTGAAAATTTCTGTTTTTCAATGTACAGTTAGCTCGTAACTGGAACTCTGGTGGCGATTATCTTTACTGGTGCTTCTTCTTGCAGTTACCAGCCTAACTGGAAGTTACGATGCAACATGGACGCTTCGTGCAGCTATCGAAGTTCCACACTCGCAACTTCACTGTCAGATTAAACAAGATATGATTCATAAAACTTTCAAATTGGTACAGAAAAAGACTTGTTTTGTTTGGCAGAGCTTACCAGCGTCCATGCAAATATGGAAATTAACCAGCGTAGTTGCTAGAATTCGCGGGCAAGGTTGTGTTAGAGAATTTGTGGCTAGGATATCCGGTCTACTAGGCGTGATAATCTCCAATCGGTAATTTGGTGTAGTTGTTAGCGGCACCAGCTCTCGGAGCGTGTTGTGTTTTGTAATACGAGTTCGAGTCCTGGTCACGGGTATTTTTTTTCTTGTCAATTATTTATTACGTGTGTTGCATTCAATTCACGCTTTATTGTTGAATGATCTTCTGGGATAAATATTACAGTAAATTTTAAAATTATTTTTACTCGTACCTTCATATTTTTAGAAGTTTAGAAAGCATGCTTACTATTAACATGTTGTTTTTTCGCTCAACAACATGCATAGAGAGGTACAAAGCATGCAGTCAAATGTACAATATTCACATATTAATAATAATAATAGTGTTTATATCAACAAACAGTTATTATTAATGTCTCGACTTTCGAATTCTTCACGTTTCTTCTACAAGAAAGTATCTGCCCTTGCGCCTCATAACATCATTTCTCCCACGTGGAATTGGCCTTTATTAGGAGAAAACCAAATTTGTAGTGCTGTATTTCGTTAATTTATTTCGTAAGCATACAAAATGAATGCGCTGCCATTGTTCATATCGTTTCACAATGGAATAACGTGCTTTCGAGCGCGCCGTGCTTGTAGTTCTACATTTAAACGCCAGGCTGTGTGCCAGTCGACGCGGTTTGAAACTATACTAACAGATAGCGCGCAAGTCGATTTCCTGTAATTTCCGTGCTTCAGAATTGCCAACACACTGTTTCGGAGAACGAACCATGGTTTAGTTAACTGGTAGTTACTTTCACATTGAAAAACCCGGTGCTGGTTAGGACTGGCTGTTATCTCCAACTGGCAGTTAGTTAACAGAAAGATTAACAGGACATTGAAAAACTGGCCCTAAGGGCCAGTTTTTCAATGTCCTGTTAATCTTTCAGAATTTGCGGCCAGGATATCCGGTCTACCAGGCGGGACAATCTCCAAACAGTAATTTGGTGTAGTGGTTAGCGGCACCACCTTTCGGAGCATGTGTTTTGTAATCCTGGTCACGGATATTTTTTCTTGTCAATTATTTATTACCTGTTTTGCATTCAATTCACGCTTTATTGTTGAATGATCTTCTCGGATAATATTACAGTAAATTTTAAAATTATTTTTACTTGTGTCCTCCTCCTTAGCCGAGCAGGTTAAGGCGTTCACTTGTCTTGAGATCGTTCGCTGCGGGACGGCGTAGGTTCGAATCCGGCTCTCGTTGGAATTTTTTCGGCCTCCGTATAGGGCCGGTGGCAACCCACCATCGTGAGGAAATTGGGGAGCTCCGAGTGAGTGAGCGTAATCCGGTCACGGAGACCTACTATAACGGTTGGGGATACGTCGGGCTGACCCCCCGTCTATTCCACTACTGGTTGAAAATCTCCACGCTTAGAGGTGACGAAGGAAAGCGTGGGAGGGAGACCGGCAGTCGGTAGGTATGCCTAGGCCCTTGTTGGCCTGTTGCGCAACGGATTATTATCTTCATATATAGTAATAGTATTTATATTCACCAACAGGTATTAATGTCTCGACTTTCGAGTTCTTCACGCTTTTTCTACAAGAAAGAATCTGCGCTTGCGCCTCATAACATCATTTCCCCCACGTGGAATCGGCCTTTATTAGAAGAAAACCAAATTTGTAGTGCTGTCTTTCGTTAATTTATTTCGTAAGCATACAAAATGGATACGCAGCCATTGTTCCTATCGTTTCACAATGCAATAACGTGCTTTCTGAGCACGGCGTGCTTGTAGTTCTATATTTAAACGCCAGGCTGTGTGTCAGTCGACGCGGTTTGAAACTATACTAACAGATGGCGCGCAGATCGATTTCCTGTAATTTCCGTGCTTCAGAATTGCCAACACACTGTTTCGGAGAACGAACCATGGTTTAGTTAACTGGCAGTTACTTTCAGAGGCCTGCACAAGACCCGGAGAAAACCCGTCTGCGAGGAGGCGCGCCTACAATAATATGCAACACGCACATCAAGCCCAGGTGTTCGACATCGCGCAAGCGAGCTTCACGTCACAATGTTGCACAGGCTTCGATGCCTGCCAGGTTTTTCTATTACCCGGGTCTTAAGAAGACCCGTGAAACTCGATGTAGTTCTTGCAGGTAGACGGCGAGCACTACTGTCAGTGTTGCCAACGGCCATTATATTTCACTACGCATGGAAATATTTGAATTTCTGCTAGGCGCAGGTGCCTTGAGGTTGTAGAATCATGGGCGTAGCAAGGGGTGAGCGAAGTGGGCGACCAACCTGGGCCTCGCGCATATAGGGGCCTCGCGTCCTATGAGGTTGATACGAAAAACGTAATAAATGGAAGTGAGAAAGATAGAAAAGGCTAATTTTTGTGGGCAATAAAATTAAGACATTTTTAACTGGCTTTATATTCTAGTTTAACGTTATAATTTGAATGAATACGTCAAATCAGAGGCGGGCGGGAGCTCTAAGCCTAAGGGGCCCCGAAAAAGTCAAAATAATTCTAATTTCTCATGTGAAACATCAACGCAAAAATTGCTTGGACAATTTTATCCATTTTTCTTCTGTGTCGTGACCTTGCATAGCCTACCCGATTTTAATATGTTAATGGTAAAGCACCTCAAACTGCCACGGAGCAAAGTATGGGGCATTTAAATGCTTCTGGTATTTTAAACTCAAGAAAGGTATGGATAATATTAGCAGTTCTTCCTTCGTTCCTACAACTTCAGACGCAGCTGTTGCCTGCCCTCTGTAACGGGCACGAAGATGATTTATCTTCCGAATTTCCTGATCAAGTTCTATGTTTCAGGAATGTGCTTAAATCTGAAATCAAGTGCTTTAGGAAAGTTTCTTCTCCTTGATAGCTCTACACTAACTTCCAGTGTTCTCTGTATCCTGTACCGCCTTCTGTTTGGGGGAAGAGATAAGTAAGTATTTGTATTTTCTTCTTTTGAATACATAAATGTCAAAGAAAGATATGTTGTAATATGTGAAAATTCAAAGTTAGAGCATCGATTTGTATAGTTATTAATGTAAGTGCAGCCACAACCAGCCATTCTAAGTAATTACGTAAATTTCCTGGAAGAAGCTGACTGTACTTGAGGGACCCAAGTTTATTTCTTGCGGACGCGTACTTTACGATTTTATTACGCCACTGCGTCAAATATTTAATATTACAAGAACATTAAGACGTAACAACAAAATGAGATTCACAGTTATTATTATCATCTAAGTCCTAAAATTCAAAGTTAACTGGTACAATTTATGTGCAACAAAGTCAAAATTGCTAATTAAAAAAAGTCAAAATTGCTAATTTAAAAAAAAGTCAAATTAGCTGTATCAGTTGATTACACCAAACATTTCACATTTATTGTGCAAATGACTATCGTTTTAAGATTTGCTGATGTTGAAACCGATTGTGTAGAAGAGCTTGTAGGTAGATACATTGGGCCCCTAGACAGGATTGTGATTTAGCGCACTCCCTTCCCCCCGCTCTATCAAGCACTGACATTTTATGTGCGTCCTTCCATATTTTCTACTTAAGCCATAGTTTGTGACATTTACATCCTACAAACTTCGAAATGAGGAAACAAAGAACGACTCATTAAATAATATATAGGTTATATTTCAAGATTCTTACTTTGTATTTCTGATTTTTTTTTAAAAAAAAAGTTTAGCACACTTAAGGATATTTCAGTTATCTTACTGCCTAAAGAACATCTTAAAAAACGTACTATTACTACTACTTTGGTTAATGAAAATTCCAGCAGCGTGTTACTGTAGCTCTGCCAAGTGTAAATTTCTCTGTCGCGTACTATTAAATATAATTTTGGTCAGAAATTAATTATTATTGTAGGATATTATATAAATATGATAATTTGCTGACGTTTCCTTGATGACTGTGTATCGATTTACATTGATATTTCAAACTTAAAGAACGATGGGGCCTTGCATTCAAATCTCGCCCAGGACCTCGCGATATGTTGCTAAGCCACTGCACCTAAGATTTTGTAACTTCTCAAATTAGTGTCATTATTATGTCAAACCAACTACCACATATTTTCTAAATTTGTTTCGATGGTCTTGAAATAGGTTTGTGTGTCTTGTTCATTTTATGTCACCTTTCTGGTCTTGAAATAGTAAATCTTCTGTCGGTTTCATTTTTACGTTGTTTGTTTGTTGAAATGTTTTCACCCGTGTGAAAATACAAGCTAACAATTATATTTTGTATCGTTTTACTATCAATGCGGTCTGAGAACAAGATAACTAGCAACAACACTAGCGAACGACGATTTGTTGAAAGAGATGACAATATTCAAAAACCTTTTATAATGCAAATTCTGATTTCATGTTCCATTTTATGGACCATCGTGCCTTAGTGTTCAGGGGGGGGGGGGGATCTTGAGCAACTAATTCGGATATTGAATTGGCAAAATTACACCAGAGAGAAAATCTGTTTGCTTGATTGATTCATTTATTTGGTCAATTTATGCACAATAAGGCTAATCGGGACTGGACCTATAGTTTAAAGTGGGATCTGAACCATCATGTGCTTCCACCGGGTATCGAACCTGGTACCCTTTGATTACAAGGCGACGACACTACCACTGCGCCATAGGGGAGCACCCCGAAAAAAGTATAATGTACCAGTCACACAAAGTTCCAAAGTATTTACGATGGCACTTTTTGCGAAACTTGGTTCGTACTCCTGTACAGGTGTCAGCAGTGGCAGCAATTAGGGGCGGGGCCGAGAGAGTGCAGTTGCCCCCCCCACTTTTTGCTACTTTTGCACCACGCTAACCTCATGTACCAAGGGAAATTAATTATCCTTGCCCCCCCGTACATTTGCACTTTGGCCCTCTAGTTTTGGAACCCAATCGCCGCCACTGGGTGTGAGCGATACAAATGTTTTCTAGCAAGGAATAAATGTCTGCAATTTCAAATTGATAAAAGTGATGAACATTTTAAGTGCTCCTAGAACAGTTTAGAATCTAAAAGTTGGCAACGGTGACTGCGTGACTCATGTATCTGGAGACGGTGCAAAACCGGAATCAGCGTTCGCTGAAGATATGCGAGCTTCGTCTTGCAAGGCCTTCCAGTTACCCGTGGGCTTTCGATGCTTCACGGGTCAAAACCCAGGTATATAGTTTTACTCGCCCGCCCGACCAACCAGGCGGGCCTAGTAAGCGATTCTGGCCGTTGTGCAGCCCTCTGGTTACTTTCACATTGAAAAACCTGGTAACTGACAGTTAGTTAACAGAAAGATTAACAGGACATTGAAAATCTGGCCCTTAGAGTATCACAATATGGAAGAATAGGTTTACAGTGGTTCGATTAAAAATTTGGGGGGTACAAAGCACCCCCCCCCCATCCTGCTCCACTGATTTCATAGATATATGTATATTCCATTTAAAAAGTTGTCACCAAGATTCCTTTGCACTGAGAGTCAGAAAAAAATATTGTATTGTAAATAATGTTGATTTCTTTGTGTCAACGTCTGACGTTACTATAATTGCATTATCACTAAAAGGTACTGCAGTTGACATGCCATTTTTTTTTCAAATTGAAGCTTAAAGAATGTTCCGAAAGTGTATAAATAAAATTAATGGCTTTCTCACTGCTTCTATTAATAAATCTTCATTAAAATAAATTTTATGTTTTATCCCTATTATTTCTATTGTCTACAGTAGACTATGTAAACTATAAGCCAATGTAATGTTGGTGTAGATTACGTGTAGAGAACGCATGTAGACGTAAACTTATAGTCTACGGCACATCACTGCTTTACACCTTCGAATTCCATGTTATTCTTTTAAAAACAGGAAAAACTTAATATGCTGACCAAGGCAGAAATTTATTTTATTTAAAAACATAAACTAAACGTAACGTTTCAAGGTCTTCTTCAGACTCTGTACCAAGTACAAATGAAACAAAGTACAAAACAGGAAGATATATATACACAAAAATCACTGCTAGAAGGTTGAAACGTTACGTTTAGTTTATGTTTTAAAATAAAATAAATTTCTGCCTTGGTCAGCATATTGAGTTTTTCATATCATGGAAACAAGGCTTAATGGTGTTATAAAAACAGAAAGTACAGTCCCTGCCCGCGCCAAGGAATCCCAGAAATGTGAAAAGCGCCCATATTCCATAACATATGAAAAAAAACAAACAAAAAAAAAATGTAAGAATAATTTTTGTTCCGTTTTCAATTCTGAACGAAACATGTTTATAAAAGATTGTCAGAAACCAATTTTGAAGGCGTTATGATCGATTTTCAGTGTTAGCAGACATCTTGGATTTATGACGTTACACAGTCCGTATGCCACAATTGCGGGCATAACACCTGGTAGTCAGTGGCATGCCCAAGGGGGGGTTGGTGGGGGTTATAATCCGCTCTTTGACCCAGCATTCCTAAAAAAAGAACGTCAAAGGCAGGAAAAATGGTGAAATGAGGGCTGACTACTACAAAAAGTATACTTAACTCTCCCTTTCGAAAATCCTGAGCATGCTACTGCTGGAAGTACATGATTGCATACCACACTAGCAACGTATCACCGGTTGGCATATACTTCCCTTCATTAAAAAAACTCACGTACTATGAGATATTGACATATGCCGATGAACTATTTAGCAAGTATACATTCTGGATGATCACTGAAACCTTGGGAATATTATGTAAGTATCTAGATGTTGTTCAACTTTCCCTGGCAACAATGCCTTAGAAGATTATTACGTAAGCAAAACTGTGTTGTTACTTCGCAACATCCTTATTTTATATGTTTGGCCATTTGTTATGTACTATTTTTGTACTATTTTTTTATCTCTTTAAGTTTCGCATTCAAGGCAGTTGAATTAAAAGCTCGTTTTGCTTCATGAAATTGACAATTTCCGGAGCTGTGACAACTTTCAGCCTTGCTCGACGACGTTCATTGTCACTGCTCTACAGACCAAGCCTAAATCAACTGGCCCACATTCTTCCAACGTTTCCTGCATGTCAACATTACATCCTACGCTGACCTCCCTTCAAATACAACTACTTAAAGAATAGACCAGAAGATTTATTTTCTCAATTGTAATATGGCTAAGCAGTTTTCACCCTAAAAGTAATTTAAATGAGCATGAATTCGATTTTTCACTACAAATAACTCACAAAAGTTAAATCCGTTTATGAATACTTCTTAATTCAATTTACTTCTAGATATACAACCTTTGTTCAATAAATACGGTGAATGAATTGCTGGTATGCGGTGTAGTTGGTACTACTGGTTGACGGTCAGGTCAGTGAACCCCTAGGGCCCGATTGTATAAAGCAGGTGATCCTCGATTAGCCAGAAAAATTGATCTGCAGTCACGCTGAACTCTGATTTTGTGTTGTATAAAAGTTGAACTGAGATTAAGTCCCTGCGATCTGAGGTCAAAGTTGACCCGCGATTTTTCTCCGATCGGCAGACATTAACCGTAGTTCAGCTGTTGTAACATGGTTGAACTAACGAATATTTGCTTGTAAAATGTGCTGCTAGTGAACGTATGTGGCAAGACGGAAGAATCAATTCATAAAATCCTATTTCCATAATAATAAAGAAGAATCATGCACAAGGAGGTGAACAATGATAAATATTTCTTCCATTTTTCTTTCTTTCCATATATCGTGTGTCATTGTTATTTACCGTTTGAAATACCATGTATTTTTTTCTTGAAATTTGCCTTAAATGACTGCAAGAGCATATTGTTTGATTTCACGATCAGAGACTGGTAACTTGAGAACAATCAAGTGTTGATTGATATTACCCACTTACGTTTTCTTGTTGATGCCATTGTAAAACTTGCGTTGGGATGAAGAGGGGGCCAGGTTTACGGACGTTAAAATTATTACAATTTCGCTTTATTGCATCCAGCCAAGTGTCATTGCAATTCAATTTTGTCCGCAGAATGGAACAGAGCATGTAACTTTGGCTGTAGTGTATATATCTACCGCTTTATGAACCGAGCTCGTTGCATTTTAGTTGGTAAAGCTTCCTCTCCTCCTGATATATAAATAACACATATCTTATTTTATTTCGAATATTATTGGGCATAATTTACAACCGAGAGAACAAACGCCATTGTTGTTTCAATATTTATTTCCATTCGGGAAAACGGAAACACATTTTATATTTGACAAGTCACAACGTAGGTTATTCAATGAAGTGCAAGGAAAATTCCGTAGGTAATACTACTTACAGGAACTAATGGTCCACCTGTAACGCGTTATCGTGTAATCACAAAATAAATATAATAAACATCTCCTCACATGAACAATGGCTCTAAATCCGAGTATAACAAAGTTGTTACATCTATTTTTCGCATTAAAAAGAAATACAGATTTTTTTTTAAAAAAAATCCATTTATGCAAGCATACTTTCTCCCCTTTGCAACCGATAGTTTTTTTGTTGTCAATGACAAATCATCCAGGAGGAGCTCACACAAGCAATAAATGACCGTTTAGTATCTAATTTACGTGATTTTACTAAATTTGCAACATGTTCGAATATTTAGTACGTCCAGCACCTCAGATTTATTATTTATTCAAATATTAAATACATGCATTTTCCGAAACCGACTTTAAAATTTTTGCTGTTCAGTGTTGGACAATTGGCAACATCACAGACGACATGTTTGGATTTGCCACGTTGCCAAAAATATTTCTTTGACCGAAGATCAGGATTTGACCTAAGATCGACAAATCGACAGTTAGCTTTATACAACATGATAGAAGCTTGAACTTAGTTCATTCCCGGATCGTAGGTCAAATCTGATCTCAAGTTAGGGGGAAAAAAATTAAGGTAGCTTGATTTTTGCCCGGCTCAGTACGAAGGAAATTGTCCAAGGTAGGGAATTCTCAAGCCGTTCAATGATTGTACGAGTAGTTTGATGTTTCAGCCTCTTCCGTAACACGGTTATTGTGTACAAGGGCGCCTGCAGGATTTTTTCGTGGGGAGGCAGAGTGAGATATCATATCTTGCCACTTTCTCATAGAATTTATATTTTACTGATTATTATTTATTATTATTATCATCATTATTTTACAAATCATAAAATTGAAATTGAGTAAAATTTTGGCGCTGTTGACAAATTCCGATTTGAGTCCACTATTTAAATACAAACTGGATTTGCCTTGCTTCCTTTCCATGAGCTTCTATCACTTTGCTGATGTACTATTCTTTATATTTTTGTACTTTTTCACGGTGCATAAATATCAAACATGGACCACTTTATTTGGTCTTCATCATGGCACCTATGATCCATGTTTTTAACGCGTCAAAGGGTACTGTATAAAAAAGAAGTAATTGAAAACAACGGCACGTGAGTTATGGAACTCAGATGTTGACTTGGGGAAATGATTTCAGACTTTTCGGGATCCTGAACAGTCGAGAAATTCCAAAGGATCACATTGGAAAGTGATTAATTGTTGGTATTTTTTGCTCCAAAAGTGTCAAAACATTCTTGAACTAAACGTTTTTTTTATTTCAGAAGTGCAAAAACAATCACTTAAATGGGGGGGGGGGAATAGTGTGTAGAAATCAAGACTTTCACCGCGTCCGTAAATTTCCAAAGTAAGTTTCCTTTCCCGAAACTGGCCCGGAAATGGCGAATTTTTGCAGTCCCGAACGATGGGACTTTAAATTTTCTTACACCCCTATAGTTACGGCAGTCAAGATGATTCTAACGCCCGTGGTGAAAACGTTATTACTTCATTTTGATCGACATGGCAGTAATTGCTATAACTTACGGTCTGCAAGCCACATGAAAGAGCAAGAAAATATCACCTCTAGGATTACATTGTCTTTTCTCAGATTTCTCAA
Source organism: Lepisma saccharinum (assembly GCF_977018435.1). Classification (NCBI taxonomy): domain Eukaryota; kingdom Metazoa; phylum Arthropoda; class Insecta; order Zygentoma; family Lepismatidae; genus Lepisma; species Lepisma saccharinum. The sequence goes on from NC_139230.1 coordinate 136,770,419, forward strand.
CAATGGACAACTGATCTCGTTCAATCAATATATACTGTGTGTGTCTCTGTGTGTGTGTGTGTGTGTGTGTGTGTGTGTGTGTGTGTGTGTGTGGGGGTGTGTCTGGGTGTGTGTATGTGTGTGTGTGTGTGTGTGTGTGTATACACGTAATATACGTATATGCATGCAGAGAAGTTCTAAAGAGTTAGGTTTTCTCATATTCAAAATTGTCTACTATAAAAAACAAGACGCGTAAAACATAATATAGCTACGTATTATATCATATTGCATCATTACATATGTACAGCGGTCAAGGACTCTTCCTTAAACTATTTTGCAACAGAAAATCTGATGATAACGGAATAATGGCCTTGTAGATAAACTCTTGCTTCTCAAAAATACAATTTCTGATAACAAAACATTCCATTCTCTTCCTTCTTATTGTTTAATTCCTAGAAAAATTACATGAGTAAAACACATTGTAGTACAAAAAGTAAACATGCAATCAGAATTTTTAATTGAAGAACTTAACCTGCTAAAGATTGAGGAATTGTAATTTTGATCTTTTCCAAGCTGAAAACCAAAACATCGTGTTTTTCGCATTACAAACCCTTCTTCCTGTACTTCTACATATCTGTGTATAGAAATTCCCCGTCAGTCTGGATCTGGAACGAATGGTTCATATGGAGGGAATGACAACGCACATCTTACAATACAGACCACCTGGCATTCACTTAATTTACTCTCTACCATTTATAATATTTTTTGTGAGTGCATAATTTGTGTATGTACTCAAACACGTACATCCACTTTCTATTTGATAAGAAGCTTCGGTGGCAATATGCTATTTCACTATATTGATAATAAACTTCTGATTTTACATTCTGATCTTTATTTTTACTCAACGATTTTCCTATCTTGAATTATTGTAAACAAGTAAATCTCCAATTTCCTGGAAATATTAGAAGTAAAGGAAGGTCAGTTAAGGATTTTGCTTTATTCTTTGATTCGTCATACAAATCCACCTGAAAGAGTTGTTGATTTGTTGTTTTAAGTCCACTTTATGCACGGTAAGGCTAATTGGGACTGTTTAAAGTGGGATCCGAAACACTATGTGCCTCCACCGGGTATTGAACCCGTGACACCTTGATTACAAGGCAACGACGTTACCACTGCGCCATCGGCAAGGCCCACCTGAAAAATAAAGTACCGATGAGATGAGAGCTAATCCTTAAGTTAAAATATTAGGGTTAAACATTGAGCAAATTATACGTTTACCTATACTAGTCCGTGAACTTGTGGAACATTTATTCATCATAACATCGTGTATTTGGTATTATCCACAAATCATGCAATTCGCTTCAAAATCTGCGCTCTATGAAATTGGTACATCCATGTTTCAAGGTCTTCGGTGACGTTAATTCATTCGTACTTCATTTAATACAGCAGGAAATACGAAGATGCTTCATCGTATCTATTAACAAGTTCTCAAGGGCAGCGCAGCGGTATAAGAAGACCCAGACGTCCATCTGTGTAAGCGTGCTTTTAGACTGAAGTGGCAAGCGACAAGTAAGAAGCTGCAAACAACAAGCGACAAGTAACACGCGGCACGGGGGAGTTCACACCAAAGGGGAAAGCAACAAGTGCCACGGGCCCCTCAAAAGTCCAGACTGTAAATTAAAAGCACATACTGCGCATACGTGACAACCAGACCAACACTACACGATGCACGCTATTGAGAAAACGATCCACTCAGAGTAACACGCAAGCGACAAACGAGATGTGCAGCTAATTTGCGATGGGGATGAGTGATGATATGTTGAAATTGATGAATGGACACTCACAAATATCCATGCCCAGGCCAGGATTCGAACCCGGGACTAGTGACGTTGTAGCGCGATGTGCTAACCACTCCGCCACGGGGTAGGCTCAATTTAAGGAAAATAGATATAATGAAGGACGCGAAAAATTAAGGGAAAATCATTGTGGACAAAATTTCATCTCGGACAGCGACTCTAAATAATAAAACATTGAAAGGTTTAAATAACGTATTTCCTTTCCAAGGAATAATTAACATTTTATCTGCTTTGTGTGTGTGTATGTGTTAAAAGGAAATACCTTAAGAAATGGTTTCCTCTAGACAAATGAGACTTCATGGTTTGTCACCACCCAAGTATTTTTCCATATAATTTAGATTTGGTCTATAGCACTAGTCCTCTACAATTATATATACTATGGGCTGACAATTTCACTACCCTTACTTATTTAAATATTTAGCAGAATCTGAGGCCTTTGTGGGAAGTACGAAAAGTAAATAGTATATTTAATAGTTTATTGAGGAAACACTACGTCTAGAAATTTTAGTCACATATAACATCAGTACCTTCAACAATAGAAATTTTCCAACAAGAACCCTAGCGTAACATATCATATACATATATATGTCTGATTGACATTAATCATTCTATACAATATAAACACGCTTCATATAGGCCAAAATAAATGTACCGGAATCAGATTGTGTTTCCAATTACGTATTAGGGTTGGTTCAATGTTCTGTATTATTCTTAAGTGGAAAATATCCTATTAATCAACAATTTGGAATAGGGAAGTTCTAAATCTCATTGAATACAAATGAACATGATTAGTGGATATCGGTCAACTCTGAAAGGACCATCTGCGTAATGGTAGAATTAAACATAACATAAAAAAATAGTGCGGAAATGAAACTAATTAACTAACTCAAGTATAGATTGAGCTTAAATATATTAATAATACTACCAGTACACAGATCAGCTTATATTAGATGTGACTTCTCATTACCGAGAATCAAGAGATAGTGATAATAAGGTTAAAGGATAAAATACTCTTTACAATATTTAGATGAGAAATGAGGTTTGTCTATTTTGAGACTTACACTACTTTACATAATCCGTCCTCTTCTACCTTGTGGTGTAGAGGTTTTCCAGAAGGATCGCCACCTGCCCCTGTCCTGCACTGGATCTTGCACATCTTTCCAGTCTCTGTCCAATACTTCCACAGCTCTCTTTATTTCATCTTCCCACATTTTCTAGGTCTTCCTCTTGTCTTGTCCCTTGAAATGTCACATCGTATATCGCTTTGGCTATGTGCATTCCAGCCATTCTCTTCATAAGGCAAACCATTTTAGTTGGTTCTGTTCTACTTTCTCTAGTAATGGACAAACTCTCAAACAATTTCTAATGGTTTGATTTCTCACTCGATCTCTTCCTGTATTTTTCTACAATTTTACTAAGAAATCTCATTTCCATTGTCTGTAGTTTACTTTGATGCTATTATGTCAATGTCCATGACTCGCAGATGTGCAGAATTGTGGGAATGTGTATCAGGGTGCGAAATCACTGAAGATTTTTGGGGGGAAGGAGCAGACAGACATACACATACAATATATATATATATATATATATATATATATATATATATATAAATGTAATTAAATATGTGTCAATTATTAAATAATCACATTATATTTTAAAGTATATATACAATATATCGACTGTCCATCATTCAAAATTCGATTGTAAATTTAAGATTTTAATATACTACTAATGTTATGAACAATGATTTCCGTGACTAGGGGGAGGGACAAAAATTAAGAAACATTAGGAAGATAATAGTTTCCTACATAAAATTCACATCTGAATGCTATTACATGTTGTATTAATATATTTAAGTAGTTTGAGGTAGCTGACGAAAGGAGATGATAAATGGAGAAGAACTAATAGTCGAACTCATTCCTGTATTCTGGGGATTGCTAAGTTCAGTGTCCTTAGAGATGAGGCTCTTTGCTGTCCTTTCTTTGTGTATGTTTTCGATATTATTCCAGTAAAGTATATTCGACTCCTAAACTAATTGTTTATGTTTGCTGTTAGATGAAAAACTCTCGCCCCCGGAAAAGTTTTTTGGGGGGAGAATTTCAGGACAAGATCGTTGGTGGGGGAGAATTCCCCCCTGTCGCTCCCGGGATTTCGCACCCTGATGTGTATAGTTTTGTACACCGATAGTTTTGTTGATTTTTTGTTATTTCCTTTTTGTTATACAAGTAATTAAAACTACATGTTGTTAAATAAACACTTAATTTATAAAATAATCATTTCCTAGAAATGTACAACATGTACACAATTGATACATGCCTCTCCGATGGCGCAGAGGCAGCGTCTTCGCCTTGTAATTAAGGGATCCCGGGTTCGATACCCAGTGGAGGCACATAGTGGTTCGGATCTCACTTTAAAGTGTAGGTCCAGTCCCAATTAGCCTTACTGTGCATAAAATTGACAAAACACAAAATCAATCAATCAAACAATTGCTACACTACATTGTAACAACAAAGCCGCAGAATATAAACTGTTAGGTCAAATCTGGCCTAGACCGTTTAGCCATCTTTATACTCTTAACAACTCTCCCTCTCTGAAAAGAAAATCACTCTTTATTATTTCGTGGACAATTTTAATTTAAGTCATTCTGGTTCCTTGGTCTTTCTATTGGATTGTCTTACACTCGCCTCCATGTTCTTTCTGGACGATCCTGCCTCTGGTTCAACTTCTCCTTCTCTGCCACAACCTTCGGTTCCGGCTTGGCATACATCCAGAGTGCAGTTGATTCTCGGCTCGAAAAAATCGGCTTCCACGTCACCCCGGCTGTGATTAACCCGTCTCGCTAAATAATAGATTTCGAGCTAGATATGACGTAACCCAACGGAAGTAGGGGGGGGGGAGAGGAGTAAGAGGAAAATACACCGCCCAACTTCCGGCATTCCATGAGAGGCCTCCTTAGACAGCTATACTGCGTTCATCCATTTTTACCATACCTCTTGATCCATGTCTTGTTGGATGCAGCCAATGGTATAATTAAATTGGCATAGCTCATCTACCTGATGAAGGGAGTAGTTACATCCCGAAACGTAGTTTCACGGAAATCATATACTCACCAACGTAAGTACTTCTAGGTATTTTATAATATAAAATATTTTTTCTTTTTATATTGTACTGATAATTTATACTACGTGAGTAAGCCGCACCTGCATCAATATGAATTCACTGTTGTTGCTGTTACAAATTTAAGATTTAAAGTGGGGACATTTTTCGCCCAAACTTTGTCTCCTGGTTTCGGCATGTACCTCAACATCATGGCCTACTCACTTCCCTACTTTCATATTTTTGATAGCCTCATCCAGTTCGCCTATGGTAACCACAGTTTGATACTCTTCCTCATTTCTGTTTCCATCCTTTCTCAAGTTTTCCTCTTTCGCGCACTGTTCTCTTTCCTCGTTTTGATCTTCGTCTGTTGCCAACAGTTTCTCAAATTGTTCATTCCATATTCTCATTATGTTTTCCTTATCAGTTGTCATTCTTAATCTTTATAAATTTCAATGGGCATGCTTTATATTCTCTTATAGCCTTTAGTATTCTGCAGAACAGTTGCTGGTTTTCTTTAGAATTCGTCTCTAATTTGTTGCCAAAGTTTTCCCTATATATTTGTTTTTCTAGCTTTACCATTTCTTTAAAAGTTGTTCTTTGTTTCTTATATTCCTCGTATGCGTTAGCAGATTTCTTATTCAAGTATTTCTTCCAGAGGTTTCTTTCCCTTTAAGTTGTTCCCTGATTTCTTCTGTCCACTATGGTGTTCTCTTTTGCTGTCTTCCTATTTTCATCTTTCCACATGATTTTGTTTCTGCTTCAAGAACAGTAGAACAATGAATGCTTAAAAATGTACTTGCACGGGGAAGGAAATTAAATATTTGATTTGATTTAGTTTATTTTACTTCGCGTTTTGTGCCTCTTGGCTAATTTGCGAAGATGGGGATGAGTGATGAAATGATGAAATTGATGAATGGACATTCACAAACAACCAAGCCCGACCGGGATTCGAACCCGGGACCCTTGGCGTCGCAGCGCGATGTGCTAACCACTTTTTTTTTTTTTTTTTTTTTTTTTTTTTTTTTTTAAAGGAAAGCCCCTATGCGGAAGCTTCCCCCATCACACTTCATTCACTCATATCATTTCATTCATATTTCAACTTCAAGACTTTTCAGGACAGACAATCACAAACATCCATGGCCGAGCCGGGAATCGAACCCGGGACCCCTGGCGTCGTAGCGCGATGTGCTAACCACTCGGCCACAGGGTCGGGCAAAATGAAATGAAATATTCGTTGTGTAGTTAGTTCTTATATTTAACACAGCTTTTCTAGCTGTAATGTTGTTCATACCACTACAACGACAACTAACAATAACAATTATGAGCCTTTATCGAACTCGAAAAGAGCCAACTTTCTCATAGCATATAGGATATGTATTTCCTGTTCACAAGCGAATCCACAGGCCTACCCAATGGTGTGGTGGTTACGCATACGCAGTCGCCTTGTAACCAAGGGGCCCCTGTTTGATCCTCGATGAAGAAACATTGCACAGTGGTTCGCATCCTGCTTTAAACTTTACGTCCACCCCCGATTAGCCTATCTGAACACAAAGTGAACTTTAAACAAACATTTTAAACAAACTTTTAACCACTGAATCCTTTACCAGATTCCAATCCCCTCAAAGGTAAATGTTTTATTCGCTCGCTGGTAAAGATTATCATATTATTTTATCCGTCTACAGTGTTCTTTCTTGCAGGGGTTCCCATCCCCCCACCAAAGGCTAATGGCGCATCCCCTCAAATCATGTCATTTGTTCCCTCAAACCATTCATAATCCCCACAAAGTAATTAATTACGACAGCGTGCCTACTGAAAGTAACTTTTATCTTAACTTTACTGAATGAACACTATACTTGATCTGCCCCTCCTCCCTAAACAGGATTGTCCATCACCCCAAAATCGTGGATGCATTACCCCCCCCCCACCCTCCAATCCAAATAACTTGGATGATTGATTGATTTGCTTTGTTTTACTTCTCTTCTTGTGCCACTTTTGGCTAATTTGCGAAGATGGGGATGAGTGATGATATGATGAAATTGATGAATGGACACTCACAAACATCCATGCCCAGACCAGGATTCGAACCCCTGTAGCTTGGATGAATACGTAATAATTGATGTTTATTTGAATACAATACAATGTTAAACTGAAACTGTCCATATATATTTTTAATTGTTAAATTTTCGAAATAACTGAAAGCTAGAATATTGGTTAAATGTAATAAATTAAATTATGTGTATAAATAAGCATTTAAACAGTGTTTGTGAATGGAGAATAAAATTCATGATATTTATGAAACCCACAATTTCACTATTTAACACAAATTATTACACAACTTTAAAAAATCAACCTGGACAAACCAAATAACATGATGCAGCCGTGTGACCGATTCAATTAATGTTTCACGAGACATTACAGAACCTTAGCTAGAAATCCCTAAGCTCATGATGAGAATTTAATACGGTCCCTACTTCAAAGAACACGCCCCCTCTCCTTCGGGCAAATATAATTATTTTAGTAATCCATAGCAATAATTACATGGATTCTATCTTCAATGCAAATGTCACTTGTTATAATAAAATTTCCCTGCGACAAGATGTTAGAAATGCGAAGGAATATGATATTATTTATTTTTATTTTTCTGTTCTATCGGGTAACGTGCAAGATATTGCTATATGAAGTACACTTAGTACAACTATTACAGCATACAGGGAATCAATAATACAATAATATTGCTAATACAGTATGCGCCAAAATATACAGTACTGAAATTAAAAGACGAACATTACATTGTTGTCATCTGTGAGTTTATTTATCCTGAAAGAAGCACTACATACACATTATTAGCGAGTTATAACTTCTTTTTCACTACTGAGAACACGAGCGGCTGGAGCTATGCCCCATGGACAAACGAACATGCGCGTTCGAGGTGCGCGAGTTTGAGTACTGTATATTTTGGCGCATACCGTAGAAGTACATCATCCAAATGATGCACCTGGTTTAAATTAAGCAGTATACCAACACTAAGCATTATATTTTAAGAAAAGTGATGTTATTAATCAATATCGCGAATGTAGTTCATGTTTTGTAAGGCATCTATAGTATAAAAATTTAGTAAAATGCGAAACACGGATTTCCGTAACACAACAATGCTAGCGAAGCGAGCAAGAATTTTTTTTACATCCATTTATTTGCAGGTTTTCAAGAATATTAATTAAATGCAATATCAATACTTTCTAAGGATCCCGAGATTCCAGCTTCTCATTTCGCACGTTCGGCGCCAAAAACGTGTGGATACCACATCGCTAAATATAGTTTCCAAAATGTAATATCCGAACTCTCCCCCCCAATACATAAATCCATTGGCAATCTAAGATTTAACACGTTATCAAGAGCTTCATATCTCCCCCCTTAAATTTAATACTCAATCCTCCCACCAAAATTTCCGTGCCAATTTTAGACTTAATGTTTATGTTGAAGAGTGGATGTTGCCTCCTTTAAAACAAATAATTCTCAATCACCAGAATCTTCGCAACACTCTAAGACAATAGTAATATACAGAGTGAGCACAAAAACACTCCCTGGTTTTGAAAGGGTATAACTTTAATACCAAAAGTACGTAGTATTCTACAGAAATGTTCACAGTAGCTGTAAAAACTCATAAAGTTTTCGTGGTGTTCATGGGAATTACAAATGCTCAATGTGCGCGCCACCTGTTACGCGGGAAACATCGAGACGATAATCCAGCTCCAACCACACCTTCTCAAGCGTATCCGGTGTGATGAAGTTGACAGCTGTACTGATGCGTTCTTGAAGATGATTCAAGGTTGTGGGTAGTGGAGGTACATAGACCTGGTCCTTCACGAACCCCCTAAGGAAAAAGTCAAAAACTGTCATGTCCAGTGATCGTGGGGGGCCACTTGCATAAATTTTGATCATTGGGTCCAGCTCGTCCTATCCAACGGTGTGGGAGGTTGTGATTCAGAAAGCTGCGTACAGATTGATGCCAGTGTGGGAGCGCTCCATCTTGTTGTAGAATGTAGTCACCTTTCTCTGCAGTAAATTGAGGAATTAACCAGTCACGTAGCATTGTTAAGTAGCATTCACCTGTGATTGTTGGCCCCTCAAAGAAGAACGGACCGTACACTCGACGCTCTGACACTGCACAAAAAAAATTCACCTTGGGTGAGTCACGTTCCACATCAAGAGTGGCATGCGGATGCTCGCTTCCCCAGATACTAACATTATGCCTGTTCACTTTTCCACTCAAGTTGAAGGTCGCCTCATCACTGATCTTTGTCAGAAAGGTTTAAAGTGTGGATAGTCTCGCAAAACTCACGTCGCTTTACCTTGTCTTGTGGATATAACTTTTGAACCAATTGCAGCCGGTTCGTGTGAAAACGCAAACGCTTCCGTAAAATCTTACTTACGGTAGTTTGTGGCACCTGCAACTGTCTGCTGGCTTGACGTGTTGATTTTCTGGGACTGCGTACAAAGGCTTCTCGCACACGCTCCACAATTTCCACAGAGATGGACGGTCGGCCAGAATGTTCTTTTCTTTGATCACAAATGCATCCTTTCTCAACAAATGTTTTATGCCACTGCAGAATGGATTTGTGTGTAGGTGGATCAACATTAAGCTTCCGTTTAAATGCACGCTGCCATCTCACAACACTGCTTGTTTTGGCAAATTCTAACACGCACCAGCTTCATTGCTGCGGAGTGAACTCCATTTTCGACGTTACTGCCCTCTAGCTACCGAATTTACAACTAGCGATTCTGAAAAGAAAGATATTACAATATTTTGAGTTAACTGAGCTTTGGATATCAATTTTATCAAAATATTCAACTAACTATTAATTTTATGACATCTTGAAACCAGGGAGTGTTTTTGTGCTCACGCTTTACAAGAATTGGATATCCCCTCAATTTAACGCTCAAACCCTCCTAACTAAAATAACCACCAAATCTAAGACAACACTGATATTCAAGAGTCAGATATTGTCGCCCCCACCGTTTAATTCTCAATTCCCCCCAGAATCCACGTGTCAATTTGAAGCCTAATATTTAGGAGTTCGTTATTTCCCTCCCCCACCCCTTCCTTCCTGATAATACATATTACCTTTTACAATTCCCTTAGAATTCTAAAAATTGCTATTTGTATAGCAGCAATGATAACTTGTGTGCAATGCTATATTATACACGTCTAATTTCCATCATAATAACCCACCCCACAAAGTTGGGTGGACCCACCTGTGAGCACCCCTGCCCCTAAGTACTTTCTTATCTTCATCTCTCTCTCTTTAGCCTTCTTGAACCCGAAGGTTCATGGCTGCAGCAACACAGGTGAAAGTTCTACTGAGGCGTCAACCTGTAGTAGCATTTTTGAATTCGTTATTACGAAAAACTGAATCGGATTCAAAACTTTTTAAAGGTTGTTCGAAACTATACAAAACCCATAGATCATCCTGGCATAGGAATTTTTCCAATTCAAAATGGTGCTACTACAGGTTGACAGACATGTTACTTTTCACGCTGAAACTCATATTAAAAAAATAATAAACTGATCACCCAAATTGTTTGACGGACGTATTATTTGCCCATAAGATCTCTAAATGCGTGAACTACGATCAGCTTTAATACGCAAAAAAAAAGCGTTGAAACAAGCAAGATATTCCAATTCGTTACCCTTTGGTCACACTAACGTTAGTAATTAAAGTTATTAATATAAAACCGTACCTAAAATATGAGCATCTAATTTCTTATTAAATAAGTGTGTATTGCTCTGTTGTAACCTGCTCGTTAAGTTGTGACGTAAAATTATAAGCAAACAAAAAGGTTAATTTCTTCAAATAGTCGCATAGCCAAAACTTCATAATTGAAAGGTGGAAGAAGGGGAACTTTTGTATGTTGAATTTTATATTACGTAAAAACACTACTATTTCTTGGTAATATTTAACTGTATTGCTTGTGTTGAGAGATCCTACCGGGAAGGAGGGAAATTGACAGACGCAAGTTGATGTTTAATTAGATTGTTTATGGAAATAACTTGTATAAAATGTTACTGGATGCCTCTCTGTATGCAGTAAAATTCTGGCATTGACTTTCAATTTCGCAACTACTAGCATTAAAAACCCACCTACCCTCCCCGCTTATTTGTCTTTCGCTGTTTCTCGCTTGGATTTATTCAATTTGATAGTGCCATGTCACATTCAGCCGTCCCTCTGTCTAAAGATTCTCTGATCACAAAATATACTTCTATTCAAAATCCATTTTGGGGGGGGGTTCACTTGATCCCTGCAGCGTCTCCAACTCACGAGGACTTAAACCGTTCAATTAAACCTGAACCTACCTCACAGGCACTAGTACTCACTCCTACTGGTGAGTGTTCTGCATCCGCTACAGCGGTCCTCCATAGTATAATTCTCGAGAATCTAGATTCGGCCATTGACGCCTTACCTTTCTGCGACGGCCAAAACCCTCATGCCATCTTTCCACTTCTTGTTGAGGTGCAACGCATTGTGGACTTCAAACAATACCCACTTCAATTTGTTTTACATGCCGCCTTGCGTCGCACCTCTGGTGTTGTTCAATCGATTTGGATGGACGTATTGGCTTATTCCCCTTCCTGGTCGACCCTCAAAAGTCGTATCTGGAAGCTACTGGTTTGAACCTCTCAATACAGAGATCTTACATATACCAATGTCACTCGCCCTCAACGTCCGAATGAATCCATGTTAATGCTCTTGCCTTGGGATGGGACGAACAAACTATCTTAGAAATTCTTCTACAGAACCTCAATCAAATATCTTCGAGCTGTTTGCTTTGGAAACCCCGTCCAAAAACCTTGGCTGAGTTTTCTTCTTTGGTCCAGGACATTGCATCCTTGGAGGCGCATATACTTTGTTCTTGGTCCTCGCCCCCTGTAGCTCAGTCCTCTCATATGCCTAGACCTAGTAGATCAAATCTATTCTGAGACCAACTATTGTAAACGCTATGGCCACCAAATCTCGACCTGTAGGTCAAGGCCAAATTTATCACAGAATCGCACCCAGTAACTTTTATAATCTGCTAGTTATAAGATTAATTTAAATTGTAAGTTTTTCTTTTCTTTTTTTTTACTTAGATGTTTGTCGGCCATTATGTATTCAGTATAGCCATGCTAATTGTTATATTTGGCATTTGCACACATATTTTCAATGTATTGTTGATGTTCTAGATGCTCATTTCTCCCTCCTTAGTGTAGATATCCTCGCATTTTTCTATCCCTGTATTTTTTCCATTCCCTTATATTCCTTGGTTTGCTTGCATGTACTCTCGTTTTTTACGAGGATCATCATTATCTTGTACGACTGACGATTTACCACTGGAAAACTCTCCAATAACTTCAACATCTATGTATTTCTATTGTGCAGTGTGGGTACGTTGCATGGATCTGCCTTCATCCAGAATTCGTTATACATCATTACATCTATTAGCTATTCTTCAAGATCTTTCTTCAAAATTGGTGCTTATGGAATTCTATGGATTGGTGACTACTATCAAATTATGTATGTATGTACGTACCATTGTTACAGCTTGTTAATTACATTTTTAAATTATTATCCCAAGACACTGATACCCCCCTATGGTTTTTCGGCGGCTACAACTTTCGCCATTTCAATCTATCTTGAAATTTTTTGTTCGTCCATTAATTATTTTTTGTAATATTGATGCAACAATATAATTTTTCACTAAGATATCTACAAAGTTCATAAATCAATGTTCATTACATTTAAGTTATTCACTTCCAAAAATTTGAATAACTTTTATACCTTATGCTTACCTTATTCTTATTACAATAGGTGAAATGTCAATATATTTTGTTAAAATTCTTGTATTATAATATATCATCTAGGGCTTACTTATTTTGTACTAATGTAGTTTTCATCAAGAGTTACATTCTAGCTCTCTATTTTCATTAATATATGCATTCATATATACATATTACATTATTTTCATGGTATACTTAATATTTTGACGTCATTTTTGGGTCACCCTTTCATATAGCTCATTTACAAGATCTCATTTTGAGAAAGTTTTTCATATATTCATTATTTTTCAGTTCTTTTCATTTCCTTTTTGACTCATTCAAGCATTTGTTAGAATATAATTGCGTTTTAGTTACTTTGTTACTTAGTGCTAGATACAGTTTTAAGCTCTGGTATTGTTTTGTACATGGAACTAGTTACTCATATGGTCGTTTATTTTTCTGATTTTTTTCCCAGAGGGTGTTTACAACTGTCACCTGAAAATTTAATCTTTAACGTTGTTACTTGAATTTATTTAACAAATTTCAGGTGCTGCGTTATTATCTTTTCCCCTGCTTCTTTCTTTCTGTGCAACTCAATTCATTCTTTTTTTTGCCACCTGGAAAGCTTGCTTTTCCTCTCCCTTTGCAAAGTAAGAACAGTTCTCGTCGACATTCCCTTCAGTTCTTTTTATAGTTCTACAACATATTTACAATATTATTTGTCTATAAGATCATTAAATGCGTGAACTACGATGAACTTTAATCCGAGTAAAAAGGCATAGAAACAAGCAAGCGATTCCAATCAGTTACCGTTTGATTACCAGGCAATCAGTAACGTTAGTAATTAAAGTTCTTAACAAGAAAACCATACCTAAAATATTAGCATCTAATTTATTATTAAATAACAAAGTATCGTAAACTTGTAAGCAAACAAAAAAGGTTTATTTCATAAAATAGTTGCATAAAGGTGTAAAACAAGCCACTTTTGCTATTAAGTTCAATTTTCAATAACGTTGAAACAATATTTAACTGTATGCTTGTGTTAAGAAATACTAGTAGTATTTCTTAAACATTGATGTTTAATTAGATTGCTTAGAAAGGGACTTTTACCATTTAATTGCCTTCTGGTTTATGGGTGTTCTAGCTTGATTGTTAACAAAATGTACAAATTCTGATGCGTATTGTTACGATTGGTGCTATTGAGGAGGGTTTTTTTTCAATTTGGTAATAGAAAACCTTGTAAACTCGTGGTTACTCTAACGCTGCTGAAAGTAACGAATTAAATCTGCAGATTGAAAGATGTTAATGTTACTTATCTTTTCCGGTAGTTAAACAAACTTGTTATTCCCAAAATTTTGTGATATCGTTTTTTAATATTTCTGCATGTACTGTACATATGTTAAATGGGATATTTATTATCTTGTTAATAGTTGCACGTCTTATTTGAGTATATTCCTGAAATTATTTTGCAATTGATAAAAGAAATAACACAAAAAATAATACAACATAGTTATAAGCAACGTTCTGTCTCTGCGCGACTTTATTTCTGCGTCTTCTTGTTCGTTGGAAAATAAAAGTCGTAAACACGTTAAATTAAAACTTTGGTATCGAATACGTTATTTGCCGATGGCTAGATAATCCTAAGGTTCATAGTTAGATTTCTATTTGATAAGATTTATTTACGGTGTACAAATGTAGTTGGGTATTTAGTTAAGTGCAATTACCTTGAAGGTTAAGTTCATTATTTTCTTTTTGCTCTTGGAGTGTGACTTTTTGGTAAGATTTTAAAGTTATTCCAAATATACTGTATCTTGAATCCGTTAGTAGTAAATAACTTAAATGGCAAGATATTGGATGCACCTCTGTATGCAGTAAAATTCTGGCACTCACTTTCAAAAATCGTTGCTGGCTAATTCGCGACTAGTGAAATTGATTAGTGTCAAAATCGATATGAAAGAACGGTTCTAATCCATTCCTTGCTGTGAACATTCTGTTCACGTTGGTTAACTGGGATAGTTGCCAATATAGACTTGAGTTTGTAAAAGGAACTTCAGTTTCAAGGACCCGTATATTGTCAATATGGTTATATCGCCCCTCTTTCTCTGTCTCCGTCCCTCCATCTGTCTCTTTCTCTCTCTGTCTGCCTCTTTCTCTCTCTGTCTGCCACTTTCTCTCTCTATATATATATGTCTTTCTCTCTCTCTCTCTCTATATATATATATATATATCTGCCTCTTTCTCTCTGTCTGTCTCTTTCACTCTGCCTGTCTCTCTTTCCCTCTGTCATTCCCTCTGTCTCTCTCTTTGATGTCTCTCTCTGTCTCTTTCTCTGATGTCTCTCTCTGTCTGTCTCTTTCTCTCTCTGTCTGTCTCTCCCTCTGTTTTTCCCTCTGTCTCTGTCTCTTTCTCTGTCTGTCTCCCTCTGTCTCTCTTTCTCTGTCTTTCTCTTTCTTTCTCTCTCTCATCCAAAACAACGTGATATGTTTACTTTATTAATCAGAAATCTCTTTGTAAAGATGTGTTCACTCAGAGCACCTACACAAACCGCCCCCGTACTTATCCCTCTCCCGAGCACAGCCTCGATTGCTCATGCAACTTTCACCTCTCAAGGCTTATTTACCTTTATACTGGGTGAATCTTTTAAAAGAGGCCCCGTGGAAAATGTGCTCCTTGCATGTAGGCAACCCTGGTATACCAAAGAGAAGAGTGGGGTAGAGAACAGTAACTGGCTATCATCACAGGCGACAGAGTTCTATGAGGAGGGTATCGAAAAACTCGTAGTTCATTACGATAATTGTTTAAACCGGCAAGGAAATTATGTAGAAAAATAAAAATGGGTATGTAAATTCAGAAAAAAAATGTTTCTTGAAAAACATTTACTTACTTCGTTTTTATTGCAAGACGGACCTTACTTAAAAAATAACCCTCGTATTTTCACAACAAATTAACCTCCATTAAGAGACAAATATATTGACATTAAAGCAATTAACAGAGTTGCAACCCTTGCACTGAGCATTTTGATAGTGAAAATATCTGCTGAAGATTATAATTTTATTTCAGAATACATAATGAATAAATACTGAACAGAATTGGATCAAAGATTGTTTCTCTTGCACGGATACTACTATGACAGTACTGCAGAAATTATTTTCTAGCGTCGCAAATGATAATTAATTAACATGTAGGACTAGGACTGCGAGCAATAAAATTGCCCAACCATGCTGATTTTCGCACCGTATTGCAAAGATTAGTTGATTGGATTTGTATTAAGGTCCACATTATGCACAGAAAGCTACAGTATGGACGAGAGCTACAGTTTCTAGTGAAATCCCAACCGAACCACTTAATGAGATGTTATACCTCGACCGGAGATGGAAGTCAGGATCCCTTGATATCAGGTTTACGGCTAGACTATCGGGGCCGGGAGCCTAATTTTAATGTTAACATTTAAGAATCGGGTAGTCTGTGTACTCTTTGATTCTTCATCATCGTATTTGTCCCTCTCGAATATTTGCAGCAATAAGTAAAGATATAACGATGAAACCAATGAGAGAACATCGCTAACACTCGTGCAATTGAGGAACTATTCAGATCGCTATGTGGGGAAAGTAGGACATAATATCCCAAAATGTAGGACACAAAACATTCACAATAAATAATACACATTTATAGAACACGTTAGAAGTTAATGTAAAGTTTACACTTTTCAGCTTTAAAAAATATGATTTCTTAATGAATTTTTAAATGCTAAATTCTGTAATCAATACTAAACAATACACTTCTCACTACACATGTTTTAACTTGTACTTCTCAGAAGAGCCAATTTTTATCAGAATGTCAGGTGTAGTCAAAATATATTTATGAGAGACTGAACAATCAAACTCTTTGAAATTATACTGAACCCCAGTACTAAACTTTTTACAGACTTTTTGGAAAAAAAATCTCCCATGACTCCGTTGTGCTGATGGTAATGAAAGTACTCTCTCATTATGACCTGGAATGGCAAACAAATATTTGAAATGGTTCCAGAAGTTTCATCCTGAGTATTTTTTTTATTTCAACATCTTTGTTCTCTATGCCCCCTGCGTTACAATCAAAATATTGAATAAAAATGGGAAACACCTTGTTCCATCAGAATAAATGCCAAGGCAAGAAAGTTTCTCAGGCATCGAACAGTGACACCATCAGAATGTGGCCCAAAAAGCTTGTTCATCAATTGTTTCAGTTTTTGTTCTAGCAGAAACTTTAATTTTCTTTTTGGGCAATACTGAATCAAAATAAATTTCTCTATTGAGTTTGGGAGTGCAGTTCATAGACTTGTAACTTGCATGATTTCTCTTTATTCAACTGAAACACGTATTTTCACAATTAATATTATGTTACACTCAAAATGTAGGACATTTATGATAATTTTCAAATCCCTCCCGGACGCCGGACATAAGGCTAAAATGTAGGACATGTCCGGAAAAACCGGACGTCTGTTAACCCTAGGAACTAACAAACAGAAAAGCAACATAACGCCTCTTTAGA
This sequence comes from Lepisma saccharinum, assembly GCF_977018435.1. Taxonomy (NCBI): domain Eukaryota; kingdom Metazoa; phylum Arthropoda; class Insecta; order Zygentoma; family Lepismatidae; genus Lepisma; species Lepisma saccharinum. Next base: position 136,787,675 of record NC_139230.1, read on the forward strand.
TTTTGAACGTCGTCCTACTTATTCATGTAAAATTCAGAAACTGTATATGCCAACAATCAAAAAACAATCTCGGTCACTGAATAAGTTCACCTACCAGACAGGCACCAGATTTCGTATCAAGTTTGGCGACTCGATTGGCCAATTACTTAATTAGTAACAAATAAATGATCAGTGGCCACTGTTATCCAGGCATACCTGCAGCTGTTCTCCCCCTATTTAATTTTACAACACATCATAAGTAAGGCGATCTAACGAACTAGAAAATGTATTTGAACATTGTACTTTCCCCCAATGGAAGTTTTATAATGGAAAATGTAAACCTCTACTTTTTAAGTTTTCGATCGAAATGCATCTACCGTATTACAATAATCTAGGGGGGCTACAGGGAGGCCTGAGACCAGTTTTGAGGACGCTTCAGCCTCCCCTAGCCCCCCTGTAGCGCCGTCCCTGCTAAGTGGTCAGTATTTCTCGCATCCTCCCCATTGTTAGCCCTAAGTTCTGAATTCCAGAGAAAATGGTATCATTAAGATTCAAGGGTGGTATTGGTTATTTGATGCCTACTTTAAAAGTTAATACCGCTTTTCTGAAGCACGGAAAACTACAATCTTCCGCCGCCCCCTGTATCTGCTGTTATGATTTGGAAAGGCGAGACAGAATAAAGACCCTTCAGTAGCTGCTTGCAATAGTTGAAAAATTCAAAATTGCCTTTTACGAACATTATAGGCTTTGTGTTATTGAAATGTGCATACCTCCGCCAACGGCCGCTTGCGGCAATTCAAGTTTTACCTTCGTAATCGAATCTGTAACGAAAGGTTGAGTGCTCTATCTATTCTGTCCTTTGAGAAAGAGCTTACAAATCTTTGGATTTAAACAAGGTTGTAGCTGCTCATAAAAACAGATGCATCTTATCGGAGTTTCTCGCTGTGATTCATTTTCTCATTTTAGCAAAAAAATAAAAAAGTCACACTGTTTACATAGAAATAGTATACGTGTAGTTTTGATACATATATCCAGCGAATTGATAATGAGTGTAGTTTTTATGGTGTATTTGTAATGTGCATATGAATAATAAGTATCAGACATTATTCCACTCAAAAATGACTTAGGAAAATAAGTCAATAAAATTATTGCATATTATTTGACAAAAGATTCATGCCTAAAAGTATGATGGAACAAAATGCAATATCTGTGATTTATCTTTGCATTGTAACATGAACATTTTGCATGTACGTACGTACATACGTAGATCCAGTGAACTTGGTCACCTTAGTTGGGTGCGGTTCACAACAGGAAGCACGGTGGATTGCATAATCGAAAGTCATCACTGTCCACGTGCATTGTCAAGAGTAAGGTCAGTAACGACAGGAAGCTGTGGTCTCTACCGAAGGTTGTTCCAGCTGTTATCTCAAGCGATGTGACTCCTGTGGCCGTGAGCTCAGCTGTTACTGTGAGTGATGTCACTCGTTGCAGCCCCGATCGCTCAATGCCAAGGCCACCTAATACGATCGCCCAACCTTGGCCTTTCAGCCTTCCTGAGGCTGGGCGGCTGACCTCGCCTCGATGAGTAAAAATACCTAGGCTGGTGCAAGATTAGTACAGTAGCCTTGAACAAGGTTACTAAGGGCACTCCCGAGGTATAAATACCCTAGTCGCAAGACTAGGTGTGTGGAAGTCGAGTGATAGATCTGAGGTGTAGCCGGAGGCGCTGCCATTCTCCACACCTATAGTGGAACCACAAGCAAAAAAACCTGCGCAGGAGCACATCGTGCCGGCGGGTGTGGGAAAGGGCAGGGGGAAGGAACATTCAGAGCGGCTCACGTCAGTGTTGCCAGACCTATTGATTTCTAGGGAGAATTATTTAATAAACTATTGCTATGGAACCTCCAACGCCTGCTCAAAAACACATTTCCTGCTCATCTTAATTGAACATGGAGGGGAGAGGTAGAGTGGAACTCCACTCAACAGTGAAAAGTGCTGTTTGAACTGTGAAATTATGCCAAACGCTACTCAATTGTGCTAGGACAAAATTATTATTATTATTTTATTACTATTACTACATTACTATTTTTAGATAGCTGTATTTTATCCCACCCCAAAATCTATTTATATTTTAGTTATTTTACGTCGCTTTTGTGCCTCTACGGGTAAGTACGACAACAAGGATGAATGAAGAACTGATGAAATGGATGAAGTGACACAAACACAGTGAAACGTCCATGCCTTACTAGGTAGAACCTCTGACTTCGTAGCGTGGGCAAATTTTTTTATACGTGTATATCTGTGTGTGTGTGTGGGGGGGGGGTGTATTTCTAGCAGATGGGGAGGATAGGTGGAACCCTAGCATAAACGTTGTTATCTTCAATTATTGAGGAAGACATGCTGTATAATTCACCAATGTATTTCACATTTTCATTATGGTGCAGGACGCATGCCAACCCCTAACGATACCTGTACACCGAACACCAGCAGAAGGCAAATTAATTTGTTATTGTTAGCATATCGACTTGAAAGCATTGAAAGATTGTGGAAAATCGCCGACAACGAAAGGCGGCACGTTAGCTTCATTTGTGAACACAACTTTCTACGATTTACTATCATAAATATTCTTTGCAAAAATAGAGGCATGGCAGACCCCTTGTGTCGGTGCTGAGAAAGGGCAAACTTGAGGGTGTTTTCCATGCACCCTCTTAGATTTTACCATCCGAAGGTGCGGAAGAGATGAAAAAGCCCTCGGACGGTTTACTTTCTTTGGTTTGAAACATGTCCACTCCTGAAATGGAGATGTTCGGTTTATTTTCACCAAACACAGGGTGCTGGGTTTAGCACCATTGTTACAAAAGTATTTGTGACGTTTACACCGTAAACAAAGCGCCACTGCAGCAGGGGGCTTTTATTGTGACCCCTTGCTTGGCGACTATAGGTTATTCACAATCTATCTCGTTCCCTTCCCTTCTGGAAAATGAATGTTGACATAAAAGTACCTATTATTTCAGACATATGAGTTGATTTCAGTCACAGTAATTTAGATCCATTATTATAATAGGAACGTGATAATTTCAAACTCAAGTGGTGTTTTCTGAGAGGGCAACGCTATTAAGAGTAAATATGCCTCGTTTACCCGTCTGATAAAAGAATACATTGTTTCACCCCTTGCTGGAAAAAAATCTGCGGACGTCCCCTTGCCCCCAGTGCGCACGCCTATGAAGCCCCCCTTAAAAACGTCGTTCATCCGCTACTATTAGATCATTGTATTTTGTAGCAGATCTTCCGGTTTCCCAAGAAACAATCTCCCGATTTTTTTCAAGTCTGACCTGGCAACACTTCACCGAGCACCGACAACGGCAGGGAAGATGCGCGAACGCTTTGACGGAAGGTTTTTTTTTTCCCTTGTGGTCGAACTTGTGACAAAAATATGGAGCCCTCGGTTTGCGTGCTTGTAAAATTGTACTCCATGGGAGGAAAAAAGTTAAATATACCTCATTGGAAAGCTACAAGTGTCTGCTTTTAGACAAAAGCAAGACAAAGTGATTTTAACTCTGTTTTCTATTCAGAGAAAAATGTTTGTAAAAGTGTATTTTTTTTACATAAGTCGAATTCAATTGTGTGTAGCTTCGTGTAAAATCGTCGTAAAAATACGATTTTTTTTGTGATTGAAGCTTGTTTATGTGGAAATATCTCCGCCACATATAATGGTACTATCAGTTGTGGAATAGCCACAATTAATGATTAATTATGATGTTGCAATCTCAGAAATGGCCAGTCCAATGGTTATGAAATGCATATCAAAATGATGGCCGCAGAATAAAAATCAAATTTCCATATTTCATTGTTTCACACGGTACGAATTGAAAACAACAGAGAGAATTGTTTTTCTTGGAAACCGGTTGCCGTGCAATTCACATCGTTGCTAAGAACAAGTGAGCTTTGTTACCAAGCGTCGCCGCTTTCCCTTTAAACTCCACGTCCAAGCAGCTTTGACACGGGAAATGAGCCGAAACAATGTGTTGCGCAAAGGAAAGCATTGTACAGGGTGTACCAAAAGTCCCATTACCCCCCTCCCCTTGAATTGTAGACAAACCTGCAAAATGTTATTTTAACAGCATGCGTATGATGAGAGGATGGTATACCATTAAATCAGACCAATGACCACCATTTACTCCAGAGGATCTGTGTGCACACCGCCATTTTCATGGCACAGTATTTTTCGCCTCCAGGTGCGATGTGAAAACTCATTATATTTAATAAATATGTTATATAAATAAATAAATATTATTTATTGAAAATTTATTAGTTTTTAGTCCTCCTGTCTCTCTTAATGAACAGCCGGCCCCCGTGGCGGAGTGGTTAGCACATCGCGCTACGACGCCAGGGGTCCAGTTTCGAATCCTGGCTTGGGCATGGACGTTTGTGATGTCTATTCATCAATTTCATCATATCATCACTCATCCCCATCTTCGCAAATTAGCCAAAAGTGGCACAAGAAGCGAAGTAAAAAAAATAAAAAATAAAAATCTCTTAATGAACCCACAACTCCTTGTTTATTACAACAGTTGCAGCTGTGAAACAGACCAAAATATAAAAGCAATATTTCAGGTGGAATGTATAGCAACACGTTAAATGCTGAAACCACCACCACTACTCGACACGTTGATTAAGTGAATTTTGTGAGATAAACACAATCTACATGCGTTTTTGCTCGAAATATATTTTAAAATATTAGTTGGCGTGAAGGCTTCAAATGCGCAATTTTTTAAATATAATTTTTATACGTTGCTATCGCTAGTAACACCGTTTAAATTTGCGACATAAAATAATACTGGGAAAATGATGTTCATATAAAGCCGAGTGGAGTTGTTTTCTCTCTTTAAGTCCACTTTATGCACAGGTAGGCTAATCGGGACTGAACTTACAGTTTAAAGTGGGATCCGAAGTACTCTGTACCTCCACCGGGTATCGAAGGAGACAACTTTCATATGAAGTTAACAGTTAAAAGAAATGCACCCCCCCCCAAAAAAAAACTGCAGTACAGCAGTACTCCATTTGCAATATGAGAAATATTTCATTCATTATTTTATGGTGTGACAATACTTTTGATCGTCTCGACGGAACGCACTTGCGCGATTCTCGCAGCGAAGTGCAGCGAACCGGCAACGCTGTGAAAGTCGCTTGCAGCCCAAGGAGTCGGAGATTGGCCGCACCCGGCCATACGACATGCAGCCGTTTACCATATTAGGAGTGCGAAAGAATAATTAATATCTGGAACCATATTTGAGGTACACACGCCAAACTTCTGGAATTTGATCAAATTCGTTATATCAACAGATTTTTTCAATTTCATTGAATTTGTAATTATGCATTTCAAGTTTGCACGTTTTCCTAAAATGCCGATTTTTGAAGCATGGAGTAAAAATATGCTTTTGATTTTTTCTACAGAGGTGCAAAATAATCAAACTTAAAGTACACAAAATCTCAAAATTATATGTACAGTCAATTATGAACTGTATGGTGTTAAGTTCCCCGTTCGTGAAAATTGGAAGAAAAAATACACTTTTCGGTGATTTTTTTTTATTATAGTAAGAAAACAAAGTTAAGATTAATTTTCAGATAACTCTTATTGGAAAGCTTCAAGTATCTACTTTTTAATGAGGTATATTTGACTTTTTTCCTCCCACGGAGTACAATTTTACAAGCGCTTAAACAGAGGGCTCAATATTTTTGTCACGGATAGTAGATGGCTAACCACCCAGGCTGTCTACAGGCTGATAGGAGATTGACCTGTTCTACAACTCTTGAGTGTCGCTATTCTCTTATCCCTTTCTTCCAAGTGATTCCTTACCTTTAGCTCTTAGGTAGAGAATTCCTCCATCATATCAACTACGCTCTTTTATATTTTATAATCTATTGTTATTATTTATTAGGTCCTTCATTGTGTCTACGCTCTACAGATATCACCACTTTAGAATTAATGGCACTACCAAATATGTTTTCTTACAGCAAATCCCCCAGTCGTCTCAGCTACGTTACCCTGTCGGTTGCCATAGGGGATCTCAACCCCCAGCTGACCGTTACAGCATCTGAATGTAAAATTTGTCACTGGTAAAGTTATTCAGTAAAAAAGTATTAAGTAAATACCTTTTAACCGGTATTAGTTAGCCCCCAAGAATTTGACTCCGAAATCTGTAGCCCCCTCCACTTATTTCAGGCTGGCACCGTCACTGCCGACAAAATGAGCTGTAATATAAAATATACCATATTTGAGAGCACGTGTCGAGAGCGTCCGCCGTTTTCAAGAAGGCACGCCTCCACCCGCATTTGCATCTTCGCCGTGACTCGTGATGTTCCTGATTTCAGCCGAAAGGTTGTCCTTTAATGCTTGCAACGTCAGCTGTTTGTTTGCATACACTCTTTAGTAAACCACACAGGAGAAAATCCGGGCTGGTAAGGTGGGGGGAACTTGGGGGCCTGATGCCTGGACATTGGACTGGACACTGCAATCACGTTCGTACGTGCCCCCGCTACGTGTCCTTGAACGTCGCAGCATAAGTGCTGCCACCTGTCGGACCATCCGAACACCATTCGACTCGGCACGTGAGCGGCTAAGGACAGCATCAGCACCATGGGAAATACATGCTAACAACACCAAACAACAAAAAACTCAACTTTTTTTACAACAAATTTAAAAACTACACCCTGGAAAAATGACCCCTGCAAGTTCTCGCGTTTCTCTGCGTTCCAGATTAAGGCAAAAACGAGACTTCCAAAGTTGCGAGGCTAGCGTTGCGCTGAAAACACACCGCCGCCATGTTAATACGTCACGCCTTAGAGAGAGCTCCTTTGTCGTCTGCTTCGAGCGTCCAGTTTACTGCGGGTAGCCCGCGGTGAGCGAACATGTGCAGCAATTTTACAAATCTGTACAGATTTAAATAATGGAAGAAGGAGCGATAGTGGAAAGGAAAGCCATGCTTTGTAATGATCATTCTTCCATGAAATATCCCTGCTGATCACGTGAAAGATAAATGAAAGGGTTCTGCTGCGTGCTTGTTCTCAGGTCATGCGAAAAAATATTGCTTGTAAAATTGGTTGCTGACCAAACTTTCAAAAATATATATATTTTAAACTTATATTTATCGAAATTTACCGTAACCTATGTAGTGCAAAATAAGAATTTATAAAGCCTATTTTACTTTATTTTCCATAAAGCAATTTCAGTTTGTGTTTCATTTCTGTTGCGCAAGTTATGATCAAATATTTTTGGGCAATTAAGAGAAAATACACTGACAAGATTACATCAGTTGCACAGTACATATTAATACTTAGTTTATGTATAATTATTACAAGGAAATAATGTGTATAACCAAGGGCGTATTTAAGGGGGGTTCAACGGGTCCACCCCCCTTTGGTTCAGTAAAATTACCAGAGTTACCTGTTCATCCGCTTGTTCATAAAAATTTCTTCGGACTTATTTTATTCTCTTAAATTAGAGACGTAGGACAGGGAAGGAAATTACGTAATTCCACATACCAGATGGGACTGCAGATAAAATGTCTGCAATTTACTGATAGTTTCGGAATTTCTGCGATTAGAAACTGCATTGAGACTAAAATCAGTTATTTTTTTCCCCCTTGAGTCATCTTAAAAATATTTGGTTTTTAAAAACACAGTGACACAAGATGAACAGAAAAGTATCAATACTAGCGTGACTTTGTGACTACATACACACAACTTTGTCGGGTCCAGCACTCCCTGCTCTCCAACAAGCTTCTGGCCAGCAGTGTCCTGGATTTTCACTTACGAAATAAAGCAACCCTAATCATACCAAAAGTTGATCCATCCCCCCCCCCACGTAACTATATATACGCCCATGTGTATAGCAATATCCTATTCTGAAATGGTACGATATATTTTGAATTTTGTACTGCGAAAATAGCCGCCTCATCTCGTTACCCCGATCGCATTAATTTGTTGGTTCACAACTTCAACACTAAGGATCCTATCGAGACGAGACATGGCAGCCTTGGTCTCGTTCTCGTTGAGTTGTAAACGTCTGTCTCCTGTTTATTTGTAAATGTCTCATTGACAGTCTCGTCTCGATTTATAAACATCAGTCTCGGTTTGGGAGGGCAATTCTCGTTCTCGTCTCAAGTCTCGAAAAGTATAGAATTAACAACGTATGCAAAGGCCATTATAAATACAAAATAAAACTTTCTTAATATATATATAGACTCCTCGTTTCGACGGTACGAGCCCTCGAAAACTGAATATTATCCTGCTTATATATGCAAACCAAACCGCAGATTCAGAATTACCAGGAAAGAACTGGCGTTGTAATTATTATACACAAAATTCATGATTTATCTGAGGAAGTCGCATGTTTCAGGTTTGACTCTCGACCTGGGCATGACTGTTTCCTTGTGACATTTCATTGAACTGGAAATTGTTACATGGGAGGATGTTTGCTCGAAACTTTGGGGACAGCTAGGGGGATGCTTCTATTGTTAATGTTAGTGTTGCTCACGAGACGAGACATTTTCCGTCTCGTCTCATAAAAGGAGATGGGACAAGAGTAGTAGTATTGGTGATAGAACCAGAACCACTTACAAGTGTAGAAAAGAAGAGGCTATTTGATTGAACAGCCCGATTTGCCTATACTTAAAACAAAGCCAAGAGGGGCTTATACCCCAATTCTTCTAGTGTGATATGCTCTGAATTTTTAAGAATTTTGAATTCTAGTGTAGAAAAGATGAGCCTTAATAATCTGATTTGCCTATACTTAAAACTATGCCAAGTTCCCATATCATCTTATTGTTTATAGTATGTTTTTCTGTCAAAATCCCAGGAATCTTGAATTCAAGTGTAGCCCCCCTCAGATTGATTCTGCCATGTATATATTTATGAGACCCAGTGGAGTATGGTGCATAGTCCCATGGTTTTTATTGTCTTGTAATCAGGAGGCCTCTGGGTTTGAGTCCTGATAAAATGTGAGGCCTCCCCTGATGGCAAAATGTTAATATTGTTGCCTTGTAAACAAGAGGCTCGGGTTTGAGTCCTGATAAAATGTGTAAGATTGAAATACATGTGGCAAAATAATATCTCCACACATGAGATTTTGAGAATAATTATTGCTAGTTGATATACAACTGATAGCTCCCAGATCTGAAACCTGGTAAAAAGTGTTGTACAACAGCATAAAAAAGCAAAATTATTTTATATTGGGGATCACCCGAGCCTAGTTAATAGCTGTTGTCTGGGTATAAAAGTATCAGCTCAGCCATTAACTGCTGTTATACTTGTTTTGGCATATTGTCCATAGTTCTGTTTTTTTTTGGACCAGGAAATTTTATATAAATAAACAACAAAAATGCCAAATCAAAAATATTGCAATCAATGCAAAAAAAATATATCTAGTTCTAATTGGGCTAGGCATTGCCATATTTGTGACCGTAAGAAATGCAGAAAAACCACAAAAATGTGTCCAAGATGCCATAAAATATTAAGCAAGGCATATTACAAATGGCATAAGTGTAATTCTTATGTACAGTCATCAACATTGCCCCCACAACCATCTACATCTGGTCTGAAAAGAAAGCATGAAACACCTCTTAATGCTGGACCGGCAAAGCAGCCACGCTATGAACCCATCCATAACAGTTTTAATGGTCAATTAAGGGATCACCGGTTTGTATCAGAGCCAAGATGTGACATTAAGAATTTTTTGAAGAGTATAAATCCAGATGTGCAGGCAATTCTAAATGCACAAAATGGGTCTTATAAGCTGTCCCTCAAATTGGTTACACAATATAAGAAGCCAAACGGCACAAAATTTACACAGCCCCACATAACAGAAACTGTACCTGTATATTCAAATGCAAATTCAGAGAAAATAATAAGCAGTTTAATATATCAATTGAATATTAAACACTCTGAATTTGCAGCAAAAGAGTCTGGATGGAGCCTACGCGGATCTTCACACAAGTTATATGTTAATATTTCTGAATTCAACCCATTACAAGGTTCCACTTATGTGCCATTACCTGCCAATATCAAAAACAAAACAGCCGTGGTTAATATAAAAAATAATGACTAGAAATGCTTTTTGTGGTGTATTTTAGCTGTTTTGTATCCAGTTTCAAGGCATCCTGAGCGAATAAGTTATTATAAACAGCATGAAAATGATTTTGATGAAGCAATGGAGGGTTTAGAATATCCAATGTCTGTTCAGAATATTGATAAATTTGAAAAAAAGGCCAGGCAGATCAATGGCAAACAATTATCTATTAATGTATTTACTTGTTCTACTGGCCGTGACAATTGCTTGATAGATCCTCTCAGAATCAGTACACTTGATGATGAATCTGCTATTCCGATTGATCTGCTCTTAATTGAAAAGGATGGCACATATCATTACACTCTGATACACAGTCTTGAAGCTTTAGTGAGAACACAACTAGACAAATTTAATAGAATATTTAAGTTGTGCAGAAGATGTTTAACTGTTTTTGATGGTAGAAAAATGGTGAATGGGGTTCGGGAAGAAAATGCAGAAATTGCTAAAAACAAGTTAATTGAGCATCTGAAATACTGTGGCAACCATAAACCTGTTTATATGGTGATGCCAATGCCAAGTGAAAATGCAAAATTCCAAAAGTTTCAAGCCTTGTGGGAACACCCAGCATATATAGTGTGTGATTTTGAATCAAATCTCAAACCTCTTGCTTTCTGTAGCCCAGACCCTGAGGAATCTTCAATTACACCATACCAGCTACATGAACCTTCCAGTTTTTATTATGTGATTGTACAGGATGGTGTAGTTAGTAAAGAATATTTATACATGGGAGCAGATGCCATCAAAGAATTTGCACAAAGAATAGAAAATGAGTGCCATGACATAGCATCTAATATCTTATTAAAATCAAAACCTATGTTGTTTTTAACAGAGAAACAGATTGAAGATTTCAACAATGCAGAAAAATGCCCGGTATGTGATTCTGAATTTTCAGATGCAAATATCAAGGTGAAACACCATTCTCATGCAGATGGTAAATTCTTAATGGCCCTGTGTAAAAGCTGTAATATTGAGATCCAGAGACCAAAATTTGTCCCCATATTTTGCCATGGAGCATCCAATTATGATTTTCGTCATTTAATCAGGTACGAGGGGTTTGACAAGCAGAATTTAAATATTGTAGCAGAAAATGATGAGAAATATATAGCTATTAGCAAGAAAATTGAAATTAATGGTGTTTCTATTCACTTAAGATTTCTTGATTCATACAGAATTTTATCGGCTAGCCTGGCTACACTGGCCACTCAATTATCTGATGATCAATTCAAAATCACATGTGCTTTGTTTCCAAATCAGGACCTGAAATTAATTAGGCGGAAGGGTGTATATCCATATGATTATGTTACAGATTTTTCTAAATTTGATGAGTGTTCTCTGCCACCTCAACAAGAGTTTTACAGCAAAATCAGAGGATCTGGAATCACTGATGATGATTATCACCATGCCCAGTTGATGTAGAACAATTTAAAATGCCAGACATTTGGTGATTATCACATGGCATATTTGAAACTTGATGTGACCCTCTTAGCTGATATATTGCAGGCATTCAGAAAATCTTCCATGCAAAATTATAAACTGGATCCAATATATTTTTACAGTGCTCCGGCCCTAGCATGGTCTGCAATGTTTTTAAACACTAAAATGCAATTGGATCTGATCCAGGATCAAGATATGTATCTGTTTATGGAACAATGTATAAGAGGAGGCATGGTGCAATGTTCTCAGAGATATGCCAGAGCAAATAACAAATATATTCCCGATTATGATCCAGCATTGCCATCAAATTATATACTGTATGTAGATGCAAACAGCCTCTATGGTTATGCCATGATGGATAAACTGCCATATGCAGGGCTTGAGTGGGTTGAAGATTTCAACATTGAAGATCTTAAGGATTTTGATGACAGTCACTATGGCCTGTTCTTAGAGGTTGATCTGACAATTCCTGATGATTTACACAAGACATTTTCTGATCTGCCCCAATTTCTGAGGTTCAGTGTTCACCTGGCTCTAAACAGAAGAAATTGATAATGACTCTGGAGCCAAAACAGGGCTATGTCATATATTACAAAAACCTCCAGTTCCTGATGAATCATGGTGTTCAAGTGACCAAAGTTGGAAAAGTTTTGAGGTTCAGGCACTCAACATAGTTGAAACCATATATTAATACAAACACAGAGCTTCGAACATCTGCAATCAGCCAATTTGATAAGACCTTGTTTAAAGTGATGGTCAATTCAGTGTATGGCAAAACAATTGAAAATGTCAGAAAACATATTGATGTTAAAATAATTACTGACCCCAGCCGGAGCAAAAAATTGATTGCAAAGCCCAACTTCAATTACAGAAGAATTTATGATGAGAATATGGCACTTTTCAACATGAAAAAACAAATATTAAGTTTGATAAGCCTATTTATGTAGGGGCTGTGATATTGGAATTGGCCAAATTACACATGTTAAAATTGTATTATGATGTGTTGAAACCTTTTTATGGTGATTGTGTAAAACTGATGTACATGGACACAGATAGTTTTGTTCTTGATATTCAAACAGAAGATGTTTATCAAGATATTGCACAGCCTGAATTGTTTAAATATTTTGATACCAGTGAACATACAAGGATTCAACCCCACAACAAAAAGGTGCCTGGCAAGTTAAAAGATGAGACACTTGGTGATGTTATTGTGGCATTTGCTGGGTTAAGAGCCAAGATGTACAGTTTTGAAACATGTAGTGGTGTTGTTGCCAAAAAGGCCAAGGGCATTGGCAGAGTAACTGTGGAAAAAGATCTTGAATTTGAAGATTATAAAAATTGCCTCAAGACCCAGAATTTAATAAGAACATCAGAATCCAGAATTCAGAGTGTGGATCACTTATTGACTAGCAATATTGTAAGAAAAGTGGCTCTGGACCCACATGATGATAAGAGATGCATTTTATCATGTGGCACACATACTTTACCATGGGGTCATTGTGATTTGAAAAGTGGGAATCAATGCCCAAATACAGAGCATGATTTGAAATAAATAAACATGCCTATGAACTTATTTGGGTTCAAGAAACAAGGTATTATGGACCTGCCAACACCCCAAGCCTCTCCTGATATAATATCTAAACTGAGTGCTTTGTTAATTATTCATCTGAACAGCATACTTACAGATATTGATGATGAAACAGGTAAAATATTGTACATATTTAACAATAATTTAAATCATTACCAATTACCTGTAGGTGGTCAATTGCAATTTATTACAACTCCTGAGGGTGATGTCAAGATTTCAGTGGGGAGAAATATTTATAGAATTAAGCACTCAAACATGATTTCTGGCACTGTATATACTGTTTCTGCTGGTGACTGCTTATATATTGAGGTCCCTGGGTCATATGACAAGCTTATACCCTTTTTTATAGAATTAAGAATTAGATATTCAATAATAAATAACCACTAAAACAAAATGCCTAATGATATATTTGGCCATACAAGACAAGAAGATCATAGTGATGAGATTCTTATGCTTGATGTCAGAGTCAAGAAATTAAGAAGTGATTTACAAGCTTTACAAACCACACTCAATGCCAGTCTTCAATTAGAAATTACAAATTTACAATCACAATGCATGGACCCTCTTCTTAAAATTGATTCTGAACTCAAAGTGCTGCTTCAGAAATATACTGATCTGGCTACATTGGATAATTTTCAAAGTTTAGAAGAAGCTGTTGCAGCTCTTCAAGCCAAATTTAAGACCCAGGCCACCAACTCTGAGCAATTGAAACAACAATTGGAAGAGCAAATAAATAATATCCAGGCACAGCTCCAAACAATTGTCAAAAGTATGAAATCACAAGAAGATTTTGATCTAGTGATTTCCACTCTAAAGGAACAGATTCAGTCACTCCAAATACCTAATCTGGACCCTCTGAACAATGCCATAGCCGAGGTTAAAGAAAAAATTGAGACACTTGAAAATTTTATGAACAATTTGCCATCTTCTGATGCTTTGAGTGCAATAACTCGGAGTGTTGCCAACATCAAGCTGCAACTTGAAACATATGAAGATTTTGGAAAAATTCAAAGTACCATAACCCATCTTGATGGTACAATAGCAGCAGTGCAAAGTGATTTGACAAATGTACAAGAATCTCTGGAATCCCGCTTGCCCGGTATTGTAGATACCCTTGTTAGTGTCCAGCACCAAATCACAAAGCTTGAAAATCTCAACACTGAATCTGAGCTATCTCATTTTCATCACTTGATTGATGATATCCAAACAAAACTTGAAATTTTACAACAATCAACACCCTCTCAGGCAGATATTGCCCTGCTCCAAAATGCTATGCAAAATGTGGCTGATGCATCTGAATTAAACAATGTGAAATTGGCACTTGAATTTTTGCAAAATACAGTATCAAATCTGCCTACATCACAGGAACTTAAAATATAAAGAGGGCAGTGAATCGCATATTGAAATCAGAAGATATCAAGAATATCCAAGCAGAGATCAAACAACTTACTCAGACAGTGGCCACTCTACCAACTAATCAACATATTAATGAACTGCATGCCCTGTTTGAGGATATCAGAAGACAGGTCCTTACTGCTCAAAATTCAAAATTGGCAGTTATTGAAAATTTGCAACAAATTGTAGCTAATATCAAGCAACAGCTAGGGACCATGGAATCCAATCAAGCAAATGCTCTGTCTGTTTTTGCCACCCAGCTTCAAGAGATTGTGCAACAATACAAGAAACTTATTGTGGACATAAAAATCAAGCCAGGCCATGATGATGTTGTTAGAACCATCAATGAGCACCTTGAATCTGTAACAAGCATATTGCTTACAGCAGAAAAGGAAATAACAGGCATAATTGAAAATCCTAAACATACAGTAATTCTTGAATTGTACAGCATCCCCAACAAAGAATATGATTCACCATTTACACCAGGTGGCAAAATATATATGCTGTCCCCTGCACAATTTTATTACCAATTTTTTGTTGGGGGCACACTTAGACCAATCAAGATCAAATATTGGCTTCAACCACAGGCACACCACTACCCCACCTTATCAATAACAAATGCTGATAACAAAGTAAAAATCACCAGTGTAGAGTTAGAGGATTTTACAGATCCCAATACATTAGAAACAGCCTATGCTGAAGATGATGGCTCTCTGGAATTTAAAATACAAATAGGGGACAAATTATATTTAGAAAATCCTGTAGTATCAGCTGCTGAACACCCTATAGTTGCAATATTCTTGTTTTCATATTATGTCTAGACAAATTATTGTTGATGAATTACACAGACAAGCCAGACATAATTTTAAGAGACTCCCAGTAGTCACAAAGGGCATAGATGATTTATGGCAGAGCGACTTGATTGAAATGTCAAGTGGACAGTTGAAAAACTTAGACAAAATCAACAAGGGCTACAAGTATCTACTCACTGTAATAGATACATTTTCAAAATTTGCCTGGGCTGTGCCACTCAAATCCAAGACTGGGGCATGTGTTACAGAAGCCATCAGGACAATCATCAATCAGAGTGGAAGATCACCCCGCTATTTGCAAACAGATAATGGCAAAGAATTTTATAATTTAGTGTTTCAACAATTTATTAAAAGCCAGGCAATACAACATTACTCGAGTTACAGTGATCTCAAAGCCTCAATTGTAGAGAGATTCAACAGAACCCTAAAAAATCATATGTATAAACAATTTACACTTCAAGGTAATTATAAATGGATTAATATTCTTCCAGAACTTCTACATAAATATAACAACTCGGTCCATTCCACAATCAACATGAAACCCTCTGAAGTAACTTCATCTGATGAGCAAAAATTGATCAGGACTGTTTATTATCCTAAATATCGGCCAACAACAAGAAAGGCCAAATACAGGGTGGGTGATCAAGTAAGAATCAGCAAATATAAGCACTTATTCAAAAGAGGCTTTACAAGAAACTGGAGCTCTGAATTATTTACAGTGGTTCAAGTTAAACCTGGGACCCTTAACACATATATAATAAAAGACCACCGAGGAGAAATTCTCAAAGGCCGATTCTATGAAGAAGAACTCAACAAAACTAAACAGCCTGACACATATCTCATAGAAAAAATCATCCGCAGAAAAGGCAACAAGTTATTTGTCAAATGGCTAAGACTTCCAGAACACAGCTGGATCGATGCAGACAAAGTGATAATATGAGCACCTGGGATGTTATAAAGAGGCTGCCAGAACCTGAACAGCAGATTAAGAGAAATGGCAACTTGCTGCCTGATAATATTAGGTGTCTTATTGCTGGGCCATCAGCTTGTGGTAAAACTACACTAATGGTTGATAATTTTTTATTGGCACCCAACTGGTTAGACTGGAAAAACAGGCACTTGTATGTCTTCTCTAAGAGCTTGGAACAATTAAAATATCAGCAGCTGATGAAGCTATATGATGGATTGTATATAGCCACTTTTGAACCAGATGTTAAGCCACTTCATGAATGTCTCGATAATTCTGTTGTTGTGTTTGATGACATTATACTGGATAATCAAAACAAGGTTAGAAATTTCTTTACACAGGGCCGGCACAAAAACATTGATTGCTTCTACCTGGCACAGACTTTTTCAAAAATACCGAAGCAACTGATCCGAGACAACAGCAATTTTATATGTGTGTTTCATCAAGACCATACCAACCTCAAACACATACATGATGAATATGTAGGTGGGGACTTGAGCTACAATGATTTTTCTAAGTTTTACAGCAGGTGCTGGAACCAGGACAGTTATGGGTTTGTCACAATTGATATGACAAGAACACCCAATAGTGGCAAATATAGAAATAAAATCAACAATTTTCTAGACATTGAAACATATATAAATAAACATGAAAAGGCCAATTATTGATGATCTTAAATTAAGAGATTATCTTGTAAAAAGATTTAGGGGATGGAAATCAGAGAACCGAGGAATTTATGAACAACACAAACAAACAGAACAGCCTATCATTGATGCTATTAGTGAATTAGGTAAAAATATCAAAACTGTTACAGAGCAAAATCAAAATTTGATCACAGAGCTTGTACCTGTAGCTGCAAGGAACATATTAGATTATCCATTCACCCCCACTTTCCAGCATTCATACACCTAGTCCTGTTGCTCCTAGAAGAATTGAAGCTACTCAGGATCCTATTGAATTGGGTCTTCTTGCTCAAAAATATTTAACTACACCTAAAGACAACAAAGATGAGGTCTTTGGCTTATATGCTGACACAGAGCGTGATGGTAGCATCATACATAGAATTGGCAATTTCAGAGTAACATTTATGGGAGATGATATAATTGTATATTCAGAATCTCATCTTGGACAAAGAGGTGGTTTTGTTAAATATCCAGGCACACCTGGATTGTGGGAACTGATGACTCGGAAAAGGCCTGGCAGCTATACAGATCAAGATTATGAACATTACAAGGAAATATTAATAAAATCAGATGCTCTATACCAGAACAATGATCCCACACAAAAAAGAGTCAAGTCTAGCAGTGGAGCAAAATACAACAATTTAATCAAGCCCATATGGTCACAAATTAAGACAGGCAGTGGAATCAAACAATACAACACCCTGCCTAAAGAATTTGTGTGGGTTGATGATGTCAGGAAACTTGTAGATAGGTTATTGGTGATAGCTGGGGAGGAAAATGCTGGCAACCACAATTTTTACAATGAAAAGGTTGGAATTATGGACATGATAAGCACAAAATTGTCTAATTTTATAGTGAATGACACTAAGGGGATTGGATATCTTATAAAAATTATTAATACTCTACCACCTAAATTTTGGAATATTTCTGAGGGTCGGGGCCTTGTTAATGACATTATAAACAAGCTGTCATTTGAACTACATATTCCAGGCTATCAGTATTGTGGTCCAGGCACAAAATTGGACCATAGATTAAACAGAGGTGATCCTGGTGTTAATCCCCTAGATGCTGCTTGTAGAGACCATGACATAGCATACAACACACATTCTGATCTTGACAAGAGACATGTTGCAGACAAGAAATTAGAAGAGGCTGCATTTGGTAGATTTGTAAGCAAAGATGCTTCTTTGAGTGAAAAAATAGCAGCATTGGGAACCACCATAGCTATGAACACCAAACAAAAACTGGGGTGGGGGCTGTGAATATGTATATAATAAACCTACAATGAAGGCCAAGGGTGTTATGTATCAAATACCTTATGCAGGTCTAAAATCTCTTAAAACTATTGATAGTCTTTTAACCAAAAAGCAGCGCAAGAAAAAAAAATTATTGTATTGCCAAGGGCCATGGTATGAAATTGTTGCTTAGTACCCCCCAATTAAAAAAATTACAACAATCTAGAAAAAAATCACATGTGGGGGGATTTATATTTACTATCGCGGCCATCTTAGCTGCACTTGGGGCTGTGGGGAGCTTGGCTGGGGGATCAGCTGCCATAGCAAAAACAGTAATAGATGCCAAGAAAAATAGGGCAGAATTAGATGAATTGAATCGCCATAACCTGGCCATGGAGAAACAAGGCAAAGGTGTTAAGAGAGCCATGAATAAGTTTTAAAAAAACAAGAGCAGCTTACAAACCAAGATATTGAAGCTTTAATCAAGCCACTGGGCATCAAACATTTTAGAGGTGTGTACATGTCTGATTCTTTACCAGAACAACCACTCAACAAAGAGTGTGGCATTGTTAATTTGGATAAGTACAAAAATCAGGGCACTCACTGGATCTGTTATCTTAAATATTTAAAAAATGAGGCATTTGTGTTTGATTCATTTGGAGGTGTTCCACCTGAAAATTTAATAAAATATTTAAAATCACCTAATCTTTATTACAATAATGCCCGTGTTCAAAACTTCAAAGATGTTAATTGCGGACATTTGTGTTTATCTGTTCTCAGATATATGTCTCAAATAAATAAACCATCAATTGAAAATTTTCAAAAAGCCCTGTGGTATCTGAAACATCATGGGGGTATTCCATCTCACCAGCCAAAATTCAATATTGAAACTCAAATTACATGATGACATAGTGTATCCCAAAACAATAGCTCTCAGAGAATTTTACGGCATGTACTTGATCCCTAATTTTACACACCACAACAACAAAATTGCAGTTGGGGATCAAAAAATTGTCATCACTCCAGGGCAATATAATCTATCCACTCTAAATGCTCAATTACCCAGAGGTGTAGTGTTAAGTCAAAATTCTGTCACTCACAGAGTAGAGATTGTATCTGCTACAGAAACAGTGGATCTGGGTACTATAGGAGAGCTGTTAGGATTTGAGAACAACACAAAACTTGAACCAGGCATCAAACACACTGCTATTAATATACCTAAATTCTTAGCCATAGAGACTCTGAATATTCACTGTAATGTGGCAGAGGGTATGATCACCAAATCAAATGGCATAGGCACTCACAAACAAACTGGCATCATTGCAACATTCAAACCTAATTCTGAATTTATGGAGCCAATCATCTACACTCCATCCCCAACATTATATTTTCCTGTGTGCCATAATAGAATAGATAACATTGAATTGATGGTCACTAATGAAAAAGAAGAATTAGTTGATTTTGCTGGAGCCACAACAACTGCAATCATAGAGATTAATATTTAAATAAAAATACATACAAAAAAAATGGAAAATATTGAGAGTTATGAGCTACAATCATTCCCCCCAAACAGGAGGACATTTGCAAATTTAAATCAACCCAACACAGAGATTGAGGTTGATCTTGATGTAGGGGATGGCTTTATACACCCCCACAGAGCAGATCTATACATCAAATTTGATGTTGTAAACCTCGATGGAACAGATTATCCGGCAAATTCAAATATAAGATTGGTAGACAATTTTGTGCCGCATCTGTTCTCTGAAATTGAGATCAGAAAGCATGGTGTTGTTATAAACAGAATAGATTATCCCGGCATTACCTCCACAGCTTTGGCCACATTAAAATTATCCAAAACCGAGGCTTCTTACTACAAAATAGGTGGATTTGAGGCTGGTGATAAAATTATATCTAAGAACCACACAGTGCTGTTCCCTATGCGCCTGTTGCCAGGATTCTTTTCAGATTACAAAGATATTATGTGGAAGGGTGGTTTAAGAATCACATTTAGAAGAGCTGCCAATGATAATAATGCTTTGATGAGGTACAGCACATTAAACTCTACAGGGGAAGCTTTGCCTAATACCCTACCTGATGAAGGCAAATGCATTATTCAGACTATGGAGTTAAGAATCCCTGTTGTTGAATATGAAGCCAGTTATGCTCTTAAATACAAAGCTGATATAATAAAAAATCCACAGATTCCTCTACAATTTTATACATATCAATGTGTACAGAAGCCCGCATCTGGTACCTATTATGAGTTTGATGCTACAAATTCATTCTCCAGTATACAATATGACATGCCGGATTTTGTGGTGGTGCTGTTTCAGACTGGAAGACACAATAATCAAGAAAAAAATTCAAGTAAATTTGATAACTGCAACATCAAGAACATATATCTTAAAAATGGCAGAAATGAGGTATTTCCTAGAGAAAATTATAATTTAGACATTTCCAAGGATGATTTCCTTAAATTATATGAGGCATTTTCATCATACAAAAGGGTCACTACTGGCAATACTGACATGTATTACACACCAGATGAATTCAAAGCACAGAGGCCCATGTTTGTCATCAACACTTCAAAAAGGAAACAAGTTGTGGTGAATGACAGGACAAACATTAAAATTATCTGTGAATTCCATGAGGCATTACCTGATGACACTATATGTAGTGTTATTCTCATAGGTGAAAAATCATACGTTTATGATGTAAGAAATGAGAGAGTCACAGAGCAATTCTAGAGGGCCGACTCAAACACAGAATCCCCTTGATTACAAAGCAATAATACCAACATTTTGCAGTCAGAGAGGCTCAGACACTCTGCCAGGTTTCGAACCTGGGGCCGTTTGATTATAGAACATATAAGACATGGAATTATGTCTACACCACCTCTGCATATAGCAGGCAAACTTATTGTCAGCACCTCTGCATATAGCAGGCAAGCTCATTGTCAGCACCTCTGCAGGCAAGCAGGCAAGCTCAAATACAATTCAAAATGGGATTTTGAAATGTGCAGTGAATATGCAGAGTCTCTCTCAGGTACATATTCACACAACTGAATTCATTCAGGCTTGCATGTTTGTCATGCAAACGGCCAACTAAGAATTTACCTTGGAGTTAATGACACTGATGGATGGCATGCAAGAGATATAATCTAAACTGTGTCCTTTCAGGGAAAATTGCATGTCAGCAGATATAATCTCCCAGGCGTGCATAATTAATTGCTGGCCGGGACATGTGACTGATCAAAAGATTAGAAGAACATGCAGGCAATTAATTATGCATGCCTGCACATGTCCTATTGTATTGATCGGGAAGTTTTGCTATGAGAATATAAGTATTTTTCCGCTTAATTTCAAGTATGGCCAAAAACAAGTATAACAGCAGTTAATGGCTGAGCTGATACTTTTATACCCAGACAACAGCTATTAACTAGGCTCGGGTGATCCCCAATATAAAATAATTTTGCTTTTTTATGCTGTTGTACAACACTTTTTACCAGGTTTCAGATCTGGGAGCTATCAGTTGTATATCAACTAGCAATAATTATTCTCAAAATCTCATGTGTGGAGATATTATTTTGCCACATGTATTTCAATCTTACACATTTTATCAGGACTCAAACCCGAGCCTCTTGTTTACAAGGCAACAATATTAACATTTTGCCATCAGGGGAGGCCTCACATTTTATCAGGACTCAAACCCAGAGGCCTCCTGATTACAAGACAATAAAAACCATGGGACTATGCACCATACTCCACTGGGTCTCATAAATATATACATGGCAGAATCAATCTGAGGGGGCTACACTTGAATTCAAGATTCCTGGGATTTTGACAGAAAAACATACTATAAACAATAAGATGATATGGGAACTTGGCATAGTTTTAAGTATAGGCAAATCAGATTATTAAGGCTCATCTTTTCTACACTAGAATTCAAAATTCTTAAAAATTCAGAGCATATCACACTAGAAGAATTGGGGTATAAGCCCCTCTTGGCTTTGTTTTAAGTATAGGCAAATCGGGCTGTTCAATCAAATAGCCTCTTCTTTTCTACACTTGTAAGTGGTCCTGGTTCTATCACCAATACTGACAAGTGAATGTTTTCGAAATGAGATGGGACAGAAGAAAAAGTTCGTCTCGTATCGTGGCAGGTTGGGTGATACTTAGATTGTGCTTGTTGGTGGTGGTGGTAGTGTGTGTGTGTATGTGAAGGGGGTGTCGTCCTGCACCCCGACTTCGAATACTGCTTGTAGTCATTCATCGTCATTGTAGCGATTAGCCAAAAGGGGGAAGAAATGTGATGTTAGAGAAGATACATACTAAATTAACCATGCGTTCTCATCGTTGTGGTTAAACAAAGTAACGGAAAAGCGACGTAAAAGTAGGCTAAATACAAAAATTTGCAATATATATATATTAACTGAAGAAAACTGTCATTTACTGCGGAAATTTAAAAACTCCCCATACCTTTTTATATTGTTCACCTCTTATATTGCAGAAATTGCCGTGTAAAGCAGAGGGTTCTAAACGTATTATCTTAAAATTTGCGAAGAAAATATTATGACGAAATAATTGTAATTCCAGAAAAGGCATTCCTATAACATTAAGTTCTTGCCAGTCAGAACCAACCTATGTATTCGCAATGAAGAAGGCTGTTCACGTTTTCAGCCATTGACTGTTACAAGTTTCGCTTTGTCACCCTAATGGGAAAACCCTCTACCGAATGGCTGAATTATGGCCGAGTCTGCTGCCACGCACGTGTCAGCAGTAAGAATAAGCGTCAAATTTGCTCCTGCCACGTAATTCGCCTGCTAAAAGAATGTTACAAATCTTAAGAACAGATGAAGACGAGAAAAATGCAGGTTTATGATTAGTGGGAATGAATGTAAGGTAATTTAGAACCTTTTTCTTTAGAAAGCATTTAGCGATATTATTTTAATACTAACGAAACTTAATCTAACTACGAGAGCATTTAGGTTTATTATTAGAAGAATGCTAAGGGACCTAATCTTAAAACATTTATGTGAAAGTAATCGCTACAACTTCACAGACGTAATTGCTTAAATAGCATGATGAAATCACGATAAAACAAAGACCGAGTTTTCTGCCACGCGCATCTCTTCTGAGGTTCCAGCAGAAAAAGAACGTGGCAGCAGACACTACCTGAATTTATTATAGTAAATTCTGCTATACTGCTAGGGCATAATTAATCTTCAAGAAATGGAGCACAGATTTTTGCACTGGAAGTTACAAGATACTTGTTTTACACAGTAACAAGTGACTTGCTGTCGTTTCCGCAGCTCATGCTAAGTTGAAGGGACGAGCAGAAGCCCCGCCTACACGCATTTCTAAGTGATGACGTCAGAGGACTCGTGTCTGTGGAGAGGACGTTTTCAAATCCGTGACGTAGGAGGTGAATTTCAGCGGTGTTTGAAGGCGTGTTTCTCGAGAACCAAAACAAATATCGCTGAGATATTTTGCACATCTCATGTTTGTGTCATTATCTGTAAAATGAATGGATTTAAAACGTTTTACATGTCAAAGTGGAAATGTCCATTGTGAGCTGGTAATGCATCACCTGCAGCATTATTAGCACATTAATTAGGCCGGTTCTATAATAATCACCCTGTATTTTAAGTTTCGAAGGAACAATTGCGATTTACTCTTCAACCATTTGTTTGTCTACATAAAAACTTTCACATTATTATCATCGATGGCATTAAGAACAGCCAGCGCAGAGCATTGATTACAGTATAGTTTAAGGAATGATTAAGCACACGAGTTTTTCAGTAAGGAAGAAAACTTAAAAAACTCGGGGACGGAATGCCTGACTGATTTGTTTCTCTTTACTTAGTTTTTCTGCCACTTTTGAATAATTGCAAATATGATGATTAAATATGGTGAAAGGGCAATCTCAAGGAAAGATGGACAGAACAAAATACAAACCTCACAGACGATTATGCTGGCTGAGTGTCCAGGCACCAGAGCCTGGTTATTCTGCAAAATGCAGTCCAGGGACACAGTGACGTATGCCAGTGGTTACCAAATTTTGCGCGGCTGAGCATGGGGCTTACGGGAGCGCCGCGTAATGTTCCAATATTTTAAATTGTAAATTCAATCATCGATATGATTGTTTCAAATATGTGCTTATTTGGTACTTTTTGCATTCATATAAAATGTTTCTGAATTTGAAACGTGTTTATTTTTTTAACTTAAGGCAAGCAACCTAACCACATTAACTTACCGTTGCAAGTGTTTGTTAGGCCTACATTCTGACTTTGGCGCCGCGGGAAAATCTTGTAACGCTAAGGGCGTCGTGAAACTGAAAAGTTTGGGAACCCCTGACGTATGCATTCTTATAATATATTTGTATACCGTTCTTTGTTCGAACAACGCGAGCTAAACTACTGCGCATTCTGTGACCTTATTTACTGGTTATCGTTACTTCTCAGGACCCGCCCGCGATATAGCACCATAAACACTTGAAAAAGAAGAAACAATGAAACTGCTGGTTAGGATGTCAACAGATACTTCCAAAGTCAATATTCAAATAATACTGTCACATATGTAGAATGTAAAACATTTTTATTTTCTTGTTTCTTTGACGAGAGTAGGGAAGCTAGTCACGCAAGGAATTTTGCTATTTTTAATCTATCTTTCAATTCTTTTTTTTTTTTTTTTATTTAATTTATTTTACTTCGCGTTTTGTGCCTCTTGGCTAATTTGCGAAGATGGGGATGAGTGATGAAATTATGAAATTGATGAATGGACATTCACAAACAACCATACCCGACCGGGATTCGAACCCGGGACCCTTGGCGTCGCAGCGCGATGTGCTAACCACTCGGCCACAGGGTCGGGCATCTTTCAATTCTTCATTGCTAACCTTGTTCATTCCCATGGCAGTAATTAATCCATGGGAGAAATAAAAATACGTCAACCTTAAAAAGAAACAAGTATCGGCGCGGCCGCGCTCGCAGAGGGGAAAATAAAATTCTTCCATAAACTGCTCAGTTCATGTCGGACAGACTCAAACAGAAAACTCTCAGGAAACAAGTTTGCGTTAAAAGCACCTCAAACTCTGTGCCTCGGTGTACTGGTAGTCTTGTCGGTGGCCTTTTGTGCACAACGACCTTCCTTCCCTTCACTCTTATCAAAATACAGGAGTAATGAAGTGTTTCTAACTCCCTTTTGCAAGAATTGTTTGGGTGGCTGCCGTGGATGTTATCTGTATTTTGGACCAGACTCTGTTTGTAATTATTTGTAATCGATCCCCGGTGTAAACAAATAGTGGTTCGTATCTCACTTTAAAACTGAAGGTTTAGTCCTGATTAGCGTATCTGTGCAAAAGTGGACTTCAAACGCTTTTGGATATATATATATATATATATACCGTGCGTCCATTTCGATCTGCAGCCGAGAGATCGGGAGAAGCGTGGCGGGCGGCACTGACGGAGATGCCGACATTTGCGGCCTGAAATGCCCGCTTATTTTTATGGACATATGCAGACATTTATATAAATATTGCAAAACGAGCACTAACCTGTGTTATAAGAGTATGGTTTTAATTTTAGTAGCTTAGTGACTGTATGTGCCGATGATTTTGACACGCCCACCTCTTGTGAAACACGGCGTAGAGGTTTGTTTGGAGAACGTTCTAACGCTGCACCAATATCATCGAGTTTTGCTTCGGTTAGAATCCGTCGTTTTTGCTTAGGTGTTTTAAAATTTAACGATACAGTTTCTCGTAATTTAAGGACAAGATATCTAACCGTATCTTTGTGTGGAGTTGAAACGCATGGGAATTTCTGTACAAATTACCTACACACGTCTCTACATGAGTTTGTTTTCACGTAGGTACGTGTCATACATAAAAAAATCTTTGTTCTAACGTGAATCTTGCGGCTGGCATTCCAATCGTCTCACTGACACGTCACACATACACACTACAATAACACAAACAAGTAACTGCAAGTAACCAAGAATAACACTCTTGCGCACAGTACGAAATTAACACGCTCTTGGTTTACATTGCTCGCCACTATATTTACAACTCTGTCTTCATCTAGTCGCGAAGGAACAAAAAACTCGAGCTCGGAGATTTCGGATTGCGAGGAAGCTCACGAAAACCATTCACTTTTATCGGTTTCGTCTGCAGTGTAATCCTGATACAGTGTTGCACATTCGAAACCTCCAAACGATTCCCATCGCCACAAAACTCTTTCAAGGATATAAACTTAAGCAGGACGTTACTGATCAAAACCATGATTAAAATGCTTTTTTATCTGTGGCTCTTAACATCGTTTCTATAGCGTATTTATTTGTGCATATAAGAGCAGAACTTGGATGAATTACAGAAGAACTTTTGCGTGTTATAACACAGGTTAGTGATCGTTTTGCAATATTTATATAAATGTCTGCATATGTCGATAAAAATAAGCGGGCATTACAGGCCGCAAATGTCGGCTTCTCCGTCAGCGCCGCCCGCCACGCTTCTCCCGATCTCTCGGCTGCAGATCGAAATGGACGCACGGTATATATATATATATATATAAGTTTCATACGTGCCGCGGGAGATTGGGGTAGGGGGTGCTGTGCCACTCTTGTATCGCCGATTTCATCCACAGGTGCTCAGGCACGATGAGGAAGACTTTGCCCCTATGTATTCAAACGGAGTCCATGCTTCACTTCACATGCAAATGGTTTGTGCGGAAGTTGCCCATACCACGAAGCAGAGAGAACTGGGGGGGGCTGACAATATTTCTGACTACACATTTTAGTAGATGATCATACAGTCCCGCCAGGCTGCGAATGGAAACGATAAATCCGTGTTGGAACGTCAAGAGTTCCCTATACAGTGATGAAGAAGTGATTACTTATAGCTGGATGAGGTTCTAGAATAGAATCATTAGAAAAGAAGCATGCAGTATCATTCTGTTGGTACACACAATAATGTATTTTTTTTTAAAAAAAAATACAAACTCTGCTGGAACTTTTCCAAAAGTTATGACAGCAATTTATAACGTCAATTAGAAAATGTGATAGAACAAATATCGATATGAGTGTCCTAGTGTAAGTAGTTGATTTTGTTGGTTTCTATGCGACTAAATACGATAAATGAAAATATGTAAGCACATGAGAAGCCAGTTAGTTTCTAATGATAGACAATATCAACAATGACTTCTGTTTTTGTATTTGTAGTTTCCTCAAGTACTCACTGCACAATTAGGCATAATAAATAGGCGATTGCCGCCAAAAACAAACTTCCAATCTCTTCGACACTGTTTTCAAATGAATTCGTCAAGCGAGAATAATCTTTTGTTTCCACCCGCGGATGATTTCACGGATCTTACACAAAGGTGTGTAAGTGTTCGCGAAGGAGGGAGGGATAGGAATGAATTGTGAATGTTCACATAATACACAATAAAAATAAATAATAAAAAAACTGTCCAGTTTCTGGACCTCCCTCATGAGCTTTATCCAGAGAGATGATGATTTTAATGCCGTTCAGGAGATTTAAAAGACTTTTTATTATATATCCTTCAGCATCAGCATAGTGTAATGGTGTTCGGTAGATTCAAATGAGTCAGGCACGAATCCAAGATGGGAGGGGGGGCCGTTGGGGGGGGCTCGAGTTCCCCCGAAAGTTGTCGGTTTACACTAGATAAAATGAGGTTATTGGTTTCTTGTGGTGTGAAATAAAATAATGTTACGATAATTTATAGAGAGAAATAATTATCGAGGCAAGTCGGAGAATGTTCTGTAACCCTGTTATTGATAATAGCACGTATCCAACGTGTGGTACAGGGGCCTCGACCCCCCCCCCCTTTTTCAGGAAATTTTTCTGTTTACCCTAGATAAAATTAAGTTTTTGGCTTCTTGAATAATATGATGATAATTTCAGAGAAATAATTATCGAGACAAGAATGTTCTATAACCCTGTTATTTTTAAAAGCACTTATCCAAGGTGGGCGTCAGGGGGCTCGCGCCCCCCAGGAAATTTTTCAGTTTAACTTGTACATAAAATTAGGTGTTTGTCGTCTTGAATAATGTGACAATAATTTGAGAGAAATGATTATCGAGGCAAGACGGAGAATGTTCTGTAACCCTATTATTGTTAATAGCACGTATCTAAGTCGGGAACAGAGGGGCTCGAGTCTCCTTCGGGAAATGTTTCTCTTTACGCTAGAAAAAGTTAGATTTTTGGTTTCTTGAATAATGTGATGATAATTTGAGAGAAATAATTATCAAGACAAGAATGTTATATAACACTGTTATTTTTAAAAGCACTTACCCAAGGTGGGGATCAGGGGGTCGAGGCCCCCCCAGGAAATTTTTCACTTTACACTGTACATAATATTAGGTTTTTGTCTTATTGAATAATGTGACGATAGTTTAAGCAGACAAATAATTATCAAGGCAAGACGGAGATGTTCTATAACCCTCTTGTTGATATATTTCACGTAAACTTTTCTTGTGCTTTCGGTGTTGTTGCAGCGAACTTGAGCACTATGTAAAGACTTGTCAGCATTTGGAAGATGCACAACAGAAGCGCCAGACCTACTCAGATGGTTCCGGCACACAATGTTAATGCATGGAAAGAGGAGAGTCGAGTGGTAAAAAACGTTCAGATTTCACGTTCTGATTAAAACTGCAGTCAGAAACAGTGGCGACGATTAGGGGATAGTTGCGCCCCATTTTTTTTGCCTACACACTATGGCCTCATAATGCTAAGCCTTGTCTACCAAGAGAAAGTAAACTTTCCTTGCACACCCCCACCCATTTTGGAACCCAATCGCCACCACTGGCCTTAAACATACAATTGTGAGGTTTTGTCTATACCCCTTAAAAAGATGGTGTTCAGCCCCCCCCCCCCCCAAAGGGATTCCTGGATACGTGCCTGAAATGAGTATATTTTATATCGTTCAACATGATCTTGCACAATTCAGCACATTCAAATGAGTGTAATTTATATATTTCAGCAGATTCAAATGAGAATATGTATTTTAAATCATCCAGCCTATCTTAATGCCGTTAGCATACTGTAATGACTATATTTTATGTGGTTAAGCATATTCTAATGCCGTTAACCTGATTCTGATGCCGTACAGGAGATTGAAATTAGTGTATTTATTATGCCATTAAGCACACGCTAATGCCGTTTGACATATTCAAATGAATGCATTATGTTCAGGAGATTTTAATGCAGTTAAGCAGATTCACATGTATTGGAATTAGTAATTCTTTATTCACGGGTGAATTTCAGACTGTGGCTGCTCTCCACTTTGTTTTTTACAATATTCTAAATCCATTCATCAAATTCAAATGAGTTTACGTTTTATCCTTTAGTTTATTCTAATGCGGTTCAGGAGACTCAAATGAGTGTAGGTAGCTGGCCAGTTGCGGCTTAACAACGTTCTCTTGGAAGATCGGATGACTTTACGCCAGTCCCTCCCATCTAATATTCTTTTCAAATTAAACGTCCCGATCTTTTGGCTCCCCGTCCATATCTTTCAGCGCCCGTGGCGTGAACCCTCGCTATAGCTTTTCAATGCGTGTCGTAAAATCTTTACACCGTTTACTATATTTCTTTCCAACTGTGCAAATAATTTATCAGTATCGGAAAAAAAAAATAAGGTCTTTGGGAATGAGGTCTCAGGGGAGAGGGATTGCCCCCCCTCTTTTAATCTGCCCTTGCAGCAAACCAGTGAGATTGGTCCTTCGACTAATATTATTTTCATCACTCGAATCTTTCGGTGTCCGGGGCCACAGGCGTAGCCCACACTTTCTTGATCACGGCCGAAGGTGGGGGTGATGTGATCTGCCTGCTCTCAGCTCTCATGTTTTGCACGTGTGTTGTAAAATTGCCTCAATGTTTGATTTGTTTTATCCCAACGATTTTATTTATTTATGCACATCTGAAAAAAATTAGGCTCTCAGCAATCTCACCTAGCGGCATTCCAAAGGTTCTTTGTGGAGGTAGGTCGACTACGGACTCCTTTAATCCATCATTGCAAGAAGTTAGTTGCTTTAGCCCTTTACCTAACGTTCTTTTCGTCGCCCCAACTTTCAGCGCCCCTATCTCTCAAGGACGTATTAAGGGTGGGTCCAGGTGGGCCTGACTCCCCCGAAGACTTGCACAGTATTAAAATTAAATAATGAAAATAGTATAATTGAATGGGAGAGATAAGGAAGGTAAAGATTCCACATTTTTGAACTGAGAGCCATAAGCTCCATCAACTGACACAGAGAAAGCAAACATTCTCTCTCTCAGCTCGTAGTGGTAGTCAGTAGGAAATATCATTGAGGGGAAGAAGGAAAACATTCCTGGAATGTTTGCCTTTTAGCTCTCAGCACCGAAAAGAAGCAGCCAACATTTGAAGTAAAAAGTGTTGAAAATCGACAAGTAATCAACTTAACGCAATGGTGGCCTACGCTGTGTAAGAAGAGCACTAAGAGCTTGCAAAGCAGAGAAGTGTTTCAAATTAGCAAATACAGGCATCTCATGTGAAAAGAGGAAGAAAAAAGATGTGTGACAGCACACGAGTTTATAGACT
Source organism: Lepisma saccharinum (assembly GCF_977018435.1). Lineage (NCBI taxonomy): Eukaryota > Metazoa > Arthropoda > Insecta > Zygentoma > Lepismatidae > Lepisma > Lepisma saccharinum. Next base: position 136,818,462 of record NC_139230.1, read on the forward strand.
GCGCTAGGAGAAGTATGCAAGTTCTACGAAGACTGTGAGATTGTGCTTACTACTACTAATGCTTGTGGTGGGAAAGTTCCAATAAACAGTAATAATTTAAAAAAAATGAAGACGTGGCTAAAATTGTGCATTAAGTACCAGACGACTGCAAAGAGTTGTATGACATCATTTTATCATGGCCTTCATCCATGCAGTCTGCGTATGACGAACATTCTGATAGTGACTAGCAATGCTGTGCAGAGAATACTGTTCAAAGTAATGTTCATGTTGCAGGTTCACCCGTATTTGAAGAAAATGTTATGTTACTTAAAATTTATTGTCGAGAAATGTTAATGTAAACATTTTATTTGTTCAGAACACTTATCTTGCATTCATAGTAATGTTATGTCAATTATTTACTGGGCTGTAATATTTAAAAACTGCATCTATTGCTTGCTACCCTCTGTCTATTTACGTATGAACAATTTACAAAAAGTATTGCTTTAGAATTATTGTCAGAGCTTTGCATTATAATTTCACAATAGAAAGTTTTTTAATTAATAAAGTAATTTGAGCCCCAGAACTATTTATCTGATTTCCAAAAAAAAAAAAAAAATACTCTGCGGAATCTGTTCCTTCTCTCACCCATTCAATTAATAATAATAATAATCCGTTGCGCAACAGCCCATGAAGGGCCTAGGCATACCTACCGACTGCCAGTCTCCCTCCCAAGCTTTTATTTTCGCATTTATTGTATAATCGATGCTGGCAAGGATTAGATTGCGGTCATAAAGCTTTAAAGGACAGTACCAAAGAATATTTAGACACATTACTACTTATATTAATCAGGAACTGTACTTTCGTCAAGTGGATCTAACATCCATTTTTTTTATTCAATAAATACTCAATTCGTTATGTGTTTGAAATTAATTTCCTTGCCAAGGCAGTTGTTTTACGCAAATTCTGGCGATCTTAGCTGCTCGAAAGCTAGATAATAAATATATCTATTATTATCCGTCATGTAATAATGACAATACAATATTAATTAATTTAATATTTTAATTAATAATATTAATCCAATTTAGTTTCATGTAATTATAATTATTTGAATGTAAACATTTATATTATTATTATTTCTGAGACACTTTGTTCGGATTCCTCCCGAAATGTATTATTAAATACGTGCCTTGTCTCTCATTCCTCCCAAACCTTTCATTGTCAATTACAATTGTCCCTGCCCCAACCTTGCTTTGTGTCGTAAAATGCCACAGTTTTCTTAATTTAATTCTATCTGTGCAGATTAATTATCAATATGTGAGAAAAAATAAAATAACTATTTCGTTTCGACAATAGTCGCCCACGACGCCCGCAGCCCCATTTGCTTCAGAGGGACGATCGCACCTTCCGCCCCTCCCTTTAATCCACCCCTATAGCTGGCAAAACATCACAGATTCAGAAATCGAAAATATCCTCCCTCCTCGTTTTCAGAAAACTGGTTTCACAACCACTTGTGAAACGTTTCTTGGGGGAAGGAAACTCCTGTGTGTGAATCTCCCCCAGTTTGAAAGAGCATGAGTGTGACCATAGGCGTGCGCAGACACTCTGATTAGGGGGGCGGCAAAGCCTTGATGAAAGTTCAGTCGGGAAAGAAAAACCTCATTTTATCTCGCTGTTTTAGTTTCGTTGCATTGATGGGTATATACTATATAATGCAGCAACATAGAGGCACCATACGGAATAAATAAATTGTCTCTGAAATATGCCGCGCTTCTTTTCCTCCAAACAATTGTGTTCATGCACTTAAGACAAAACTGTTTAGCAGCGAAAGTCTGAAGTATTTAGTAGTTATAACTTATCTTTCTGCAATTTACAATGCATTACAGAAAGCAATAAAATTGCGAGCGAAGCGAGCAAGAAAATTTCTAGATAAAACTTTTGGCAAATTGAAAGCAATATTGATTTAATATGGCACAAAAAACTTCATGGGCCGCCATGGCATTCTTTTACAACTTTTTTCATAATTTCGGCGCCCAGGGCCTACTCCCACCGCCTCCTTGCTACGGCTCTTAACTTTACAAGACTGTAAGAAAAGCAGATATTGCGAGCAAAGCGAGGAAGAAAATTTTACGAAATGTATTTTTAATTGTATAAAACTTGATATCGAGGGGGTGCAATTGCCCCTATGTGCCCCCTGCAGGTGCTCTTGACCGTCTGGAAGAAATAATGCAAGATAGACGTGAAAACAAATTCCATCTTCAGTATCTTTTTGTCCTGCTACTCTTAGATTCTACTTTCTTTTCTTTCTTGCTTTCTTTTACCCCAATGTTAGCCCCTTTTTGCCCCCCCCCCCTAGAATTGATTTCCGCCCAAGTTTGGGGAGGGGGCGTTTAATAACGGCGATAAAATTCCTCTACACTAAATTTCTTGGTGAAAGTGTAATAATGTAGGGAGATAGACTTAAAAATCGAATGTCAACTTAAAAGTATGTATTTCACACGTATAATTTGAATTAAGTCATAGTAATTTAGATTAATGCGATAATTTCAAATTCAAGTTGCCTTTTTTAGGGTGCAACACTATTATCCGTGGAAAAAACTGCGGACGTCTGTGATTAGGGGGGAAAGTGCCCCCCTTGCTCCCCTGTGCGCACGCCTATGAGTGAGACGACCATCATCATCGAGGGACTGTAAGCGAAAGAAGACCGCCGTGCCATCTTCCGGCCGGCGACGGGACTACGATTGACAAGTCTGTAGCCCGCTATGATTCTTCCAGCCTCATCACTCAACCAGTCCGCATGTTATCTCAAGAATTTACAATTTCTGCCGCTACCCACCCAATGGCGCTGGCGCCAGGACGTCTGCTTCTACCACCAATGTAGCTTCTAAAGCAGGCAAACTTTACGACTGAGGGACTTGTGATTTAAGTATTTAGGTAGGGTTACCAGACGTCCGGTTTTTTCCGGACATGTCCTACATTTTAGCCTTTTGTCCGGCGTCCGGGAGGAATTTAAAAAATATCATAAATGTCCTACATTTTGAGCGTCACATAATATGAATTTGTTCAGTTGAACAAATAAAATCATGCAAGTTATAAAATAAGTATATGGGCTTCACTTCCAAACTCAATAGTTAAATTTATTTTCATTCAGTCATTGCACAAAAAGAAAATAAAAGCTTGTCATGCTATAACAAAAACGGAAGTAATTTATGAATAAGTTTTGGGGCCACATTCTGATGTCACTGGTCAAGGTCCAACAATTTTAAATAAATTGAATTCCGGTCCAGGAGAGAAATTCTGAAAGGGTAAATGGGTTCTGGACCGTAAAGAACCTTTTTGATTGTAAAGCGGAGACAAGTAAGCCTTTAGGGGGACCCTCAGCCATTTACATAGTAGAGGATTCGTATATGTTCATATAAAAAATAAACGTAGTTCCTCAAAGGTAAAGAAATGAACACAATATCACAGGTAAAGTTCTCTGTGCATGGAGTACCGTGCCGTTAAGGCACATTTATTGTAAGTAGGGCCCTGCGGACATCTTGGAGGTGATGTGTTCAGCACCACGCTCCGGCCGCGTTTACACCCCCCCTCCCAACTGGTACCAATTGATTTGATGCAGGGTGCACCCTGGATCAGCTTTTTAGGGGACAAAGCCGGAATGTACACTGGATGTACTTTAGAAGATTCAATGTTTTTTTTAGTGGTTGTATCGCGTTCTTCTACGAACTCCTCATGTAGTCAAAGAGAAGGTGAAAATTGTTAAACAAATTGTTAAATGGCCGTAAGACATGAAACTAGTAACTGACATCAAATAATACATTTGTAATACTTACCAACTAGAAACTAGATGAGCAATCGTTCTTGATCTTCTCGAGTGACGTTCTATCAGTGCGAATCTCGTCGCAAATGAGATGTGAAGGATGTGAAGTGAATAGATGTTCACTAACAAGAAAGACAGCCACAAGCTTCTTGTGCATTCAGGCGTAAATGGCGCGAATTAAGATAATGTGCAGGCGCGGGCAAACAACGTAAAGAGTTACAAGCTTCACTCAAGACCTCGGGCGTAAAACACACGAACTGAAATGATGTGCATAGCTAAATAGGTATAAGGAACAGGTTTTCCTGCTTAACGCTAGCAGAACTTATTCGATTTGAGTCTCGATTGTGTTGTAGCGTTCAGTAAGGCTAAATCGAAATTTTCTGATTCTAAGAAAAAAATAATATATCACTAAATAACAGGTAAATAAGTGTATAAACGCTACTGCTTCAATAAAATTATTGTTTCAATTCCACGATAAAGTATGAAAAAGTATACATAACGGAAATATTATGATACCGTTACAGCTATCACAAAACAAATTACAGCATTTCATTTCTTGGAAAATTCTAATGTGTTTTGATACCCCACATGGTCCCCTTGACATTTGAAAAATTTGACCTTGATCCAATATGGCGGACTGGGGTAAGATGGCGGCCATGTCTTGGAAGCAACCTCATACATGGGCACCTTACCCCGATGTATTCAATACGGAACTTGGACCCTATTTAAACTGATCCGAAAAAGATCTTCCTAAACTGTGTTTAAATTCTACCTGAAAAAGGTTCCTGGACGTATTTAAATTGAGCCGGAAAAAAGGGTCCTAGATCGTATTTGAATTAATCTAGAGAAAAGGTTCCTGGACGTATTTAAATTCATCCGGAAAAAAGGTTCCCTGCACTGCGGGGTTTTGCAGGTTGTAGATCTGGCACTGGGTACATCAGTAATTGATTTGATTTATTTTACTACACTTGTGTGCCAGTTTTGCTTAATCGAATACTTAATGAGGATGTGTGAAGTGATGTCAGGATGAAATTGATGAAGGGACACACAAAGAACACCATGCCCAGGTCAGGATTCAAACCCAGCCCCTGGTGTCGTAGCGAGCGCTCTGTGCTAACCACTCCATCACGAAGGTCGGCTGTACTCAATGACTACAATATAAAATAACATTTGCTTTTTAAACCTTATAAATCATGAGTTGGTTAAATATTATGAGTACTTTATTTGTATTTTGTCCTTTAGTCTTATTTTTTTCATTGTCGAGTCCGAGAGCTAAACATATTCTTTTCATGTGCCTATTCGAAAAGCATTTCACTTTGTTATACTGTCACAAACTAGAAATTCTCACGTATACCTAAATTTCATTTTATGCTAAATGTACAGAGTAAATCTAGTATGTAAAGTGCTCTGAATACTTTTGTGATTTGTTCTTTGAAACGCTACGTATGTAACAGGTAATTTTGGGTCCTGGATAGATCCACTCACCCACCTACCCATATGTTTAGTTTTCCTTTTTTTTTGTTGATAGAAGAAAATTGTTTTTAGAAGTAATTTAGAGGGTATAAACGTGGTTTCACCTGGTTGTGGATCTTTAGAGATGTCCAATCAAGTAACAAATAAGAAGAACGAATGATGAAAATTTCAAATTTACAAATTTTTTTGGTCTATTTCATGTTGTATCAGAGTGATTTTGTACTGTAATTGGAAACGGTACAATAGTAATAGACAAGATTACATACTCACTTTGTGGGTTACATGTGAAAAATTTTGTATAAGAAGAAAGAATGAATAGATGTATCATATAGCCCTATTACCATATATCATAAATAAGCTTCAATAGTGTTCACATGGTGGGGACTGCATCCTATGACAAGTATGAAAAATTATACTGCAAAATTTGTTGAGCAATATTTCTTGCAATTTGTGGAAATTATTTTGATAAATTGATAGGAGAAAAAGGCCACGAGATAAAACTTTCTCCAAAATCGAATTCTATCTTGCTTTATAGAAGGGATACTTCAGATTCAATCCACCTTCAATACTAATTTACATTGTTGTTCAACATGTTTCTGAAATGTGTACAGATACTGCAGTTTACCATTCCATATGAAACTTTCATTTTGCTTTTATTTTAGTTCATTTCAAGTAGGTGATTCTTTAATTTGTGTTGCTGAAAACACACCTGAAATGCATAAACTTTTCCTAGATGTTTTGATTTATTTCCTTCCATGCTATTTGTAATAGTAATTTTTTCATTATGTTTCGCAGTTTGTTACTGAGTATGGATTTCCTTTACAGAAATATAAATGTTCCCTGTAAAATTTTTTTGCTGCAGTAGTGTGTAAGCCCCTGTCTCTGAAATAATCAGTGAAAAAATTATCCTATCTTCAGCAGGTGGTGATGCTAGCTGTGTTATTTTCACTAGGTCTTAAACAGATGTGCATAATTTTTGACCTGCTCTGGCTGTTACATGGAGGCACATGTTTTTTAGATGTTGCCGTATATATAATGCATATGTCTGTGTAACTACTATTCTTCTTGCACACCACAGAGTTAGAAAAATACTGTAAGGTATTCCGATATTGACTGCTGATGCTAATGCTGACATACGTAGGTGTAAAGGTGTATTATATTCTCAAATGCTTTTGTTGTTCGATAGGTTATGCAGTCCACGTTTAGGGCTCTTAGCATTAAAATATTTCCGTAAATATTTCCAACAGCTGATCATGTGATTTCTGGCCTTCAGCATTTACTGCTGTTCTCACCAGGTTCTGAGAACAGCACATGGGGCTATTTTTACCAGTAAAATTAATTACTTGAAGCATACCATAATACTGTCTTTTATCATATTTTATTATATCCATTAGCAGTGTTGGTGAAGTTACTGTTAAGAAGTTAATTTAAATAAGCAAGCAAACAACTACTACTGTCGCCAGGTAGAATTGCAGAAAGTGCTAAAGACCACAAATTAAATGATCATATGTTGGGAAGTATTCAAGGTACTTGTCACCAGCACGAAAAAAAATGCCCACCGATATAAGCTTGATATACATGAACAACTAAAAAATGCACACATCCGTGTAGCAGTTGAGTCCAGGTTGTAGATCATGAACATGGATAGTTTAAAGTTCGTGAAAATAGCTTAAAAACTAGCTTCACCACCTGGTGAAGATAGTCACTCTGTTTTAATCCTTGCCACCAGGTTTTTGTGCTATTTTCACCTGCTCCCATGATCCATTATCTTCTTGAAATTTTTCTGGCATGAAAATTATCCTGCAGTAGAGATTCTTCTTTCCTCTACTTTTTACTGGTTGCTAAGTATAGTCCCTGCCTATAAAGTTAATCCAATGTGTATGTATTAACCAGGCTGATAATTAAGCTGAATGGTTCCCTAAAAATAATTATATTTATTTTTGTGGTGGCCCATGATTTGCAGTTCATTGAAACAGATTCAACTTACAATAGATCAAAGTGAAATAGGTGTAGGGATTTGTCAAAAGTAAATATTTTTGCTGGCTGTTGTCTGCTATTCTCACCACCTGGTTCAAGTCATAGAATCCTTGTATTAAATTATTTGTTATGTGTACAACTAAAATAATTTGCCTTCTGTACCTGGAGAAATGAATATTTTAGTGCTGGTGGGTACCCCATGAGAAAGTGTTTTTAATAGTTTATGAAGGTTTAGCTTTATAATGACGTTTTATGTTGTTTTATCTCATGGAGAAACATTAGAAAGAAAGAAAGAGAGAGAGGGAGATTTTTTTTTAGTGAAGATACGAGTGATTTTGTGTCCTACGTGTTGTGTGGTTTCATGCTCTTAGAAGAACTTTCCATAAGAGTTATTTTTTATTTTTTTAGGTTTCATGAGCATAGCAAATTTTCATATTAATTTTTTTAGGTACTCTGATTTGATAGTGTTAGTGATTTTATGTTGTTTTCTTTTTGTTTCATATGATTAGTAATTTGACGAATTCGTTGCATTGTTTTGGGGTAGTTTGATTTTGTGGTGTTAGCAGTTCGATGTATATTTTGTGTTTTGTGTGTGCTTAGTTTAGCTTAGATTACACAAAAGAGCTGTGAAACATCTATTGTTCGTGGTTTCCACATTGCGAACCAAATTTCATGTTACATAAAAAATGAAATTTCAAAGGGGCACAATCTGTCACCAGCCCAAATATTTCTTCACAAAAAAGTTCCTACATTTCATGATGCTAGTTGCTGATTTTTTTCTCTTGCATAGGGATAGAATAGTTTGTTTCCAAACAGTTATTTGTATGCAACAAAGGCTATATTTTGTGATTTTAGTGATTTTGCATTTGTTTGATGGATTTGCTGCATTTTACTTCGCTTTATGTGCCACTTTTGGCTAATTTGCGAAGATGGGGATGAGTGATGGATGATATGATGAAATTGAGGAATGGACACTCATAAACATCCATGACTAGTCTGAGATTCGAACCCAGGAGATTTTGCTTTTGTTTTGTGTTATCCTTTACAACAGACAGGCTTCGTATTTGTTGTAAACTTCATGTTTACTTCCTCAGTGGCACAGGCCAATGAAAGGAATTAAGCATGAGTTGCATTATTCTCCTTGCATTTAGTCAGGGAAGCCTGGCAACCCCTCTCCTATTTTTAGTGGAGCATGTGTGTATGTGTCTATCAACATACACACACACTCCTAAAAGGATGCCATTCAGTGTCCCCCAGAAGCTTAGGCTCATGACAAAGGAGCTCTGATTGGGTTCAGGTTTCATGTAGTGTTTCTACCTCAACTACCTATATCAGGGGTTTTCAAACTGTACATTGCAATCCTGTTGGATGTGACCTGTATTTGTTCAGGGTGTTGCAGCTATTAGCTAAAACTAAAAAGATGAAACAAATATGTAAAGATAATACACTAAAGTTTCAATTTGAGTACTTAAAAAATAATAATAATAGAATGAATCATGCAAGAAAAAACATTTCTTGGTGTAAAGAGCATCCCTTCCATATAGGTTGTTTAATACTCATGAAAAATTGCTGATTCATACCCGTTTTCTCTAATTTTATTTTGAATTGGAATTCTAAATTTTAAAACTTGACACTTATTTCTTTTATAATAAAGTAACCTTTTGTACTGTGTACTACATTATTAGAATGTTTCTCATGGGTACTCAAAAGATCATTAAGTGGACACTACTGGATCTGTGTTTAACTGATAATTTGTCCAATTTATTGTAGAAATTGATGCTAACATCACATTGTAGATCAGGCCTTACTTAAACTCTAGAAATTTATGAGTTGTGTTTATCTCGTTTTTCTCTTTCATTATTTGTTTTACAGATAAAATGCCAAAATTGAAAATGAAAAAGATGCACACAGTATGTGAAAGGCACTTCAGAAGGGCAATAGATCAGAAAGAAGATAGTTTGTTATCAATGATCAATTCAACCAGTGTGCTCACAGTGCCAGAAACTTTGATATTTCCAAGTACATGCATCAGTGGCCACACTATCCTAGAAAACAAGACTTCATTCAAATCTAATTCTGCAGAAAAAGTTAATTTTATTAACAATTATTCTGACCAAAGTGATTGCAGTAGTAGGTGCCCCAATATACCGGACCTGCAAGATTCAATTTCGGATGAAGACAGAAGCAGTTCAGATTCTTGTCCCTCACAACAGCAAAAGGTATTCCATTCTGCAGTGTGTGATGAAAATGAGAAGACTTTCCAAGAAGAGTTAGAGTAGACCCAGTGTCCGGGTACTGGGCCTTCATTTGGAGCTCGAACCATCATTTGGAGCTCGATCGCCTTAATGGATTTCTCTCGTAAGGCATGTGTTGCCAACTTCTTACCCGAAAAAATCACCAAGATTATGACGCTTGTTGTAGCTTTTTATGATATACATTTTGAGGGCAGAGTTGACAACACTGTGGGTTTACTGTAGCCTTTTATGAGGGGGGTTTATTGCCCTCTGTTTACATCTGGCAACACTACCGTAGATTTTTTGATAGTGTTGTTAATTTATTGGGTTTTTTCACTGTAAATTTTCATCAAAGGACCTGAGGGGTCCATGTATTTTTTTATGTCTGGCAATACTGTTGGGGGGCCTAGTGTTGGCGACACTGTGGGTTTTTACTGTAGCCTTTTATGAGGGGTACCTATTGCCTTCTGTTTACATCTGGCAATTTTATTGGATGTTCCTTTTTTTTTTTTGAGGCTCGAAATTATTATTTGAGGCTTGAAATCATCATTTGATGCTCGTCGGTGTTGCCTACCCACTCTACAAAAATTCTACTATATCGTAACAATATGATTTTTCACTGGCTAAGCTAACCTACAAATAGGAATTGGCGGCACTGACTTATAAACCAACTGGGTCCTCTTGGCATGTTTTTTCATGATGTGTTGCTAGGCTATTGAGCATCTTGGCGTATACAATGTATATATTTTTGAGGGGGAGGGGTTATAGCTTTTTACGCTGTACGAATACTGGAAGCTTGACAGTGACAACCAACAGAGTAGGTAACACTAGTTTCTGACAGTGAATTTAAAATAAAATATTAAACAAAATACATGAGTAAGCACTGTGATTACAAATAATACCAGTGTTATGCCCCCCAACTCCAACTGGACAACTGGGGAAAATAATTGTACAACAATTTGTACCTAATTGTACAATACTTGTACCTAATTGAGAGAGCCTTCCCGTAACTTACCTCATGTACAATTTATATGATTTTACAACTGTGAAAAGAAAGCATATGTGTTCTGTATGCACACATTCATTCTTATTTTTCGAAGTTGAATGGAAGCACATGTTTTTTTACGCTCTCGTAATACTGACCTTGCCCCAGTGATTTTAAATTGCTTCCATCCGCTTTTTTTTCTGTGTTATTTCCGCATGCACGCAACATTCGCTTTCAATAGACAGAAGGAGTGTTAGTATAGCAGGCTCCGAGTTTACAATTTATTAAATTAAACAATAATTTATGTAAGAATATACTTGTACTTACCGAACACAAAATAATAAAAGCACATGTGAATTTTTGCGTGTGTTCATGTTATATGACGACTGAGTAAAAAAATAATGTTGACTCCCCGAAAGATAAAAGTTCCCGGTTCGATATCAGATGCATGCAAATTTTATGTTTTGCTCTCCAAAATCTTGATTTTTATGTTTGTGCTATTTGTCATACAGCAGAGGAGAAGAGGGGAGAGGGCAGGGGAGGGGGTACTATTAGCGCCATCTATTAGCAAACAATAGAAATAAAAAGTAGCGTCAAACTTTTTCAACTCCCAAAAATTTTAAACGTCCTCGCGTAGTAATACGATCTAGCTGAAGATGTTTGAAGGAGTACTCTTAGTCGACGAAGCTAATTGCTAGGGCCCATATATTGCTAAAATGTTCTTTGATTTGCATATTTCTCATACCGCCATATGTTGTTCTAGTTGACTTCTTCCAAAAAAATGCTAATTAGCGAGAGTTAATTAAGCAAGTCAAGTAAAAGAAGCAAATAGGACAATATGTGGTGGCGTGGAAATATGTAAAAATTCGATTCAGAGGTGGATCGAATTAAAATTGGGGGATATTTTGCATTTTTTCCCTATAATGTACAAAACATTTACCGTACATAATCTTTTCCATTTACAACAGTATAAAATAAGAGGAATGTGTGACAATATCCATATTAATTAGGAAGGTATGTTGTATGCTAGGTTAGCTAATTGTGTCTTCTACAACTTTACTGTATAGAGGAAAGATGGAAAAAGAGAGCTCTACAAAAACTAACGCTCTTAACAATATTGTACGCCCCGTGAAAATTATATATAAATAAGGCATAAGCGTATTATCTGCTTTCATGTCAGATTTTCCCGACCTGTGAGCTGTAGTGTTTAGGTGACAAGCGACGCGCTCAAATATAATACCGTTGACAATATTGAACGCCCCGTGAAAATTACATATAAATAAGGCATAAGCGTATTATCTGCTTTCATGTCAGATTTTCCCGACCTGTGAGCTGTAGTGTTTAGGTGACAAGCGACGCGCTCAAATATAATACCGTTGACAATATTGAACGCCCCGTGAAAATTACATATAAATAAGGCATAAGCGTATTATCTGCTTTCATGTCAGATTTTCCCGACCTGTGAGCTGTAGTGTTTAGGTGACAAGCGACCCACTCAAATATAATACCGTTGACAATATTGAACGCCCCGTGAAAATTACATATAAATAAGGCATAAGCGTATTATCTGCTTTCATGTCAGATTTTCCCGACCTGTGAGCTGTAGTGTTTAGGTGACAAGCGACCCACTCAAATATAATACCCTTGACAATATTGAACGCCCCGTGAAAATTATATATAAATAAGGCATAAACGTATTATCTGCTTTCATGTCAGATTTTCCCGACCTGTGAGCTGTAGTGTTTAGGTGACAAGCGACGCGCTCAAATATAATACCGTTGACAATATTGAACGCCCCGTGAAAATTACATATAAATAAGGCATAAGCGTATTATCTGCTTTCATGTCAGATTTTCCCGACCTGTGAGCTGTAGTGTTTAGGTGACAAGCGACCTGCTCAAATATGATATTGTTGACAATATTGTACGTCCGTGAAAATTATATATAAATAAGGTATAAGCGTATTATCTACTTTCATGTCAGATTTTCCCAACCTGTGAGCTGTAGTGTTTAGGCGACAACCGACCTGCTCAAATATAATACTGTTGACAATATTGAACGCCCCGTGAAAATTATATATAAATAAGGCATAAGCGTATTATCTGCTTTCACGTCAGATTTTCCCAACCTGTGAGCTGTAGTGTTTAGGCGACAACCGACCTGCTGAAATATAATACTGTTGACAATATTGAACGCCCCGTGAAAATTATATATAAATAAGGCATAAGCGTATTATCTGCTTTCATGTCAGATTTTCCCGACCTGTGAGCTGTAGTGTTTAGGCGACAAGCGACCTACTCAAATATAATACTGTTGACAATATTGTACGCCCCGTGAAAATTATATATAAATAAGGCATAAGCGTATTATCTGCTTTCATGTCAGATTTTCCCGACCTGTGAGCTGTAGTGTTTAGGGGACAAGCGACCTGCTGAAATATAATACTGTTGACAATATTGTACGTATATTGTATTGTATAGGAGACTAGAAGCATATAATTTGGCGAAAAAAAACCCAAATAAGATCATAGAAAATAGTTAAAAAAAAAGTGAGCAATTATATTTTGCATTGCACAGCATTTGGTATTAAATAACATACCCCCAAAAAATCTCTGCATTATGCGTTCTGTAAAAAATTGCCCTACGTGCCAAATTGGTGTGTCAAGTCAACATTTTCAAAGGCACTGTCGTACTTGTGTGCCGGGAAAGCGAATATGTGCAACCAAACTGTGCTCTAAGTGTGGAAAAAATATTTCTATTGACAACTTCAAGCGACACCAGCTTACTTGCAAGAGCACTGGAACATCTCTACCGCAACCTTCCAAGCGAAAGGTAGAAGTAACCTCCCTCAATGCATCGCCACCTGCCAAACGCGTCAAGCTGGCGAAGAAAGCAGACCGATTTGCGTTTGAGCATTTATTAGAAGACTTTAACATAACATCAGACAGCTCATGCGATGTGCGTAGTTTTCTGGAGAGCGAGCGAGCTAAGATAATATCCATCCTCAACGATGCATTGGCTACATACTCCACTAAATTCTATGCTGTGCTATGCTGCAAGTATAAAAAACCGTCTGATGAAATATATAAATTCTTCCATGCCACAAAAGCAAAAACACTGCATCAGGCAGATATCACTGACCTCGACAGCATCTACAACAAGTTTGTCGAGGAGTTTGTGACAAAACACGAGGAGCATCAGGCTAAAGGCTCGGGCGGTTCGCTGTGTGGCGACCCCCACGAACTTTGTCTGACACTTAGCAAGTTCCTGCCACTGGCAGGGTCTAGCTATATTGCCCTGCCACCCGAGGTTGAAGCAAGGAAAGCTGTTCTCAATATTCAGAACAAAGACACCAAATGCTTCCTCTGGTCGGTGCTGGCAGCATTGCACCCTATACCTAGGGAAAACCACTCGTACCGTGTTAACCACTACACGCAGTATGAGTCGGAACTGGAGGATGCAATGGCCGGGATTGCCTACCCTGTAGAAGTCTCGCATATTCACAAGTTTGAGGTTCGTGCTCGTGACTTGTTGGGCCTGCAATTAGCCATCAATGTTTACGGTCTCACCGAGAACAAAAATGAGGTCCATCCCATCCGGGTGAGCAACGTGAGCAACAACAACGAGGTACGAGAAATCAACCTCCTGCTCATCAAGGACGAGACCCATCACCATTACACCCTTATCCGTTCCCTCTCTCGGCTTGTTTCGAGCCAACGGAGCAAAGACAAAACCCACGTCGAGGTGTGTCGCAGGTGCTTGGCTATATTTTATAATCGAGAACAGCAAAATTACCGGTACATCAGAGGACCCAACATTGCTGCTGAGAAGCTAGCTCGCCACATGTTCTACTGTGGTACCAACGAGCCTGCACGAACTATCCTGCCCGAACCTGGTGCAGTAGAGTGCTTTCGCATGCACAGTGCTATGGTGAAGCATCCTGCCTATATTGTAGCAGACTTCGAGGCCTTTCTTCAACCTCTGTCTAACTGCGAGCCCAACCCCGAAACATCCTCTACCATTCCTTTCCAAATCCACGAGGCCTCGAGTTACTCCTATGTTGTGGTGTGGCGAGACCAACATATTGCCTCCGAGCCCTATGTGTATCGCGGTCCCGACCCGGTCAAACACTTCCTGGAGAGAATGCAACAGGAAGCCATCAAGATAGGGAAGGTGCTGTTGGCCCCCAAGCCCATGCTGCCTCTGTCTCCGGAAGACAAGCATCAGCACGAAATAGCTCTAAATTGTCCTGTTTGCAAGTCGGTCTTCACTGACGATAACAAAAAGGTCCACCACCATGACCATTATGGGACCGGAAGCTACATTGGCCCGTGGTGCAACAGATGTAACTTGAGAGCCAGGGACCCGCGCTTCATACCGGTCTTTTTTCACAATGGCTCGGGATATGATTTCCATCACTTGGTTACACATCTAGGGTACGACAATGCGAGAATCAATGTCCTGGCACAGAACGAGGAGCGTTTTATTAGCGTCAGCAAGTGGGTGCCGATCCCCAACTCAAGCAGCAGCATCGAGCTTCGGTTCCTCGACTCTCTGAGGTTCCTCCAGGCAAGCCTCGATGCTCTTGCTGGGAAGCTCAGAGACGACCAACTAGCTATTACCACATCAAGTTTCCCGAACTTAGATGTCGCACTCATCAGACGTAAAGGGGTCTACCCCTATGAATACGTCACAGACCCTTCCAAGTTCGAAGAAGAGTTGCTGCCTCCCCAGGATAAGTTCTACAGCCAGCTGAGAGGTTCAGGTATTACCGACGAGGAGTACAAGCATGCTCAGTCTATGTGGGTCAAGTTGGGTTGCCGAACTTTCGGTGATTACCACGATGCATACCTGAAGCTTGATGTGACGCTTCTTGCCGATGTGTTCCAGGCGTTTCGGGCGAATGCGATAAATATTTACAACCTGGACCCTGTATATTTTTACAGCCTTCCTGGACTGGCATGGTCGGCCATGCTCCTGCTGACTAAAGTTAAACTTTCACTTATCTCCGATGTTGATATCATGCTTTTCATCGAGAGAGCTATCCGGGGCGGCATGGTCCAAGTGTCGCAACGCTTCGCACACGCCAACAATCACCACATGGCCACTGGTTACGACCCCTCCCAACCATCAAGCTACATCATGTACACTGACGTGAATAATCTTTACGGGCACTCCATGATGCAGCCACTCCCAACAGGACAGTTTGAGTGGGCTGACCCCTCCAACTTCGACATCGAAAAAGAGTGCGACGAGTTTGGGTTTTTTGCCGAGGTGGACCTCGACTTCCCCGAGAAGCTGCAGGATACATTCTGTGACCTTTCGCCTGCTCCGGAATTGAAGTGTCCACCTGGCTCGGATCAACCGAAGCTCGTCATGGACTTGGAGCCCAAAAAGCGTTATGTGCTACACTGCCGGAACCTCCAGTGGTTAATGCAGCAAGAGGTCTCGGTCAAAGCAGTTTACCACGTGCTCTTGTTCAGGCAGTCTCCATGGTTGAAGCCGTACATCGAACTGAACACCAACCATCGCACTGATGCCACTTCGGAACTTGATCGCGATTTTTTCAAATTAATGAACAATGCGGTATTTGGGAAGACCATGGAGAATGTGCGAAATCGCGTTGATGTGAGGTTGGTGACGAAGAAAACACAGTGTCGTCGACTTGTTGCAAGCCCGCTGTTCAGGTCTCGAACAATTTACAACGAACAGATGTCTCTAATTCACATGAACCGGGGCAAGGTGCTACTCAACAAGCCCATCTATGTGGGAGCTGCAGTTTTGGATCTGAGCAAGTTGTGCATGTTCGAGACATATTACGGCATACTACGTGCACACTACAACCACAATATCTCGCTCCTCTACACAGACACAGACAGCTTGGTGTACCATGTTCGCACGGCCGATGCGTATGGTGATATAGCCAAAGTTCCAGCTCTTGTCAAGCTCTTCGACACATCGGGCTATCCCCAGCTAAACCGGTATGGAATTCTGCCCCGGAACAAAAAAATACCCGGCAAACTCAAGGACGAGAAAGACGGGGATGTGATTGTGGAGTTTGCTGGACTTCGTGCCAAAGCCTATGCGATCCGGGCTGAGGGTTCTGTAACAAAAAAGGCAAAGGGTGTAAGCAGGCAAGTGGTTCGGGAGCACCTCAAGTTTGAGGATTACCTCGAGTGCCTCAGAACAAAATCGCCCATTCTACAAAAAGAGCATCGTATCCAAAGCGTCGATCATGTGCTTACAACTAATATTGTCAGGAAAGTTGCTCTGGATGCACACGACGACAAGAGATGTATTCTTGAATGTGGGGTCCATACACTTCCGTGGGGCCACTATCGCCTCCAAACTAGTAAGGCCTGCCCAGAGTGCAACAAAAAGTAATAGGCAATGCGAAAAAAAAAACAATTTTAATTTACTTCCACTTCCTCGATTACATGCATGCATGGCACAGCAAAATTAAACTTCTGGAAACTGCTAATTGCAATTTGTACTTATATATATAAAATTCCACATTTCTTATTGTGTGCTATTTTTTTTTTATTTATTTAAAACTGTTCAGTCACTCTTTCATTCTTGACGTCATACACAAATGTTTTCTCTGCAATAAGAATGACACTGCACAGAGTATCTGCAGGCAAGGCATCGTGGAACTCGCATACAATCTTGATGTTGGTACGATCGTTGACCACAACCTTCTTCCTCTTAGATGTGTTGATGACGGTCATGGGTCTCCGTGCTTTGAATTCGCTGGGCGCGTAGTACACGTCCACGCTTCCCTCGGTCACGCGTTTGTAAGCCGTGTAAGCTTCGTAAAGTTTGAGGTAATCGTTTTTGGTCACGTCGAGGTTGTAATTCTCGCGCGGGAACACTTCGTTGCGTCCATTTTTGAGGTAAACGTTCTTGATCTTGCAGTCGTCGAACTTGCTGGAATCTTTTTCCTGATCGTTATCGCGTCCGGTCTGAAAGAGCACTACGACGAAATCTGGCATGTCGAACTGTATGTTGTTGAACTGCGTCGTCACGTCGAATTCCATGTGACTTCCCGACGCCATCTTCTGCACGCACTGGTAACCGTGAAAGTGAATCGGCACCTGCGGACTTTTCAAGATCTCGGCTTTGTACTTGAGGGCGTAGTTCGTTTCGTATTCCACCACCGGCATTCTCAATTCCATGCTCCGGATGACACATTTCGCTGCTTCGGGTAGAGTGTTGGCTATCGGCGTGGTGCCATCCGGACCCAAAGTAGCGTATCGCATCAGTGCGTCGTTGTCGTTGGCCGCTCTTCGAAACGTAACCCTCAGTCCTCCCTTCCACATGATCTCCTTGTAGTCCGAGAAGAAACCAGGCAGCAGACGCATGGGAAAAAGCACCGTGTGACTTTTCGTCGATATTTTGGCCCCGGCTTCGAATCCCCCGGCCTGGTAGTACGCTGCGTCCGTTTTGGATAATTTCAACGTTCCCACCGCCGTCGACGTGATGCCTGGATAATCTATTCTGTCGATGACGGTGTTGTGTTTCCTCACCTCCACCTGCGAGAACAGGTGAGGCACGAAGTTGTCCACGAGTATCAAGTTTGCTGCTGCGGGAAACGCGTCTCCGCTTTCCTTCTTCACCACGTCGAATTGAAGGTAGAGGTCCGCTCTGTGAGGATGAATGAACCCGTCGCCTACGTCCACGTCGTATTCGATCTCCCTGTTCGCTTCGTTCAGATTGGCGAACGTGCGACGGTTGGGAGGGAAAGATTGCAATTCGTAACTTTCGATTTGCTCCATTTTACATGTATGGTTATTTATTATACGTTGATCTCCACGATGGCCGTCGTAGTGGCACCTGCGAAATCCACCACGTCTCCTTTCTCGTTCGTCACCACCAACTCTATGTCGTCTATGCGGTTGCGACATACTGGAAAATAGATCGGCGAAGAGGGTGTGTAGATGATCGGTTCCATGAACTCGGAACTTGGTTTGAAAGTGGCTATGATTCCCGTCTGCTTGTGACTTCCTAACAATCCGTCCGAAGATTTCGTGATCATACCTTCCGCCACGTTGCAGTGTACGTTCAGAGTCTCTATAGCCAAGAATTTAGGAATGTTGGTTGCTACGTGCTTGATGCCAGCTTCGAGTTTGGTGTCGTTCTCGAAACCTAAAAGTTCTCCCATGGTGCCCAGGTCCACGGTCTCCGTCGCGGATAGGATTTCCACTCTGTGCGTGACCGAATTTTGAGAAAGGTATGTGCCTTTGGGTAACTGAGCTTGCAAAGTGGAAAGATTGTATTGTCCTGGCGTGACGACGATGTGTTCGCTTCCGACGCTAATTTTGTTGTTGTGCTGCGTAACATTAGGTATGAGGTACATGCTGTAGAATGCACGCAGAGCCACGGATTTAGGATAGACGATGTCGTCGTGCAGCGTGAGTTTCAAGATTGAAGATTCGCTCGTGAGATGGAACACGCCCATCCTAGTGATGCTGTTTGAGGTTCCACAGTGCTTTCTGGAAATCCTCGATCGTAGGGTTATTTATTTTAGAGAGAAACGCGAGCACGGAGAGGCAGAGATGACCGCAGTTCACGTCTCCGAAATTTTGAATGCGTTCGTCGTTGTAGTATATAGAGGTTTTGCTCGTTTTCAGATAATGAATTAAATTTGTAGGTGGAACACCTCCGAAAGAATCGAAAACGAATGCTTTATCATTGTCGTTTTTGTGGTAACATATCCAATGCGTGCCTGGATTTTCTTGACCGTCCAAGTTGACTACTCCGCATTCTCTTCTTTTGACGGTTGAAGGTAACGAGTCGGACATGAAAACTCCTCTGAAGTGCTTGATTCGTAACGGTTCGATCAGAGATTCAATGTCTCGGTTGGTGAGTGCTTCTGTTTCTTTTTTTTAAACTTTCTCATCACGCCCTTCCCCTTTTTCTTCTCCATGGCCAGGTTGTGACGTTTCTGTTCTTCCAACTCGGCCTTGTTCTTCTTCGAGTCGATGACGGTTTTCGCGATGGCGGCACTTCCGCCGGCCAAACTTCCAACGGCCCCCAATGCTGCCAGGATGGCCGGGATGCTGAATATGAAACCTCCGACCTTTTGCTGTTTCCGCGAACGCTGCAAGCGTTTCAATTGAGGTGTGCTGAGCAGCAATTTCATTCCGTGTCCTTTCGACAAGCAAGAACGTTTCTTCTCGCGTTGTTTCTTGGTGAGTAACCCATCGAGGGTACCTAGATTTTTAAGATTGGAGTATGGTATCTGGTACACGACACCCTTGGGCTTCATGTTGATGCTCTATGTGTTATTTTCACGGTATGTTATTTATATATATATTCTGAGATTTTTTCTTGTGTAGTTCTTTTACGGTATGTTATTTATATATAAATGTTCTGAGATTTTTTTTCACGGCCTCGCAGTCGTTACACAAATTCTATTACGTGCTTCGTTTTCTTGCCAAGAAGTTCCTTTGTCCCCTTGTACACGATTCGAGTTTTGTTCTCGATTAAAATAGATAGCTTCTCGTCGGATAACATGTTAGCGTATCGATCTGGTAAAAATAGACTGTATTGTGCGTTGAGCAACAGGCGTACCTTGGGACCATACTGGGTAGAAACGATTGAACCGGAAGTTATCGTGTAAGGTTTGTCGACTTCCAATTCCTGAATTTTTACATACTCGACTGACAAATTTAGCATTTGTTTTAATGCTTGGAGATCGCTCATTTTTTCAGTTGTCAGAGTGTTAGAGAGAAATTTAATTGCTTTTTTTTTCACGATGTGTGTTATTTATATATACCGAAGATTATTTTTTTACGATGTGTGTTATTTATATATCAAGTTTTTTTTACGATATGTTATTTATATACCCCACCCCAATTTTTGTTTCGTGTTCATGGCGATGGTGGTACCCAGTGCGGCGACCCGTTCACCCAGCGATGCGTCTCTGCTCACGAACCTTTCGAAAGCTGCATGTTCCAATTTTTTGTCTGCTTCGTGACGTGCGTCCAGATCCGTCTGCGTGGTGTTGTAGGCTATGTCGTGATCTTTGCATGCCGCGTCCAACGGATTCACACCCTTGTCTCCTCTCTCCAATCTTTTCTCGAGTTTGGTACCCGGTCCGCAGTACTGGTAGCCCGGTAGATGCATCTCGAAAGGTAACTTGTTGATGATGTCGTTCACGAGTCCCTTTCCTTCGGCCACGTTCCAAAATTTCGGAGGCAGCGTGTTGATGATTTTGATCAGGTAACCTATGCCCTTGTCGTCGTTCACGATGAAGTTGGAAAGTTTCGTGCTGATCATGTCCACGATGCCAACCTTCTCGTTGTAGAAATTACGGTTGCCTGCATTCTCTTCGCCGGCTATCACCAACAATCGGTCCACGAGTTTCCTAACGTCGTCCACCCAAACGAATTCTTTGGGTAACGTGTTGTAGCGTTTGACGCCGCTGCCCGTTTTGACCTGGTTCCAAATCGGTTTGATGAGATTCCTGTACTTCTCGCCGCTGCTCGATTTCACCCTATTCTGCGAGGCGTCGTTGTTCTGGTACAAGGCATCCGTCATGATCAGAATTTCCTTGTAACTCTGGTAATCTTCGTCGGTGTAATCTTTCGGCTGCTTTTTGGCGACGAGTTCCCACAGTCCCACCGTACCCGGATACCTGGTCCAACTATCCTTGTCGCCTAAATTGACTTTAATGTCGTTGCCTTCGAAGGTCACCTTCGATTTCCCAATCTTCCACACCACACCGCCGCCTTCGCTGGTTTCCATGCTGGGATACAATCCGAACACTTCATCCTTGTCGAATTTCCCCGTGCTCAGGTAGTCTCGTGCCAAAGGCCCCAACTCGATTTTATCCGAAGACGTGCTGCCTATGGCACGACGTCGTGCCGGTGCATCCTTCAGTTCGAACGGCGTCGAAGGAATGCTCGAAATGGGTGTGGGTACGGCGTAACTTTTAGCTGCGAGCGGTACGAGTTCATTAATCAAATTTTTATTTTGTTCCGTGACACTTTTAATTTCTTTACCTAGACTGCTGATGGCATCGATCACGGGTTGATCCTGACGTTTCTTCTCTTCGTAGAATCCGCGATTCTCGGATTTCCAACCTTTGAAGCGTTTCGCGAGGTAATCGCGAAGCTTGAGATTTTCGTCCTCGATTTTTCGTTTCGTCATGACGTTATTTATATACGTCGTTTCTCACAACGTTGCAACGTTTAGAAAGTCGTTGATTTTGTTTCTGTATTTTCCGTCGTTGGGTTTCCTCGTCATGTCGATCGTCACAAATCCGAAATCGTCACCGTTCCAGCAAGTAGAGCAGCCTTCCGAAAATTGATTGTAGTTCATGTCTCCGCCTACGTAGTCATCGTGCGCGTGCTTGAGGTTGGTGTGAT
Organism: Lepisma saccharinum; assembly: GCF_977018435.1. NCBI lineage: Eukaryota > Metazoa > Arthropoda > Insecta > Zygentoma > Lepismatidae > Lepisma > Lepisma saccharinum. Next base: position 136,840,298 of record NC_139230.1, read on the forward strand.
CTTGACGAAACAAACATATGAAATTGGCGTTGTCGCGCACTAACTGTTTTGGAATTTTGGAAAACGTTTGAGCTAGGTAAAAACAATCCATTCCTTTGTGACGACCTTGCGTGAAAAAGTTGCGAATTTCATTTTGATTTTCCAGGATGGCGTCGTCGAACACAACGACTGAATTTTCACGACAATCGTCGAGTGGTTTTATTTCCGAGGCGAATGTTGCAATGTCCAGACCATCGTACAGTTTCATCAGTTGCTGGTATTTGGATTGCTCCAAACTTTTCGAGAACACGTACAGGTGCCTGTTCTTCCAATTTAACCAATTCGGTGCGAGGAGAAAATTGTCCACGAGCAGTGTCGTTTTCCCACACCCCGAAGGACCTACGATCAGACAGCGGATGCTGTCGGGAAGCAACTTGCCGTTCTTTTTCTTCGTTTGACTTTCCGGATCCGGTAGACGCTTCACCACGTTCCACGTACTCACAAGATCACTTCGTTCGCGTCGATCCAACTCTTTTCTGGAAGTCCCAGCCATTTGACAAACAGTTTGTCACCTTTCCTACGCAATACTTTCTCGATGAGGTACGTGTCGGGGTGTTTCGTTTTAGAGAGTTCCTCTTCGTAAAATCTTCCTTTCAAAATCTCGCCGCTACTATCTTTTATTATATACGTGTGTCGGTTTCCGGGTAGAACTCGAACCACCGTAAAAAGTTCCGTGCTCCAATTTTTTGTGAATCCCTTCTCGAAGGTGCGTTTGAATTTGCTGATCCTCACCTGGTCTCCAATTTTGTATTTAGCTTTTTTTGTCGTGGGTGTGTACTTTGGACAGTAAACGGTAGAAATTAAACGCTGCTCGTCGGACTTGGTAACGTCGGCTGGCTTCATGCCTATCGTTCTGTGTACCGTATCATTATAGGTGTCGACGAGTTCCGGCAGGATGTCGACCCATTTGTAATTTCCCCGAAGCGTGAATCGTTTCCACATGTGTGTTTTCAAGGTTCGATTGAATCTTTCCACGATGCTGGCTTTGATGTGACTGAAGCTCGAATAATGTCGAATCTTGTGTTTTTGAATAAACTTTTGGAATACGGCGTTGTAAAATTCTTTACCGTTGTCCGTTTGCAGAAACCGTGGTCGTCTGCCGCCGCTTTCGCGAAAAATTGTCTTGAATGCTTCCGTGACGCACGTTCCTGTTTTTGCCTTCAAAGGTAGAGCCCATGCGAATTTCGAAAACGTGTCTATGACGGTGAGGAGGTACTTGTTGCCCTTGTTCAATTTATGCACGTTTTTCAAATTGCCGCTACTCATCTCCACGAGGTCACTTTGCCAGAGGTCGTCGATGCCCTTGGTTACCACGGCCAAACGTTCGTAGTTACGGCGTGCAGGTTTATGCAATTCTTGGACGATGGCTTGCCTTGACATTTTTTCTTAGAGATTACGTTTCAAGAGAAGCACAAGCGTGATGGGATTCAAAGAGGGTGGCACTTCGCTCGTGTTTTGAACGATCAGCTTATCGCCGGCACTCACGTCGAAAACAGTAAGATCTTCGTCTTCGTGTATTTCATATATGTTGCGCGTTTCGTTCCAACGCGCCAGAGGAATATTTCCTGCTTTCTGGACACCACGATTCGATATCAAAGTCATGGTGGGAACGCTAGCTTTTCTGCCGTGAGACCAGTACGAAAATTCGTTTATCTGAATCGTGGCATCGAGGAGAAACTTGTAGTACGGATGATAAGGATGTAGCATGTACAGTTTGTTACCTTCGACGAAGGTGGAGATTCTCTGTTGATTGGGTACGCTGTTGATTTCGATGGCTTGCAGAGAATGCAGTTTAGCGAATTTAGTGTCGACGCTAACGAGGTTGCTGTGAAGCTGACCCAGTGTGTTTTGTATGGGCAACAAATGTTCGACTATGGTATCCGTTACGGTAGAAAATGACGGTTTGATTTTCACTTCCACGTTCAACTGCTTGTAGCTTTCGTTGAGTTCTTGCAACTTGGCACCGAAAGAGGCCAGCGTCGATTCCTGTGTTGATTCCAGCACTCCAACTTGATCTCTGATGTTGACGACAATGTTCTGAAGGTTCTCGATTTGATTCAATTTCGAGCTCTTCTCGGTAAGATCGTTCACGATGATTCGCATGTCTGTAAACTGCATGTGAAGGTCGGCGACGCTCTGCGAAGTGGGCAGCGTCGACACCAGCGAACTAATTTCGTCTCGAATCTGTTCCACGTTCGCCGTTTCCGTTTCTAGTCGTTTCAGCATTCGAGATATGTTTCTTTTCAAAGCGTGCAATTCTTTGGAGGTGGGGAGATTGGCCACCCTACTCTCGAGATCGCTCAATGAACTTTTGATGTCGTTCGAATCGGATAGTGCCGTCACCGCCGTTTTCAATTTTTCCAAATCTTCGCTCGAAGGCACGCTCGTCCGTAACGATTCCAAGTCACCCTGTATGTTGTCGAGTACGTGATGAAAATGAGCGAGATTCGTTTCGACGTTCAAATTTTCTAAATATTCGATCTTCTGCTGAACCGTGCTCAACGTGTCTTGAATGCTCGTCAACGCTCTCGCTTCAGCGTGAATATTTTTAATTTCTTCGTTGATCAATTCCAAGGACGCCTGAAGCGTAGCGATGGTGGTTTGAATGTGTTCGAAATCTTGATAGGCCTCCAATTGAATTTTTATGTTCGCGACGCTTTTACCGATGACCTGCAGTTCGTCCGACGATGGTAGGTTCGTCATTGTATCTTCCAAAGTCTGCAACTTGGATTTAATTTCTTCCAACGTGCTGGTGAATTCTTCTTGTAATTTGGAAACGACGACATGTAAGCGTTCTGCATCTATATCGTTCACGACGGTTTGAAGTTCAGAGAAATTCTTTTCTATTGCGGAAGTTCGTTCTTCGATTTCGAGTTTCAATTTTTCCAAATCTTCATTTTTCGATTGAAATTGCTGTAATTTGGCCAAATCATTTTGAAGCGAATCCACGCTCAACTGTATATTTTGAACGCTGTCGTAAGAAGGTACGTCGACATAATTTTTTATCAGCGTCTTCAGTTCGGAATCGATTTTCAGAATGGGGTCGAGACATTGCGTTTGGAGCGTAGCGATTTCCGACTCTAAACTTTTGTTTAAGGTCTCCTGCAAAGCAATCAAATCGGTCCTCAACTTCTTAACTCGAATGTCCAACATGAGAATCTCTTCTGCGTGGTCTACACGCTTGGTGTTGCCGAAAATGTCGTTAGGAATTTTTGGTTAACGGTTATTTATAATAGGATAGACGATTCGTAATTCTACAAAAAGAGGAATAAGTTTGTCGTAATCTCCGAGGAGTTCCATGTAAAGATAATCTCCTGCAGAAACATCGTACGTAATGTTAGAAAGCATCTTGTCGTGCTTGATTCGAAAAATATTCTTGCCGGTAGAAATTTTGATTTCGCCTGCGTTTTCCGGATTCACGGTGATTTGAAGTTTCCCGTCGATCGGAATTTCGTAGAAATGTAAATTGTTATTAAAAACATAAAACATCTTGCCCACATCGTCATTCAGTTTCGTCCAAATGCTGTTGAGATGAACAATCAGTAAACCATTGAGTTTAGATAATACGGAAGGTAAGAGGTTATTAGAATTTGGTGGTGCAGTCTCCATGTTGATCTGTTTGCGGAAGCCAAAAAGATTCATTGTCCTTGTTAGTTATTTAAGAATACGGTCAAAGTTTTTTTTGTAATGACACGCAAAGTTTTTTTTTTGTTTGTTTGCGTCACAATACAGGCACGCGCGCGCACGTGTGTGTGCGACACATTGTTCCCGAAAGAGGTTTACAAAGGTCACGATATATAAACATTTGGTCCCACAGTTGGAAAATTACGATAAGATGCATTCAAAAGTTTCAAAATATCATATAGTAGAATTTTTGTAGAGTGGGTAGGCAACACCGACGAGCCTCAAATAATAATTCAAGACTCGTCGGTGTTGCCAATTCCTATTTGTAGGTTAGCTTAGCCAGTGAAAAATCATATAGTGGAATTTTCTTCAGATGGGTAGGTAACACCAACGAGTCTAAAAAAAGGAACATCCAATAAAATTGCCAGATGTAAACAGAAGGCAATAGGTACCCCTCATAAAAGGCTACAGTAAAAACCCACAGTGTCGCCAACACTAGGCCCCCCAACAGTATTGCCAGACATAAAAAAATACATGGACCCCTCAGGTCCTTTGATGAAAATTTACAGTGAAAAAACCCAATAAATTAACAACACTATCAAAAAATCTACGGTAGTGTTGCCAGATGTAAACAGAGGGCAATAAACCCCCCTCATAAAAGGCTACAGTAAACCCACAGTGTTGTCAACTCTGCCCTCAAAATGTACATCATAAAAAGCTACAACAAGCGTCATAATCTTGGTGATTTTTTCGGGTAAGAAGTTGGCAACACATGCCTTACAAGAGAAATCCATTAAGGCGATCGAGCTCCAAATGATGGTTCGAGCTCCAAATGAAGGCCCAGTACCCGGACACTGGGTCTACTAGTTAGCTTCTTGGGCTGTTGATTGTAATATTATTCAACAGTCTGTATCGAAACTTCCGCAGTTGCTACGATGCCATTCATGTTATTAATTTTTGCCAAGTGACACACATACACTTTTGAAAACCACACGAAAAATTTCAACAAAAGTAGTTCCCCCAGGAAGATACCACCATATTCATATGCAAAATATTCTAAAACAAATTTTGCATCACAAACAAATTGACCAAGTGAATTTACTGTGTGGTATTGATGGTTTGCCTAAGAGTTCAGGTAGCCAGTTGTAGCCTATTTTGTGCTCTGTAGTGGGCGTTAGTGGACCTTTTCCGATTGGAATCTATCCTGGGAATGAAAAATCAAGCTCAGCAGATGAATTTCTGGAAGAATTTGTTAATGAAATTAATTTTTTGTCACAAGCAGGAATTGAAATTTGTAACACTCATGTGAATGTAACTTTATATGATCTTGTATGTGATGCACCTGCAAGAGCATTTATTACAAACACAAAAGGACACAGTGGCTATTTTGGGTGTATCAAATGTGTTCAAGATGGACAGTATTTGAATGGTAGAATTTCCTTCCCTGAAGTGTAAAACCACAAGAGAACAGACATCAGTTTCAGAAATCATGATCAAGAAGAACATCATCTTGGACATACCATCCTAGAGAGAATCCCAAATTTTGATTTAATTGGTAATATACCTTTAGATCAGTGGCATGGCGTGACTTTCTAAAAAGTGTTACCGGCTATCAGTATGACATTTATGCCTGCTAGACGTTATTACACCCCCCCCCCTTTCGGTAAAGAAAACATTTCTTCGAGCTAGATATTTGTTCATTTCGTTCTTGTTTTGCAATCAGCACAGTGATTTAGCCACAAACACTCCTAGAAAGAACTACCACTCATGAGACAGTTACCACGAAAATCCAATGAATAGTGATAGGCCCTTGTCAATTCTTCATCTGTGTCCATTTCTTTGCAATGAGCTGCGAAGGGGAAGAAGAAAAACCACACTTTTGTCAGGTCAGTTTGACGTTTGTGTGGTGAGCACTGAGCAGACAACAGAACTCCGTTCCTTCGTGGAAGGGAAACCCAGCTGTACGTACTACTGTTGCCAACTTAGTATTTGGGACCAAGGTTTGTCCAAATCACAAATCACACCAAGGAACTATATTTTCGTCTATTACCTAACTGGTCTCAGTTGAAGTTCAATCCAGCCTTGGCTCTGCAGTCTACCTCTAGTTGCTTCACAGAAATTGTATTCCTATTTAAGCGGGATTTAGCTCTTTTCTGCCAATCCGATGTGACAACACTGGCTGCCCCGGTGGGTCTGAACGGCAACAGGGCCCCTTAACAGGTATATGAATAACCCCATAAAGTCATTCCCCGCTCTTTCCTTGCATTGGCGCCCTCTTCTCCCTTGTTGCCTCTTCAGGGTAGCAGAATGGCCTCCCTCTTGGCTTCTGTCGGCTGCAGACAAAATGTTCTAGGCAATATCTACTCGACGGCAACAAGGTTCATTAACGTATTTAACAATGTTGTCATTTTATTGAAACAACTTTTTACTTCTTTACATTTTGCTGTTACCTGCGGTAACACCGGCTACATGCACGCCACGCCTCTGCTTTAGATTTATGCATCGTGTTTGTCTGGGTGTAATGCGTAAGTTGATGTATCTTTGGCTGTGGACCAAGCTTCAGTCTCATCTTGATGGGAGAAGAGTTAAATGTAAAAGTACTAAACTTGAACTGAGACCATATGTTCAAAAGAATTTGATTGCAGACCTAGGCAACTAACTGAAATAGACAGATGGAAAGCAACTGAATTCCGCTAACTGTTGCTGTATACTGGCCCATATTGTCAGGGCAAGTATATGCTAACTTTATGGTGCTGCATGCAGCAAAGCATATTGCAACATTCATAGTTCATATGCTAGTTCCTTGATTGTTCATTTTGTTAAAACATTTGCTCAATTATATGGCAGAGAATATGTGTCTTACAATGTGCATGGTCTAATTAATTTGGCCGATGTAAAAGTTCAAGGGAACTTGAATACCTATGATGCTTTTCAATTTGGAAATTACATGCAAGATTTGAAAAAAAATGTTAAGAAATGTTCAATGTTAAGAATGTTGGAACAAATTGCTAAATGCCTAGTTGAAAGATTGAACAGTGGTGGTGTACCAGAACTATATTTCTCTACAGATGAAATTAGATTTTCAGGTGTTCACAAAAGTGGGCCACTGTTGAAAGGTTGCTTGGACCCTCAATATAAGAAGATTATTTTCCCCAGTTTCTCAGTTGAGTTGAATGAAGGGAATAATTGCTGTGGTTTATCAGATTGACGAATAGTAGTAGTTCAAAATATTTCTCTCAATGAAGAAAACAATTGTATTGTGGCAATTGGAAAGGGATTTCTAAACATTGAAAATCTGTATAATATACCATGTAATTCTCTCTTGATTGGTATTGGTTTTGGGAAACACCTGTCATGCCTGAAATATTGGCCTGTCAAGTCAATTGTAAGGAAATATTTTAAAGTTCCTCATAAAAATGGCTATGCTCTTTTTCCTCTTCTCCCTTGTTAGATTTTTTTAAAAAAAAAACACAACTGGTAAATACACAAGGTAGAAAATATTTACTTGAAATTGTACAACTGTTTTTGTTATGTTGTAATGTAGCTACCAAATGGTTTTGTTGTCATATTGTTGGATTTCAGCCATTCTGGAGTCTTGAAATGCTTATGAAAATGTATATTTGTTCATGAGTTTAGTTTCTTGATTGATGAGTTATTATGTGATTTTAGCTGCCAATGTGATTTTATACAATAATTCATTGCACTTAAAGCTATTTTGTCTTCAGATGTTTATAATATATATTTGTTCATGAATTAATCATCTTGATTGGTTAATGTGTACTTATTTCATATTTATATTGTAAAGTTAGCTTACACAGTGATTTTTATGAGCTATTTCATTGCATGTAATATCCAGATCTCTCAAAGTATTTTTTATAATGTATGTTTGCTTAAGAGTCCATGCTGTGGTGTCTTGTATTTAGGAATAAGTTCAGTTTCCTGGATAATTTTTTCTTCTTTGTTATTTTGTGATGTTAGCTTTGAAAGTGACTTTAATGAGTTCGAGTGTTGGTTTTAAGTCCACTTTATGCACAGGAAGGCTAATTGGAACTGGACCTACAGTTTAAAGTGGGATCCAAAAGTAATATCCTTTCATTATGGTGTTTTATTTCTTTATTTTCAAAGTATTAATGAACAGTTACTTTGAACCATCAGTTTTCTTCCAGCTACATATGAGGCAGCACGTTCCAAGCTACGAATTGCAGAGGAAACCTCAGATCTGAACACAGATATTGAAGGTACTAGGGAGAGGAAGAAACGTAGAAGAATCTGGTATGAAATCTCCAGTTCGGAGGATGAACAACTAAAGAAAGTCAAATGCCTAAAGATAAATTACCATCACCTCCCAAGATATACAAGGACTCTGCAGCTAAATCAGAAATGTGTGTGTCTGAAGCAAGTGATCAATGTGAGATTGTGTTTCCAGTATCCAGTATATCTCCTTTAATTTTCGTATGCAATCTTTTCGGTTTTATACTAAAAAGAGAGGCATTTCTGCTTTCAATATTAGGAAAATACCTTATGTGCAATACAAGTGTTACTCTTTTATTAACACTTGCAGTGATTGAAAATTGTGCAACAAATGTCTCTGATTTATTGCTTTGCAGAAAACATTTGAAGTGAAAAATTCATATTGAATTAATAGCAGCCATAAAATACACATTGCTTCTAGGAAACATTGAAATAATAGGTGCCAGTGTTGGACAATTTTGTGTTGAACAACTCTGGTATTATTAAGCACAAGTACTCAAATAGTGTAATCAAAATCACATGTAATAATGAAAGCAAAATACTAAATACTAAATACAAAAATTTTCTATTCCCAAGAATTTTTAGAGGTTGTCATTGTGTTGTAACTGTTAGAATTGCATATTGCAGTAGCTGGAGATTGCTTGTAACTCATGATGTGTAGAAGTTTGAAAGTTATGATTCATTTTCATGGCTATTAAGCAAACATAGCGATAATTTCAATTTCAACCTGTGGCAAGAGGATATATACTCTTCTTCATTTTCCATGTAAACCAGCTTATTTTCTTGCTAGTCATTAGGTTCTTGTATTTTGTTGAACTTGTTTCTTTTGGTCACTTTCAATCATTATTTTGTGCCAAAAACAGCAACAAGATATGCTGGATGCGATATTGAAATCAGCTGAAGTCAAAGACACAATTCCTGACACTGTGAAACAGCCCTGCAGCATTGAATGGCCCTTCCCATTGGACACTGATGAACAGTTAGAATAATTTGAAGAGAAGTTGATCGATTCAGCTACGAAAAGCAATCTGGTAATTAATTACCTTGTATATCTAGCTGTTATAGTTTAAATATGCCACACAATAAATTTTCATGGGTGGAAAGTTACAGTATTGAATGTTGTCTACCTAGCCATTTTGTTGAATAGGTATCACTTCTAAAGGTTGATTTATTGGTTTGTTCAAATTTCAAACATTACCTTTTTACTGTCATAGGTTAGTGATAATCCTTGCCACATTCATTGTTAAAAATATTTGAAATATGTTAGAAAGTGCTTTCCTGGTTCCAACTACTAGTTCTTTATACATATTGTACTTTACTAATTCAACTTGCCATGCTTTACTAAGTCTAAGCCAGAATTCATGCTTCAATTGTCTTTATTGAAATAAAGTGTATGTTTATTAAACCCAACTCCATGACAAAATGGTCCTTAAGTGTTTTCCTTTTTTTAATGCACTTAAAAAATATGCTACAGACATAATAATTTTATACAGAAATTACATTTCAGATGAGTGATTTGTGGAAAGCACAGTACACTTAGATGAAATCTTAGTTTCAGAAGAAACTTATGTCTGTAGCATTACTTTCAATTATGCTCATGAAGAATTACAAATATTGAGACACGACACTTTGTGACAGTGTGGTTAGATTATATGTGTAGATGGATAAATTAGTAATCATGCAATGTGCTTTGTACCAATAGAATTTTTTAATACATACTTTGTGAACATTCCCAATACCGTAAATAAAAATGCAGTAATCTGTACACCTAGATTAAGAACATATTTCAACAGTCCCCGAAACACAAACACTATGTTTCTCACCCCAGTAACTGAGGGTTAAGTATTCATCAGGGCCAGATGAATTTTCAAGTTCCCTACTAAAAAATGTGCGAATAGTATTTTACAACCACTAGTAAGTATTTGCAACTCATCTTCAGAAACAGGTATTTTCCTAGTGAGTACAAAATAGCAAAAGTGAGACCATTATTCAAGAAAGGCAGCAAAGAAGAATGCTCAAATTATAGGCCAATTTCTCTTTTATCGGTCTTCTCTAAAGTAATAGAGAAGATTATGCTAAATAGATTAGTAACTTTCTTAGAAAAATACGACATTTTATCCAAACATCAATTTGGATACCAAAAAAGTAAGTCAATATCAGAAGCTATTTTTGAATTTACAAATAACATACTAAAATCGAGAGACAAAAAAATGCATGTGCATGGATTATTTTTAGATTTTACCAAAGCATTTGATTTGGTTCAGCATGACATTTTACTAGATAAAATGGACCATTATGGAATCAGAGGTTTAGCAAAAAAAATGGTCACATCCAAAACACATAGTGGTCTAGGATTTCAAGGTGTGAAACTCTATAACAAGCTGCCAGAGGAAATCAAGAATCATAATCCAACCAAATTTAAAATCACGGTAAAAAGCTTGCTTATGAAGTATTTGTTTTATAGCACAGAGGAGTAATTGGATCATATTTTTCATTAATTAATTGATTTTTCTTCTATTTTTATGTTCACTAATAGCCATAACCTTTGATTTTTCTTCTATTTTTTTAAGTTATTCTATACTCTTTTATACTTTTTAATATGCATAAGTATGTGTTAATTCCTTTGTACTCAAAATCATACATATCATAGTGCTATTTGTACTTATAAGATCAAGTGGATGGAAATGAATCATATCATATCATATCCGACTGTCTCGTGACTGTTAAACTAATGTAGTAGCAGTGTCATATTGTTTAATTGATTGAAATGAAAATTTTGTACATTTTGGGGGAGGGGACCCACATACATTCGAGGGTATGTGTTAATTCCTTTGTACTCAAAATTATACATGTAATTTTATTTTATACTCTTTATACTTATATTACTAAGAGTGATTTCAGACACACATACAAACATATCTTCATTTTTATTACAGGTTGATGACTTACGCCACGTTAGAGGGAGAGGTGTTCATGAGACAAAACAAATTTTAAAGAAAATCTTCACTGACAAGCTGGCAGATAAATACAGCTGGCTAGGAGCAAACAAGAAGCGAATCTTCAGCACCTTGATAATTGCAGAAGTGATTCAAAGTAAGTGTTGAAATATCTTGCAAATGAAGAGTTTTCGAAAGAAATGTTTAGTTATTTGACTTTAAGGGGGAAAGCAAATGTTATGTTCTAGTAGAGGGAAATTTGTAAGGTCATTTGAAGGCCATTCAATTTTGTTTTTTACAAAATAACAACTTCTGTAGAAACCATTTTTCTATTCAATGAATAGTTTCACATATATTTGACAAGTAAAAAGTGAATATGGAAATGCTTAATGTTTGTTAAGCATTTGAAATATTTATTTGGACCACAGGTATATTATATTTATGACCATCACATAATCATGAATGACTTAGGTTATTAAGTGTATCTTTGATGGGTCCTGCAGCAGAGTGTCAGAGACGATGCAACGGGTATGCGAGGGTGGGCAAGCCCCCCCCCCAAAAAAAAATTCCTCTGTCCACCCAAAAATATTCAAGAAGTATGAATAAGTATTTAGAAAAATACGAATGCTTCAATAAAATATATTCTTGTTTTGACTCCATGCATATTTTTCTTACGAATATTGTCGATACGAGAAAGACTCACAATATCACCCTATACAAAGTTTCGCTGCCTGTGGATTTACATTACTGAATAAGATAGCGAGAATCGTATCAAAATATGGCAAGGGATAATACCTATTATTTATAATTAACTAGCTCATTACCAGGCATTGCCCGGGTATTTATTTATCCCAATCTTCTATTAGACAGGAAAATAATGAATTCTAACTATAGTGCAAAATGAACTTGGGGTTGAACGGCATTGGGAGTGTCACTATTCATCTTAGCGACCCCGTAAACTATGGATTCCACACTAATATTGGTCATTTTACATGTCACCCTCTTCCCACCCCCACCCCTAGGGGTGCCAGGGGTGTATTGGAGTTGAACGGTATTGGGAGTGTATTCATCTTAGCGACATCGTAAACTATGGATTCCACACTAATATCGGTCATTTTCACAACAGAAAGTCATGTCAGCCTGAATGTTAGACAACTCGAGAAACAATATCGTTTTGCGGGATTGCATAGTCACGGATGTCGGTTTGTGCGGAATTTAATATCAGTTGTTTTGGATTATTTTTACATGTCACCCCTTCCCACCCCATCCCTAGAGGTGCCAGGGGTGTCTTACCACCCCCAAATATTATTTCCAGATTGCAAGTGAAACGTGTACCAGGTTTGGTTGAAATTGCTCCAGGCGTTCGAGAGTTATGCTGGAACAAACACACATACACACCCACACACACACACACCCACACACACACACACACACACACACACCCACACACATACATCCATTTTTATATATATAGAGATTATATTTCATATTTAAAACTTGAAGCATAAGACTTGTGATCGAGATAACACTTCTGTGACTACAAGTATGTATTACAATATCTATCTACAGTCGAAGTGCACTTTTCCCGAGGTGGGAGTGCAAAACATACAGGAAGAATATCTAGAAAACCAAACAAATAAATAAAAACATATTCACATTACTTCCATATGGTATGCAAAAGAACTTCGATTCATGACTAGGCTTCTTTCAACTAGCTTTTTTAGTAATGGGTGGCTTATTTCGCTTGTGTGGCAATTGTCAGTAACTGAAACTGTTTCCAAGAATTTCAAAGCATTATGAAAAAGAGAAACTCGATTTGTATGAAGGTAAGGTGTAAACAGGAGAAGAATTGACACATACGGTAGTTACAATGATCATTTTCCCCCCTAATTAAACGTGTTTGTTTTCTCAATATAGGCATATTTCCATTGAACCACATAGAGCATTTATTTTTCCTGCATCAGTCAGGTCACGATAATTAAGCAAGTGATGAAATAGATTTTTTGATGTTCATTTTGCACATATTCATTTATTTTTGCAATTTTTAGTTGTATTTTGTGTGAAAAATCACGTTTTTATATCAGGAAAGTTTAATGCAGAATGAACAAAAGTACTTTAAAAGCTTTTCTAACAGGCATTAATTAAATACAAAAATTCATGTAGCCGGCTACATGTATCAATTTGGAACACTCCTATGAGTCAAGTAAAAGAATAATTTGTTAAGCCTCAATGAAGAAGCACTGCTCTTTTCAGTTAAAACTCATAATATTATTAAAATTGTATATTCAAATTCATTCATTTGAATTATGGACAAAAAACCAAATAGTATTTCTTCACTATTGTCGGGGTTTATCATACTTTCTGTAATCATCCTTGAATGTTTAATGTATAGGGCATACGGCATTGTATCGCATGAAAAAATAAGTTAATTTGTTTTGGAAAGCATGTCAGTAGTAGCAAATAAAGGTGGACAGTTGAAATTTTAGCAAATGTAAATGTCGAATTTTGCAATAACTTGCTTTCTGAATCTAAAATGCTAAAATTTTATTTCAAATGATTTTGCTGCTAGGTTGCTTCACTCCATAAAGCATTAGGCCCTTCTTGTAGCCTGTTGGTGTCTTCCATTTGTAAACAATATGTTCCATATTTTTCATAATTGTCGCATAAATTAAGCAATATACTCTAATCTGCCACCTAAATGTCAACCTTTCTTCCACGTTACACTCTGGACTGTACGGTATTTTGCAGACTAACGAGGCTCTAGCGTCTGTACTCACATCCGGTATAATCCTCTGTGGACTTGTTTTGTGATCTGCCCATCTGTGTTTGTGACTGTCCTTTCATTTATTTTATCTTATCACAATTCATCCTCATCTTCGAGATTAGCCAAAAGTGGAAGAAATCCAAAGTCAAATGAAACAAATGTATGAAATCAATTAATATAATCTACTTCGATCAGCTAATTAAGTATAGTGTATGTTAAATTCCTTCTTAATTGAAAGAGAGAACAAAATATCCACTTACAAACCGAAGTACACAGTGAGCAGTTGAAAGGCGTGGGCAGGGAGATACAATGAAGGGAAAGGGACACAAATGAGAGAAATAAGGAAGGTTATATCAAGATTGACACAGGGAAGATTGGAATTATAGCCAAGCGGCTTTACAACAGGTGACGAGATGAAGTGACTTCCTGCTCTTTCCTAGCTTTTTAGTCTGTGTTTCCTAGATTGGAGAGGATAAAGGGAAATTTAATCAGAAGATTGGCAAACTGAGAACTAGTGCGTGTGCATATGTGTGTGAAAGCGCGCGCGAGAGAGAGAAGGGGGGAGGGGGTAATACAAGCAGAGGAAGATTGTGGAAAAAGATAAATAAGACATTCAACAGCAAAGAGAAAAGCTGAAAGAAATACAAAGGAATGCAGGATAGGCAGAGAGGATACGTGTCTCTGATATTCATACATTTTGTACGTGCCCACCCAAATTTATCAATATTTGCCTCCGGGCAAAATTTTCTGGCCCCCTCTCCTACAGTGTTGAACATAACCCTCTACAAAGGAGCGATCTTACTTTGAATCCTGGGTAGCCATGCATGTGTCATTATTAGGGCTCGGAAGTTGATGAAAAATCATATTTTTTTCTGAGCCTCAAAAACAATGCTTGCCCATTTCCCTTCAGTTAGAACCAGTAAACGTTACTTTTATTTTGCAATTTTGTTCATTTTTGAGTTTTCAGTGTTTTTTTGCAATTTTTTCATTTTTCTTCATTTCTGAGGCTTATTGTTGTTCCTTATTGTTTCATGAATTTTAAATGCATTTGTTAGAATAACTTACATATTCAAATTTCCCTGACTTGGTTCTTTTAGCAAGTTCACCAATATTTGAAAATATTGTCAATGCAAAAGCACAATGTCATGTTTAACTGAAAAGTTTGTCAATACATTAAATAATTATTGCTGGTAAATTTATTTTTCCTTCAGCAAAACTTAAAATGCTTTGTGTGAAGTCTACTTTGAAGTTCCCTTGCTAGCTTCTATTGTCTCTTTAATCTGTGGTTTTAAAAGTAAAATTAGTTACAATGTAGAAAAATTAAATCTGATGTTCGCAAAACACAACGGTATTTTCTGATGCTTTCTGACTACTGTATCGTGAAATGTCCACTCTGAAAGGAGGTGAATGTCATATGCAGAGAAAACCTTAGGGTGTATTTTATGTAACCTTGAAGTAAACATGAATAATACCACATTAGCACTTAACTGATTCTATCACTTTGCTTCAGTAGTTTAAACAGCAAACAATGGATTTTATCAAATTATTCAACTTCTCTCTTGTAATTGATCAAAAAATCAAGCTTTAATTTCCAGAAAATTATTTTTAGATCATTTTTTATGAATTTTAAGGTAATTTCTTTGACATTTTTCGTGTTATCAACTTTCAAGCCCTAGTCATTGTATTTGTCCCATCATTAACTTCATCAGATACTATATTAACTTCATTCATTCTTATTGTTACACTCAGTGTTTCTTTCAGGCACCTTTCCCCGGGAGGGAATCTGCTGCCCCCCCCCGGACAAAATTGTACAACAAAATCAAAGTATAAAACTTTTCTACTACCGTTGTTTCCCTCACATCGGACCGCATTACTTTGTGTGGCGAAAAGTTTTGCCTTTATATTTCCCTCTGTAAATAACAATGCCCACACTTGTCCAATCTTACAGACGTTCTTGCTGACCTAAAGTCCTACAATTTTTTTGTCGAGTCAATGCTTGATAATGGAATATATACAGAAGCTGACAATCCATTTTTGAAAATCTTAGAAGCTGACGTGGGATTTTGCGAGTTGATGTGAAGTCCTTCTAACCATTCCCGTAACGACAGCCTGCCGGCGTAGAACGTCTTTCAGTGCTATGAATAGGATACTAGCTAGGACAAGAAGTAGAATGCTACCAGGAACTATAATGCATAATCATTTAACACCTTAACAGAATTTAACACCTTTGTGGGGAAAATATGATGAAGTTCAAACTCGTTTAGAAGTAGAAGATATGAACGAAAATAATGAACCTCACAGGGAGAATTTTGAATAAGTTTACTACAAGGTATTGGGTAAAATGGAATCCACTATAGAGAAACTTAAACAAGCACAAGCTGCACCTACAGATGGATCGGATGTTGTAAACAATGCTTCATCATTAGGCACCAAGCATATCAAATTACCCATGGTCTCTTTACCCACGTTTCACGGTAATTATCAGGATTGGGTAGCATATTCAGATGCATTTCAGGCTATGGTTCACACAAATGACAACATTCCTAAAATACAGAAGTTCCACTACTTACGTTCATCATTAGAATCTTAAGTAAGAACGCTTATAGATACTTTGCCCATGACTGATTCAAATTACAATATTGCATGGGAATTGTTAAAAGATAGGTATGAGAACAAACGACTGATAGCAAGCAGCAAGTCATGTCAATAACATCTTGCATGTGAACGCAATTAACAAGGAAAATGCCACAGAATTACGTCAGTTCATCAATGACGCCACCAATAACTTAAATGCTCTTCGAGTTCTTGAATTACAAACACCGTTAGATGATGTTATTTTGATACATCATTTTTTGGCACAACTCGATTCTCACACAAGAAGGGAATGGGAATTAAGCCATACTGATTAGTCGTTCCCTACACTGAAGGAACTCTTTACCTCTTTGGAACAAAAATGCCAAGCTTTGGAATCAATGAAGTCTGTTCACGTAAACAAAAATGTCAATGAACACAAGGTTAACCCTAAACAGAAACACATCTGTCAGTCAAATTCTTACCTGACAACTACAAATACACAATGCTATTTCTGTAAATTAACACATTTCTTATATTCATGCAAGTCTTTTGCAGGCGCAAGTCTGAAGCAGAAACAAGAGTGTGTGCACAACAGCAAACTTTGTTATAATTGTCTCAGATTGAATCATAATTTTAGGAACTGTACTTCAGGGAATTGTAGATGCTGTGGATTGAAACACAATTCACTGTTGCATCCAGATGAATTCGGTAAAGAGGAGGTCCTCTAAGGCAAGACCAGCCAAGGAATGACTCACCAGACACGAGGGATGAAGCTGCAAGGACAACTTGAGTACAATCTTCATACTGCACATTTAAGAGTAAACCAAGATCACATGTTCTGCTATCAACAGTTTTAGTAGAAGTCATCGATTCTAGGGGACAGCCACATACATGTAGAGCTCTCCTGGACAGTTGGTCTCAGTCAAATTTCATCAAGGAAGATCTTGTTCAGAGACTACAGTTGCGAAAGCAGAAAAAAATATTACAATCAGAAGAATCAATAATGTTTCATCGAAAGCCAAGCACAGTGTAGACCTTCAGCTGCGCTCAATTGTCCGACTTCCCGATTTCACTTACTTGTCTGATACTCCCACGCATCACAGGGAACGTACCTTCTCAAGTTATTCAACACGAACATTGGAACCTACCAACCGATATTGAGTTAGCAGATCCAGACTTCTACAAACCAGAAGGGATAGATCTGCTAATTGGATCGGAACTTTACTTGAACTTACTTCTTCCTGAAAGACAAACGAGAGATGAAAGCTGTCCAGTTCTTCAAAACACTGAATTAGGTTGGATTTTAGATGGTCGAATGGAACAGCCTGTACAACCTAGTACACCCACAGTAGCATGTTTTGTACACATGGAGGACAATTTGGGTTCTCAATTACAACGTTTTTTTTAGTTGGAGGAGATGTACTCAAAACAAAAAACAGCTGAAGAAGTGGCTTGTGAAATCCACTTCAGTCAACACATCACCAGAGATGAAACAGGGCGTTTCATTGTTAGTCTCCCATTTCGATCAGATCACGCAGAGCTAGGAAATGCATACAACCAGGCATTATTCAGATTACATCAGTTAGAGAAGAGGTTTCAACAACAACCAGAGTTGAAAAAGGAGTATAGCAGAATACTCGAAGAGTATGAAATGTTGGGACACATGAAGTCAGTACAACCAGATCCAAATGAAGCTGATGATGTGTCATACTATTTACCACATCATCCAGTATTCAAACCTAGCAGCAGCAGCACGAAGACCAGAATTGTTTTTGATGGATCAGCAAAAACAACAAATGGAGTCTCATTAAATGATATAGTGATGGTCGGCCCAACCACACATGACAGTCTCCAGTCTAAAGCTCTTCGCTTCAGAATGCACAAGGTTGTATTTATGACAGACGCCGAGAAGATGTTCAGTCAAATTTTGATTCATTCAGATAACACTAAGTTTCAATGTATACTTTCGAGAAAATCTACAGAAATGCCAATACAAACGTTCGAACTCACAAGAGTCACATTGCAGCAGTTAACTGAGATGTTTACGTTGATGACCTTCTCACTGGAGCCAATAATATTGAAGAAGCTAAACAATTGCAAGGAGAACTAATCGATTTACTGAATTCAGCAGGATTCACTTTGAAGAAATGGTGTTCTAATCATCAAGGACTTCTTGTAGCAGTACCAGCTACTCATAGAGAAATGGAACTACTATTTCAGTTTGACAAGGGAGCCTCACGTGGGAACCAGCTACAGATAAATTGCAAGCAAATAACAAGGAGATAGTGTCATGTTATGAAAACAAAATCACTAAACGACAAGTTGCTTCTATTGTCACATCAATCTTTGATCCTTTGGGACTAGTGAGTCCAATAATAATTTCTTACAAGATATTTCTACAACAATTATGGTTCCATAACATGGAATGGGACAATAAGTTACCAGAACAACTCAACATGAAGTGGAAACGTTTGTTTCAACAGTTACCAAACATTAATCAGATACAAGTTAACAGATTTATGCTAGTTCAAGGAGAAGTGGTTGACATTCAACTCCACGGATTTTCAGATGCATCGCAAGTTGCATATGGCTGTTGTTTGTATCTTAGATCAACAAATGAAAATGGTGAAACCACTGTACATTTACTTTGTTCACGTTCGCGTGTGCACCTATGAGAAGGATCATTCTTCCTCGTCTTGAATTATGCGCTGCTTTGTTGTTGGCAAAACTAACACACAAGGTGTTACAACTGCTACGATTAGAAGTCAGTAGAATCAATCTATGGACCGATTCGAAGATCGTACTGGCGTGGCTTGCATCACCTGCAAGACGATGGAAAACCTTTGTAGCGAATAGAGTTTCGCAAATTCAAGAATGTACTAAGCCTCAGTACTGGAAACATGTAGTGTCAGCACAGAACCCCGCAGATTTAATCAGCAGAGGGACAGATGTAGACTCACTACACACCTCTCAAATGTGGTTTCATGTCCCTGATTGGCTATCACTTCCAACAACAGCATGGCCTTCGAGTCCAACATCATCAATGGATGATGACTTCGAACTCGACGAACTTGAAGAACAAAGAACAACTACAGTAAGTCTAGTTACAAATGCACCAACAATAGAATTCATCAGCAGATTTTCGTCGTTATTGAAACTTCAAGGAGAGACTGCATATTGTTTGAGTTTTGTACACAATGCGAGGAACAAACAAGAGAAATGGATAAGATCATTGTCAGCAAGTGACTTGAGGTCAACATTGCATACTTGCATTAGAAGCGTGCAACACGAAGTGTATGGCAAGGAAATACAAGAATTGTCTTCTAACAGTCAGGTGTCAAAGGATATTCAACTTTCAGACTTGCATCCTTTCCTAGATGACAAACAAGTACTCAGAGTTGGAGGAAGACTTAGACACTCGCAACTACCATATGATAGCAAACATCAAATCATATTGCCATCGAAGCATCATTTATCTGAATTTATCATTCTTTCAAGACACCACAAGCTATTACATGCAGGAGTACAACTCCTTATATCTTCATTACAACAGGAGTACTGGATACCAAGAGGCAGACAAGTGGTCAGAGCTATTCTCCACAAGTGCCTCACTTGTTTCAAATTAAGGACATCTATTTCCAACCAACTCATGGGACAATAACCACCATCCAGAATACAGTCCACTAGACCATTTCTAAACACTGGAGTTGATTACGCTGGACCAATTCATCAAGCCGTCAATCACTAGAAGCAAATCAAGGCTGAAAGCATATGTAACAGTATTTCTATGCTTGGCACAAAGGCCATACACCTAGAATTGGTTGGAGATCTCGGCACCAAGTCATTCATTGCGGGGTGTAAGGGGTGCTCCTTCCACATAGTGCACCCAATAGTCAACCTCACTTCCATGTAGTACACCCTGGACTGCAGACTAACGAGGCTCTGGCGACTGGCCCCATGGCCAGTATAATTTTGTTTGTATTGTCCTTTTCTTTTGTCCTTATGTGTGCTGAGTGCCCCCTTACAGCCTCAGCTTTTAACGAAAGTCAGAACATTTTAATATTTTATGATTTTAGTTCTGCAATGTTAGAGTTGTGATTTGTAACGATAAGGGGCTGGACCCAGTATAATGTGACGGGTGCAAAATAGCCTTAGTGCTGACGCACCCAAAATTTTAAATTCAAATTCAAAAATTAAAAAAAAAGTCATTCATTGCAGCTTTGCGAAGATTTACGGCACGCTGAGGAAAATTGTTTGAACTTGTACAGCGACAACGGAAGAAATTTCGTCAGTGCCAATCGTGAAGAATTTATTCAAATCAAATCAACAGACTTCACCAAGTCTATAGAAGACCATGCAGCTCAGGAAGGATTCAAATGGCATTTTCTGCCACTCAATAGCCCAAATATGGCAGGACTTTGTGAAGCAGGAGTGAAGTCCATGAAGCAGCACCTGAGAAGAATCGTAGGGAACCCTGCTCTCTCTTTCGAAGAACTTGAAACACTCTTAGTTCAAATCGAAGCATGTCTTAACTCTAGGCCCCTCACAGTATTGTCACATGACCCTACAGATCCCAGTTTTATAACACCTGGCCATTTTCTTATTGGTGCACCCCTAACTAGTTTTTCTGAGCCTAGTCTAACTAACATCAAATAATCTAGTTTATCCAGATGGCAGAGATTGCAGCAGATGTACCAACAACTATGGGACCGTTGGTCAAAGGACTACTTGCATTCCCTGCAGCAGAGGACCAAGTGGAACACCCAAAGGAAGAATTTGTAACCAAGAACAGTGGTCTTAGTGAAGGAAGATCACCTACCACCTCCACTCACATGTAAACTTGCTATAGTTGAACAAGTGCATGCTGGTGCGGATGGACTAGTGCGTGTTGCAACTGTTCGCACTTCGTCATCAACTTATAAACGTTCACTTAACAAACTATTGCATCTCCCAATAGATCATAAGTTGTACTTTTGTTGATCGACTTGATCAAGAGGGGGACTATGTTTGGGATAGAGTAGTGTATATATTATAATCGTGATATGAATGTGTATATTTTAAGTGTTCATTATACTTGTCGCCACCAGGTGGTAGGATGGTGCACTCTCTCTTTTTCGGAGACTGTTCAGTTCAGGGCGTGGTACATATCGGGAAATAACCGTAGTGAACGAGAGAACAGCGAGAGACATTGCTACACGGTGGTCGATTCCATTCCTATGTTGTCCAGTGTCAGTGTACATTAAATAGTGTATATAATCAGTCCAGTGTTTAAATAAGAAATGCAACAATTGGTTTTAGCAGTTCTCTTGAGATACATATTTATTTTTCCTTGAGAATGAATTTCAACATATCATTACCTTGTGTAGATAGATCTGGGTAAATCTTGAGTCTTTGTCACCAGATTTAAAGCAAAATTGTACCCTAATATAGGAAGGCATTTCCTTCCTTTCTTTGTATTAATTTCACTTTTTTTCTTTCAGGTCATGGCAAACAACTAGAACCATTGTGGAAAATAATGTGGTACAAGAATGAGAAACTGACAACATGATTTGCCTGCTGTATATATATAATGTATATTGTATATATGTCAATAAATATTTTAAATCAAATGTACTAATTAATTTTTAATTGAAAACTATTTATCCCATAAATTATGCAATGAGTTTGATTGATTACGAGTAATGGGAAATTATTGAACTACATTTAGATTAGTTTACCTCAACAAGATAATCAACTTGCCAATTTTTTCAGTACATTCGAAAATACTTCTATGTGATTATTTTACGTGTCTTATGTTCAAGTAATTTCATTGCTTCTTGAATGAGGTGACTCATGTTGAAACTTTTAGTTGGTTACATATTTGCAATAGCATGGGCTGCCCAATATGTAGCCTGATAGATGTTCTTAGAGGCAGTATATCAGCTGTTAATTTGCCAGTTTTGTGAGAGAAAGGGGGGAAAATATCACAAACAAAGATTTACACCATGCACCTTTAAAGCTGTGATGTTGAAATACGTTGCCGAGTGTTTGAAGTAAATTTCACATTGACCATTACTCATGTAGTAATATAAAATATTTTTAGTTATGAAAAGAAGTTTAAAATTTCAATGCATAATAAACATGTACACCTTAAGAGCAGGATATATATATATATATATATATATATATATATATATATACATACATATACATGTATTTTGTGCACTACATGAACACTGATATTGATAAATTACTCAGTGTGCATGGTAAATTGTAATTTGAAATCATACTGCATGGTCAGGATTACTAGCTATATCACGATGGTTACAAATTTAATTTGTCTCTTGCATCGGATGCATGGGGGTCACAATATAATAAAGGCATTTCTCTACAAAAGCCTTATCTTTGTACTGTTGTGAGAAAGCCATTGCTAATAAGTGTTTTCTCAATTGATTAATGTTAAAAAAAATAGCTTGTTGATGAAAATGGTATATTTTTTTACTACTTTATTTTTGGTGGTATACACTTTGAAGATTTAATACGTGTACACTTACTAAAGTATACATGTTTAATTTATAAGATTTCCGTAGCCAACTTCTCAAAAATTTCTTGTTTTTCTGTCTGTTCAAGTGATGGATATTCACCGAATCTAGAAAATGGCTGGTTGTTAACTGCAGGAAGATTGAGGCCTTGGGTAGGAGGAGGATAATTATAATGTGTTATGGAAATTTATATTTTTATATTATTGATGTGTAAACATACACATACATGTATTTATGCACCAAATGTTTGGTAGGTGTACTATAACATAATTCAGTAAGTTCTTCCTCAGTCTTTACTAATATGGAAACAAATAGGTGATGTCTACTGCATGCCCAATTCTATTTTCAGGACTTTTTTTTGTGAGTAAAAAACTGTCTAAATATAGCTCAAATGAAGTCCCCATAACTCCATAAACAGACTCTAACTAATGGAGCGGGCTTTCTCTTGTATAAGCAATTTCTTAAGAATTTGTATAAAATGTATATGTCTAGAAATAACAGAAAGCAATAACATATTTAAGAAAATATCCAGAAAATGTTACATTTCACTCCAGGGGACATCTATTTCACGTCTAAATAGTTTTCCAATAATATATTGAAAATTTTACAAGAAACTTGTCTGTTTCATCCTAATGCTAAGAAAACGTTCCAATCTAGTCAAGAAAACATTCGCAGAGCATCCAAGAAACATCCTTTTTAAATCCCAATTACATCCAGAAAATGTTTAAAATTGGTCCAAAAACTGTTCTTTTCACATCTAAATTACGTCCATATAAGATTTAATGTAGTCTAAAATATGTCCATACAATATCCAAAGTAAGTACAAAAACTTCCTTTGTACATCCCAATTACACCCAGAAAATGTTTAAAACTGGTCCAAAAAATGTTCTTTTCACATCTAAATAATGTCCAGATAAGATCCAAATGTAGTCCAAAATATGCCCATACAATATCCAAAGTATGTACAAAAAATGTCTAAATCAAAGCATAATGTCCAGATTACGTCCCCCTTGATGTCCATAAAATGTCCAAAAGTGATCCGAAAACGTCCAAAACAAATCCATTTCTGGATATCCCATGGATATCACGTATGCGGATAAATGGATATCAAATGGATGTCTATTGGATATTCCTGGATTCTATTGGATATCCAGAACTTCCGACACAAATATCCAATGGATATCTTTTGGACATTTGTATGCTGTGTGGGGTCATGCGTAGAAAATTTCAGCCTAGCAACAAGAGTTTTCCAGCATTTAATTTAGTTCGCCATTAAAGAAACCTCGAGTTATATAAGGTATGTAAGCACCCAATCCCAAATGTCAACCTCACTTCCACATAATACACCCTGAACTGCATATTGAAGACTGCATAATCTTCTGTGGGACTTACGTTGCGTCGTCCAGATACAGTGCATGTTTGTGATTGTCCCTTCATCCATCTCATCATCATTCATTCTCATCTTCGCCATTAGCCAAAAGTGTCAGGAAAGCGAGGTAAAATAAATCAACGAATCAGTCGAGTTACATTAGTTAGTTTAAAATCAAGCAGCAATAGGGTATGTACGGGGCAAATGGTCTCGGGTGGGGGGGGGGGGGGGGAACGGACATCCCCTAAGAAAAGTACGAATATTTTCGGTTTGAAGTTAGCAACAGAGCAGCAGTTGGTGTTGTGTATGAACCTGAACGTTTGCAAGCAGGTGTGTTGAGCATCGGAAGAAATCGTAAAGAAGAAACGCCAATCCAGCCTAAAAACCTGACCAAGTAAGCATAAAATGTACATGCAAAGAACACTAAAAAGAGAATGCTAAGAAAATGTGTTGCGAACACAAGGATTGCATAGATTACTATGGTCCCGCCGAAGTTGTGATTTAAAGTGGTGAAGGCAGTGATTCCTTTATACAGGGTGTGGTCAAAAGTCTGGACCGGGCTAAATATATCATAAACCGGGTTTGTGTGTGATCGGATGTCAGTTGGTATCAATGTTAGTGGGAGGGGGAAACGTTATGACGTGGTTATGGTGGTCGTCCGCCATCTTGG
Source organism: Lepisma saccharinum (assembly GCF_977018435.1). Classification (NCBI taxonomy): domain Eukaryota; kingdom Metazoa; phylum Arthropoda; class Insecta; order Zygentoma; family Lepismatidae; genus Lepisma; species Lepisma saccharinum. Next base: position 136,865,046 of record NC_139230.1, read on the forward strand.
TGGCGGCCATCTTGGATTCAACTTTCTTATTTCAAATGGCAACATGGTCGTGTGACATATCAAAAAACATTAGCTTTTCAAGCGGAATCGAATGGCGAAGTTAGTTTTTCAGTAACATCAACGGTGTTGAAGTTATTCGCGAATTTAGGGTATAATGTGTTATTTTGTATGTCATTTGTATGATATGTGAAGCGTTGTATGACACAAAAACTGACTGTGTTTCATTTTTTTTCACAGGTAGGACCATAACATGTTAACTCGTGAGGAGAGAATTGAAATCATCCTTTCCGCTGGAGGACGCAGTTCAGCACTAATAGCAGCTGACTTCAACGAGCAGCATCCTAATCGCGAACACGTGACGGACAGTGCTGTGCGAAAACTAATCCGCAAATTTCGTGCAACGGGAAATGTGGACGATTTACCTCGATCAGGACGACCACGAACTGCGACTGATCCAGACACATCAGCAGCCGTATTGGGAGTATTGGTGAAGAGTCCGACAAAGAGTGTGAGACGTCTATCACGTGAACATAATGTTAGTGTCAAAAGTGTTCAAAGAATCCTGAAAAGGGAAAAGTGGCACCCTTACAAATTACAGCTGAAACAGAAATTGTCAGAGGATGACCCTGATAGACAAATTGAGTTTTGTGAGTGGGCGTTGGCACAGATTGCATGTGACCCATTGTTTCCTCATAACATTGTTTTCAGTGATGAAGCAAATTTCTACGTCACAGGCGAAGTGAACAAGCAAAATGTTCGGTACTGGGCAGACACAAATCCCAATTGGATAGATGCAACCAAAATGCAAGTTGGTGGTAAGGTTATGGTGTGGTGTGGTATATGGGGTGAGAAACGTATTGGACCTATCTTCATCGATGGAAACCTGGATGCTGCAAAGTATGAAGATATGCTGGAAAGCACTGTTATGCCACTTTTGTTAAATGAAGAAGGGACATTTCCTCCATATTGGCAACAGTATGGCGCACCTCCAATTTATGGTCATGATGTTGTAAGGTGGCTCAATGAACAGTTTCCCGGTAGCTGGATAGGTCTGCGTGGACCAGTTGATTGGCCTGCACGGTCTCCCGACTTGACACCTTTAGAGTTCTATCTTTGGGGGCACCTTAAAGCTATTGTATATCAATGCAAAATTACCAACGTTGCCCACCTAAAAATGAGAATAATTGAGCCCTGTGAACAAATAACACCTGCTGTGCTTCGTAAGGTACACGAAAATTGGGTTGCACATTTACATATGTGCATACAAGAGAACGGCGGACATGTGGAACATGTCCTGTGACTGGTAATATCCTAATGTGGTGCTTCTCTCTTATGATTACAGAGTTTCTTGTACCTATTGGTGTTTTTTTTACCTTCTCTTTATCTTGTCCTTCAATTCGTAACCGCCCCCAGAACCACATTGCATATAACCAAAATCTAACACATTATACCCTAAATTCGCGAATAACTTCAATACCGTTGATGTTACTGAAAAACTAACTTCGCCATTCGATTCCTCTTGAAAAGCTAATGTTTTTTGATATGTCACACGACCATATTGCCATTTGAAATAAGAAAGTTGTATCCAAGATGGCTGCCACCAAGATGGCGGACGACCACCATAACCACGTCATAACGTTTCCCCCTCCCACTAACATTGATACCAACTGACATCCGATCACACACAAACCCGGTTTATGAGATATTTAGCCCGGTCCAGACTTTTGACCACACCCTGTAGATACACACGTGTTGCCAACATTGTGCTGCCATCTGGTGGACTTTTCGGAATGTGAAGTCAAAGGCTACAAGTGGCGCAGATGGACAGGTTGCCGTTGGGACAAACGGACATGGGTGATTTGTATTGCATTTAACTATTATTAGGTACTCTTTGATTGAGATACTAATGTATAGAGTGCATCAACACACATATCTTTGCCGTTGCGCACATTCCAATTTTAGTTTCGTCTCACTTTCTCTTAGCATCACGTGTTCTACGCTGCTCGCCAACCTTCGCCATTGTTGCCATATTGTCATTCCATTCCTGGACACACTCGCGCAAACATCATTGAAAACAATTGAATAGCGCTCCAGCTCGCAGTTCACACCGTTCGGCAGGGACGGTAATGTGGCAATATAGCACGGCGTAGTGGTTGCTTCTTTTATGCAGTGCTTGTTCTTTGGCTAGCTAGTAACTAGTGTTGCCAACTGTAATAATGAAGCACTATTCCTGTCACGGAAGGAGAAAGGCAGGTAAAGTGACGGTGAGTTTTGTTTGATCGGAAGCACCATTTATTTTATACTAAGTATTTGACCGGTTTGACGTTGTGTGCGTGTATTGCGTGTGTATGTGAAAGTGTGCGTTTGTTAATGAACGTTAAATTCCATAATGCCTCCAGTTCTGTCAAAGTTGAAATCAAAAACCTTGCATAGCCAAGCTCGGGAAATTCACAAATTGTTCATATTTCATAATTTTGGAATTGTTCAAAATAAACAAATTATGTGGCTCCATGAGTATTTCAACTCTTGGCTCCGGCACGTGTTCTTGTAGAAATGCGATGCATATTGTTTTCTGTGTTAAAATTGCCATGCTTTGATGGGTGACAAGTTCATAGCAAAAAAAAAAAAAAAAAAAAAAAAAAGCCGCGCAGCTAATTGTCTAGTGGCAGTATATGTACTTGTTATTGTTGTGGAAGCCGGCATCGTTTGTAAATGTACAACAAAGGCAACCGACTGTCGCCGAACACAGAGAGGCAATAATACTGCTTGAGGAGGAGTGTTGTGGTCCAATTGTCGCCGTTTAACACGTTCGCATGTTATTAGTTCTCAAAGCAGTGGTAGTGTCGGTCGTGTATTATCTGCCGTTGCAGTTCCGTAAGGCCCGTAGCTAGAGGGGGGCAGGGGGGCAACTGCCCCCCCCCCCGAGAGCCTGCTTTGCTCCCCTGTGAGAAATGCAGAACACATTCCTACCTGGAATTCTCACTAATCTTTACAATTATATCATGTGTTACTCTAGCATAACAAAGATTTTGTGATTTATTAGGGTGTATGGGATTCCGTATAATGTCGTATCTGGGGGGGGGATTCCCTTCCTTCGGTAAATGAATTCGCAATTTGCAGTATCTAGAACAGTTGTGGCATTTTGAGTATTTTTGTATTAAAGGTGCCTAATGTGTTCGGATGTCTTTCTTGGATGTGTTGTTTTTCTTGTCCAACTTGTTGTTGGAACTGCTTAAAGTTTTGTTTCCCAAGTCTACCTTTTGGTAATAGTGATTCATGTGGTAGAGAGAGGGAGTGGATATTTGATTTCTGTTACTTAGCGTTGCTTTTCTGCCATTTCTAGCTAATCGCAACAATGAGTAATGACGTGAAATTGACAAAGAGACACTCATAAACAGTGCCGCAACAACAGGTGTGCAGATGGCATTGCCCCCCACCCCCGCGACCTTGCTTCTAGGGGAAGCAAACATTGAAGTAAAAAAAAAGCAAGACTAGGAGAATCTAAGAATAGCAAGACAATTGGATACTTATGATGGAATTAGTTTTTACGTGTTCCTTGCATTTTTCTTCCAGACGGTCAAGGGCACTTGCAAGGGGCACAGAGGGTCAATTGCCCCATATCGATTTCAAAATATAAAAATAAAAATACATTTCGTAAAATTTTCTTGCTCGCTTCGCTCGCAATATCTGCTTTTCTTATAGTTCAATTTCAGAGCCAAAGCAATGGGGCGGCGGGAGTCGGCCCTGGGAGCCAAACGATCTAAATGAAAAAATGTTAAACAGAATGTTAAACCATGACGCTCCGTAAATTATTGGGCCCTATTAAAACAATTTCTTTCTATAAAACTTAATATGAAATATTAATGATGGCACTGTAATCCAAGACGTCCTTGATCAATCAAAGGATTCCTATTTGCTTGTCAGGTGTCAAAACATGTATTTCAACTAGAATAAAATACAATTTACACACTATTTTGCAAAATGGTTAATGTAACCAGTAGGCAAACATTGTCTGTAGTAATGCAAGAGTCTCTCCTTTGGAGGAAATAAGAGTCCGTGGTGGACTAAGAACCCATGTTTTAATGTTTTAGCAAGTACAAAAAAGTACTACAAATGTTTACACAATTCATCAAAGTGTAGATAATATGTAACCATTATTATTTAATTAATTTAATTTTTCTTGCATAACACAACACAATGGTGTGGTTGAATTCTCGTTAGATTCCTTTGTGCGTAAAAATTTTGCATATTGGAAACTAGAGGAAAACATTATCACGCACGATTTATAAAGGGCTCCCTTAATCAGTTGCAGAGAGGCCCAAAGCTGTTGGTAGTACATATTAATTCGCCTATTAACATTATCGACCTGTAAATATCAAGTAGATACAGTCCCTATTAGCCTATTTATGTTAAACTTTATATTGTTTAGCAATCTGGAAAGGTCATCATCGAATTATTGCTATTTGATGTTGCTGGATTTTTTGTTCGTTGCAGTTTCAATATATCATCCCTTTTCTGATACTTATATCTTTCGTGGGAGGGGAAAATAGTGCCTCTGTGTACCCTGCTATATCTGCCAATGAGACACAATATATTAAAAATTTGCCCCCTCTAGGATTGACCGCTCCCTCTACAAATAATTTCTGGCTACGGGCCTGAGTTCCGTACCAGTGTAGACGGGTTTTGGGAGTAAACAGTTAGAACGCAACCAGTGCATTAATGCAATGGAAAATAATAAAGTGTTTATTTTGTTTGAAATCACTCAAATAAGGAATCACTATGAAGAAGTCTTCTTTGCAGCATTTTTGGTAATTTTACGTATGTTAGTCCATATTTTGCAAATTTTTAGTCCACATGTATGTAGCTACATACAAAGCCACTTGTTAGTACATATGAATCCTAGTCCTGGTATAATGCATGACGTTTAAAACTCAACGTTAGATAGACCTGAATTCTCTAATTTTCTTGTACATAGCAGCTGTGCATCGGCGCACTGCAGCGATTTTTCTATCTGCTCCATTAGCAACACTGCTTCTTGAGTTGTGTCGCGCATCGCACGGCAGAAATATATGTGTTGGGCTATACTTGACTCAGTAATGGAAATGGCAAATGTGCATTTTATACCCTTCAAATGTTTGTGTTTCTAATACAATGTGCCCTTGTTACAGGATGGTGAGACATCGAGAAGGAACAGCAGACAGACAGTGGGAACAATTTGCCCACTTCCTGGACCGTTTCATTGATACGAAGCCCTCTGGTCCTATAGTTCAAATTCTCGATGGACATGGATCACACTGTTCAGACCCTCCAACCTTGGAGAAGACAGTAACCAACGATGTTCACCTTCTGTGGTTACCACCACAGCACACATAAGCTTCAGCCTCTGAATGTGTCTTTCTTTGGCTCACTAGAAACATTTTACAATGATACCTGTAGAGGTTATGTGCGAAGAAATGCGGGAAAAGACATCAATAAAGTGGTCTTTGGTGGCATTCTTGCTGAAGCCTGGAATCGTGCAGCCACTGTGGGGAATGCTGTAAATGCTTGTAGAATATATCCCTTTAATCCACAACGCCTGCTTGAGCATGTCTTTGTTCTGCAACTGTCTATGTTCAAGATGAGCGATCATCAGAGCTTACAGCAAGAGAAGAGGATGTGTCATCTCGTGGAAGTTTTGAGGAGCTAAACCCTTTGCCATCAACTTCTGGGACCTGCAGCAGGAAACACAAAACTGGGCAATCACATGTACTGACGGATCCTTCCTTCATCGCTTGCCTCAAGGACAAAAAAACTGAAAGCTGCAGCAAAAAAGTCAAAGAAGTTTAAACGTACCACAAGTGATGAGTGCCGTGTATGCAAAGATGTTACAAGCAGGGTCAAAATTGGGTTCAGTGCTTGGAGTGTTCTTTCTCTCTGGTTCCTTGTAAATGGTGTTGCAAATGGAATAACCCATATTTTGTGTGTTGTTATTGTGAGTGATGATAGTTCATAAATCGTCACGTGTCTATCTGTCCTGATCAAATGTCCATCTGCCCCGAACGTGCGGGGTAAACGGACACTGCCGCATCCGGGAATTGATCAGACTATTTTGAGACAGATGTTCATTTGCTTGCATACTATGTGCTATGATGTGTTAACTGAAAGTCCACACCTTCTATTCTTATTTTGAAAATTGTGCTTAGGGTGTCCGTTTGCCCGGTCCTTACCCTATAGCAGGATAACTATTTCTTCTCCAAAACTTTAAATTTACCCATTGTCGTAAAAAGTAAATAAATAAACAAATAAGAGGTTTCCTTGTATCATTACATTGAATTACTACCGGAAACTTCTAACCAAGGTAACGGATTGCAGAAGTATAGATATGGAATTGGAAACTATGCGATTGTAATTAAATCCTGTTCTTACTAAACCAATTATAATTTGTTTATTAGATACAGTTGATTGATTGACTGATTTGTTTTACATCGTTTTCCTGCCACTTTTGACTAATTGTGAAGATTAGGATGATTGGTGATAAGATGAATTGATGACAATGACAAACACATATAGACCGCACACAAAGGTGTGGCCCTATAATAATTAGGGGATCCCGGTTTCGAATTGTAGTGGGGACTAGTGGCAGCTCGTTATTGGTTCTCCAAACATAGCAATATAAATTGTAAGTAGTGAAGTAGTGTTGTATTTGACTAGTTGGTAAGAGAATTATTTTCTGGATATTGCTTCCTCGAGGTTTTTTTTGGGAGGGGGTTAAAGTTCACTTGATGCATAAAAATACTAATCGGAATTGGACCTACAGTTTAGAGTGGAATCCGAACATGTGCCTCAGCACTTCATTAGAAAATTCCATCTCCTATCCGGCTTCATATTTTTAGCTGAAGTTGCTGAAAATTTGCCCATCGCTGGAAACTTTTGTAACACCTCACTGACTTTTACAAGTACTCTAAAAATAAGTATTTTTACTTTTGTGTCCTAATCAGAGTCATGAACATGCCTATTTTCTAAGTATACCCACTTGGTTGCCAAGTCAAGTTTTCCTCCGTCTCTCGCTCAGCGAGTAAGAACTGTGTCCCTGGGTTTCGAAGTTCCAAGCATCGAAAGCCCACGCATATCTGCTGCAGGCCTTGCAAGTGGTACCCAAAAGTCAACTTCCACATATACTCTGTCCCAAATATCTCTGGAGCAAGCAAATGAAAACAAGTCTATGCCTAAGTGGTGACGCGAGACGGCTCCACCAATGAACACGTGAGACGGAACGGGAATGTGTGGAGGGGAGGAAAGCGACTGCAGCTACTAGCCTTCGCAGCAGTGTGTACTGCTTCGCTCTGCACACTAGATTGCCCCTTCTTTATCGTTATGCTCAGCCTTGCTCCAGAGATACATGGAACAGAGTATAGTACACAGTCCTCTTCATATTATGTCTAGGAAAGGTCATACGTAATGTAAAAATCCAACCAGCAGAAACACTTTTCAATAGAATGAACCAGTTCCTTACTTATGCAGATGACATAGTTGTTTTGGGGAGAAATCAAAGTTATGTTGAGGAGATTATGTTGACAATTGATGAGCACGGATTAGAAGTGAATGTATCGAAAACAAAATACATGAGACTGACAAGTAACCCTACTCGGGTCAGAGAAGTAATGATTGGTGACTAAAATTATGAAGAAGTAGAAACCTTCAAATATCTGGGATCATTAATGACAACAAAATAATATAGAACTTGATATCAAAGAAAAAAATTAAAAGTCAACAAATGTCTTCATGTCTTTGTGGATATATTTCGGAATAGACGACTATCGAGGGCTTTAAAACTCGGAATATAGTAGAAGACAATGATCCGACCAACAATACTATATGGAAGTGAAACCTTGACACTTATGGATAGATCACTAATGACTTGTGAAAGAAAAATACTACGAAAATATACGGATCAAAATATGATGGTGTAGGATGAAGCATACTTTATAATCATGAATTCAAAGAAGTATATAAATCTCCTGATATTATAGCTGAAATCAGGGCAAGGAGATTGAGCTGGGTAGGACATCTTATTAGAATGAATGATGACAGAGTTGTAAATAAAGTATTCTTTGTAAAACCTGAAGGAAGACGAAGAAGAGTGCGTCCCAGGATACGGTGGATACATGGTGTGGAAAGAGACATCAGAACACTAGTTTTAAGAAGATGGAAACAAAAGGCACAAGACAGACAGGAATGGGCCGACATTGTTGAGAAGGCTAATGCTATACTACAAGGTCCGTAACGCCAAGGGAAGATGAAAATAAGAAGTTAGTAGTTTGATTAATGGATTTCGAATTTTCTTGCAGTTGTATCGTCAGCACTTGGTACTGTACATGTTTCTTGCATCTGTTTCTACACTGCCAATGCTACTAACGGATATTATGTGTCACTAAAATGTCAGTTTTTCACTTCGCACATGAAATGGCTATCTAAAACCGATTATATGCTGTGCCCTACCGGTGATGATCAGAGGTGTTCATTTTAAATCAATCTTCCTCACCCTCAGGGTCCGCCCTCCCCGTCACGGTCACACGTCCTCATCCTCACGACTCGCCCGTGCTTACCCTCACATGTCTTCTGGAGGGTGAAAGTGAGATGTGCCCTCATGAGGGTCGTCCTCCGGATGGTGGACGGACACCTCTGGCTCCAGTCACAAAACTTGAAGTTTTGACCCTGTAATAATTTCTTATCCCCCTTTCTCCCTCAGAAATTGGAATTCTGGAAAAAAAAAATACGATTAATTAATTTCTGAAATTTGCCTGTATGGAGTAAAACGACAAGCAAAGGTATTTAAAAATTTCTCAATATGAAAATCCATAATTCAGAAAAAAGATGTCAATTGCGCAATTCTCATGTTAAAAACAATCAAAATAAGATGCGCTCGACTTTTGAAACAATATGTGTTGCTTTGGTAAGTAAATGTAATCTAATAATATTTTATTGCAACGGAAATTCATATCTACCAGGTAACCTGCATTTACAAGCGTAAAGAGTAGACCAAGGCCATCCAATATGACAGCCGTGTGCTCTCTGACATCACGGGGACACACTCCTATAAATTAATGATAACTAGAGACCGGATTTTAAAGTAAATTCCTTTCTTTGTTTTTCAACACGGATCATTGAAGACATAAGAACAGTGTTGATAATTATCTTCCATCAACAAGATTACATGGTTTTGACTTCCCTTTCTTTCCCCCTTTTCAGCCCACATTCCCTTTTTTTAAGAACATTTTCCTTTCTGGTCCCTTTATTGATTAGTTTTTCAGCCTACATTCCCTTTTTTCCTTTGTAAAAAACACCTTCCTTGGTCCCTTTCTTGACAAGATATCAACCCGGTGGAGGCTCATAGTGGTTCGCATCCCACTTTAAACTATAGGTCAAGTCCCGATTAGCCTTACTGTGCATAAAGTGGACTTCAAACACAAACTTAATCAATCAATCAAAGACAAGATATGAAACATTTTGTACGACTGTTTTTACCCTGAACAAAACATCCAACAATTGTCTTATTTGGTGCAGCTTAGAGGAAAGAAAGAACAAGCGCCTTCTACCTTCCCTTCCCTCCATGAGTGTTGGAAGTACATTGCAGCAATTGTTGCAACAATGCGATCTGGGCTTAAGCAGTACGCGGTACGCCTGTTGAGTTCAAAGAGTACTTATCTGCTAGATTTAGACTTTTATTGTGAATTTTTTTAGAATAGTGTTAACTTTACTGTGTCACAGTGACGACAGTTTCAGTGTCAGTGAAATGGAGAAGCCAGATAGAAATGGCGGCAAGCTGTGGAATGCAGTAAGCTGTTTCAAGGAAGATTTCATCGAAACGGATGGTAAGATTTTATTTCAAATGAAAGCATAATATACGCCATTCACATAAATAGGGATACATTTCTTTTACTTTACTTCATGCGAAATTTAATGTATCCCTTTTAATGTATAAATGGTATGTATTGTGCTTTCATTTAAAACAATATTTTTAGTGGAGTACACTAATTTTCCCTTTTTTGTCCATTTTAGAGTAAAACTTTCCCCTTTGAAATCTGGTCTCTACTGATGAGAAACCAAAGCAAACAGGGAGATGGCAGCACTCAGAAATGTTGTCCAGCGCATTGCGTCACTGGTGTTTATTTTTAGCAGTCTTTCTGCAGATACGTAGTGAGTCGGTCACTTGCTGTTGATGTTGACTACTTGGCTGCATTTTTGCTTGGGTGTGACACTGTGGGGATCTAGTTTCTCTCGCCCAACAATTTCGATGACTCAATGTTCATTGCAAGGCTGTCGCGTGTAACATTGCCAACTTCTGTGTGTGTGCGTTAATATATCAACACAACGCTGCATTTTGCTCTTTTTAATCAACCTGTTGCCTTGTAATCAAGGGGTCCCGGATTCGATACCCGGAGGTATGACACAGTGGTTCGGATCCCACTTTAAACTGTAGGTCCAATCACGATTAGCCTTACTGTGCAAAAAGTGGACTTAAAACCACAATTCAATCAATCAATCTTAATCAACCAACTTTGAAACTCAGCAGCATAATCCTTTCTTCATTTTTTTACGTACATGAACACTATGAGTTATAACCAACATTTATTTTACTTGCTTTTCCGCCACACCTGGGTAATTGCGAAGATTGATTGATCGATTTGGTTTTTTAAGTCCACTTTATGTACAATAATGCAAATCAGTTTAAAGTGGGATCCGAACCACTATGTGCCTCCACCGGGAATCGAACCCTTGTTTACAAGGCGAGCTAATTGCGAAGAAAAGGATTAGTGATTATATGATGAAACTGATGAAAGGACACGCACAATGAACACTCATGCCCAGGCCGGGAGTCAAACCCGAGAGTCTTGGTGTCGTAGCGCCCCGTGCGAACAAATCTGTTACGGAGGTTGGCTTATAACTAATAGATTCAGCTTCGAAAGTAAACTATCCTCTGTCCTGAATTATGAAAAAAATGAGAATAACATTTCACCAAAATCAACTGTATTTCTTGTAACTGTTAACGATGAAGAATCATAAGTATTAGACCCAAAATGCGTTTTTTAATCGATTAGTTCGATTGTTAAAAAACTAAATATCTATTTACTTTACTCCCTCCAATAATAGTACTGAAGACATCCCCATATGATTGCCTTTCAATAGCTCTCATGACAGAAGATTTGATACGTGATTTCACTTTTTGAAAGGGCTTTGTCCGATGACAGTTTTTGGAGTTCGTGTACAGAATTGATTCCGGTCAAATACCGTATTTTGATTTCTGTTTGCAATGTTGATATCTCCTCGCCAATTATTTTCTATTTTGTCCAAAATGTTCTTCACAGTTGTACTTTTTAGCATTCTATCCAACCGTACGTTCGTGTTGAATGTGAAATTCCTGTACACCCAGAAAGTTCAATTGCTGAGAAAGCATTTCGTACGTCTTTAGGGGAGGAAATTAGAACGCAACAATACGTCGGCCACACGCGTTTTATTGCATATAATCTTGCTGCGTGGTGATGGTTCCTTGAAATATGGCATTTATGGTCTCAGGATTTTTTTTGTTGGTTTTTAATTCCATTTTAATCTCGGGATTTGACCTACAGTTTAAAGTGGGATCCGAACAACTATGTGTTTTTACAGAGTATCGAACCTGGCACCCTTTCAGGGCGACGGGTTACCATTGCGCCATGGGAGAGGCAGGTTTGTGAAAATGCTATTTTTACACAAAAAATGGTTTTGTTGGAAATAAAAAAATACGTTTAGTTAATATTTTTGATAACCATAAACTAAAAATTTGGCAGCCTTTACTAAATTGGGGAACTCTAACGATATGTTTGGGTTTTAAGTTCACTTTATCCACAGACTGGCTAATCGTGACTGGACCTACAGTTTAAAGTGAAATGTGAACCACTGTGTAATGTGCCTCCAACGGTCATCGAACCCGGGACCTCTTTGTTACAAGGCTACGACGTTAGCACTACTCCATCGGGTAGGCAATGTAAGTATAAGTAAACGATTATATTTGCCAAATGATTCTGCTGAAGATTCATTTTTTTGCGTTTATTTCAACAAATATTTGGCTACGCAATTTTCTTTTGTTATTCGAAACGAACTTTTTTCTCTCTGTGTAGGGTAAAACGAGGAGAGACGCCGCAGGCGGAGAGATGCCGCACATGCTGTAGCTTGCTTAGTACACATCAGATGGTAGCAATATTCTGCAAGGATGTGTAACTGTCGTTCATTCCACCACGCCAGTGCAGTAGAGACCAGTCAAGTGAAGTGCAAAGGAGTGGGGCGCCTTCATATGAAAATTTCCTGGTGAATTGAGCGTCGAAATTTTATGAAAAGTAAGTGTGATAGATCGTAATAGAGCGCACGCTAGTTTCTACGTGACAAATATTGATTGATTTAGTTTATTTTACTTCGCGTTTTGTGCCTCTTGGCTAATTTGCGAAGATGAGGATGAGTGATGAAAGGATGATATTGATGAATGGACATTCACAAACAACCAAGCCCGACCGGGATTCGAACCCGGGACCCTTGGCGTCGCAGCGCGATGTGCTAACCTCTCGGCCACAGGGTCGGGCACGTGACAAATATTTTATAGAATACTTGTTAGAGTATTGCAGTTACCTTTCGCACGATTTTGCACCGAAACTACAAAACCAGTAAAAAGCAACTGGTGCGGCATCTCTCCTCGAGAAAAAGGATTGTTGCCGCACTTACACAAAGGAGAGATGCCGCACATTTTTCTGTTAGGAGAGATGCCGCACTTTTCTCACCCTCATATTATAAGGTGTACAGTGTCATTTATTTCACCTTTTGACACTGAATATTTTGAACACAGTGTTACATGTACTGTAGGCTATGTATTTTAACAAAGAATGCAATACAAACACAACATTATACACATGTTACTTGTGCTTGTATATAAGTTATGTAAAATAGAGTGTACTTAAATATTAAATTGTCTAAAAGTTTCTAAGCACTCGTTTCTTATTCTTTTCAGAATTCAAGATGCCCAACACATACAGAAGAAGATCTGCTAGAGCTTCGTGGTCTGATGAGACCCTGAAAAAGGCATGTACCAGAGGGCAAGGCGGGAACATAGGGAAAAGAGAAGCTGAACGATATTACGGCATTCCAGCGAGAACCATATGTCGAAGGATTGAAGAAGGCGATTTCTCCAAGAAGAGTCTTGGACCTGAAGGGGTTTTCGGTGCACATAATGAAATAAATTAGTTTCCCATATTCAACGTCTAGGTGCAGCAGGTTTCGCTCCAGACAGACAAGCAGTTATGGTGTTGGCGTACAAATTTGCTGAAAAATTAAATATTAAACACACGTTCTCGCATGAATCGCAGATGGCAGGAAACGTATGGTTAAATTCCTTCCTGAGGAGAAATCCTGAACTTTCTTTGCGACAAGCTCAAGGCCTCTCTATCAACAGAGCTCAAGGAATGATTCGTGAAGATGTGAAAAACTATTTTACGTTGCTAGAAAAGATTATGGAAGAACATGATCTAATGAATAAACCAGGTAACATTTTTAACGTCGATGAAACAGGATTCCCACTCATTAACAGACCTGGAAAGATTGTGACCTCCAAAGGTTCAAAGACTGTGCACATATTGACTCCAAAAGAAAGGGGAGAAAATGTGACGCTGATAGGGTGTTGCAGTGCAGAAGGAACATTACTTCCTCCTGTTCTTATTATGAAAGGTGTGAATAAAAAACCTGAATTCGTTGATGAACTTCCTGCAGGATCCGATGTCTGTATGAACCCTAAATCGTCGTACATCAGTGCTGATCTGTTCATGAAATGGTTCAAAGAACACTTCGTTCCCAGGAAACATCAAGGCAAAACGCTTCTACTCCTAGATGGCCATTCATCACATGTCTATGCATTAGAGCTTCTGGAGTATGCGGCTGAAGTTGGTGTTATCGTTTTGTGTTTGCCAAGTCACACTACACAAGCCCTTCAACCCTTGGACCGATCTATATTTGGTCCAGTACAATCATATTACAACAAGGAAGCAACATCATGGATGAGAACCCATAAAGACAGGAATATCACAAGATACCAAGCAGGCTCTCTCATTGGTGCGGCGTGGAATAAAGTTGCTTCTGTTGGAAATGCCATTTCAGGTTTCCGAGCCTGTGGCATTTACCATTTGAATTCAAATGCTATTCCCAACTACTTCTTTTCCATTTCTGATGCTTGCCAGTCAGGTCCTAGTCCACTTTCATCCACCCACACGAAAATATATGACCATATTGATTCGCAGGATCTAGAGTCACCTCCATCGAGTACCTCAGGAAATCTCTCATCTGTTACAGTTAAACCAACAACCTCGCAAGCAACACAACTGACACAAAAAGTAACTCAACATCCTCCTTTTGTGCCCCAGAATCAATTACCAGGAATAAATTCAAACCCTGTAGTTCCATACCCACGGAAAGCCCCAGTAAAGTACCTCCGCCAGCTGAGTCCCATTCCAGAAGTTCCTCGCCAAGGTAAAAGGTCCAAACAGTCAGCCGAAGTGCTCAATTCCGCTTCCAGACTTGCAAATATGAAACCAAAAACTTCCATGATCAAGACAGGACAGAAATAAAAAAAACAATCGGCACAAAGCAACCTGCGCCAGATGCTACAGCGAGTGGATCTGAGCAAGATATCAACAACTGTGTGGAATGCTTGGAGAATTACTTCCTCACGGCTTCCAAATCTGACTGGATCCAGTGTGTTACGTGTTCGAAATGGTTACACGAAACCTGCACTGTGTATGGAACAATGTGTGTGGACTGTGGAAGAAAGAATGTTCGTGAGAAGAACTTAAAGAGGCAGAAGTGAGTCAGTGCGGCATCTCTCCTCGTGTTTTTCATGACACTCAAAATTCAATGCTTTTGTAATTTGAAAAAATATCCATTTAAATTCTTCCTAATGGATACCAATTATTTTTTTTTCTTAAAGTGCAAGGACTGTAGTTAAGTTTTCATGTCAATAAATTTCCACAAAAGCAGAGATGTTGTTTTTCTATTCAGTTATGAAAAGGTGCGGCGTCTCTCCTCGTTTTACCCTATAGTTAAATCATTATGGAGTTAATACATATCCGTCTGAACTGCAACATACAATTTGCTCATGACTGTACATAGGCAAATATATAAAATTGAAACATTTCAACGTCCAGTAAAAACAGAAGTTGTGCTACGGGGACGCGACCCAAAACAAAGCGCCGTCCGGTAAGCGCCAAGCTATAAGCCTAAGGTGCTACGAAGCCCTGGGTTCCATGTTCGAATCCTGACATGGATGCATCGTCGTTTGTCCCACAGTCTATTTCATATGCAGTTCATTATTCATCCTCATCGCCGCGATTAACACAATAAGTAGAAAAGCGACTCCAAATAACCGACATGCCAAGAAAGAAATAGAACGTGACTCACATCATGTCTTGATGAAGATTTTTAAAAAATATGTATTCCTGAAAAGTAATTTGTTGCACTCGCAAACAATGTTGCCAATAGCAATAGCATCCACACATCCCCTAATACACCCCAAAATTTTCACAAAGCGTAGTTTATGGTCGTTTTGACTCTAAATTTACCCCTACATCCCACAAACATGAAGTTACACACCCAGGTTGAAAATTATTTATAAACCTTGCGAGGAGCAACAAGGGTATTTGTAGGGGCGTGGCAGCCTCATTTATTACATCTAAATAGTGCATGAAAATGCATGTGTGGGATAATATTTCGTGCAATTACAAAGTTTTATCTGTCTCTTGGAGTTGAGAGGTTCATCTCACGTTTCAAACACTGCGACTAGCCATCCTCACCAAGATTTTCATCCAGGCAAATACCACTGCGCCATCGGGGAGGCCCTTTTGGCACTATACTTATAGATACATGTTTTTTATAGAAAGTTTTTTTTTTCAAGTAAATGGCCTGTAAAATATTTGAACAGATTGATTAAAGCAAATAAAAATATATGTAAATATACATTTTTCTGTTTCTGATACTGTATATATGAACCTACCGTGAAAATGTTTGTTGAGTGTGTTAATGTAACTAATAATTTTAATAAATTTCCTTCCAGTGAAAATTAAACATTCTAGATGTACTCTATAATTGTTACTTAAAATATTAACTTAAATACTTTTATGGTCTTTGTAGCTGAATTTTGGCAATTCTTTTAATGATAGTCTGAAAAATATCAGCTGCTATGTGTATTTCTAATGATAAGGGCACTATTTATGGTTTAACATGATTAGTATTTTATTTATTTTTGTACACACAGTGTTGGCTATTTTTGCTTATAAAAGTTATTGAATTTTAATCAAGAGAAATATAAGTGTGTTTACATTTCCTTTTGTATGAGCTTCACACCACCAGTTCATATATTTTGTTTCCTCTATTTTCCTTTCTTATAGCCTAATAAACACCATTAATGTACTTTTACAAAAAGTGATTCTGATATCTACAAAATCCATATGTATATTATTCTATAACTTAGGGTAAGGACGGGGCAAACGGACACCCTAAGGATATATTGCAAAATAACTATTAAACTGTTTATTGAAAAATTACAATTATGGTCGATACAGAAAGTGTGAACATTGAGTTAACAAATAGTACAATGTATAATTCAAAATAATGAACGTTGGCTTCCAAATTGGTAAATGAATCAGTGTGTGTAGCAGTGTCCGTTTGCCCCACCATCGCGGGGCAAACGGACATGTGAGAGAGACAAATGGACACTAGCTCATTTATGAACTGTCATCATTCTCACAAGAAGAACACACAAACTATTGGTCGTTTCCATTCGCAACGCACTTTAGGTGGAACCAGACAGAACACAATAAGCACTGCACCCAGTGTTGACCCTTCTTGTACACACCGTTGCATACACGGCACACATCTTTTGCGGTGCGTTTAACATGCTTTCCCATTCTTGTTGTTTGATTTGCTGCAGTCAGTTTTTTCTCTTTGAGGCGATCGATGAAAGAAGGATCCGTTAATAAGTGCAATTCCTCCGTTTTTCGTTTACTGTTCGAGGTCCCAGAAGTTGATGGCAAGGGGTTGAGTTCTTGAAAACTTCCTTGGGATGAGGCATCATCGTCTGTCGCCAAAGGTTCTGGTGATCGCTGATCTTGACCATTCACTTCATGGACAGTTCCAGGAATAAATGCGTGCTCAGGCAGGTGTTGTGGATTAAATGGATGTATCCCACACGCATGAAACCCATTTACTGCATTCTCCACTATGGCCGCACGATTCCAAGCTTCTGCAAAAATGCCACCAAAGGCCACTTTATTGATACCTTTCCCCGGATTTATTGCACGTAAACTCTACAGCCGTCGTTGTAAAATGTTTTAAGTGGCCCAAAGAACGAAACGTCGAACGGCTGAAGTTTGTGTGTGCTGTGTGGAGGTAAACACAGAAGATACACGTTATTGGCTAATGCCTTCTCCAGAGTTGGTGGATCTGAACAATGCGATCCGTGTCCATCAAGAATGAGCACTACAGGACCAAGGGGTTTGACACTAATGAAATGGTCCATAAAATGAGCAAACTCTTCCCATTGCATGTAGCCACTATCCGAAAGAACTATTTTCGTCTAAGGAGACATGCCAATTTCATAGTTCTCATTATATCTTTGACCCTTCATGATAACCAAAGGAGGCACATACTGGCCAGTTGAAGATACACATGCCATAACACTTACTGTTTCTCCCTTTTCACAATTCTTTTGGCTCACGACTTCCCTTTTGCCCCGCATTGATATGACTCGTTTTGGTTTGCAGATCCGTTGCAAGCCTGTCTCGTCACAGTTGTACGATGGCAGGTTTGTCCCACATATTGTGTTCGTCTAGCAACTTTGATAAATTATTGTAAACTATGTTAACATTTGCTTTAGATAGTCATTTAGTGCGAGCATATGACAGAGCCTCTGCAACACGCAAGCTGAGTTCCTTGTGACGAGCTAAAAATCCTTGTATCCAGTTCTTCCCTGCCATTTGTAGATCATTAAAGGAATGTGGCACACCATTTGTAAATGCATACCGATATACCAAACTGCGGAGTTCCTTATAGGTCAAACCATATCGTATAGAATCAAGTTTCAGAAGGTGCTCCACCAGTTGTACCTCCACTGCATTTGAAAGCTTAGTGTGCTGGCCAAATTTCGGAATTTGCACGTTGCTACCCACCCGTCTCCGTAAAGTGTTCCGTGGAACAAACAATGTTCTTTCGGCTGTAGCTAGAGGCATGCCATCTTGTACTGCTTTAACAGCCCTCTGCATATTCTCATCTGTCCAGGAACAGCGGTCTGTGGTTCGTTCACGATCTCGCACCATCCTGTAACAAGGGCATATTATTTTAGAAAAGCATACATTACATTACATACATTACAAACAATTCACACGTGCCTTTTCGATTTTGAGTCAAATGTAGATTAGTTGCTGAATTACATAATACCTTATAGTATTTAAATGATATGCACTTTATGCATGTCCGTTTGCCCCAACACAAGCCTGTCCGTTCGCCCCGCCTGTAGCCTTGGGTTTTACATTTTCGAAAAAGCCCACCACATGGCAGCAGCATGTTGACACAGGCTGTGTATGTCGAGGAAGCAATGCCGTACCCACACTACAAAGCGCAACTTTGGCGGGACCACCATAATCCACGCAATCCTTATCTTCCGCACACAGATTCTTACTGTTTAGGTTTTTGCTAGTACAATTATCCTTACCTGGTCAGGTTTTACGGCTGGATTGGCGTTCTTCTTCAAGATTTCAATCCATGTTCGACACACCTTCTTGCCAATGTTCTGCTTCATATCACAACGCCAACCGATGCACTGTTGCAAACATCAACGCCAAATTATTCTAATTTTCCTTAGGGACTTTACTTTCCCCGTCCTTACCCTATCTATTTAAATTAATTTAAATCAGTGTTTTTTTTTTAAATCACATGATTGAAATCTTGATTTAAATCAATCCACCTTGCGTACATCATCATCATCATCCTTCGCCGTTTCCTGCCTCTGGCTGGGTCGGCATAGAAGTCAAACCTCTCCATTTTTTTCTGGTCGTCTACCACTCCTCTCTTTCCACCTTTCCACGGTGTTCCAATATTGTCCTCTTCTCCTAACACTCTCCATTATCTGCTCTTTCCACCGACATCTTGTTCTCACCCTTGGCCTTATTCCCACGCCTTGTGCATTGTAAGCTCTCACTGGTAGTCTTTCTGCATCCATCCTCTTAATGTGTCCTAACCATCTCATCTGTGCCTGATCTATCCTGTCCTGAAGCTTCACCACACCCAATGTCTGTCGGATCTCCTCATTCCTTATTCTATCCCTTCTAGTCTTCCCCAATATACTCCTTAAAAATTTCATCTCCACTGCCTGCATCTTTCTTTTGTCTCTCTCTGTCATTGTCCAAGTCTCTGCTCCGTACATAATTATTGGTACATAGTATGTGTAGTAGTGGTATTGACTGTATTACCAGGACGAGAAAGTATGAACTCTCATCAAGCAGATTTGGCTATACTTAAAACTAGCTCAACATGCCCATATGAGCTTTTTGCTCAAGTGTGGAACCCTGCCTAATCCAAGATTTTTGTAAAAATGCCCTCAAATATTTCCTGAGAAAGTATGAACTCTCCTCAAGCAGATTTGCCCATACTTAAAACTTGTTCAACATGCCCATATGAGTTTTTTGCTCAAGTGTGGAACCCTATCTAATCCAAGATTTTTGTAAAAATGCTCTTCGGAAAGTATGAACCCCCCTCAAGCAGATTTGGCCATACTTACAAAAATTGCATCAGCCGGATTTTTGTCCATAAACTTGTCAAAAATTGATATTTTTTGGCTATACCTGAAATTAAGCTAAAACCCATACCTACCTACATATATTTACTTCAGGTTTAAGTTCAATTGGATGCCAGGTTCAATTTTTTTATCTATATGCAGAGCCCCTCTAGAATGGCAATAATCTTGTTATGTATTGATTTTTGCTTCCCGAGTAATGAAGCTTTGCGTGCAAACAATTGCATCAACCACTATTGTGAGAGTGGTTGAGAAAAACAGATGTATTGTTACAGTGCTTCTCATACTTACAGGACTGTTTGTTTTAATATCATATTTCTGGTATGTTGAACAATATTTTGCCTGATATTTGTTACATCCAGCTTGTTTGTTGTAATCCACTCATATTTAGGGTCAGGCTTATATCTGTCCCAGCCTGTTATACAAAAATCAATACATAACAAGGTTATTGCCATTCTAGACATGCATGTCCGTGCAGGCATTTGTACTAGGTCAGTGTGAATGAATATTTATTCTTTTTTCTACTTGTAGGCTATTGGCTTTACAACCTGTCATAAGATAAGCATAGAGTTTTTGATTTGGACCCCAAGAAATTTTATATAAATAGCAAAGCCAAAAATATTCACACACATACACATACATACACACACACACACACACACACAAAATATACAAAGCACAGTGCTGAACCCAGCTGATATTTTTTATCCAGCATAGAGTTTTGATTTGAATCCCAGGAAATTGTATATAATAAACAACAACAAAAATGCCAAGTCAAAAATATTGTAATCAATGCAATAAAAATATATCCAGCCCCAATTGGGCCAAGCATCAAAAGATTTGTAATCCAGACAAATGCAGAACTCCCACAAAAATTTGCCCTAAATGCCATAGAAAATATAGCATGGAATATTTCACATATAAACATAAAGATACTTGCTCTGCACAGTCATCAACATTGCCCTCACAACCATCTACATCTGCTCTGAAAAGGAAGCATGAAACACCTCCTAATGCTGGACCGGCAAAGCAGTCACGCTATGAACCCATCCATAGCAGTTTTAACGGCCAATTAAGGGATCACCGGTTTATATCAGAGCCAAGATGTGGCATTGAGAATTTTTTGAACAGTATAAATTCTGATCTGCAGGCAATTCTAAATGCACAAAATGGCTCTTATAAGCTATCCCTCAAATTGTTTGCACAATATAAGAAACCAAATGGCACAAAATTTACACAGCCCCACATAACAGAAACTGTACCGGTATATTCAAATGCAAATTCGGACAGAATAATAAGCAGGTTGATGGAACAATTGAATATTAAACACTCTGAATTTGCAGCAAAAGAATCAGGATGGAGCCTATGTTGATCTCCACACAAGTTATATGTTAATATTTCTGAATTCAGCCCATTACAAGGATCTACATATTTGCCATTACCTGCCAATATCAAAAACAAAACAGCCGTGGTTAATATAAAAAATAATGATGAGAAATGCTTTTTGTGGTGTATTTTAGCTGCTTTGTATCCAGTTTCAAGGCATCCTGAGCGAATAAGTTATTATAAACAACATGAAAATGATTTTCATGAGGCAATGGAGGGTTTAGAATATCCAATGTCTGTTCAGAATATTGATAAATTTGAAAAAAAGGCCAGGAATATCAATGGCAAACAATTATCTATTAATGTTTTTATTTGTTCCACTGGCAATTGCTTGATAGCACCTCTCAGAATCAGTACACTTGATGATGATTCTGCTGTTCCGATTGATCTGCTCTTAATTGAAGGGGATGGCACATATCATTATACTCTGATACATAATCTTGAAGCTTTAGTGAGAACACAACTAGACAAATCCAATACAATATTCAAGTTGTGCAGAAGATGCTTAACTGTATTTTATGGTCAAAAAATGGTAAAAGGGGTTCGTGAAGAGAGTGCAGAAATTGCAAAAAATAAGTTAATTGAGCATCTAAAATACTGTAAAAACCATAAACCTGTTCATATGGTGATGCCCAATCCAAGTGAAAATGCAAAATTCAAAAAGTTTGAAGCCTTGTTGGAACACCCAGCATATATTGTCTGTGATTTTGAATCAAATCTCAAACCTCTTGCATTCTGCAATCCAGATCCTGAAGAATCTTCAATTACACCATACCAGCTACATGAACCTTCCAGTTTTTGTTATATAGTTATACGGGATGGTGTAGCTAGTGAGCCATACTTATACATGGGACCAGATGCCATCAAAATATTTGCACATAGAATAGAAAATGAGTGCCGTGACATAGCATCTAATATTTTATTAAAATCAAAGCCTATGTTGCCTTTAACAGAGAAACAGATTGAAGATTTCAACAATGCAGAAAAATGCCCGGTATGTGATTCTGAATTTTCAGATACAAATATCAAGGTGAAACACCATTCTCATACAGATGGTAAATTCTTAATGGCCCTGTGTAATAGCTGCAATATTCAGATCCAGAGACCAAAATTTGTCCCCATATTTTGCCATGGAGCATCCAATTATGATTTTCATCATTTGATCAGGTACGAGGGGTTTGACAAGCAGAATTTAAATATTTTAGCTGAAAATGATGAGAAATATATATCTATTAGCAAGATAATTAAAATTAATAGTGTTCCTATTCACATAAGATTTCTTGATTCATACAGAATTTTATCTGCTAGCCTGGCTACACTGGCAAATCAATTATCTGATGATCAATTCAAAATCACAAGTGCTTTGTTTCCAAATCAGGACCTGAAATTAATTAGGCGGAAGGGTGTATATCCATATGACTATGTTACAGATTTTTCTAAATTTGATGAGTGTTCCCTGCCACCACAAGAAGAGTTTTACAGCAAAATCAGAGGATCTGGAATCACTGATGAAGATTATCACCATGCCCAATTGATGTGGAACAATTTAAATTGCCAGACATTTGGTGATTATCACATGGCATATTTAAAACTTGATGTCACCCTCTTAGCTGATATATTGCAGGCATTCAGAAAATCTTCTATGCAAAATTATAAACTGGATCCAATATATTTTTTCAGTGCCCCGGGCCTAGCATGGACCGCAATGTTTTTCAACACCAAAAAGCCATTGGATCTGATCCAAGATCAAGATACGTATCTGTTTATGGAGAAATGTATAAGAGGAGGGATGGTGCAATGTTCTCAGAGATATGCCAGAGCAAATAACAAGCATATTCCCAATTATGATCCAGCACGGCCATCAAATTATATAGTGTATGTAGATGCAAACAGCCTCTATGGTCATGCCATGATGCAAAAACTGCCATATGCAGGGCTTGAATGGGTTGAAGATTTCAATATTGAAGATCTTCAGGACTTTGATGACAGTAATTATGGCCTATTCTTAGAGGTTGATCTGACAATTCCTGATGATTTGCACAATAAATTTTCTGATCTGCCCCCAATTCCCGAGGTTCAGTGCTCACCTGGCTCTAAACAGAAGAAGCTCATGATGACTCTGGAGCCGAAACAGGGTTATGTCATATATTACAAAAACCTCCAGTTCCTGATGAAACATGGTGTTCAAGTGACCAAAATTGGAAAAGTTTTGAGGTTCAGGCACTCAGAATGGTTGAAACCATACATTGATACAAACACAGAGCTTCGAACATCTGCAAAAAGCCAATTTGATAAGGGCTTGTTTAAATTGATGGTCAATTCTGTATATGGCAAAACTATTGAAAATGTCAGAAAACATACCGATGTTAAAATAATTACTGACCCCAGCCTGAGCAAAAAATTGGTTGCAAAGCCTAATTTCAATTACAGAAGAATTTATGATGAAAATATGGCACTTTTCAACATGAAAAAAACAAAGATTAAGTTTGATAAACCTATTTATGTAGGGGCTGTGATATTGGAATTGGCCAAATTACATATGTTAACATTGTATTATGATGTGTTGAAACCTTTTTATGGTGATAATATAAAATTGATGTACATGGACACGGATAGTTTTATTCTTGATATTAAAACAGAAGATGTTTATCAAGATATGTCACAGCCTGAATTGTTTAAATATTTTGATACCAGTGAACATACAATAATTCAACCCCACAACAAAAAGGTGCCTGGCAAATTAAAAGATGAAACACTTGGTGATGTTATTGTGGAATTTGCTGGGTTAAGTGCCAAGATGTATAGTTTTGAGACATGTAGTGGTGCTGTTGCCAAAAAAGCCAAGGGCATTGGCAAAGTAACTGTGGACAAAGAGCTTGAATTTGAGGATTATAAAAATTGCCTCAAATCCCAGAATTTAATCAAAACATCAGAATCCAGAATTCAGAGTGTGGATCACTTATTGACCAGCAATATTGTAAGAAAAGTGGCCCTGGACCCACATGATGATAAGAGATGCATTTTATCATGTGGCATACATACTTTACCTTGGGGGCATTGTGATTTGAAAAATGGAAATCAATGCCCAATTACAGAGCATGATTTGAAATAAATAAACATGCCTATGAACTTATTTGGGTTCAAAAAACAGGCTATTATGGAGCTGCCAACACCACAACCCTCTTCTGATATGCTGTCTAAACTGAGTGGCTTGTTAATTATTCATCTGAACAGCATATTTACAGATAATGATGATAAAACAGGCAAAATATTGTACATACTTAACAATAATTTAAATCATTACCAATTACCTGTAGGTGGGCAATTGCAATTTATTACAACCCCTGAGGGTAATGTTAAAATTTCAGTAGGGAGAAATATTTATAGAATTAAGCACTCAAACATGGTTTCTGGCACTGTTTATACTGTTTCTGCTGGTGACTGCTTATATATTGAGGTCCCTGGGTCATATGACAAGCTTATACCCTTTTTTATAGAATTAAGAATCAGATACTCTATAATAAATAACCACTAAAACAAAAATGCCTAATGATATATTTGGCCATACAAGACATGAAGATCACAGTGATGAGATTCTGATGCTTGATGTCAGAGTCAAGAAATTAAGAAGTGATTTACAAGCTTTACAGACCACACTCAATGCCAGTCTTCAATTAGAAATTACAAATTTACAATCACAATGCATGGACCCTCTTCTTAAAATTGATTCTGAACTCAAAGTGCTGCTTCAGAAATATACTGATCTGGCAACATTGGATAATTTTCAAAGTTTAGAAGAAGCTGTAGCAGCTCTTCAAGCCAAATTTAAGACCCAGGCCACCAATTCTGAGCAATTGAAACAACAATTGGAAGAGCAGATAAATAATGTCCAGGCACAGCTCCAAACAATTGTCAAAAGCATAAAATCACAAGAAGATTTTGATCTAGTGATTTCCACTCTAAAAGAACAGATTCAGTCACTCCAGATACCTAATCTGGACCCCCTGAACAATGCCATAGCCGAGGTTAAAGAAAAAATTGAGACACTTGAAAATTTTATGAACAATTTGCCATCTTCTGATGCTTTGAGTGCAATAACTCGGAGTGTAGCAAATATTAAGCTGCAACTTGAAACATATGAAGATTTTGGAAAAATTCAAAGTTCCATAACCTATCTTGAAGGTACAATAGCAGCAGTGCAAAATGATTTGGCAAATGTACTAGAATCCCGATTGCCTGGAATTGTAGACACACTTGTCAGTGTCCAGCACCAAATCACAAAGCTTGAAAACCTCAACACTGAATCTGAGCTATCTCATTTTCATCACTTGATAGATGATATCCAAACAAAACTTGAAATTTTACAACAATCCACACCCTCTCAGGCAGATATAGCCCTGCTCCAAAATGCTATGCAAAATGTGGCTGATGCTTCTGAATTAAACAATGTAAAATTGGCACTTGAATCTTTGCAAAATACAGTATCAAATCTTCCCACATCACAGGAACTTAAAAATATAAAAAGGGCAGTGAATCGCATATTGAAATCAGAAGATATCAAGAATATCCAGGCAGAGATCAAACATCTCACTCAGACAGTGGCCACTCTACCAACCAATCAACATATTAATGAACTGCATGCCCTGTTTGAGGATATCAGAAGACAGGTCCATGATCTTACTGCTCAAAATTCAAAATTGGCAGTTGTTGAAAATTTGCAACAAATTGTAGCTAATATCAAGCAACAGCTAGGAACCATGGAATCCAATCAAGCAAATGCTCTGTCTGTTTTTGCCACCCAGCTTCAAGAGATTGTGCAACAATACAAGAAACTTATTGTGGACATAAAAATTAAGCCAGGCCATGATGATGTTGTTAGGACCATCAATGAGCACCTTGAATCTGTAACAAGCAGATTGCTCACAGCAGAAAAAGAAATAACAGGCATAATCGAGAATCCAAAACATTCAGTAATTCTTGAATTGTACAGCATCCCCAACAAAGAATATGATTCACCATTTACACCAGGTGGTAAAATATATATGCTGTCCCCTGCACAATTTTATTACCAATTTTTTGTTGGGGGCACATTGAGACCAATCAAGATCAAATATTGGCTACAACCACAGGCACACCACTACCCTACCTTATCAATAACAAATGCTGATAACAAAGCAAAAATCACCAGTGTAGAGTTAGAGGATTTTACAGACCCCAATACATTAGAAACAGCCTATACTGAAGATGATGGCTCTTTGGAATTTAAAATACAAATAGGGGACAAATTATATTTAGAAAATCCTGCAGTATCAGCTGCTGAACACCCCATAGTTGCAATATTCTTGTTTACATATTATGTCTAGAAAAATTATTGTTGATGAATTACACAGACAGGCCAGACATAATTTTAAGAGACTCCCAGTAGTCACAAAGGGCATAGATGATTTATGGCAGAGCGACTTGATTGAAATGGCAAGTGGGCAGTTGAAAAACTTAGACAAAATCAACAAGGGCTACAAGTATCTACTCACTGTAATAGACACATTTTCAAAATTTGCCTGGGCTGTGCCACTCAAATCCAAGACTGGAAAATGTGTTACAGAAGCCATCAGGACAATCATCAATCAGAGTGGAAGATCCCCGCGCTATTTGCAAACAGATAATGGCAAAGAATTTTATAATTCAGTGTTTCAACAATTTATTAAAAGCCAGGCAATACAACATTATTCGAGTTACAGTGATCTCAAAGCCTCAATTGTAGAGAGATTCAACAAAACCCTAAAAAATCTTATGTATAAACAATTTACCCTCCAAGGTAATTATAAATGGATTAATATTCTTCCAGAACTTCTACATAAATATAACAACTCGGTCCATTCCACAATCAACATGAAACCCTCTGAAGTAACTTCATCTGATGAGCAAAAATTGATCAGGACTGTTTATTATCCTAGATACCAGCCAACAACAAGAAAGGCCAAATACAAGGTGGGTGATCAAGTAAGAATCAGCAAATATAAGCACTTATTCAAAAGAGGCTTTACAAGAAACTGGAGCACTGAATTATTTACAGTGGTTCAAATTAAACCTGGGACCCTTAACACATATATAATAAAAGACCACCGAGGAGAAATTCTCAAAGGCAGATTCTATGAAGAAGAACTCAGCAAAACTAAACAGCCTGACACATATCTCATAGAAAAAATCATCCGCAGAAAAGGCAACAAGTTATTTGTCAAATGGCTAGGACTTCCAGAACACAGCTGGATCGATGCAGACAAAGTGATAATATGAGCACCTGGGATGTTATAAAAAGGCTGCCAGAACCTGAACAACAAAATAAGAGAAATGGAAAATTGCTGCCTGAAAATATTAGGTGTCTTATTGTTGGGCCATCTGCTTGTGGTAAAACTACACTAATGGTTGATAATTTTTTATTGGCACCCAACTGGTTAGACTGGAAAAACAGGCACTTGTATGTCTTCTCTAAGAGCTTGGAACAATTAAAATATCAGCAGCTGATGAAGCTATATGATGGATTGGATATTGCCACTTTTGAACCAGATGTTAAGCCACTTCATGACTGTCTCGATAATTCTGTTGTTGTGTTTGATGACATTATACTGGATAATCAAAACAAGGTTAGAAATTTCTTTACACAGGGCCGACACAAAAACATTGATTGCTTCTACCTGGCACAGACTTTTTCTAAAATACCGAAGCAACTGATCCGAGACAACAGCAATTTTATATGTGTGTTTCATCAAGATCATACCAACCTCAAACACATACATGATGAATATGTAGGTGGGGACTTGAGCTACAATGATTTTTCCAAGTTTTGCAGTAGGTGCTGGAACCAGGACAGTTATGGGTTTGTCACTATTGATATGACAAGAACACCCAATAGTGGCAAATACAGAAATAAAATCAACAATTTTCTAGACATTGAAATATAAATAAATAAACATGAAAAGGCCAATAATTGATGATCTTAAATTAAGAGATTATCTTGTAAAAAGATTTAAGGGATGGAAATCAGAGAACCGGGGAATTTATGAAAAACACAAACAAGCAGAACAGCCTGTAATTGATGCTATTAGTGAATTAGGTAAGAATATCAAAACTGTTACAGAGCAAAATCAAAATTTGATCACAGAGCTTGTACCTGTAGCTGCTAGGAACATATTAGATTATCCATTCACCCCACTTTCCAGTATTCATACACCTAGTCCTATTGCTCCTAGAAGAATTGAAGCTACTCAGGATCCTATTGAATTGGGTCTTCTTGCTCAAAAATATTTAACCACACCTAAAGACAACAAAGATGAGGTGTTTGGCTTATATGCTGACACAGAGCTTGATGGTAGTATCATACATAGAATTGGCAATTTCAGAGTAACATTTATGGGGGATGATCTGATTGTTTATTCAGAATCTCGTCTCGGAGAAAAAGGTGCTTTTGTTAAGTACCCCGGCACACCTGGGTTGTGGGAACTGATGACTAGTAAAAGGCCTGGCAGCTATACAGATCAAGATTATGATTATTACAAAGAAATATTAATAAAATCAGATGCTCTATACCACAACAATGATCCCACACAAAAAAGAGTCAAGTCTAGCAGTGGGGCAAAATACAATAATTTCATCAAGCCCATATGGTCACAGATCAAGACTGGCAGTGGAATCAAACAATACAACACCCTGCCTAAAGAATTTGTGTGGGTTGATGATGTCAGGAAACTTGTAGATAGGTTATTGGTGATAGCTGGGGAGGAAAATGCAGGGAACCACAATTTTTACAATGAAAAGGTTGGAATTATGGACATGATAAGCACAAAATTGTCTAATTTTATAGTGAATGACACTAAGGGGATTGGATATCTTATAAAAATTATTAATACTCTACCACCTAAATTTTGGAATATTTCTGAGGGTCGGGGCCTGGTTAATGACATTATAAACAAGCTGCCATTTGAACTACATATTCCAGGCTATCAGTATTGTGGTCCCGGTACAAAATTGGACCATAGATTAAACAGAGGGGACCCTGGTGTTAATCCCCTAGATGCTGCTTGTAGAGACCATGACATAGCATACAACACAGATTCTGATCTTGACAAGAGACATGTTGCAGACAAAAAATTAGAAGAGGCTGCATTTGGTAGATTTGTAAGCAAAGATGCTTCTTTGAGTGAAAAAATAGCAGCATTGGGAACCACCATAGCTATGAACACCAAACAAAAACTGGGGTGGGGGCTGTGAATATGTATATAATAAACCAAGAATGAAGGCCAAGGGTGTTATGTATCAGATACCTTATGCAGGTCTTAAATCTCTTAGAACTATTGATAGTCTTTTAACCAAAAAGCAGCGCAAGAAAAAAAGCTCTTGTATTGCCAAGGGACATGGTATGAAATTGTTGCTTAGTACCCCCCAATTAAAAAAATTACAACAATCTAGAAAAAAATCACATGTAGGGGGATTCATATTTACTATCCCTGCCATCTTAGCTGCTCTCGGGGCTGTTGGGAGCTTGGCCGGGGGATCAGCTGCCATAGCAAAAACAGTAATAGATGCCAAGAAAAATAAGGCAGAATTAGATGAGCAGAGGCGCCATAACCTGGCCATTGAGAAACAAGGGAAAGGTGTTAAGAGAGCCATGAATAAGTTTAAAAAAAACAAGAGCCGCTTACAAACCAAGATATTGAAGCTTTAATCAAGCCACTGGGCATCAAAAATTTTAGAGGTGTGTACATGTCTGATTCTTTGCCGGAACAACCACTCAACAAAGAGTGTGGCATTGTTAATTTGGATAAGTACAAAAATCAGGGCACTCACTGGATCTGTTATCTTAAATATTTAAACAATGAGGCATTTGTGTTTGATTCATTTGGAGGTGTTCCACCTGAAAATTTAGTAAAATATCTAAAATCAGCTAATCTTTATTACAATAATGCCCGTGTTCAAAACTTCAAAGATGTTAATTGTGGACATTTGTGTTTATCAGTTCTTAGATATATGTCTCAAATAAATAAACCATCAATTGAAAATTTTCAAAAGGCTTTGTGGTATCTGAAACATCATGGGGGTATTCCATCTCACCAGCCAAAATTCAATATTGAAACTCAAATTGCATGATGACATAGTGTATCCCAAAACAATAGCTCTCAGAGCATTTTATGGCATGTACTTGATCCCTAATATTACACACCACAACAACAAAATTGCAGTAGGGGATCAAAAAATTGTCATCACTCCAGGGCAATATAATCTGTCCACTCTAAATGCTCAATTACCCAGAGGTGTAGTGTTAACTCAAAATTCTGTCACTCACAGAGTAGAGATTGTATCTGCTACAGAAACAGTGGATCTGGGTACTATAGGAGAACTGCTAGGCTTTGAGAACAACACAAAACTTGAAGCAGGCATCAAACACACTGCTATGAATATACCCAAATTCTTAGCCATAGAGACTCTGAATATTCACTGTAATGTGGCTGAGGGTATGATCACCAAATCAAATGGAATTGGCACTCACAAACAAACCGGCATCATTGCAACATTCAAACCTAATTCCGAATTCATGGAGCCAATCATCTACAATCCATCCCCAACATTATATTTTCCTGTGTGCCATAATAGAATAGATTATATTGAATTGATGGTCACTAATGAAAAAGAAGAATTAGTTGATTTTGCTGGAGCCACAACAACTGCTATCATAGAGATTAATATTTAAATAAAAATACATACAAGATGAAAATGGAAAATATTGAGAGTTATGAGCTACAATCATTCCCTCCAAACAGGAGGACATTTGCAAATTTAAATCAACCCAACACAGAAATTGAAGTTGATCTTGATGTTGGGGATGGATTTATACACCCTCACAGAGCAGATCTATACATCAAATTTGATGTTGTAAAGCTCGATGGAACAGATTATCCGGCAAATTCAAATATAAGATTGGTGGATAATTTTGTGCCGCATCTGTTCTCTGAAATTGAGATCAGAAAGCATGATGTTGTTATAAACAGAGTGGATTATCCCGGCATTACCTCCACAGCTTTGGCCACATTAAAATTATCCAAAACCGAGGCTTCTTACTACAAAATAGGTGGATTTGAGGCTGGTGATAAAATATTATCCAAAAGCCACACAGTGCTGTTCCCCATGCGCCTGTTGCCAGGATTCTTCTCAGATTACAAAGATATTATGTGGAAGGGTGGTTTAAGAATTACATTTAGAAGAGCTGCCAATGATAATAATGCTTTGATGAGGTACAGCACATTAAACCCTACAGGAGAAGCTCTGCCTAATACCCTACCTGATGCAGGCAAATGCATTATTCAGACTATGGAGCTAAGAATCCCTGTTGTTGAATATGAGGCCAGTTATGCTCTTAAATACAAAGCTGATATAATAAAAAATCCACAGATTCCTCTGCAATTTTATACATATCAATGTGTACAGAAGCCTGCCGCTGGTTCTTATTATGAGTTTGATGCTACAAATTCATTCTCCAGTATTCAATATGACATGCCTGATTTTGTGGTGGTACTGTTTCAGACTGGGAGACACAATAATCAGGAAAAAAATTCAAGTAGATTTGATAACTGCAACATCAAGAACATATATCTTAAAAATGGCAGAAATGAGGTATTCCCTAGAGAAAATTACAATTTAGACATGTCCAAGAATGATTTCCTCAAATTATATGAGGCATTTACGGCATTCAAAAGGGTCACTACTGGCAATACTGACATGTATTACACACCAGATGAATTCAAAGCACAGAGACCCATGTTTGTAATCAACACTTCAAAAAGGAAACAAGTTGTGGTGAATGACATGACAAACATTAAAATTATCTGTGAATTCCATGAGGCATTACCTGATGACACCATATGTAGTGTTATTCTCATAGGTGAAAAATCATATGTTTATGATGTAAGAAATGAGAGAGTCACAGAACAATTCTAGAAGATATTTGCTTCTATTATGCTGTTATACAACACTCAAACCTCAACTGTATTATCAGCTAGCAGTAAATATCTTATGTGTGGGCAGTTGTATATATTTCAATCTTATATCAGGACTCGAACCCAAAGCCCCTGATTACAATGCAACAATATTAACACTTCTCAATATGGAATATGCCCACATTTTACTGGGTTCTGAGACCTTAATACAGACAAAATTGGATTTTGAACTGCCATAATATTTTCTAAGTCTTTGCCTAGGCTCATATTATCAGAATAGAATTGCTTTCAGCATGAAAAACAGTTCATTGCCACTATGCCAGAAGATATGTATTTTTATCTCAATAATCTTTGTTACACTTTTACATGTCGCACAGAAAGATTAATGACCTCTTCAGTGAATCGCACAGAAAAATCATTAATGCTCCCTTCTAGCTGTATAGATTATATCTCTTGCGTGCCGGCAAAACATGCAAACAATTAATTATGTTTGCCCGCTTTTCCCCTATTGTATGGCTGAGCAGGTGGTTCCCAATAGAGAATAATTTTGCTCTGTTGAACAACACTTTTTACCAGCTTTCAGATCTGGGAGTTGTATATCAACTAGGAATAATTATTCTCAAAATCTCACGTATGGAGATATTATTTTGCAACATGTATTTCAATCTTATAAATTTTATCAGGACTCAAACCCGAGCCTCTTGTTTACAAAGCAACAATATTAACATTTTGCCATCAGGGGAGGCTTTACATTTTTACCAGGATTCAAACCCGAGCCTTTATTACAAGGCAATAAAAACCATGCACCACACTCTACTGGGTCTCAGAACCCAATAGATATGAGCTTTATATCAATTCAAGATTCCTGGGATTTTGACAGAAAAACACACTATAAACAATAAAATCATATGGGAACTTGGCATTGTTTTAAGTATGGCCAAATCTGCTTGAGGGGGGTTCATACTTTCCGAAGAGCATTTTTACAAAAATCTTGGATTAGATAGGGTTCCACACTTGAGCAAAAAACTCATATGGGCATGTTGAACAAGTTTTAAGTATGGGCAAATCTGCTTGAGGAGAGTTCATACTTTCTCAGGAAATATTTGAGGGCATTTTTACAAAAATCTTGGATTAGGCAGGGTTCCACACTTGAGCAAAAAGCTCATATGGGCATGTTGAGCTAGTTTTAAGTATAGCCAAATCTGCTTGATGAGAGTTCATACTTTCTCGTCCTGGTAATACAGTCAATACCACTACTATGTGTTATTACCTTCTTGCTTTTCTTAAGTATATCCCTGTTCAATATTGGATGTCAATCACGAGCAAGCTAAACGACTGCAGCGAATTCAAAACTGCATTCGTTTCGTTTTCGATCTAAAATATTCAGAGCATTTGACATCGTACTTTGCGAAGGTCGAGTGGCTTAAATTAAGCGATAAACGTAATTTTCATAAGTTAATTTTACTGTACAAAATCCTCCAAATAAACGACCTGGAATATCTCTATAGCCGATTTCAACATTTTTCCGAGTTTCACAGCCGCAACACCAGATCGCGCGAAAGGTCTCTGCTCTCCGTTCAACTCCACAAATCCAACTTTTATGCAAATTCTTGTACTGTTACCTCAGCAGGCCTTTGGAACAAGTTGCCACCTGCAATTCATGTCTCTTCCTCAATTGTGACGTTCAAAAAATTGTTAAAGTTTCACATATTATATAATTAAAATTAAATGTTTAATTTCTCTAATAATATGGCGGGTGCAGAGAATGATAGAAGGACGTAAGGCACAAAAATGATTTAACGTAATAGTTAAGATGAATTATCGTCAAAGTATAGTGTTTTGGACTGTGTTTAACTAAGTGTAATGTTGATTTGATTTGATTTAATTTGGTGTTTTAAGTCCACTTTATGCACAGTAAGGCTAATCGGGACTGGACCTCCACTTTAAAGTTGAATCCGAACCACTTGTGCCTCCACCGGGTATCGAACCCGGGACTCCTTAAGTGTAATGTTGGACTGTGCTTAAGTAAGTGTAATGTTATGTATTTGCTTGTAAGGGCAAAAATGTGTATGTGTGAGTGTGAGTGTGTGTGCCTATATCTATAGATTAGATTACCATTCTTATATGTATTTTTTCTTTGTATTTTTATTTCTCTGTAATTTTATATATTTTTTCTTTATTTCTTTTTCAATATTCAATATTCATTTCTTTTTGTAAGCATGGTCAAGTGGAAGAAAAGGGCCCACAGCTTTAACTTCGCCATGTAAAAGAAGACGAAATAATTCTTCGAACGCTTTGATATAGTCCACCATCCATTTGTCCTCTTCTGTTTACCTCCTCATGTGCAGTACATAATTAATAATAATAAAAAAAAACATATCGTATAGAACGTTACACATTTTAATTTTGCAAGAAATATGAGCCCATGGGGCCCGAGCTTTCAATAATGTGTCATCCTGATGATACTTTTATTATATATTTGTTATCGTGATTCGTGGATCGTTTATTGAAACCAGTACATAGCAGACTTTTCTTTTAAAGAATAAAGTAAGTGAGGATGTACTGTTGATGTGCACTTTATTCGTCTACCGCTAGTTACGTGGCTTCTGTTCAGAAGGGAATTATAAAATTTGGGCCCCTAGGCTATCCTTTGTGGTCTGCAGACATTATTATTACTACTACTACTACTACCACCGCCGCCACCATGACCACTAATAATAATAATAATAATAATAATAGCTAATATTAATAATAACAGTTTCGTTTCTGTATTACGTATTATTAACACTAATAAACTTTAAAATATAAACATATCTGATAAAAACTATTTATTAAACTTCGTTTTGGTTTATAAACTTTACTTGCACTATGTATTTAGCCACGAAACACTAATATCGCACATGTACCAAAGGAAAATAAACTGACACTACATGATCGTAGCCACACTACCCGCAAACTGAGAAACAAGGATGCTAATTTCAACAGTCAATATAGGACCTCCCCGATGTCGCAGTGGTAATCCCGGGTTCGATACCCTTGGACACACATATTGGTTCGGATTCCACTTGAATCTATAGGTCCAGTCCCGATTAGCCTTACTGTGCATGAGGTGGACTTAAAACACCAAATCAATCAACCGTCAATATCCCTCCATTTGACTTTCAGTTGTCAATCAAAATATTTACATTATTTTGTTTCGAGAAACAATTGTATATATTCGAGCACTGTTGTGTGACCTCTCAAAATATGGTTGTGATGTAGGAAGTTATTTAAACGCTAGAACCTTCTATCTTCTATCTTTTTTCATGAAATAAGCAAGTACAAGAACTTGACATGCTGTTTTATTTTGTTATTATCATAACATTAATGAATTTGAATAGTTCATGGTGTTTGTCACTTCTGTCCCTTCAGCGTCTCACATTTGTGCGGCCCTCTTGGACATGCGGCCCCTAGGCTATAACCTAGGATAGCCTAGCACAAATCCCCCCCACCCCCTGCTTCTTGTGTTCGTCGTTTCCGAGAAGCGAGACTGTCGACCCAGTTGATCTGGCTCAACGATGAAGAAATGTCGATTTTCTTGTGCGAGGGAGGAGTAGCGTTGACCAAACACAAACTCGGGTCTCCCTTATCGCACGCTAGGACAACTTTGCGTTCTGACCTCACTCGAGGAATGCATACGTTGTTAGGTTAGGTCTGTTAGGTTTGGTTCTCTTAGCATAAATACACTGCAAATCAGAGGCGCAACCACGAAATATTTTTGTCTTGGGGGGGGGGCAAGTACCAGTATAAACGTTCCAATAATAATAATAATAATAATAATTACAACAATAATAACGACCTTATTACTATTATTACTATTATTATTATTATTATTATTATTATTATTATTATTATTATTGGCATTTTATTCTGGTATTTTTTCAACACGTTCAATTTCACATTAGCTAATATTGGAAAACAAGCTCCCAAACTGTATTTTTGAAAGACAAAAATGACGAATATAATTATTTTTGTTCATATGACATGTGTAACCAAGGGCACCCGCAGGGAGGGACCAGGGAGGGCACTTGCCCCCCCCCCTGAGATTCTGGAAAGAGTTAATGTAATGCGAATGGTGAAATTGTAGCGATATTTTATAACAAGAAAATATTGTTTTCTGTGACTTACAGGCCGTATGTTAGAGCAACTATCATTATTATAATTGTTATTATGATATGAAGTAGGATTACATTTTACACTGATCATATTTTACACTGATTATCTAACTATGAAATCAGTATACATTTATACAAATTGTATAGATATACAGAATATGGAAATTACAAATGAACGTAATTTTTAAAAGAAAAAGTAGTAATAGTAGTAACAAAAATAAATAATAATAATAATTATAATTCTTAAAAGTTTCGATAACCCTGCCCCCCTCCCCTTGAGAAAAATTCCCGCGCCCTTGTGTGTAACTTTCATGTAGAACGTATGTTTTACACATATGCAACATGGAGCGACATAAAATAAGAAAATACATATGCAACGTGCTAACACTATATTGTGTGTGTATTAAATGTTTCTTTAACACACATACATATATATAATTTAAATACGTTACATAATCAATCCATCCACCTCATAACAAACCAAGAGCAAAAATGATATAAATTGTCTCTCACAATTGTTCATGCTTCTAAAACAAAACTGTTTAGCAGCAACATATTTTTAAAATAGATGTTATGTAATCAAAACATAGTTTTTAGTGCAAAATAAAATAAAGTTTGAATTTTGCATAATTTCCAGGATAATTAGACTCCGCGAAAGTGTCATGCGGCATTTTTGCAGACCCAGTTAAAGACCAATATGCCGGAAAAGTATCGGCTGGTATCGGTAGATGAATTCCAACCGAGGTATCGGCCCGTACCGATACATCGGCATCGGCATCAGCTCAGCCCTAATTATTTATCATGGACACATTTGTAATCAAGCAACCACTGGTGTTCCGATAACGCAGATTTAAATTCCAGGGATCTTGCTTTTATAACAGTAAGTTATACAATGGCCTCCAAGGCCATTGGCGCGTCTCCCTATGATGTATTTAATTAATTAATTCTATTCTATTACTGAAAGTTACTTCTTTAAAGCTTTGCTGAACATTTCACTTCATCTGTCCCTCAAATTCTTCCTTTTCTTCATCTAACGGATTAGATGTGGTGCATCTAGTACGAAAAGTGACTTGGAACCAACCAAAGTAAATTAATTACTAAGGAAACGTATACTGATTGACACTCCCCCCCCACCCCGCACCTCATCGGAAATTGCAGCATGGTGTCAAGGTGTAAACGTCCTTTACATCTATATTAGAAAGTATATTTATTATTTTACTATTATTATTTAAGGAAAATCGCCCAAAAATTGTGATGGCCCGTTTTGCTCCATTATCTCCCCCCCTGCCTGTGGGCACCCCTGATTAAGTAAGCGGAAAATAAAGAATGCTGGTGGTAGAACTTTTCAAAAGTCATCACCGGGCAGACATCTGTGGATTTTTTTACGATGCAAAAAAGTTGTGTTATGTAAAGTATGCAAGCTAAAGATAAAACAATATCTTTAAGTTTCCTCATCATAGAGGCCCTTTGTGGCTTTTCCAACCGGATAAGTGTCCCACGAAACCTAATGTTTTTCAAAAGTTGGCACCCTTGCAAATCACTGCACTGTTCACAGACAGGGTTGCAATTTTGTGCTTTTTTCACCAGATCTGGTGCCTTGACACCTCGAGTTAGTGCCAACTTTTTTAAATTGCGCCAAGCTGAAATTCTGGTGTTCTTTGTTTCTTTTTCACATTTTCTCGTATAAATTCTGGTTCTAAAAATTGCATCCGAATGTTCAATTTGTATTCAGTTTTAATTTATTTGTTGTTCATGGAAGCTTCGTCGGGGAAGTACCGAATGTTGGGAGACAGTCTGCTGATCCTCACGGGACTGTGTCAGACGTCACGTAGTCGTACACTAGCTGCCAGGGATGCTAATTTGGAGCTTTTTACACCAGATGGTGTTTTGAGACGTCGGACTGGTGTTAACTTTTTATTATTTGCGTCATTGTGCAGTTCTGGTGGTTTTTTTCTAGTGTTAATTCTGGTGCTAAGAATCTCATTCTTATATTCAATTTGTAATGTGATATAATAATAGCTATACTGAGGAATTAATAATATCCATTCATGCGATGTAATTAATTTGTAACTACATATCTGAAATACACTGGAACAGATATTATTACTATTCCATAATGACAGCGATATACACTTAATATTACTTTTGTAGAATTAGGCCACCAGGTTGTTTCCAGTTTTATTTAATTTCTTTCGCGTCCTCTTGACTGCAACTCCCCCTTCCCTACCCCTAGCTACGACTTTCGTCACAATTCCACTTTATCACAGCAAGTTGTGAATACTATCGTAACAATGCACACATTTCGGAATTGATGAACGAACCATCCACAGCCCAAGATTCTTACAAAAAAGATTTACTTTGACAAATGATGATGCTGGTTTATAAAGGAAAATATACTTTTTATACTATAATTAAACTCTTATGATGTAGCGCTATTTCTGGTGATTTTTAAGCTGGAATCTAGGGTGTTTGTTCGCAGGCATTTGGCAACCATGTTCACAAATTACATAGATCAGTGGTTTCCAACTTCAAAAGGTACGAGGGCCAAAATTATATCCAGCAGTTGATAGGCGGGCCGCATTTTTTTTTGGGGGGGGGGATTAAAAATTACAAAAATTTGTAAGTACTGAACTGAAAATGTAGTACTTTCGCATGACCTAAATTTCTAAAATGAGGCAATAAAACAATGGAATCACAAATCAAAATTGTATAATTACAATTTATTTCACAGAAACCCAATACTTATTGATGAATTGAAAGAAATTAAAGACACACCATACAAATAAGAATCCTTCATAGTAAGTTTTCAATGTGAAAATTGAGCCCGATCTGCTTCTTTTATTAAAGTTGTATTTGAATTTCTGTATTTGAAAGTCTCAGAAGGTGAAGCAGTGATGAATCTGCCAGTCTGCTTCTGTAGCGGTTCTTGATGAACTTCATTGAAGAAAAAAACACTTTCATACGTGTATGTGCTGCGGAACATCGATGTCATCCTTTGCCCAAAACTACGAAGGTTTGGAAAGCATTCCTTTGAAAGGTATTTGAAAAACTCTGGCTCCTTTTCTTGCCTAGTTTGAAGGAACACATCGCCTTGCAAATCACGCAATTCAAGTTGGAGAGAAGCTATTTTAGTTTTCAATCTTACGTTTTTTGGAGATATTGCTCATTTCGATATTTGCACAAACTTTAACAATCAGTCACAGTACAATCCGAGTTGGAACACTGGAAATCTCTTCGTGCGTAGTAAAACAGATCTCTATAGCGCCGCTCTGGAGTTGTTTGTAAACACAAAGAGTGACGCCTTCGCTGAAGCGGCAGAGTTCATTCCGTATAGCGAAGGGGTGGAATGCATGGTGTGAAGAGAAACTTACGTCACTTTAAATTATTCTGATTATCATTATTGACTGCAAAATCAATTCTACCTGTGATATTGTCTTTCTTCACAGAGCATCCTTTCCTTCAGTAAAAAAAGAACGTATTTTAATAAAAATAAATAAAATTAATGTATTTTGCAAACTGGCTTCGCGGGCCGCAGAAAAAGGCAACGGGGGCCGCATGCGGCCCGCGGGCCGCCAGTTGGAAACCCCTGACATAGATCGACTTCGAGTGTTGCGCTGACTATTTCGTTGGAAGTCTTCGAGCAAAATGTCTAGCGTTAAGTGTGACACGGAAGCTGCAGCTTCCTCTGCAGAAAAGGCGGGAAAGCAGAATGATGGTGGAATGAACGTCCACGTGGAAGAAAGTTTGAACCAGGAGCGGAGTAACGGTGCACTGAACATCCGCGCCTCGACAAAGGAGTTCGAAACTTCGAACCAGGGTGAGAGGAGTTACACCTACACGGATGGCAGTGAATCGCGTTTCGCAAGTTGCAGTTCGCCCCCTACGGAGGAAGAAGATGATGATGAATGTTGCCACGAATCGTTGGAGAAATTGTTCGAATGGTTATATCTGCTTCGTCTGCAAGATAAGAGGGTTGAAGAGAAGAGGAGAAGACTCATCGAGGCCGAATCCGAAGACAGGGCTTCTGAAAGTACAGATTCCGAAGATAATCCCAAAGGGGTCACTTCCGCCAAAAGACCTCTCAAAATTCGAAAGAAACGTCGATTGGGAAAGTGCAATGAAGTCGCATCCACTGAGGAACCTCCGGAGTGTGGAGCCGTTGCTCTACCTGAGACAGCAGTTTGAGAGGGTGGCAGATGACATCTTCAACTCTGTCCCAATCGTCGATGTTGTACCCCCGTGAACTGCTGTTCGCATAAGATTGATTGATTATCTCAGGCGATTGATTACTTCGGGTAATCAAAATTA
Source organism: Lepisma saccharinum (assembly GCF_977018435.1). NCBI lineage: Eukaryota > Metazoa > Arthropoda > Insecta > Zygentoma > Lepismatidae > Lepisma > Lepisma saccharinum. The sequence goes on from NC_139230.1 coordinate 136,905,713, forward strand.
TGTGTGCCACGACTTCACTGATTGGTGAAAACAGGATATACTAGTTTGAAAAAGGTTGTAACGTTCATGTGATGTACTGAAGGATAGATCTGAAGTTACATAGTTGTTTGTTGAATTGAACAGCGTAATGTGTGTTAACAAGTTGTAGAGGAACAACGATGTAAGGAGATACACCAAAATCAGTAATTTGAAGAAAGTGAATTGTTTACAGTGATCTTAGACGGCAGTTCACATTGGCTTTGTTGTAAAATTAAGCCGTTCTTTTCGAGTTACATTTGATTAATCTGCGTAAGTATGGTGATAGTTTCCATTGTATTTTAGAGAATAATTAACAGGCTATATGCCTTAATTGTGTGTTATAAGTAGTTAAGTAGGTAAATGTAGCCCATGTACAGTCACAAGCAAGTAAGTTGGATGCAGATTTTTAAGGTATCACAGTTAAATTACCTTACCGCTTGTTTTAGGCAGGCAACTGAAACAAGAAAGCGTATTGCTTATGTATAACGCGCAATGATTTAAGTTAAGGGGAAGGGCAAAATTCGGACTCTTGTTTCGTTTTAGTGGAACCAGCTACTTTCTCCAGTGATCTTTTTAGTCGCAATGCAGATCCTTCCATGCTAGCAATTACGTAATTTATCGTGTGATTGGTGGCGTACATTTAAATTTTGGTTGGTTGTTGCCTTGCAGTCAAGGGATTCCGTGTAGGATTCTCCGTAAGTGCATGTTTTATTGCTTCTGATTGGCTACTACAGAATGCATGTACATTAAATTTATTTTATTATGCTCCTGCTCGTGACTGTACATGTTAGGTATTGTACTGAGACGAGTACCAATATTTATAGTCACAAGCTACGAATACCTCGTCGTCGATCTCATGTGTTAATTTAGGACGAAGGCTCTCATCTAGATAAACTGAACTTAAAATAGTGCTTGGTAAAAAATACAGTGCTTGTATAAAGCCGAACTTAGTATAATATTAGAATAGTGTTTGCTCAATAGTGCTTTAAAAAATCGAATGGCAAGCAGAGATGATACTCTTGTAGTAAGTTTCAATCTCAACCAAATTGTCTCGTGTAAGATAGAGCCTTGATGATATTGTAGTACAAAAGGGGAGAAGCTATGTGTCTTTCATACATTGTGATATTTGGGGCGGGGGGTGATGTTGCTGATAAGATCGATAATGATTCTGCCGATAATGGTTATCGGCGTGCTGATATTTTGTAAATTTTAAATTTTACAATAATTATAACTATATCTTTTTGTTTTACTTTTTTTGTTATGATGAAGAAACTTGTTGTGCACATATATACATAGCCTATTCTAGCCGATCAGGTAGTTGTGACAAATCTTCACAGGACAGTATTTATTTGTAATTTGAGCCTACCAAAACTAATTTGTTTCTCAAAACCTTGAAATGCGTGTTTTTATCACAAACAATATGGTTTGGTCAGAATGAAAATGTACTAGGCCGACTCTCTCTCCACTATATTCTAAGATGCAGTTTATCAAAACTGATCCCTTATAACTTTCTGTTGCCGCAAAGTGGCGACAGCGTCTTGCAGAGTCTTTGTCTGGGTATAATGCAGTACTGTTGCAGTTGTCTTGATAGGAGAAAAGAAAAAAATGAAGCCTCGGTGAATCTTGACAGCATGAATTGACAGCAGAGCTTACGCACGATTGTTGATCTCCATTGTTGTTACAATGGAAGCTGGGAAAACATGGAATGGAAAAAATAACTATGTTGCTGTTAACAACTGGTGTAATTTCAAAGAGGAGATGCAGCGTGTCGATTTATCCTGGAAGTTATGCAACATCCAAAATTTCCATATATTTTATGCCAACATTATGTAAAAAGAAAGAAAACTGTATTAGTACACATCAGATGAAGGTATTTTGTGATTACGTAACAGATATTTTTATATTCTGATGTCTTTTTTTTAATATTTTAAAGCAAAAGTCGTGATAAATTGATGCATATAATTGGAGTGGAATACTCACCCATCAGTATTAATCAATAATTTGATGAACTTTTGATTGTTACAATTTTCAAGTTTCGGTATCGGCTCAGCCCTACTTTTTCTTTATTGTGGTCACACTCAACGTTCACTGTGTATATTAATATTCTTAGGAAACTTTCAAACAGAAGCAACAAGCGACACGGGGTTTCGAAACCGAAATGGGAAGCGACACGTGTCCCGTCTAGTCTGTAGAAAAGCATTTATAACGCATGCGTTACCAACAGACCGAGGCTAAAGGATGCACAATAAGCCTATTTAAAATTCTAGACCCAGCGACATGTGCAGCAGTCGTGCCACTTCGGCTTGAAAGGTTGTATTTATTTCTGAAGATTGGTCGCTTGTCGCGTGTCACTTCGTCTGGAAGTTCGCTTTGATTTAAGTCTCGAGATCAGTGCTCGAAGCAGAGGGGAACGCGGGGGATGCTATCCCCCACTTAAGTTGTTTAAAACAGGGTTTCTCGATTGCCGGTTTTCTTTCCGGGCTCCGGTATCAATTTTATCGGTCAACGACAGGCTCTTCTGAAATTTGTAATTTTAGTTTACACAGGAATTTTCATTAACAAATACAAAAATTCATATTGCGCATTTTGACGTCATTCTGGCGCTTCCCCCAGTCCAGCTGATAGAATTGATGAGCTGCAATGTATAAATATATTCTCCTACAGTATTTCTACACTCAATATCATTATAATCAAATTAATAATATGGATATTAGTTTTCCGAGTATGATAATATAGTTATCGATTTCCCAATTGGAATTTTTCAGTATTTCAAATGCAACATGCCATGGATGACCTGAAGAAACTACAAGATTACATTAGATCCAGTGGTTGACAACTAATTTGAAGCTAATTTTATATTGTCAACAAGCTATCAAACTATCAAGTTATCAAACTATTATTCTTTGTGGTTATGCAATAATTTATTTATTAATATTTAATTTCAAGGGTACATAAAGTATGTAAAACGCTTTAAAAATATGTTTTTGAGTAAAATTGTTGGAATTGTTTATTTTGAAAATAAGAATTTACCGACTCCCGACCTCACGAAGGTTGGGAAGCACTGGCCTAAAGCATCCTCCAGCTAGGAATTTCCTCTCCGAGCACTGACCGGGAGTCGAGTGCGTACTTTCAGATGACAATGGGGAAAAGAGGTGAAACAACCAACATGGTCCTTGAAAACAGGCCCCTGGGAGGACTGATGCCCTGGGCGCCATGCACAGAGGGCGCAATTCAAAGCTTTATTAAAAAAAAATGACAACAAAGAATATGCGACGGAGAAATTTACGCTTGGCATAGGCATATTCTGGTAACCACACTGCTGGAAATTTCTGTTTCCCAAATTAGTAGTAATAGTATGTTTTTAAAAATTTTCTTCAGACACTAAGGCATAATTGAAATATTATTAAATATGCTAAACTTTTTTTTTTAAAAAAAAATAGGAATGCATACTACGAATCTTTAAATATAACCTAGATAATGTTCAAAGAGTTTTACTTTCTTTCCTCATTTCAAAATTTGTAGGATGTAAATATCACAAACTATGGCATACAAAGGTAATATCGAGGACGCACATAAAATGTCGGCGGGCTCGAGCAGGGAGGAACCACAATTCTGCCTACGTCGCCAAAATATGTAGCTATGGTTCTGCTTGAAAGTAACATTTTATAGTATTTTACATAATGTGTAACCATGACCACGTGTGTTATGTTGTAGTTCTTTTCAACATCTCCTCAATATGTCTCCAGCAAAAGAGCTGCAAAGTATATTTAATTCCACACTATTTTACATATTCTTACGCATTGCATATTTTTACACATTTTACATAAAGTGTCATGTCTAAAGGGACGTTGTCTGGATTTGTAACTCCACATTAGCCCCAATCTTTTTTTAAAGAAAAAAAAAATTAAAAACCGTCGATACACATAATTGATTAATTGATTTGGTTTATTTTACTTCGCTTTTCTGCCAGTTTTGGTTAATTGCGAAGACGGGGATGAGTGATGATTTTATTGTTATTGAGACATGGACACTGAGAACAAGTGCGTAAAAGCGACTGGAAGCTCTAGAAATGCGGTTCTGCAGACGACTGGAACGGGTGAAGTGGACAGAAAAAGTGAGAAATGAAACAGTGCTAGAAAGAGTTGGGGAAAAGAGATCAATGCTGGGCATAATCATGAAGAGAAAAATAAATTGGCTGGACCACTGGATGAGAAGAAACTGTATTCTAAGGGATGCTATTGAAGGAATGGTCGAGGGAAAGAAGATTCGGGGAAGAAGAAGATACCAAATGATTGACATAAAAATAAATGGGTCCTACGTTGCTACAAAGCGAAGAGCTGAAGATCGAACAGCATGGAGGTTGCAAGGAAAGACCTGCCTCTGGGCAGAAAACATTGAATGAACGAATGATTTAGTTTATTTTACTTCACTATTTTGCCACTTTTGGCTAATCGCGAAGATGAGGATGAATGATGATTTTATGAAAATTGGTGAAGGGACATTGACAAATAACACCCATGCCCAGGACGGGATTCGAACCCAGGACCGTTGGCGTCGTAGGGCGCCTTGCGAACAGTAACAGTCGCTTCACATAAAAAAGGTGGCAAAATACAGGACTGCTTACTAATTAAATAACCTTCAGCTTTAAAGTCAGATCACCCTTACGAAATTTCTGGCAATGTCAGTGTGTCAGATAAGAGGGCATGGGCCTCTATGGTGGCATACTGGTGCCACCGCGCCCTTCTAATCGAGGGCACTCAGGTTTGATCCCCGGTGTAGTGGTTTGAATCCCACTGTTGACCCAGTCCCGATGAGTTTAGCTGACCATAAAGTGGACTTTACCCAGATAAGGCTGACGTCCTTCCAGATGGATTCATGGATTCATGCAGTTATTATATGTTTTATTATATATATCAATTACTATATGTTAATTTCTAACGATTCTTTTGTTCGTAAAGAGATTGCGCTTGCTTCCTCCTTAAATATGAACACTAGCATCTAACTCAACAATTAAACAGCTTGCTCTGTTTGTTCGGTACTCTATATCTGCGCAGATTTTTAGCTGTTCTTCAACTATGCTTGAACTACTACACATGAAAAGAAATAGGTATGTATTATAAATTTTATTTCAAGTTTAAATGTGAATTATGCTGGTAAGTAATCATGTTAGGAGACTCCTCTCATGTGTATTCATGAAGCGCTGATATTGAAACACTTCTCAGGATATTATGCTTATACGTTTGGGGATCCTTCCAGCGGGACGTCAGCAAGAAGAAGAAGAAGAAGAAGAAAAGAAAAACTTCGAAAAGTAAGATCACAGTGCAAGGCAAGAGGTGTAGAGTTCATGTAGAGCTTACGTAGTAGAGTCAGATGCTTATGGTCCCAGTTTCGAATCCTAGTGACCGTGTAAATGAGTGTTGACTATGATTATGATAATAACGGGTGGCGCACGAAAAACCGAACCCTGCCACGAGCAAATACAAACAAGAAATAAAATAAATAAAACAAATAAGAAATGCAAAGGTCTGCACTTTTTAAAAGAAATAAGAAATAAGCTAATGCAAAGGTCTTTACTTACTGAAACGATCTTGTCTTTTACAGTAGGTGCTGAAAATTACCGCCTTTTGCTTCAATGCACTGTTGTGCACGCCTTAACATGTTATCATACACTCTGGACAACTCTGCGGCATCAATTCTCGAAATTTCATTACGAATATTGTCCTTCAAGTCTTCTAATGTCCTTGGATTATTTGTGTACACTTTTCCCTTCAGACTGCCCCACAGATAAAAGTCACAAGTGGTTAAGTCCGGTGAACGCGGCGGTCACAATCCTTTGCTGACAGTCCTTTCTTTTGTGAATCTTTCATGGATTCGTGAGATTGACTCGCGTGAAGTATGGCAGGTCGCCCCATCCTGTTGAAAGAAAGCATACAAGCGTTCATGGGGGGTCAGCTGTGCATAAAATTCCTCAAAGATTCCCATATACACATCGGTGTTTACTGTTGTTTCAAAAAATATGGGACCCACAATCCGACTTGCAGACACAGCACACCACACTCCGATTTTTCTATCGTGAAGAGGTTCCTCATGAATCGTATGGGGATTGTTTGTTGACCAGTATCACGTGTTCTGGGAGTTAACGTGTCCTGTCAGATGGAACCAGGCTTCGTCACTCATGAAATACAGCAGGGGATCCAACGATCCACTCACAATTGTTTCAAGTAGCCATGTACGGTACTTCACACGTTTTTCCTTGTCTTCCTCCTTCAGTTCTTGGACACGTGTCACTTTGTGGGGCTTCAACCCTATATCGTGTAAAACACGTTGACAAGACCTACGCGAAACATTCGCCTGTTGCAACAATTTGCGTGTCGACTTCTTAGGACTTTGGATCATTCGTGCTTGAATATCCGCAATCACAGCAGGTGTACGAACGGATGGGGCTCGATTCTTTTTTGCGTTTGCAACTGACCCCGTAGTACGCCACTTTTTCACCAAATCATGTATACTGCTCTTTGCTGGTATGGAAGTGCCAGGAAACTTATTTGCAAACATATCCTGCGTTTCCTTAAATGACCCGGTAGACACGTACGTCTCCACTATTGCGATTCTTTGTTGAAGAAAATACATCTCACCTACACACGTCTGAACCAAGTCTTCACGGCTTTCGTACTGACAACAATAAAGTATACATGGTTGCAACAGCTTCGGAACAATAGGTGACAATAGGTGGGAGAAAATAAACAGCCTGTACACGGGCCGGTTTTCATTTGTTGTTTGTATGTGCTCGTGGCGGGGTTCGGTTTTTCGTGCGCCACCCGGGGCTTCTTATATTTTTATTTCATTTGGAGTTATGTGCTTGCTGCTAACGATGAGTGAGTGATGATATATGATGAGTGATAATGAATGGTAAATGATGATGAATGATGAGTGATGATGATATCAAATTTATGATTTCTGCCGAAGGTAAATGATACATGATTTTGAACGATGATGTACAATGAAAGGAACAATGATTCTATGTTATAATTATGACAAAACAATATAAATTTGTAATGAGGCGAATCATTACTTGATCCTCTTTTATTTTATATGTTTAATTAATTAATTTAATTGGATCGATCGGGCTTTAGTGTCATGCATTTTGGTAATGTTGTGATGTCTATGTATTCATGTACGTGCGTATTCTTGGCCGTTGGGTAGATAGGTGTGTCTCTGGACAGCCGACAAGCGGAAAGTTCCCAGTAACGGTTAGGTGATTAGCGGGGCCTATAAAAGGAAGGGAAGGGAGCAGTCGGCCTCAGATGTTTTGGTGCAATACGGCGAGGTAAAGAGGTGTCTTTTCTCTATGGGACGAAACGAAGAATGTTTTCTTGATACTATGAATCGGCGGATACTTTAACTTCCTTTCTTTCTTTCTTGCTTATAATACACACACTTGATCTTTTTTCACATTTAATTCAATAGTACATCTCATGTGGGAAACCGTGTACATATGTACACATACCATCAGCCACCTTTTTTGGTACTGAAGGTTTTTACTCGTGGATCCAGTGGCTACGCGAGTCTACACACTCTCTTCGGGAAGGAGGGACAGAGTACACCGAAATGTAGATTTTGCGAATAACGGCCAAGAATTAACTTATGTAAATATAATATGAGTAAACCTGTATATATCTAAAAGGAAATGGGCGCTAAGTTATAATTTGAAGAAGTGCCTAAACTAGCATCCACACAACTTCAGGTACTGCGAGCTTTGATCCTAGGGACAAGGATTCAAAAATGTATGGTTGTGTATGTTGCTGAGAATCGCCTTAAAAGCACAAACTATATCTATACAAATTATAACAAAAGTCATGAATATTTTATGAGACGAGTAACCCTAAATTAACTAACCCTTGGATATCTGGGAAGAAACAGTGCCGGAAACTAATTTTGATACTGCATATATATCCTACTGCTAATTTATCGGATGATACTGGTGACGTAAATGCCCCGTCCATTGATAATGTCCGAGCAAATAAAGTTTTGATTTTGATTTGATTTGCTTTATTTTACTTCGCTTTTTGTGCCACTTTGGGTAATTTGCGAAGATGGGGATGAGTGATGATATGATGAAATTGATGAATGGACACTCACAAACATCCATGCTCAGGCCAGGACTCGAACCCGGAACCCTGACGTCGTAGGGCGATGTGCTAACCACTCCGTCACGGCGTCCGGCGAGCAAATAAAGTAAAGGAACCAGCGATTATATGTACAGAACTGCGGAAGCCTTAGTTACGTATTATGAGTAGCATAAACAGTAACACGAAGAAGATCGCGGAGAAATACAACAGAGCCACGGCATCGTCTAGTAAGCAAAATAGAAGAGCAAAGAGGAAGCCATAAGAAGGCGTCACCCAAGTCGCAATGGAAGAAGGATCTTCTGCCGGAATTATATGCAAACTGGCCTCCAATGTACAGTCACCGGCAATAAAAATGAGACATCTATATCCTGAAATAATGGCTTCCCTGCAATGCGTGTTGCCCAACTCTACGGTGATGATCCAACTTCAATAGCATATTTTCAATAGGAAGCTTTGCTATCGCTGTAGAATTAGGTAACACACAATCAGAATGGATAAAAATCACTATTTTTATTTTAAAAATAATTATTGATGATTTTTTTATTTAAATCGGATTTCTTTTTATTTAAATCGATTCTTTTGATTTTTTTTAAAAACTACGCTTAAATTGCTTGCATGATTTTTGACACCATACATATAAATATATGTTTCTTATAGAAAGGCTTTTTCTAGTAAACGCCCCTGTAAAAAATTTGAACAGTTAGATTGAAGTAAATAGAAAATATATGTTAATATACATTTTTCTGTTTCTCATACTGTGTATATGAACCTACTATGGAAATGTTTGTTTGAGTGTGTTAGTGAAACTATAATAATCTCAGTAACTTTTCTTCCATTCTGGATGTACTATATAATTGTACCCTAAAATATTTTTATGGTCTTTCTGCTGAACTTTGGCAATTTCCTTAATGATGGTTTGCAAAATATCAGCTGCCATGTATATTTACAGTTTAATGACAATGGCACTATTTACGGTTTAACATGATTAGTATTTTGTATATTTTTGGTATCTTTGCCCATAAAGATTATTGAAGTTTATTTCAAGATAAATTTACGTGCGTTTGCACTTTACATATTACATTTCTTTTATAATGAGCTTCACATCATCAGCACATATATTTCTTTTCCTTTGTTAAAGCCTAGTAAACATAATTAATTAATTACAAGATCAATGTAGTTTCACCAAAAGTGATTCTGATATCTACAAAATCCTTATGTATATTATTCTATAAATTATTTATTTAAAGTAATTTAAATCGAGATTTATATCAATCCACCTTACACACATTGCACTGCAGAAAGGCCAGTATTTCAGGATAAGGAGTCCCATTTTTTTGCCCTTGACTTACAAGGTTGGAATATTTTGATTTTTTTTTTTTTTATGAAGAAATTATTGGTCTCATGTTGCCATATAATAATCAACATACAGCAAAACGAAACAGGCTTGGAGACTAAGGCTTGATTCACATCTACGCTCAAGCAACACTCAGGTCACTTTCCCCTCACGGTCAGGGGCTGTCCACACTAGCAGTCAAGCTTCGTTCCGGTCAAGGTACGACCAACGTCAGTCTGGTGTTGGTTTCTTGCCAGTGCACACCGAGCTTGCCTGTTTTGCGATGTTTAAACGTTTATCAACTACGGACTTGGCTGTTATGGCACTGGTGTTGGAAGAAAATGAGAGAGAAGAAAGAGAATTACGAAAGCGGAAACGGCTTTGGGTTCATCCAATTAGTGCAAGCCGAAAAACAGAAGGCGAGTTTTATACCCTCTACCCTCGGCTAGTGGACGACGACAGCAAGTTTTTCAAGAATTTTCGAATGTCAGTTTCAACTTTTGAGAGCATTCTGAAAAAAATCGAGCCATTAATAACTAAAGAAAACACCAAATTTCGAGAGGCCATTACTCCTAGGGATAAGCTCGTAGTATGTCTAAGGCACTGGCGTACGCAGAATTTTTTTTTCTGGAGGGGCTGGAATTGTAAAGTTGCATACATGAACGTCCGGAAAGTCCCCCTCCTTCGGAAAATGAGTGTCCACCTAAAAAGTATATATTTCACAGAAAATTTCATTTCAGTCACAGTAATTTATGATAATTATTGTAAGGGTGTTGAAGAAACTTGGTGATTTCAGGTTGAAGCAGTGTCTTTTGAGGGTGCATCACTGTTATGGGAAAAATATACCTTCTTTCACCCCTGGAAAAAAAATACATTGCTTGCCCCTCCCTGGAAAAAATCCTGCGGATGTCCATGTACATAGTGTATAGCTGCTTTCTAGGGGGACGGCATACAGAGTAAGATATTTTGTATGTTAAAAGCTTTCCACTCTCAAAATTGGTAATAGGGAGTCAGTTTAAGGGAAGTTTGCATTTACCACTCTGGTTTTTCCCGAGTTCTTTACTGCTTTTGTTTGAAAATGTTAATTTTGTCAAAATTTCGGAGAGGGCTGTAGCCTCTTCAGCCCCCCTCTGCGTACGCCAGTGGTCTAAGGTAAAAAAATATCAGTTATATAGTGCATGTTTATTACTGTCCTTTGACATAGCCTACATAGTTGCAAACCGAAAAAAAAACCTATAAAGTTGACAAATAACTTGACTTCAAGTATCAAAGGAACTACTTTTGCTTTCCAAAATTATAAATGTACATATAAGGTATAAAATAATGAAAAATATAAAACAGGATTTTCGCACTTCTACTTCTGCATATATAGAATTTTAACTTTCATCATTTTGCTCTAAGAAGTGGTGCAGTGAAGTGGTGTAGTGTGCCACTTAATAAGAAGCTTCGGGGGAAATACTAACACCATGAGCACTGGAAGGAGTTGGAGGGGAGCGTAGTGTTTCATGAACTGGCACATGAGCGGAAGTGGATGATGCTGATCCTGCTGAATATGACGGTGAAGGTAAAGAAACATGAAAAGCGTTTTGGTTAGTATATTGTTGCGGATACAAGTTTCTTGCTCTTACCTCACTCACTAGAAGAAAAACTTTATTTTTTTATATAATGTTGATCAGCAGGACTGAATTACATTACTGTTGTTGCCATTAAAGAAAAAAACTGATCAATAGGGGGGAGGGGTTATCTTCTTTTCTTCCAATATGTACTTCATTAAGTTGTTGCTGGGGATTCAGACGTTCAAGAGGCTTGGGACCTTGTTTGCTGCTTACTTCTGATGGCGGGCTGATTTGTGGTGCTAATGTAGGGGACACACCTTTACCATCATCAGTGGTATTCTCATCCTATTCGTCACCTTCATCTCGTACTTGTCCCAAATCCACATCATCCTGTTCTCCGGTAGCTGAGCCATTATCTTCCACTTCTAGAGATTCCGGTCTTTGTCTGGCTGCCATATATACTTGCAGGAAGGACATCTGATCTTCATATCTCCATTTTGGGTACTTTGTTGCTGACTGTCCACTTTTAGTTTTGGCCGCCTTCAATTTCTTCCTGTACTGGGATCTGAGCGACTCCCATCGCTCCTTGCAGAAAGCACCTGACAAAAGAAAATTGGATTGTAAAGACTCATACAGAATTGCTTTGTATTTAAGTACCTTGTGTACCAGTATATCTATAACTTAATATTCCATTGTCTATACCAGTGTTTCTCAACTTCCGGACCATTGTCCGGTACTGGGCCGCGAGAGGTTCTCCTGAAATTTGTCATTTCAGTTTGCGCAGAAATTTAACAAATATAAATTTGGCAACAGGACTAGACATAATCCAACTCTTACCCTACAATTATACTATAATTTATTCATTAATATTTAATTTCAAGGGCATATATTTAAAAGTTTCAAAAATTACAACGGCATTTACGAGTACATTTGGTAGGAACGTGACATCGAATTTTAAAAAAGAATTTATTGGGTGGAGGTCTCGCGAAGGTTGAGAATCACTGGTCTATACTATCACGTAGTGTGTATTTACTTCTCGGCATCGGGCAGAAGGCATAGCAGGGAAAAGCCACTTTCTTTAACCCTTTCCTACTTAAATTTAGGTTACAAACGAATGCACAAAAACTGATGAAAGTACGTGTACAACTTTAAGAGTAGAAATGTACTTTTCTATTATCAGATTTCTTCCAACTGGGGATTCGTACTATACAATTACCAATAATTATCATCTAGGACATTCAACAGTGCAAAATATTGTGATGCAAGTCTGCAAAGCAATAAACTTGGCTTTACTGAAAGAGCCTATTCCTTCACGAAGCGAAAAGGAATGGGAAAATATTGCTGAAGAATTCTGGACCAAGTGAAATTTTCCAAATTGCTTAGGAAGTCTAGACGGAAAACACGTTATCATTGAGGCACCAACCAAAAGAGGGTCGCTGTATTTCAATTACAAATATATATATATATATATATATATATATATATATATATATATATATATATATTGTTTTGATAGCTTTGGTTGGTGCAAACTACAAGTTTATTGCAATGGACATTGGGTCTTATGGCAAGAATAGTGATGGTGGCATATTTTCTAATTCAAAGCTGGGAAAGGCATTGGAAACTGGAACATTGAAGGCACCAAATGAGATGCCATCACTCTTCCTGGTTCAAATGTTGTTGCTCTATTCGTTATCGTGGCAGATGAAGTATTCCTATTGAAAAGAAATCTCATGAGGCCTTACCCTGGGGCTCAAACAGAAGAGGATGTGTAAAAAATAATTTTCAACTATCGTTTGTCCCGTGCCCGCCGTGTGGTTGAGTGTGCTTTCGGCATTTTGGCACAGACATTTAGTTTTTTCCGAAGGGTCATGAAAGCAAAGCCTGAAAATGTAATTACCCTCGTCCTAACGTCATGTATTCTGCACAACATAAATCGAACTGATAGAAACGTTGGACTTCCAGAAAATACAGACTTAACAAGTGTTCCTACCTGTCTTCAGAACTTAATAACATCTTTCTCTCTTTTCCCCTTTTCTCTCTTTTCCCCTTTTCTCTCTTTCCCCCTTTTCTCTCTTTTCCCCTTTTCTCTCTTAATCTTCCCAGGTCCTTCCTCTTTCACCCGAAGAATGTTTTAAAACATTTTTCACATCACCAGCTGGCTGTGTTGCTTGGCAGGATGCTTGCAGGTCGTTCACAGCAGCTGTAACTTTTGTAACGTTTTGCCAAGCATGGTAAACTTGAGATGATTATTAAAATTCATTTTTGCTCATTTCAACCATTTTATATTATTATTATTATTATTTTATGAATACACATCATCTACGTTGCAATTTACAATTTCATTCGATTCTTTACAAGCAATTTCGGCTATTGGGTTCCAAAACTGGGGGTCAAAGTGCCAAAACTGGAGGACGGGCAAGAACAGTTTACTTTCCCTTGGTATATAAGGTTTAGCATAGTGCGGGAGCAACAGTGACAAAAAGTGAGGAGGCAACTGTCGCCCTAACCGCCGTCACTGTTGGTAAGGAAACCACACACTGGTATACTCGTATTATAATTGATTTGGTTGATTTTATTTCGCTTTTCTGCCACTTTTCGCTGCTCGCGAAGGTGATGATGAGTGATGGTATGATGAAATTGATGAAGGGACAAAGAACATCCGTGCACGGATCGGATTCAAATTCGGGACACACCTGGCATTGGGGTGCACTGTGCGAACCACTCGGCTAATATAAATATAATACTGTTTATTTGTGATGTACTTTTGGTTTGAAAGCAGCAAACGTTTATTTGTAGCTACAATATGCAAACCTGCACATGTCAACAATGGTAAATACTACTTTGTCGGTCTTTTCTTGGCTTGACATGAAAATTTGGGGCTCATTGTTTCATATCGATAGTGTTAATAATTTATTTTATTCGAAAGTTGCCGACACAACACGTGACAGAAAGCCTAGTTTCAAGAATCCAATTGTTACGCACTTCGTTTGAAGGGTCCCCGCTCTCGACTTACAAAAGATAATAATATTTTTTTAAAATAAAGAAAAACAATTAGGGATTAATTTGCATCGTTTTCGGAAAATGTAAAAGAAGTTCGTTGTTAATCATAGTTCGCAGGTAAATATTGACTGATTGAGTTCTTGTTTTAAGTCCACTTTATGCACAGTAAGGCTGACCAAGACTGAATCTACAGTTTAAAGTGAGATCCGAACCACTATGTGCCTCCACCGGGTATCGAAATGTTTTTTTTTTCCAAATATTACTTCTGAGTGGGTATCAACAATTACCACTCAGAGTATGAATGGAGATATACTGTACCTATAAAAGATACCACTCACTATATCAAATGTAATTGTCTACTTCATCCGGCTTGCTTTATTTATTATCACACAAAATAAATATTTTTCCTTACATAAAATATTCAATTTTGTGAACACTCACGACTGGATCAAGAAAGTGTGGGGCGCTACCCCCCACCCCCTATACGCCTTCATGGCGTGGTGCTAAGCACCGGGGAACACTTTACCTTTTTTAAAAAATATAGAATTTACAAGGCTAGTCAATGTTACTGGTACAAATAATTGAGGAAAACATGAAAATCTTCTTAATTCGCAGATAACAGTGCCATAACAGCGAATACTTCTGAAAATTGAATGTAAATAATAAGCACAAAGCTTATTATTTACAAAATAATAAACTTATAAATGGAATTATACTTATTAGCAATGGTTCTCATAACGAGGAACATGTCTGAATGTGAGTTAACAAAAGAAATGGTACATGTTCACATCAAGACTGCAGTTCGAAAGAAGGGTTTACAAAGAATGAGAGGTCTCGACTAAAATCAATCAAATAAAATGACCAAATATTGCAGACTGCATACTTCCAGAGCCCGCCTCTCTCCAGAAACAACCCATTCATTTATGCAAGGACAAAATCAAAATTCTTGCAAAATCTGAAAAATCGTTGGAATATTTCATAGTTCAAGGAGAGCTCTTGCTCTCTCCCGCCCCCTCTGTGTACGCCGCTCTGACTCCTTCTAAACAATAATCATCCAGGGAAATGTTTACCATAACAAAAATTCTTTCACATCCACCAAGTGGATTGCACAACCGATAACAGAACAAAGGAGCTCAACTGCAATAAAATACGTGTGCTTCGCAGTACACCCTTCTTGTTCTGAATGCAATGAAAAACTATTGCCTCTATTTGCTCAGTGGCGTGCTGACCGGTCGAGCAAGAGTTAAATTGATTCTCAACCCAACTGTAGCAGTTCAGAGTTCTAACAAAGCACAATCTAATGACACTAGATTTCTTACTGCTCTATGAGGGGCACCTCAACACCTTAGCCCCCAGCAGTCTTTTGTAATTACTTTTGAACTCAGTGGCACAGGAACGTTTTTTATTTGGAGGGGTACAAAGTTCGAGCTCCACATATGGATATATACGTGTATTATGTGTGTGTGTGTGTGTGTGCATATATGCAAGATTCGCATTAATAGTTTTTATTCAGTTTATATATTATTTAGAATTTTATGGTTATTTTAAAGATGCGTTTTTGAAACTTATAAATGGCTGTTCTCATTGTCGTCTCGATCTCGACTCAAAAGTTTGTCAAAGTTTATTTTAGGTCCAGTTTATGTTCAGATAGGCTAATCAGGACAGGATCTAAGTTTAAAGTGAAATTGGAACCACTGTGCTTGTGCCTCTTTCCGTGATCGATCTAAAGACCGCTTGAGGGGCAAGGAGGCCCTTTATCTCGTCTCAAGTCATGAAATGTCAATGTGTCACCGCACAAAGACAAACGTTTTATGTGCTTCATGTAAACCTTTGAAATGTGGTTTTCTTTCCTGAATATATGGACGGGTTAAAGTTACAGTGGCGTAAGTCACTTTCTTAAAAAGAAAAAAACAGTCTGCCTTACAGCACTTTGCTGATCAACACAACAGCTGTTTCCTTTATCACTAGTCCTTAAACTGTCATCTGATGAGAGTTGAATGAATCTCTGATTTACTTCACGTTTTCTGTTAACAGATTGACTTATATAGATCTGGTTTCTTTGTCTAAGTATTTTTTTATAAAAAAAGTGACTTACACCACTGTAACTTTAACCCATCCATATGAAACAAGGCAGCACAGGCTTACAACTGTAACTGACTGATTTACTTTGAGATTACGATAAACAAAATACAAGGTCCGCTCATAAAGAAACCGAACTGTAAAACAAGGGAATTAAACCAAAAAGGTACCGTATTCTGGCAACACTGCAAAGAGCTATATCTAAACTTCCCGTCAGTGCATGTTTTAACCTGTTACAGGCAGTCGGTATCGGGGCAAGCGTGCGTCAGATGCAGGTCATGTGCAGGCGGCGTACAAAATATGCACACCAAGATGGAACAACGTTACAGCATAAAGTTTTGTTACAAATTGGGTAAATCGTTTACCGAAACGTTACAGATGATACGGGCAGTGTATGGTGATGCAGCATTATCAAGAACCCAGGTGTATGACTGGTACGTACGTACGTACCAACTTTACTTTCGGAAACGAAAGCTTGCTGGGTAGTGGTTACGGTTAAGGATCTTCAACCTGATGGTCGTAGGTTCAAACGCCTTCGGTGGTAGAAACATATCACATTGTGTTCATTTTCCACGCCTTGTGAAATATAATGATTGTGTTTGGAATTAACGATGGGGGAAATATTAGAGCATAAAATCTCCATTTCAACGAACTGAGAAGTGGAGAAAAATTGGATAATTCTCACAAATATGAAAATTCCATTCATGTTTTTAGTGGTATAATCGCAGGTAAAATCGAAAATCTTACCAGGAAGATTTTATCTAGCTCTGAACTCAGCCAAAAGGCATTTCGCACCGATCTAATACATTCTCTAATACATTTTAAAACGCTATTGAATGTTTCATGTCGATAATTTGATCAATGCACCAATTCTTGACGCTGAGACCATATTTTCTGCAACTACCTCTTCCCTCGTCTCGTCCCCAGTCTCTTATATTCTTCTACCCTCCTCCTTCTCCTCTCCTTCCCCTTCTCCTCTGCTTCTATCTCATATCGCCTCCCCTTCCGTTCTCGCCTCTTGTCTCCATTCCACTCTTCTCCACTCCTCTTATCTCCTCCTGTCTTCGATTTCCGACTTCACTGCACTCTTCTCATCTCCTCTTCGTTCTTCTCTTTTATCTCTTTTACTCTACTCTCCACTCCCCTCTCCTCACCAAACTCCTCTCATCTCGCTTTCCTCCTCTCTTCTCCTCTTTGCTCCATATTCCTCATCTCTCCTCCCATCCTTTTCCTTTCTCCTATTCTCTTTATCCTATATTTTCTTCCCTTCTCTACTTTTCCTCTTCTCCTTTCGCTTTCCCTTTTCTCCTCTCCTTTGTCCCCTTTCGTTTCCTCTCTCCTCTTTTCCTTTGTGTAGACTCATCAGCGATGAAATATTAGCAAATAGATTTTCTTACTTTCAGAAATAATTTTGTCATTTGCGACATAATGCTGATATTTTTAATAGTTTTATACAATAATACCTGTTTTTTTTCCTTTCGAGTATTTCATAAATATCTATTGTGTATGTGGCAACCCTGAAATTGAGCCTAACTCTACACGCAACCCATCAACGCCTTGTGTAAATTGGGTTGCCTAGTTTAAAATGTCGTTGTCCTAAGACTTTTGAGAGACGCTGTACACACATGGAAGAGGTAATATTTGAAATTAACTGAAAATTTGTTTTGTCGGGCTTGAGAGAGAGATATTCGTCATTATTTTTTTAAAAAAATTTATGCCAGATGAAAACTTTCTGCATTTTGGGTGAACGGCTCCAGAAAGAGATACCATATGTAAGTACGGAATGAATTTGTCCAAAGTAAACTGTCCGTAAATCCTTTAAAAATAAAACATTTCTTAAAATTCTTACTTATCTTTTGAGTTAAATTCGTGATATGCATATTCCAAGACAGATTTGTATCTATACATATTCCCCAAAATGTTATTGCATTGCAATCTTGGATAATTTCATTGTTAAGAATTACATTGAAATTTTTAGTTAGCTTTACTGAAATAAAAGTCATTAAAACTGTTTTATCAACATTCAGGGAGAGCTTATTATTCTTTAGCCATGTGTTTAATTACGTTGTTCATCAAATAGAGTTATTTTGAAGTTTCTCATATTCCTTGCGTTTTAGATCACATTTTTATCATCTACAAATAGTTTTTTTTGAGAAACGCATAAAGTTTCAGGTAGATCATTTATGTAAATTAGGAATAAAACTAGTCCCGTACATGTAGTTACTTGAAAAAGCAAATATTGGGTGTGTAAAAATAGCCTTCTTGTGAAACAGTAAAAAATCAACCTTATTTCCTCGTAATTTTAACTCTAAGTGCTTCTTGCAGACTGATAAGGCTCTGGCTCCTACGTCACCTACAATCCTTTAGAAGGTTCGTGTTGACCTCTAAATTGTCGATATACATGCTAAGTGCCTAGTTACAGCCTAAGCTTTTAGCTTCAATCAGAGGATTTTAGTCCTCAGATAGTGATTGTAGCCTCGTATAATAAAGCAAATGAAAATAATCCAAGTGTTGATGCACCCAAGAAAACCAGCAATACTTGAAATATACCTTGAAAAGGGCTATAAGGCTAAATTATTCTTCTAGCCTAGAGAGAAATGTTTGGTAAGAGGACCTATGGTCCATATAGTCAGTCGTCTGTGAACTTCGTCTTGTTCTGTGAATTGTCAATATGTTGATAAATGGTTATATTTAAGGGAGAAAAAAACAATGTTGGTAAGCGTCCAGTTATGGACCCCTCGATAAAGGGATTTCAGTCCTCATAGACACATAATTAATTTAGTTACAGTAAAAGTTTGGCCTTATATAATATCTCAAATGCAAATAGTCGAAATGTTAAACATTTCGTGTACTTTATCCAGTAAGCCTTAGCTAAAAATACAATAACAGCGTTACAAACATAAAAATTAAGCAAGCTTTGATATTCTAGTGGCACATAATAAGTATAAAATATCCTTTAAAATACTCTGACAGATAGTTGTGGGTTATCTGAGATCGAAATTTTCAAGCCCTCTCTCCTGCATAAATAGGCTCTAGAATTCACTAAGTCTCAATAATATGGTACATAAGATAAAAAGCAGATGGAGAGTGGTGCTGATCGCACCATCTCCAAAATAGCAAAAACAAAAGTATATAGCGCCCAACCTAATATATTTAGGAAACTTTACCTAGTATAACAGTAACAAAATACTCAGCAAACTCTAAAATAAACAAACTTTCCTACGTAGCAGGCGTAACCTGCCCTAAATTAATATAGAAATACAAAACTAAAAAGAGCATAGTGGAAATCTGAAAACCATAAACTATAAAATAACTTATAGTCAAAAGTAATTTTTCTTTAGTGTTTTTGAAAAGATTTAAATAAATACCAAACTCTTAAGTTAAAAATTTGTGAATGGATGTGTGATACAAAACAAAATAATTAAAAAAAATACAAAACCTGCCAAAAAATCAGTAAAAAAGTTGAAAACATATCTTTGTGCGTCAAAAATATAATAAAAGATCTTTACTGAATGGATTAAATTGTGTTACTTGAGTAATAATAAGCCTAAACTTGTAAAATAAACAGACAAAACTCGACAAGAAATACTTTCTGCGTCCAAAATGTAACTAAAAGTCTTTCCTGAACAAATGGAATTGTGTTATTTGAGTAAAAATAGGTATAAGCTTGTAAAATAATAAGTTAAATGTTGAAAAAATGTCTTTGTGAATAAAATATAATAAAAAATGTAACCTGCATAGATGAAATTGTGTTATTTGAGTAATAATAAGGCTACCTTGAAAAAAAATCATGTAGAAATTGACAAACACACACTTTGTGTGTCCAACATATAACAAACATCTTGCTAGAATCGTTTAAATTGTGTTATTTGAGTAAAAATACATGAAAAGTTGAAAAATATTGGACATAAAGGCAAACTTTGGTAAAAATAAACTCAATTTTATAATTAAAAACACGCAGAAACATAAATTTACTTGCTAAATCAATAATCAAAGGGTCCGAGGTTCGACACTCCGTGATAAAAGCAAATAATAAAAACTTTAGGCCCAGTCCCAGATAACTTTCCATTCTTCCTAATTCGGATAAAACCCTTACGCTTCGTTCTCCTTGTTCAGGTAAAATTCAAGCTCCAATCTAATTGGTGTTGTTGAATTGTTGTTGAATTGGTGTTTTAAGTCCACTTTATGCACAGTAAGGCTAATCGGAACTGGACCTACAGTTTAAAGTAATATCCGAACCACTTGTGCTTCCACCGGGTATCGAACCCGGGACCCCTTGATTACAAGGCGACGACGCTACCACTGCGCCATCGGGAAGGCCGCAATCTAATTGGGTATCCCAAAATCCGTTTTTCTTGTGTTCTGGGTAACCTTGGGCTACTTTGACAGAAACATATTCTAACAAGCAACCGTTCTACCCTAATCCCCATGCTACAGGATTCAGTGCCCTTGAAGCAACCCTGAGCGGAATATTAATTCGTTAAAACCGGTTCTACAAGCGACGCATAGCTTCAAAGATTTGACCTTGACCGCCCATCCCAGATATCCTTTGTTGTCGGGTTCAATCCCTTCCTTGTGCTACGGTGTTGCATACCTTTCCCATATTCTTGCGTTCTAGTTAACCTTGAAGAAACCGGTTCTCAAAATCTACCGACGCGTTTTCTCATTGGTCAATCGGGTTCATTCTTTGATCTGGCGTTCTGACGTCATTTGACCTTGACCGCACATTCCTCAAATTCCTTTGTCGAATACCTGCGCGGAGTTCACAGTCTCCTGTCTAGCGTGTCGAATCAACTTCTTTCATACCATATAACATTATTACATAGTACACTATAACCATATAACATTAGTCCTTAGTGCACTATAATTATTACCGTTACATGTCGCGGGTTTGAGTACCGGGACCATCCAAAATCGTAATCGGACCTTTACCATTACGCAATAGCGATCCATAAACCATAAAATCTTATTTTCAATATTATAAACATTAATTATTAAAGTTTCATACATTACATACTTTTCAGTAATGAACAAAAATCATATGCATAGCGTTTAGTACTTCTAATTATCTTCTATTTACATATTTTTCATAAAATTAATAATTAAAAATTCATAAAAGTTATAAATATGCAAATACATAAATGTAAATTATTCATAAACTAAAAGTGAAACCAGACCTATATTAAAAAAAATCAACAATACACTAATTGCTTCAATTTATTAGGCTCTGTTCCAACAACTTTCCCCTCTTTCCATTCTTCGCGTTCTGCACTAATAACGCAGTTTGTCCTGTGGTGTCAGACTTCTGAAACATCCTGTATATATACAGATTATAAAAAAATGAACTAATATTATTTCGTGGCCTTAGTCTGACACTACTTTTGATTCCACCGTTGAGTTCTGGAACCTCCAAGATTTGATCTCAAACATGATCACATAGCTGAAAGGGTCATTTTTAGAGTTTTCGCAGCCATATTGGCCGTCATATCTAATAATATTTGATAAGTGGGTCTTTTTCATTTCTTAATATTATAATACAGTTATAAACTGCAAATCAGGGGGAAATATGGAGTCATGAATTATAAATAACTGCAATGAACAGGAATAGGATCTTGTGGTCATGACTGCCATTTTGAAGACACCATTGCAGACAAACGAGGGCTTAAAAACTTGGGGTCTGGTGTCTTTTAGGTTCGGGAATTAATGTAGTATCCGCCCCCCCAAAGGGTTCGTTCTCCTCCGGAAGTGAAATATTTTCCGGTGTTCCGACCCCACTATTCACGATGAAGCCGAGAAATCACGTTAGACCGACACTTGGTGTCCCAGATTTTCTCATTCTTTCTATTTCAGTTATTTTACACAGCTTTTTACCTCATGGTTCTTACGATCTCATTGTCATGTTCGGTTTTAGAAGCCAGCGAAAATCTAAATATGAAAATTTTAAGACCAAATTGTATGAACTGGAAATGCGATTCTCACTTCCAATTTACATGGAGTCATCTATTACCTTAGTAAAAGTAAAGTAAAGTGCTCCCCTGTGCTTAGCACCACGCCATGAAGGCGTATAGGGGGTGTGGGGGTAACGCCCCACACTTTCTTGATCCGGTCGTGAGTGGGGGTGATGTGATCAGCATCACGCCCCTGACCGCCTTTACCCCCCAGGGTTTCCCGCAGGTACCCATGTTATTCGACGCTGGGTGGGCGCCGGGGTCGCTTCCATCGTTAGAAAAGTTCCCGGATTTGAACCGGCCGGGGATCGAACCCGGGACCTTTAGCATGGTAGTCAGACGCGTTACCGACTGAGCCACCGCGGCCATTCTATTACCTTAGTACAGGTTCGATTCCTGGTGCAGTGGTTCGGGCCGAATTTAAACTGTAGGTCCAGTTCCAATTAACCTATCTGTGCATAAAATTGTACTTAAAACTCAACTCAAATCTCATATATTGCCTTATCTGAAAGTGATTCCGTTTGAAGGAGAAAGTAAAATGCCATAGGAGACACAAAATTATGCACATTTGAAAGAGAATGAATGAGATGAAAAATACCCTTTCCCAGTAATGAAAAACTCAAAGTAACTTGTTGGGGTTGTGTGGATAAATCACTTACCAACCGTAGCATAATGGCCCTACATATAGTATAGTTTGAACATTATTTGTAATTAGCACAATGTGTTTATATTGTTAAGCATTTTACACTCCAGCTAGAAATACTAAAATGTTACATATACACACAGAAAACTAAACGCATCATTTGAAACACTGTAGCTCAGACCAAATGTTTAAGTTCATCATGCCAAATGATGTAGAAAGATGCATCAAGAAAATGCATCAATTGATGCATCAATGTGCATCAAATATTATGATGCATCTAAACGTTTCGTCAGGACTACAGACTTTTATGCAGGCAAGTGCATCCAAGTGAGATATAAATATGCATGAAATGATGCACGTTTAAATTGTGGGTTGCATAGCCTTAAGGGTGGATGCTGGCACCCAAAATAACAGGGTGAGTGGGGTTAGGTCAGGACAGGTACGTAGCTACTTTTGGGTGTGCCAGATTTTTATGTGTATACACATACACACACACACAAATATAGTATATAGTAATAATATAAATTGTACAAATCTGTATATTGGGTTACACATATTAATAACATTCATTACATAATATATTTGCCCTCACACAAAAATACATGGTATCATTCCTTACACATAAATTTATTATTATTACATTTATATTTAACTTACTCTATGTCCCAAGAGGAATAACTAAATAGATGATGTGCGTGCAGTGTTTGAATAATGATTTTCATACATTTAAAACTTTAAAGTAAAATTTCCTCTAAGCTACAGAAAATGTTATGTGGAATTTTCAGGGAGCCAGTGCCTCTTTCATAGCCCTCCTTAACTACGTCTCTTGGTCAAGCTATGTTTTAGATGTTGGTTTCCTAGCATTATAAAAGATTTCCACATACCACCCAATTTGTGATCTAGCAATGCTGATAACTAAAATACATGCTCAATGGAATTACAAAGTTATATAAAAGAAATATATCTAGACCTGATACCCACCCATTAAGTACGCCTCTGCTGTTAGGACACACTTGGTAACAATGAGGTGAATGATACAAATTTAAACATGCCTCTCACATTAAAAGTAAGAGTAAGACATTTTAACCTTAACGTCCAGAGGACTTTCTTGTGATTAGCTTTTCCTACTTTCCTTCACTTCAGATAAATAATTAATATTAATCCAAGATGAATTCTTCTCCAAGGGGAATATATGTATACATAATTTTGAATTATTATTCTTTGTCATATAAATAAAGCTAAAATCACATGCTATGAGAAATTACTAGACACATGCAAGACACATGACTTATGCAAGAAAAACAATTATTTATACATTAAGGAGAAAACGTTTTCTGAAAATGTAATCAGGAATTCAAAATTTGATAATTCCTGTGCAATAACTCTTAAAGAAACAGGGGTTTTGGAAATAAGTTCTTCATCACAGCAAATGAAACAACTCATTGAAAGTTGCAATCGTTTCTGTAATATTTATTTTACCTCATTACATATTTGGTTACATAAGTAGCTTGCAGATATAAGAAATAGAATGTTTATAAATATGCAGAATTGTTAGTCAAACATCCCAACTGATTCTTATACACCAAGTTGGATTTACACTGTTGTGTAAGAGTCTTGCAACCTGCAAGATAAAAATATAATTTGAAATAAGTATTGGAAACTCTAAATTACAGCAGTAATAGAGGAAAGTGACCAAAGTAGGACCCCCATTTTGTTTTTCATCCCTGGTGTCATTATGGCATATTATTTCTATTAGAAATTTAATAAAATGGGTTCTTTGATATGTTTGCTAACGTTTTGAGTAACTTAATCCACCTTAAAGAGCATGGTGCTTTGCCAGTAAGCATTTCTGTACAAAGGGACGAAAAGTAAAAACGGAGAAAAAGTGACCAAAGTCGGATCCCTCCTTTAACATTTCCAAAAATTGGAAAAGACCCCAAGAAATGTAAATATATGATATGTAGTAAATGAATTACATTTATTGAGCTTGCATAAAGAATATAGATGTACAAACGTCTTGGATGCTTCTTTCCACCCCATTCTCTTGTTCCTAACTGCGTCAATCGCCCTTGTCATTTGTTGGACATCCCACCTTCTCCCACCTGCATTGCCTTTTCCCTTCAACATCTGAAACAATATGTAAAAGGACTTTACTAACGAGTAACAATTACAATTCAATTACAATTGTAAATGTAGACATTCATTGAGGGGTCCGACTTTGGGCAGTAGACGGGGGTCCTACTTAGGACATTTTACTCGTGAAGTCTTATTGTTTATACAATAAAACCACACGTATCTTCAAACAAACCATTACCATAATTTCAAAGTACAATACTTACTAGTGTCTAAATTGTAACAAGATTGCTACTTGCCTCTCTCTTAATTAGCAACATTATCACTGTTGTGCACCGATGTACAAACTTTCATTCACACAAAGACAAGTCATGGCGGACTACAGCACCTGACACTTGCACGTTACTGCGGATACTTTCCCTACACAAAATTTTCGTTATTCTTGACTTTTTTCGCCCATTGCCACCACGCGGCAGCATCTACTTACGGAAAGAGGCTCGGCTTAGGGAGTGGGGTCTGGGTTTGGTTATATTCCTCTAATAAAACACTTCCAGCATGATCTTATTTTGAAACACCATAATGTAGCTACTTTAATTTGTTTCTGGATAGCAACTAATGTAGCATTATTTTGAGAACTTTTCAATTACTTGGAGAGCCACGATGTTGATGATGATGATCTAGACCCAGCTTTGATTCCTGGGATCTGGGATGCGTTCAAGTGGGAAATTATCTGATTTGATTATTCCTATAACTAAAACGTCAAAAAGTGACTTTGGAAAGTTGTTTTACTTCTCACATTTAAGAAATTAATTCCTCTTTTGCAACTTTTATCCTCTAACATAGTGAATTACAAACAACATATTACATAAAAATATGACTTTAAGTGATAGTATATTGTGAAAATGATTATAGTATACGGCATCTTGAGGAAGCAACGGATTTCATTTCATCCTCACTAGCTGGATATATAAAAATTGATTATAAAATGATGAATCAGAGGAGCATAATATATTACTATATCATTATAAATTGCGCAAAGACATCCAGGGGGGTGTTCCTTCGAGAAGAATCACTCTAAAATTATATATTTTAGACAGATAATTTCATTTGTCACTGTAATTTGCATTAATGGCTACAAGTCACTGATAAAAACTGGTAGATATCATTGCAGGAATGCAATAACTTGAAACTGAATGTTTTGGGGGAGGAAATGCCTTGGTCGCTCCCTCTGAAAAAATTCCTCAAGATGCATATATTATATACATAAACTTGCCCCCTTCAAAAATTATCTGAAGTCTGCACCAAAGCATATGCATGTCATTGACTTTTTCAGCTTTTTTTGCAATAAAATGTAAAAGGTAAAGGGTTCCCCTGTGCTTAGCACCACGCCATGAAGGCGTATATGGAGTGTGAGGGTAACGCCCTACACTTTCTTGATCTGGTCGTGAGTGGGGGTGATGTGATCAGCATCACGCCCCTGACCGCTTTTACCCCCCAGGGTTTCCCCCAGGTACTTACTTAGCTTTTTGTGCCACTTTTGGCTAATTTGCGAAGATGGGGATGAGTTATTCCGCCACGGGTGCCGGCTATTTACTGTAGTTAAATGCTACCGTTGGTGTGCTACCGCTCCCTGATCTCGCCGACGAAGATTCTGGTTTCGATTGCTGGCATCTCAGGGGTGTTCTTTTCTGCGTGTCCTTCCACCGAATTTATCTCATAATTCATCCTCATCTTCGTGCTTGACCTAATGAGGCAGAAATCAATGTAAAATAAAGCACATATTTCAAATAAATGTTGTATTGTGAAGTGTGTAGACATAAAGGAGGCTGGCATAAAGTATTTTGCATTTGTGATATAATACTGAATTATGAATTTGTACGTTTTTTAAATAGGTGATAACATTTTTATTCACTCCGTGCATTTCACATATACAGAGGAAAGGTGCGTAATATGCAAAAGTTCCCTAATATAAGACACATATATATTCTGGCCTAGGTAAATATTTGACTCTGCGGGAGACCATGCGAACCACGTCCTCAGCCGTTCTGCAGGTTACGGTGAGACCAAATAAGCCAGTTCGTAGCTGTCCGGCGTGGGTAGAGAGTGGTTTTAAAAAATGTCGATTTCAAGTTTTCTGTAATGTTTGCGCTGAGTGGATTTTTGTCCGTAAAGGTGAGCGTATTTTACGTTTGAATTTAATTGTTTTTATTTGTTATAAAATGACACATGGTTTCATATCGAACTGAATGTGTTAACATTAGGTGAGGCTTTTCGCTGCCTGCCGAGCTCATAATGTGCGATACTAAGGAGATAGTATCGCATACTATGGTACCTTCATAATGCAGAATTGTTTCCGTTATGGGTTCAAAATTATATGTTAACGAAGAGGAATGGAGTATATCACAAAATACCCGAAAATATTCCAGTCCAGAAACAGAAAGACTGAACACTTCAGACCAATCACATTACTATGTGTTGATTGTAAAATACGAGTATTTGCGCGTTTGCTTACGGGAAGGTTGCAACAGTTTTTGCGGATACTTTATAAAAACCTTATCAATATGTATGTGGTACAAATGGTAAACTATTTTATGTATTCTGAGCAGCTCTGGCTCCATTATTACGACTGGTGTATGATAAGTTTCAGGGACTCAGGGTTCTCGGGATAGGCTACAAAATATGTGCACACGCGCAGATGATGTAACTGTAATCGTGAAACATAAGCTAGACTTGACTCGCATGGAGACAGTAATCTAAACGTTATGAAAGAAAAATCTTTGTTTGAACCAGAATAAAGCTAACATCTTACCACTAGGGCGTTACTCCACCCTTTGACGGAACCAGTGACTATACCCATTGTAGAAACAGTGATAATCTTGCGAATCAACTTCTCCCAGACCATCGCAGACACTGCCTCCAGTACCTTTACTATTATTTTCCCAAACATCGAGGCATTGTTGAACAATATTTTATTTATTTATTTACCTAAAGTTTCAGATGCAGTACTGAATGACCATTTTATACTGGAACAGTAACAGCAGGAAAACAACAATAACAACAAAACAATATAGTACAAGACGACACAGAAAGAAATTGAAATTACACATACATTGTTAACCATTTTCTGAAACTGTGCTCTGGAAAGAATATATCAACATTTGGAGGCAGGTTTTTACATGAACGAGGAAACCTGTAGAAAAGAGAAAGGAGAGCCTTGTAGAGGGATTGTGAAAAATTTGATTTTTTTTTATTTTGAATTTAAAATTTTGGGTGCGTCAGCACTAAGGTAATTTTGCACCCGTCACTTTATACGGGGTCCAGCCCCTTACCTGAACTAAAATGTAACTAATAACATAACTGTAACGTTGGAAGACTAAAATATTCTGACTTAGGTTAACAGAACTAAAATAAACATAACTAATGTCGTGTCGTAACTAAATTATTAACATCTTCTGACTGATTAAAAGCTGAGGCTCTAAAAGGGCACTCAGCACAAACAAGGACAAAAAACAGGGACAACACACAAAATTATACTGGCTATAGTCCCAATCGCCAGAGCCTCGTTCGTCTGCAAAATGCAGTCCAGGGTGTACTACGTGGAAGTGAGGTTGACTTTTGGGCGCCTACGTGGAAGGTACCCCTTATACCCCGGATTGTGAAAGAGATTTTCGTTGCGGGTTGGCCGTGTAGCTATTCATAAATGAAATTTGCTGATCAGAAATTCGGATTTAATTTTGCCATTCATGATTTTATGCACGAAGTTCATGTCTGCTTGTCCTTGAGAATGTAGTGGTGAAAGCACTGGTGTTAACAGGATTTTTTTTCCGGGGTGGGGCCTGGACTTGTGAACTTGGATGGTGCATAGGTCCGAACATTTTTCATCTGGTGGGTACAAAATATGTGTGTGTGTGTGTGTGTGTGTGTATACATGTATGTATATATATATATATATATAGACTACTAGGGCTGAGCCGATAACAATTTGAACCCATACAGATAGATACCGATGCCGATACTCTTGACGATTCCCACCGATACCGATACTTGAAAATTGTAATAATTAAAATTTGTTCAAAATATTGATCAATATTGATGTGTAAATTTTCTTCTCCAATTATATGCATCAATTTACCAAGAAATTTACTTTAGAAAATTCAAGAATTACATCAGAATATTAAAATACATATTATGTAATCACAAAATATAGTTTCTCGTGCAAAAAAAAAAATCGTAAAAATAAAATTTGAATTTTGCATAATTTCTAGGATAATTAGACTCCGCGAGTGTGTCGCGCGGCATTTTTGCGGACCACGTGAATGACGCAAAATGCATGAATTCCAACCGATACTTTCCAATACCGATACCACTGGTATCGGCTGATACCGATACATCGGCATCGGTATCGTCTCAGCCCTATAATATATTTATATATATAATGTTGTGGCATGGAAAATTCCATTTTAGAAGAGCACACGGATATCCTGCATTTTATCGAAAGTCTGCATGAATACATTTCATTTTTTAATTTTTTTAAAGAATTTATGATTATTTTAGAAACAGATAATTCCGAAACAATCAAAGCTGTATACCTCATTTTGGGCTCATTTTGAATGTGATTGAATGGAAAATCAGATGTTTGTCATTTGAAAGTAGGGAACAAACATGCATCTATTAATTCTAATGCAGGGTGCGACTTGAAGGGAAGATAGCGGGGATTGTCACACTGTTTTGAACCATCAAATCTCTGATTATGAATGACACATCTCGACCAGCGAACATTATTTCCAACCCACTTGTAAACAACTTTGTTTATGGTGTTCCAGTTGAATTCAATTAAGTTTACCGCACATACAAAAATTTCGTTACACAATTTATGGCGACTGTGTACAGTGGCGCCAATTTATATGGACCATTCGAGCACCAGACAAACAATAATTTATGCGATTTTTTGGTGCTTGAGCCCACCCAATGTTTTTGAAAAGTTGGCGCCCCTGGCTGTCTCTCTTTTAGATTCATTTAGTCGTTATTTTTCATACTTCTGGTGTTTCACAACTACTTTTGTATTGAATACTAAAACTGGGCTATGCTTTTC
Organism: Lepisma saccharinum; assembly: GCF_977018435.1. NCBI lineage: Eukaryota > Metazoa > Arthropoda > Insecta > Zygentoma > Lepismatidae > Lepisma > Lepisma saccharinum. The sequence continues at coordinate 136,935,587 of NC_139230.1, forward strand.
ACGTATGTCGCATCGCTTTGTCGTTTAATCTTGTTCGAGCGATTGTTGAGATTTGTAGTGTTTAGTTGTGTCTTAAAAAGAAAAAGTCGAGATGGTCCCCGATCGACTCTGGGAGGTTCAGGTTTGAAGGATTGCTAAAATATTTGACAAACTAATTATTTATGATGGAATTTACTATATTTTGAGACTCTCTACAAGTGATGAAAGTACTATCGTTGTATATGCAAAATCGAAATCCTTCAGTTCTTTGAGAAAAGCAAGAAATTGGCATGGCTACTTTTGAAACATTGAAAACGATTGATTCAGCGTGTAGGAGGTGTAGTTCAGGAATAACAGGACAACCATGCGTTCGAGAGCATATTTTTCAATCTTTGATGGACAATATGAATAGCCGGTTTGAAGACCTAGGTTTCTTTTCGCATGTAGTCCAATACCATTTTTTAACTATCTAACAAACACACAGATAATATTTAGGTGATTCTGAATGTTTGTTTTATGGTGATATACAGTATCAGGTGAATATAAGTGAAAGCATGTGTGCGCACTAGTTAAAGATTTTCACATCTACAAAGATAATCCAAAACACATTTCCACCTCACTCAAGGATTGTCTGGATTGAAACGAAATTGTACCATCTACAGTTGAATGTGAAGGAGGATTCAGTGCCATGTATCTAACCTTTACTGATCAGAGTAAGATTAAATATTAGCGTGGATCATAGAATGCATCGCCGTAAATCAATTTCGGTTGTTGGTGTTTTATTTTTATGAGATATGAGCTCCAATTACCAATTTATATCTTCGTTTTGAAAGTTATCCAAACAAAAAAAATGGTTACCGGGTGTTGTTTCCGACTTCATTACTGCCTTCATTTGAATTTTTTATTTACTAAAAATTGCGGGGGGTCTGTAGCCCCTTCGGCCCCGTCTGCGTACGCTAGTGGGTGAATGTGAGAAAAATGAAAACGCGCTTCATATTGCATGCACACAGGGCCGGATTAACGTGGGTGCTATTGATGCTGCATCATTAGGCCCATTCCTGAAATAGGCCCCAGATGAAAACAGACGAGAATTTTCCGAAAGCTGAACAGTTTTCTTTTGCTATATTAACCTGAAAAAAAATCTTAGAATGAAATTTGGAGCCCCAATTTCGGATGCCTAGACACAGCTTTACTTATTATACAGTTACTATTATTCTTTGCGCTGTGACGTAACTATAACGTCGTTGTGTTTATTTTTCACCGAAGATTTCAAGCATCAGGCCAAATTTCGTCTTAATCCGGCCCTGCATGAACATCTATTTCATGTCACACATGAAATATGCCTGCCGCCACGTAAAGGAGGATTTAACTTGCGCCAACTGGAGAGGTAAATAAATATAACTATCTTAGAACAACTATTGTTGAGCTTTGCTATGTCCTAATAAGTTCGCCTCATATGGCACATATCACAGTGATATTTTTATATGCTCAGTTGACTGGCAATTACATCACCAGTCACTAACTCTGCTTCTCCGATCTAATGTAGTGTGGTAAAACGTGTGGAGAAATATATCTGCATCTCATCTTTCTCACCGTCTTATCGTCATGTACGTACTCTACTCCTACTAGAATATTTTTCATATTTTTATATGCTTGTTTTTTTTACTGGTAGCATATGTTACAAGAATGGAAGTGTGTAAGAGAACTGCTTTGAGACTGGTCAGGACTGTCCATCATATTCATTGCTTTCATACATCATGTCACATAGCCCATATATCTTTGCAGAAAGTGAAATCACCTTCGATGTTAAAGAAATTATCGAAATGTTGTCACTTTTACAGAGTGGTGGAAGAAATTCCACTCCTGCAACTCGCCAAACGTTCTAACTTATTTCTCAGAAGTTCGACATCAATAACGAGGTAATTCAGGTTGCCTTCTGTGATCTTATGATTAGAGAAGTATATGCTTGCAAGTAGTCTGCATTACTTGATTCTGATGGCTTCTGTTGTTCGGTACTTGACATGAAGAAACACAATTACCCAGTGTGCGAATTAACTGGGGGGGGGGGGTGTGACGGGGAATCGCCTCACAAAAAATTGTATCCCCGGCAAAATAAAATTATTTTTATCCCTGCCAGGGATATTTTTCCCCCTCACAGAACACAGAAAATGGAATTGAAAGCATATAGTATACAATTTCTTAACTATGTAACAAACAATTGAAAAATCTTCTTGTCCATTAATGATCCAGCCATCAAAGACTGTACTGCCTCAAAGTATGCAGCCTTGCGGATTAATGAAGGAGACCATTCTGTAACTGACTAACCTCACGTAGTCCAGACAATAGCAGGCTGTTTTTCCACTTAAGTTTTCAAGACATACTGGTGATATTTTACATGTATTAAAGTGTTCAACCAAAAACTTGTATGTAGGTTAGATGGACATTAAGTTTGAACTTAGCAATGGAAGATTGTCAAGTGTAAATGTTATGAAATGTAATGACCTAGGTTAGAACCAACGTTTTAAGGTGCCGGCACTTAGAATCACAAGGCAATTGTTCAATTAACTGGGTGGTAACATATGCAAATTTGCAAAAATCTTTCTCCAAAAATGATTTGATTGATTGATTGATTTGATTTGATTTTACTTCGCGTTTTGTGCCTCTTGGCTTGCGAAGATAGGGATGAGGGATGAAATTGATGAATGTACATTTACAAACAACCAAGCCCGAGCGGGATTCGAACCCGTGACCCCTAGCGTCGCAGCGCGATGTGTTAACCACTTTTATTTTTAAAAGGAATACCCCTATTCGGCAGTATCCCCCGTCATTCACACATTCGTACACTTTCATACATGTCAATTTCCACTTCATTCACAGTTTCTCATTTTTCGGACGAACACAAACATCCAAGCCCGAGCGGGATTTCTAATCCGGGACCCCTAGGGTTGCATCGCGATGAGCTAACCACTCGGCCACGGGGTACGGCTCTCCTAAAATGAAATCACAAGTACGCCATTGAGTGAGCATCCCCATCCCCCCTCCCCCCTCCCCCCTCCCCCAACGCAAAACAAAAAGCTTTATTGGCACAGGGCAGTTATCTTCAGCAGAGACTACAGAGAAACTGACCAAAGTTTCAGGAACAGGAAGCCCTTCGCCATGTGTCATAGGTCGAATTGGAGATAGTATATTAGGGTACAGAAGTGTTGATTTTTTTTCTTCCTGGATATCAATTTTTTAATAGCGAACATCGTACAGAAATGACACCTGTGATTATGGACTCCCTTCAAATCATAGGGACTCCAAACGACACATACAAATTCATATTCGATTCACCCATGCATTGAGTTTGGATGAACCAGCTCACAGCCGAAATATGAAAAAAATGTTCATTTTTTTATAATGGGAGTAATCGAACGCTTCCTCAAAGCAAATGCCACTTATTCAGAAATATCGAATAAGTTATCCGCGTTATTTACAGACTTCTGGGCCATTTTTATGAATATTCTGCACAATTTATGACAATAGAATACCAGATGAAAGAACCACAACACAACAGAACACAATTCTCAAAGATACTCTTGGGGACACATCGACAATAAGGCCACGTTCATACAACACTTTGTAAAATCTGAAAACCATTACCAGACAAATCTACCAAATTCTGACCAAATGATAAGTAATTGATTGAGCGATTGATTTGGTTGAGTTTACTTCGTTTTTCGGCTAATCGCGAAATTGAGAATGAGTATTGAAAGGACACTCACAAAGAACATCCATGTCCCAACCGGGATTCGATCCCGGGACCTCTGGATTGATTGATTGATTGATTGATTTTCTTTATTTTACTTCGATTTTGTTCCACTTTTGGCTAATTTGCGAAGATTGGGATGAGTGTTGATATGATGAAATTGATGAATGGACACTCACAAACATCCATGTCCAAGCCGGAATTCGAACCCGGGACCCCTGGCGTAGTAGGGCAATGTGATAACCACACCGCCACGGAAGCCAACACTACTGTCACTCAGAGAACTAAAAATTAAAATATATATAGTGTGGAAATATCAATAAGATATCAAGTTGGTGGATGTTAGTTATGTACGTAAATTCAACTATTTATCGAACATTAAGACCTCCTCTTTCAGATGATACGTGGATCGTTCACATGCGATGTAGCGTTCAGGAAATATAACCGTACGAAACTGAGTCTTATCTTTTTAAATCATGCTGTTATGATATAAATTATCCTCATTACAGTCAGATCGTAAAAATAATTTGTAAACATAGGTATTTCATATTCTGATTAGTATCCATAGCGCTTCTTTTTGAGAGGCTCGACGAAGTTTCTGTGCTCTGCATAAGTGCATAAGGATAAACTGAATAATATTAACGTTAAAGAGATCATAAAATAGTTCTAATATTTCCCTGAACGTTGTTGTAGAAGAAGAACCACCTTCGGAAAAGTCAAGAAGTTGAAAATATTCTGTTTTGAAATATTCCACAGTTCTATTTAATCAAGATTAGTATTTTTCACGTGTACCTGTAAACATGTGTGTGCTACTTCATATTGCACTTTTGTCTCTGGAAGTTGTTATATATTTCAAAATAGTTAACTAACGTTTAATAAAATACGTGTATGTCTATAGTGTGAGCATGTTTGAAGATATTAAACTTCTAGAGAGTACTATGGGAATAATTATTATAAATAGAATGTGGTAATCAAAATCTCAATGAAAGCTACACAAAGTATTATGTTATACGTATAATCAGAATATAGTGAATTACAGGGACGTCGTTAAGGGGGGGCATGCGGGGGCACTGGCCCCGGCAAACATCCACGTGGCCCCGGGAAACTGTTCTGTATTTGCTGGAAATTTTACTTTGATGACAAATATTGCAAAATAATTCTTCAGTAAATTTTGCTTGCAGTTTGAAACACATCTTCAATTTTCAGTAGCATGAACCCAAGCAAGGCACTTCTTTCTTATTTCCCAGTTTCTTGCTTGTTGAACACAAACAGATGTATTGGGAGGGGATGCAGTTAATGTTTTTTTTGGTCAGCCCCGGTCAAGGAAGTCTGAGACCTATTGAAATTACACTTTTCCTCCCTGCTGCACACCAGATCCAGGATCCCCCCAAAACCCGCACTTTCTCTTCATCTGGCTCTGCACTGGCTCTATTGGTGCCGAAAGGACGACACAAAGAGGAAAATTTAGCTACGGGTGGCTAGAACTTTCTGCGTTAATTATTTTATGGTTCAGAAAAGATATCCCCATGCGTTTCAAATTCCAAGAACAGAATTCTATTGCTTGTCCCTTTTTCGGCGCGGGAATGAATAACATAGCGGTTCTTCTCACATGCACTCAACCCTCCTGTTAATGACCTCCCCTGCAAGGAGGGAAAGGCCACTTTTTGAAAATTCGGAGAAACATCGAAGCGGTCGGTTCATCTGTTGATTTGGTGGACAGTTGATATCTGTCAGTTTGAAGTAGGATTTGTTGTCCGAGCGGTGTAAACTTCTGTAAACGCGAGAAGCATCACGAAGTGTTTGTGATCTCGTTTTCCTACATCGCGAGTAAAATGTCGAATGAGAAGCTGCCAGATTGTCTTCCTCTGGAAACAATGGATCAGGATCGAATGATCGACCAAATATCCAACATATTGGCATTCTAAAAGAGAGTCTAACTACCACACAAGATCCTGGGTTCGACTCCCAGGGTAATTGATCTCATGTATAATGAAGAATAAACCACGTTTCAATTAAGGAAAGAAACTAGGTATGTAGCAATTGTTTTTACAGCCGTCTGCATGCGATATAAGTATTATGCTACAAAATTTGTATATATTTCTGTGATTTTTCTTCATTTAGTCTCCACCTGCAAATGCGGAAGCTGCTGCTGCTTAGGTGGCTAGGTTGGCTAGACATACAAATATAATTAATCCATAGTCATACAGCGAATAATACTAATAATATAATCATGAGTTATGGAGAAGCAAATAACTTATCAAGCATTTTCTGTTTCTATTAGTTGTGCAGTGATTAACAAGGTGCATTACGATGCCAGGGGTCCTGGGTTCGAATCCTGGACTGGGCGTGTGTGTTCTTTATGATAGTCCTCTCATCAATTACACATCACTCATTGTCATCTTCATCTTCACGATTAGCCAAAAAGTGTCAGAAAAGCGAAGTAAAATAAACCAAATCAATCATTTATACTATATTTCTATATTACGCCGCTTTTCTACCCCTTGGGTTATATGCGACGATGAGGATGAATGATGAACCGAAGGAATGGCGATGGGACAAACATGATACAACCATACCTTTCCAATGTCCGAACCTTGGACCTCCGGTTTCGTAGCGTGTTATACTCAGTGGAATTCTTAGGAAGAAAAACTGTAAAAGTAGGGTGAAAAGAAGCAAAGTTGTACGATGCATAAAAAGCCATGTTTAGTTCTTCTAAAACCTTCCAATTATCGAGTTCGTGTTTTAAGTCCACTATCGTATGCACAGTAAGGCTAACCGGGGATCCGAACCACTATGTGCCTCCACCGGGTATCGAACCCGGGACACCTTGATTGCAAGGCGGCGACGCTACCACTGCGTCATCGAGGAGGCCGAGAAAAACTTACAATTAGTCAGTAAAATTAATATTGAGGGACAAGGCCTGCGAAGAGTTCTTTCATTCGGTTGCGCGTGGCCATCACATCGAGTCCCATAGTTTCGAGACCAGAATTTGCTTCCATATCGCTTTCAAGTACTTCCCAACTTGTCCTCACGATGTTGGAACAGCACAGAAATTTTGGAACTAATACAAGCAGACACATATCCAGGGAAGGGGCCGGGGGCTGCAGTCCTTTCCCAAAATCCTACAAATATCTGATTTTAATAATGTGTAGTAGTAATTAAATTTACTTCATTAACAGGATTAAACATCTTGTATATGGTAAGTTGCAATATACCAAGAAATTCATCTTCAGCGCATTTACTCCTCCCCCCAACCTTTTCGTCTTTAGATGGCGGCTGCCGATAAGGGATAAGCCCCTTCCGAAATCAAATTCTGGCTACCGGCCTGACCACCAGCTATCGAACCTTGAACCTTTCGATTGATTGATTAATTGAACTGGTGTTTTAAGTCTATTTTATGCACAGTAAGGCTAATCGGAACTGGACCTACAGTTTAAAGTGAGATCCGAACAACTATGTGCCTCCATCGGGAATCGAACCCGGGCAGGTTGTTGAACCTGCCGAACCAAAGACGAGAGCGTAATCATTTGAGCGTGTGGGAACTTTGCTTTATGCCAGTGCCATCATATATTCAGTTTTCCACACACAAATAAGATTAATTTTAAGAAATTAGACGTGTGCATATAATTTCTTATCGTCGTCATTTCCCAAGTGAACAATCAGATGCCATAGAAGACTCGGGTCCGCCCTTGAACTAAGAGATACCGGATTCGATTCCGGTATGAACTGTATACATGAGATGCCTAGCTTGAACTCATTGCGCACACATTTTATATTTACACTGTTGCCAATACTTGTAAACCTGGTTCCAGCACTTTATATCTAAAACCACGGAAAAGGGTTTAATCTACTTCTTAATATTTTATAGCTAATTTACAAATCTAAAGACTAATAACATTGTTCTTGGTGTATCAGCCATTAAGCTAATGAGTTCATTCTGCATTTAGTTTCCCGAATAATGGCTGTGGATTTTTCGTGAGTAGGTATATCCGTAGACTGTTGGGGGCTACAGAAGAAAATTATGTTCCTTTCCTATTGATTGATTGAGTTGGTGTTCTAAGTCCACACTAAGGCTAATCGGGACTGGTTCTACAGTGTAAAGTTGGATCCGAACCACTATGAGCATCCACCGGGTATCGAACCCGGAACCCCTTGATTACAAGGCGACGATGCTACCATGCGCCACCGAGGAGGCCCTTGATACTTTTCTTTCCAAGACTAATATATATACACACACACACACACATACATATATAATGTATTTATACAGCATAGGCCTATATGGTGTATAAATAGTTTGTTAATTTATAATAGTTTCATAGAAAAAATCTTACGTTTGTGCCCCCCCAAACTGATCAACCTAGCTACGTCCCTGGTGAATTATTTTTCCGTCAAATAAAGTTCTGTGAGCCCTGATGTGTGGTTGTGTTTGTCAGAGCTAGTAATTGTAATTGCAAATTTTTCAAAGGTTAATTCAAGTGTGCTCATTCTTAGGTCCCTACTTTGGGGAGAGAGGGATCGGTATTTAAATTGCTTAGCTTTGGGCCCCTAAAATATCAGTAGAAATCGGCGCCTATGGATACATGATAAACACATATGTAGCTACAGAAACCGATAACGTGATAAGATCGTTCTAGTAGAATTATGCCGCCCAGCTGCAGTGTTGCAATCTGTTATAGGCGGCGACCCAACAATTAGTCGGGGATTAATTTCAGGCTATGGTTCTCGGGCTGTAATACGAAAACTGGAGCTAAGCTGAAAACTTAATGAAGAACGAACACAGCCTACGATCAATCAGTCACTCATTAACCAGATACAATCCGGGTTCTAGAGTACGGCCCAGTGGCGAAATGGATAACGCGTCTGACTACGGATCAGAAGATCCCAGGTTCGAGTCCTGGCTGGGTCAATGACTTTTTTTCGACCTCCCCTGCTGAGCACAAGGTACCACGGGTTAGACCAAAAATACATTATGTGCATTCGCAGACGATCGTACTGTAATCGTTGGTTTGAGTTGGTATTTTAAGTCCACTTTATGCACAGTAAGGCTAGTCTCCCTTCCGCCCCTTTGAATTCCATATGCTTACAAGAAGTGGCCTCCATCATGGCTGCTCGAAGCCACAATGGACATTTCCACTAATTACTTTAAATACCATTTTTGAAATCTATACCATCGACCTATGCAATTTCCCACGTTCAAGTGTGTTCATTTTTTAGGTAAAATAATTAGTATCTAATTTTCGAGCCGAACGTTGCGCGCAAAACACTCCTTTGCCATGTTGTGACGTCGTGGTTTTGGCTGGTCCTGTCGTCTGCACTTTGTTTTGGCTGCATTTGGTATTGGACATGTCTGTATTTGCTATGAGATAATTGATTGGAAAATATACGTAATTACTAGAATAGGAAGTGGTCGTTACTACTAAGAAATTATTCTGTCAGTGCTTTACTGCAGTTTTCTCCGCCGAGTTAACATTACAAATAACATTTTGCTGTTGCCTTGCGCAGAAACACGTTTCCATCTTGTGAGTTAGAAGAACCGAGCCGCCCGAATTTTGCAGTTGTTCAGTGTTATTGATATCACAATTGAAAATAAAGAATTATAAGTGGTGCATTTTAACATTATGCACAAATACGAGTACCAGATATCCGAATAAGATATTCCTCAATGTACCCACGAATTATAAAATGCGACTTGCTTGGGTGCAATTTGCATGGCGAGGCCACGTGAATGATAAGTTACAAGAACAATGAACTTGGCCTATGAAAGTTATGTAAAAATACAAATGACTAAAAACACTTTTCTATTAGATTACAGTGTCTTGCATTACCATAGGCGTAGCCAGAAATTTTTGTATTAGGTAGGGGGTTCAGGCTCTGATAAAACTAAAAATAGTAGAAATTATAATTGTAATGATTGTCATTGTAGAACAATAAAATAAAGCAGTCAGGCACATAGTGTTGCGGGGCCTCCCCGATGGCGCAGTAGTAGCGTCGTTGCCTTGTAATCAAGGGGTCCCGGGTTCGATACTCGGTGGAGCACATAGTGGTTCGGATCCCACTTTAAACTGTAGGTCCAGTCCCGATTAGCCTTACTGTGCATAAAGTGGACTTAAAACACCAAATCAAATCGAACATAGTGGTGCGGATCGCACTTTAGATTGTAGGTCCAGTCCCGATCAGTCTTACTGTGCATACAGTGGACTTAAAACGCCAAATCAATATATTTTGTTATTTACATGCACACTCTATGGCTGCGGTGGCTCAGACGGTAACGCGTCTGACTACCATGCTAAATGTCCCGGGTTCGATCCCCGAAATGTTCAAATCCGGGAACTTTACTAACGTTGTAAGCGGCCCCGGCGCCCACCCAGCGTCGAATGACATGGGTACCTGGGGGAAACCCTGGGGGGTAAAGGCGGTCAGGTGCGTGAAGCTGATCACATCACCCCCCACTCACCACCGGATCAAGAAAGTGTGGGACGTTATCCCCACATCCCCTATACGCCTTCATGGCCATACGCCACTTTACCTTACATTCACACGCCTTGTTAAAGAAAATAATTTCAGTTAGGGGTCTCATTTGGCTGTCCTTGTTATTGAGAGGGAGGAATGTAAGTCTTGGACGTACCGAAGGTGGTCAGTGATTTCTCCAAAGCACATATAACCTAATTCTCCTGCAAGAGAATTGCACTTTTTTAAGTGAATTTCGTTGTTTCTAATACTTAAAAAAAGTTATTTTCTTCCAACGTCATGTTTATTTTGCAAGGAAATTAAACTTTTCGAAACATTTTTCTTCTGTTATTTATATTATTGTGTTATATTTCAATATTTGTATCACTATTTTCGTCTCAAGAAAGACGATGAATTATGAAATTATAAATGGGAAACTATTTCAAACCTGTTACCCAACACTGAAATAGGTCACTAGAAACAACGTAGCTTACGGAAGTTCTCCCACGAATAAAAAAAAAATAATGCCTTTATTAAAACGAATCATATGGAGATTACCTCATAATCAAGAATAAAATTTAGGCAGTGCTTCCACTAAAAATGTTTACCTTGGGACCCCTTGATTACAAGGCGACGACGCTCCCAGCGCCATCGAGGAAGCCGAGTGATGCAGTTAAAATCATATTTTAGGTCAGAGTGGAATGTCCATTAAGCAGTTTGAGACACGCCTGTAACAAAGTACATAATATTACAATCCTACTGATGCAAATGTTACTGAAGACATAGAAGAGTATTCGTGGAACATGTCAGCGATTGAGTAAGAACATTTTGTGCAGCCACATTATTGTTATCCTGCACTTAAACTTCAGAGTGTTCAGCAACCTAACATCAATTACACAAAACAGGGAATACAATCACAAGGAAATTTGTCACGGACGCCAAATTGAAAGTAAATCACATGGAAAAGAAGCATGCATTTAAAAATTGAATCGACAAAGAGATCTTGCAACGAAAGAAATAAATGAATGCTTCCACTCTTAAGGTCCCAATAAGGCTATCTTTACCATACCTCCCCAGTGGCGCAATTGGTTAGCGCACGGTACTTATAAGACAGTAACCGAGAGATGCCGGGGTTGTGAGTTCGAGCCTCACCTGGGGAAGAGTTTTTTTTCTTGTTCACCGCTACTACTTTCTTCATTGTCTACATTATAAATTAGGCGTCGTGTAGATAACATTACCCTGCCGTCATACTGGACGAAAGCGGACGATTTTCATTCTTGGTAACTTCTATTTCATATTGAAGTGTAACGAAGAGTTCTTTAAAAAAGTGCTTTACCCATCCTTAACTCCTCTAAACTTATTCAGAAATGTCCAATTTATGGTTATTTTGGCTCATAATTTAACCTTACACCTCCCTAAATATGATCTTACATCTACACATGCAGGCACGTATACATACATTTTGAGAGGGGTCCTAAGCAAGTATCTTAGATATAATAATAGTAACAAAACCTATAATTTATACATTAATAAGATTAATATGTTTATTAAAATACAATAAGGCATTAATTAATTACTATTATTATTATTACATGACCAGGTAAACATATTATGTAGTCCTAGAGATAAAACAATACATATTCATTATCTACATTGTAACTAGTTAAGATCACTAAAATATGTATAATAACAGTTGTCCTTCTAAAGAAATGACTGTCATTTTTTTGATGGGGGCATGTGTTGAACATCCTTAAGCTTGGAAGGTTCTGTTGGTGAAAAGTAAAGTCCCTGATTAATGATTTATGCGTATTTTTATTAGCAGTGGTGTGCATAAATTTTCGGTCAATTTTCGTCTTGTAACTTTATTTTACTGCGCTATTCTCCCTGCAAACCTATCTGCGACATGTTCGATTGTGAATGACTACTGATTCTAAAATCAGGTCTACCATTTCAACTGCTGAAAATTGGTGGTTAACATATTGAGCTAATAAAGCTCCTATAAAAAAATAATAATAAAAATGGGGGGCACAAAACATTTTGCCCAGGAGCCTCCACAAACCTTGATACGGCCCTGGCCATCTGTAGCCCGAACGTCCCATCCACTCCCCTAGTTCATGCACATCGTATTTCCGTAAGTGCAGCAGCTGCTGAAAATTTGAACTTAGGTCTTTATGTCCGCGGATTGCTAATCCCTGGCGACAAAGGAATCTCAACGTTGTGAAAATAGCCATAAGGGCCGAGCGTGTGCTCTTCATGTCATGTTCAACTGCTCGTTTAACTGTACTGCTACACTAGGTTTGGAGAAAGTCGCCAGTTTCATTAAACCTTCCTTATGGGCTTTGGTATTTTCATGCGCTCGAAATTTTTCAAAAACCTGTTTCCAGTTGCAAAGTCCAACAGAAATAAAAACATCCTCCTTCTTAGTGCTAAATCGTAGTAGTCCATTGGCGTCTGCTTCTTTGCATGTCTTGCAAAACACCTTGTCAATGAAGGCATCATATTGTATCCAGGCGAATCACGCCATCCATGATTTTTGAAACGTCCTACCCTTACTAGTAAACGTCTTCTTACCTGATTCTGAGCAGCTCGCAGTGGAGGTTGAAGTTGACAACACGGGAAGAGGCGGGGAGGCTTCTGGCTTCTTATCCTCAGGCAATACCAAGCGTGGCTTTTTCACAATATATTTATCCATCACGAAAGTTTTCTGTTAACACAAAAGCAAGAAACACGTCAGAAGACCAACGCACCACAATGCACTGTGCGTTCTAAACTAGAGAACGATCAGTCAGTAGTGCCAGTACGTTCTCGTAGATATCATGCAATGCACAAAAGTCGGTCTTCGGTCGGCAAGGGGTGAATGGTGGAAGCGATTTTATTACTGAAACACTAACTTTGCAACTGGCGGCATATCTCTGCCGATAAGCACAACAAATAGTGGAAAATTGACTTTCATTCAAATGTGTCCGCCGTGCTTTAGCAATAATGCCTTTGATCATAGCCGCAGGCGCGGTTGGCTGTATAGCGCAAATGTGCAGTGAACCCCCAGTAATATACAAAATAAACAATGACTGAGATGTTCATAAGCGTAGAGTGCCAAATTCTCTTAGTGAGAAGGAGAAACCGCGGGCCAGAGCCACTCAGCTTGCAAAGTCTCCGCTGAACCTCCGCAAGGCAACCCCTACCATGCTAAAGCATTGGACGGCTGGCAGAAGCTCGACGCGTACATATGGCGAAAATACATGCAGTCTGATACTTCAGGAAGGTCGTCTCGTCAAAACGGACATGCGCAGTTCGTAGGATCACAAGCGAGCTGGAGTAAACCACGCTCTTCTCTCTTCCAGTGTTGCACTGTGTGTTTCAATTTGAATTAATTTGGCATTCTCTTTGTATTATTTATATTTTACAAGACTTATTAGATTAATGAAGAGGGTGTAATATAAATGTAGAGGTGACCCCAAACGAAAGGTAGATGTAAAGATGATGGGACAAATAAGATAAATATGATAGAAAACAACTTGCCTACACATTCAGAGTTTTCTTCCTTAAGATGGAAACACTTCAGGTGGAAGGAGCCGAAAAGTCAAAAATAGCGCGAGGGCAAGTGGTCGGTTATCGGACAAGACTTAAACAACCTTCTGGTCTTCTTACGTCAGAGGTCTTCTTACGTCAGACTAAATGCTTTCGTTGACATGTTAGGCTTTTTAGGTTTAGTTGTCTTAGAATATATACACTGCAATTTTCGGTTTCTTTGCCGTGCTTGACCAAAAAAGTAGTATTTACTATTTATTTAAGCCTAACCTAACAATGAAGGCATTTCGCACTTACGTCAGAAGACGACCAAAAAGTTGTTTGGGTTTCGTGCGATCAGTTATACTCTAGAACGAGAGTACAGCTGTAAGGAGAGGGTGTTCGAGGGGACGCGCGCGATTGACTTTGTTACGTGTCATTGTCTCCATACTTGTTAGTTTGTTTTGAAGTGCGTGGCTGGTGATTGAAATATATTTGGCGTGGTGATACGTTGAGTGGAGTGAGGTGGATTGTGGATTGGGGGGAGTGTAGTTGTTGCTGTGTGAGAAGTTAACATATTTCATAGAATAGAATCGAATCGCTTTGATTTAGCGATATACTTTCGAATAGTTATATAAGAATTATCTTGCAATCAAGGGGTCTTGGGTTCGATTACTGATACATACTCATTTTAGCAGTGTGACGTGGTCGCGTCCTTTAGTATAATGGTATAAATTTGGAAGCTAAACATAAATATGAAATAGGTTTTGTTATACCAGTAAGTACACGACCACTTCACATCAGCACTGGCCAAAAAAAATAATAAAATATAGAGCCACAAAAAGGTTGGTTGCCCAAAAAACTAGATCTGTACAAATATTAAAAAAAACACACAACCCTTTTCTCTTTTGCTCTATTCCACTGTTTATTGCTACCGTGGTAAAATCACCATTCAGTAGAAAACGATGACCACAGATATAATTGGCCCCCTTGCGCTGACTCAGAAATTAACGTGGATCTTCGAGCACCAATCCCCACCATACCATATATTTCCCAGCTTATCTAATCGTCGAGATTTAATATTGGTTTCCGTGTTCGTGATCGTCTAGCCACGAAAACGGAAACGCTCTCAACATATATATATATATATATATATCAAAGCAAGGTGGAACGCTAATGAACGTAAAAATAAGAACCATTGCATACGTCATACTTCAATTTTAGTGTCCATTTATTGTAACAAATTAGCACCCGGACAAATAGAAACATCTCCCCAACAATTTGACAAAAATCTCTCCCAATATATATATATATATTTAATTGTGTGTACAATATAATAAAACCCACGTGGCAAAAATAAATACTTCCCTTTTTTACTACCTGTCGTTAAAATTTATAACACGAAACACCCGTTAAATAAATACAAAGTCATATTTGTGGTTTAGGTGATCGGAATCCTATATCGACGAAATTATCAACAATCAAGGTGGCGAACTTTTAACTGTGTTACGTCAGTCATGGAATAAATGCACTAAGTTTTAAATCACAAAACGGATAATTCCAAAAAGACTATTCCTGAAAATCATTACTAAACAAAAAGGACCGGTCACTTAACTTTAACATAAACTGAAATAAATTAAATTATTATACCCCGTTATTCCATGTCCAGACATCAATCCAATGCTACAGTCAAATTCCGATGTCAATGCGGATCCGATCACCCTCGCCCGTGACCAAGGAAGGAGAAGTAAGCTCCTTACTATACCAATGCCTCAGCTGCAACGTTCTGTTCTCTCGGGAGAAAACTTCGCCCACAGCCGAAGCTTCCCCCCTTTAGTTACTAAGTTCTCCGCTAGGGGAAACAGTGTTGCCAAATTTACTCTGCTCGACGTCCAGAGCCGAGCGTCAAGAACACAATGACGCAAAAACTCCTTGTTAGAATAACGAGGAGGATGTGGTGGAGCTTTTAAAATTATGCGAGTTATAAGCAAACACCACAGCAGGCAGAGATTTGTATTTTTAACTGTAGGTTCAGGATCCAGTTCCAATAATATAGTCTATTTGACAGTGGTGGGACCAGAAAGGAGTTGGCAAGAATGGAAAAGGCAAAATTGAGGCTAGAATATTTTCTGAATTGAGATACCCCTAAATACAATACCATACGAAAATCTTAAATTAAAATGATCGCCCCCTACACACACCTTCATTGGTGCTGTCACTGTTATCTGAACATAAAGCAAAATAACTTTGTCAGTACTCTACCGGCCAAAATTTGATACTTTTCCCAGTACTATCTCTACGAACCAAAGCGTGTAGTGTCTCAAAAGGTTTAGATAAGTCCACTTTGCATAATTTTGGTGAACCCCCAGGGAAATTATGCATGAGCCGCGCCTGCATAGCCGTTCCCGCTATCGCAATACAGACTTTTCATAAGCTTTCCTTGCGTACTTTACTGCAAGCCAGTGTTAAATAAACTCAAAGACTTTAGAATTATTTTCCCCTTAATCCTTGGACTAGAGGTAGAGATTTCGAGGATAAATAAATATCGTACATATCAATATTGCCTGAAAGTTGTGTTTACGACCTCAAATTGTTCAGAATTCACAAAACAACATATTGGTATAATTGTCATATCACCTCGTTATTTTATCTCTTTATAGTGAAAATGTTAACAATACTCATAACTATATATTTAGTATATAGTAATAAGTCATGTGTTTTGCTGTCTCCAGTCACAGCCTCCCCAAAGTTGATGGTTTAGCAGTCTCAGCCCCCAAAGTTGATGGTCTAGAACATTTCAAATGTGTATTTAAAGTTAAGTTCATGTGGCACAATTCAGAGTAAACTTTACAAGAGAAGCAAAATAATACATTAGATCTTCTTAAGCAAAATTATTTTGGGGGGCTCTGCTCACACATCGTTAACATTGGGGGGGCTCGAGCCCCCCTAAGCCCCATGGAGTCGGCGCCCACAGAATACTGACGCTGGCGTCCGTACAGTGTTGCCAGAGAAAAGTGATAGATTACGGGTTCAGACGAGCAGATCCTTTTGTATGTATATGTATATATATGTATACAGTGGAACCTCGATTTTATGTTTTTCGGGGAACAAAGCTGAAAAAACTTAAAATACGGGAAAATGTATAATCGAGGAAAGTTTATAGCATTTTGCTATGTTGGGACCATGAGGATTGAATGTATATTGCAGGCAAATATAAAATCCAAGTATGTAAAATTTGGCTTCCACTCAGAGCGCTGCACGCCGACCAGTTGGCGAGTTTTTCGGGGCAGATTTTCCTGTTCCGCATGTGGACAGTACACTTCGTGCTGCGATCGCGATAGAGATACCTCGTGAGCAACAACCTGCCTTCCTGACGCGTCACCCGCCCGAGGCGATGAGAGGGCGTGACACGGCCAATCTCTCCGAACAGCTGGAATTACGTCAGGGATATACTGGAAGGCTTCCGTGAAAAGAATCAAGGTGGGCTGGTAAATTTAACTTGTTAAACTAAAAGGTCTAAATTATTGTTTAAGAAACTTTGCAAGTTTCCCCCTTTTTAAGCAAGGTTAGAAAACATAGCGAGGAAGCAATGACATTTCTTACGGCACGGGGTTATTCCTTAAGAGTGAGTGTGATGATTGCATGTGCATTTATGCTACCTTTTTTCATTGCGCAGATTTATTATATTTATAAAAGGACGCACAGAATGAATCAATTTGGATTGTTGTTACTGGTTATTAATGTTGAAATAATTTGAGACATTCATGATTTCAGAGGAAACTGTTATTGATATCTAAACAAAAAGAGGAAGATATTAGGATTTTAACATGGTTTCTTCATTTTGTTCATAAAGTCGTGTTGAGAGAAATAATACCAATATATTTAATAATTGTATTCACGAAAGCATATTTGTTCACCAATAAAACCAAACAAAAAAAGAAGGCAAAAATCTATTTTGTTGTAGCAGTTTAAGGGTGCATGACACCAATTGGATTAGTAGTCCCCCTTTTTTACTTACGCCTTGTTTGAGGGTATTTTTGAGAATAATTGGTTTCTTCCCAGGGACATATATGCGTAATTCGTCGGAAGTGGCACTAGATGAGGCCAAACAAACTCCCGACCAGTTATCGCAATATGCTAGAAGGATACCGGATCAGACGTACTTAACTATACTTATGAGCTGGGTATTAGTAGTTTGTGTAAAGTTGAATTATTAGAATTGGGATATTCCTTGAAACTCCTTTTTATAGGTTGGCGGATATCCTTGAACTGGGAATATTTTTTGGAGTGGCTTGTTCTTTATATCCAGATTGATATCCGAAGATGCACGTACTTCCAAAGATAAAAAAAAGAGAAGCAACAAACTACTAAATTTGTGACTGTATTGCCACTAACCAATATCGTAGTAGAGCAACACGTCACAAACACTAGCGTATCCAGGATTTTTTTTGGAGGACTCTCAAATTGTAAAAGTCGGTATCGCAAAGCTCTTTCTAGCCAGGGATGGAATAAAAATTTCTTTTTTTTTAAATCACCGCTTTTAACCTTCGTTTCTAAAGCTGTTGAAAGTGAAAAATGGTAATCGGAGGTCATTTTAAGGGGAGTTTCATTTCCCACGTTTTCTTTCCCCGAGTTCTTTACTGCTTTCATTGGAAAGTTTTGATTTTCTCAAAATTTCGAGAGGAAGTGTAGCCCCATCAGCACACCCCGTCCCCGCGTACGTCAGTACATGGAACAATAAAACGCAACTGATCCTACACAACGACTGCTTCATATGTCACGTGCCTGACAATGAACCGTGCGAAAACGTTTCGATTCTGAATCTGAATCCAGTTGGAACAACGCACGTTTGTAAAGCTATCCGCGCTCACGTCAAAAAACGAAGGGCAGGGAAACAAAAAACGTGTTTGAGAATTGTGCGATAAGTAAGACCTCACCTTTTGTTTCGACCTAACGACTGAAGCGCTGCAAAACCATTAGGGAATAGATTTCTAGCATTTAAAAAGGATGATTTAGATCAGATCAAATATCAATATTTGGAGAACATGTGGTCGTTGGTTTGAATAATAATGAAACTTTCTTGAGGAAAAATATTAATTTGCGAAGTTATAAAATCTAACAGTTATACAACCTCAGAGCCCTTGTGACTAACATAAATTCAAATGTCTCCATGGGTAGTGAAATTTAATTGCAGTTGACAACCCTGACAGTGCTGCACGCCTCAGATTTGAAGCAACTACATCGGGTATCACGTGACTACTAGGCCCGGGTAAAGAGAAAAATCTGGCAGGTCTCGAGGCCTGTCGAATTTTGCTCAAGCAAGCTCGTTTACGCAATCGTCCAACTCCTGGGTTGACATGTATGTTGCAATTTATCGTAGGCGCGCCTCCTTGCGGATGGGTTTACTCCGGGTCTCGTGCAGGCCTCTGGTTCCACTGTATACATCTTGTATATAATAAATTTAAATAATATGTGGTAACGGAGTGCACAAAAGAAACAAGAAATAGGCGATTCACCATTGAACAATTTGAGATGGGGAACCTAGGGTCGGAGAAGCCAGCATAATGAGATATGTGATGAAACATGTTGATCTCTAGAATGCACCATAGTCCCTAGGAATGGAAAATAAGGGACATGTATGGAGAGGTAGTGACACTACTGACTACTCACACAATGAATTACATGCTTGACATTTAGAAACTGGTGTCATAGCCATGACAAATAGATATTAACAATGTACAGTCACGGACACTGCCGGGTTGTAACGATTCCATTGAAAGTCAATGTATTCCTTATAACCGGCAGTGTCCGTGACTGTACAATATAAGTTACCACAGAGGGGTCTTGGGTTCGATACCATGTGGAGGCACATAGTGGCTCGGATCCCACTTTAAACTGTAGGTCCAGTGCAGATTATCCTTACTGTGCATAAAGAGGACTTAAAACACAAAGTCAAACTAAAATTAGGTTACTCACAACAGTTCAAAATGATCACAACCAATCGGAATGCAGTGTGCGTACAAGATTCTGTCACATTCCTTAAAATACCCATGCCATGTATAGAATCACACAAAAGAGGTGACAATCCTGGCAACTAATTGCATGCCCATGTCCACTGGGGTCTAATAAACAAGTGATCTTAGATATCGTCAGATGAAAACTCAAGTAGTTTCAGGTTAGGGGATAATGCAGGTCAAGGAATAGATCCAAGGATCCAATCCAGCAACCAGGAAAGGTAACATTCACATGATTGCAGACATCCACACTGAAATGAGGATGTGCTCCGAATCTCGGTATTCTATCTTCTGTGACCCTAGGTTACCTAGCTCAAATTGTTCAGTGGTGCATCACCTATTATCTCTTTCCTTTTTGCATACTTTTACTGAATCACCCTGTATATTAGACAATAAATCTTTATAAAATATTTTCGTTGTAAAAAAAGTACCGATACCGACACCAATGTATCGGTATCGGCCGATACCAAGGGTAACAGTATCGGAAAATATCGGTTGCTATTTTTGCACCAATAATAGCCGATAGAAGTCGCTAGAAGCGTGGCCAAAACCAAAATTTGTTCCTTTTCAAAGGTTCGTTCACCTTTTCCAACTTACGTTTGGCTTTGAAAAAACTGAAAAATACGTATTTGTGCATTTGTTACTAGAACGTGGACTCAAGTTCCGTGAACGGCAAGTACAAAGGCTGTCGCAGAGAAGGTGAGACAGAATTTTTCCTGGCTTGGCAACACTGCCTATGGTTTCGGCACTAGTAGCGTCGTGTAGGATGACTCATTCTTTTTCCGTAGCAAGTTGTCACATGTTGCGAAACCACGTTAGTGAACAGCTGTGTTGATTTACGTGGAAGGTGTTTCATTTACCCCTCCAGGTTTTTGTGTATAACATTGCTTTTCGCAATGAGTATTAAGATGAACAGCGACATGCCATAATATTTTGTTGGCGTTTAGGGAAAAGTGCTGCGGAAACATATGCAATGTTTCAACAGGCATATGCCGATCAAGGCAGACTGAGTAGAGCCACAGTATTACCAAGTAGTCATTGAGACTCTGCGCCAGCAAGTAGCAAAAAAAAGGCCGCATTTGAAGAACTCCTTCATATTGCACCACGATAACGCATACCGCGCGGGCTTTTCAGGTTTACGCGACGAAGAGAAAAATATAAAATGTTCCGCATCCAGCATACAGACCTTGCACCCTGCGACTTTTGGCTATTTTCAATTTTAAAATCCGCTTTACGTGGTCGTCATTTCATGACGAACAAAGAAGTGATCACCGCAGCGCAAGTTTTCTTCAGTTCGCTACCTGACGACAAATTTTCAAAGACATTCACAAAGTGGCAGGAGCGTAACGACGCTTGCCTAGCTTTCAATGGTGCCTATTTTAAAAAAAGATGTACGTCTATACCGCGTTTGGTAGAACCTGTCCCGCTTCCCGCGCTAGGGAGCGCTCAACAGTTTCGGTGTCAATGAGAAACGAGGAAAAAATCGTCTGCTGGGCAGCGAGGAGCGAATGAAAGCCAGAAGAGAGGCGTTTACGTAGACGCTGTTGCGACGTTGCGTATTTTAATTGGCTGCCTGGCTTTGACTTTCCCCAGCACGGAAACTGTTGAGCGCTCCCTAGCGCGGGAAGCGGGACAGGTTCTACCAAACGCGGTATAGTCGTCTACTCGTTATGGCTGATCATGAATAAAAAATTTTGTGGTTTGTAATTTTTTTGTTTCATTTTAATGATTCTTGGAGGGGTCCATGTACATGCTTGTCTTTTAACTGCTACGTAGTCACGACTTTTTGACCTATTGCGCTTATTTTGGTCTCAATCGGCAGTTAATGAACCAAATTTGCACCCTAGTATATTTGCTAGCCAATGGAGGTAATTGTTTTCCTATACAGGAATTAGTCTCACCTTCTCTGCGACAGCCTTTGTACATCACAAAGAAAAAAACAATACGCAGATAAGACTCGCGGTCAAGTATCTTGCATATTAAGGGTAACGTGAAATGGATGATATTCAGGGAACAACTTCCCCCACAATTCATTGCGCGAAAGCACGCCCGCGGCCATGATTCCGGCAAACATTTCCCAGCACAGATCGAGCGTGTTGAAAACACGTTTGATAAGCATTGCGCTCACAGCTTTTTTGTGGCAGTGATTCAAGGTACTAATATAACGATTATAAACGAAATGTAGACTTTCACATTAGATTATATACCAAACGTAGACTTCAACAATGACCAGAGTATTTATAAGGCTGCTATTTGTCACAAAACAACGTTGTATAAAGCTACGTAGCATACGAAAATAATACAGGACTATGGAGCCTGTTTCTCATGGAATCAATTGGACCTATGTGATAGTACAGTGGCTAATGCTATCTCCTTGTAATCGAAGGATCCGAAATTCCATTCCCGCTGGAGGGAATTTTAAAGAAGATTAAAAATATAATTTAAAAAAAAGTTAATTAAAGCAAACCTTGTGTCGTGAAAATGATAATTTATAGAAATGTTCTGAAGTACAAAATTGTGTACTATATTTTCCAAGGCCGTAACGTATCACTGTCACTTTTCGTATGTGTATTGAGACAGGCATAGAAGATATGCTGGAAAGTATATACAAATATACGCATACTTCGAACGCACTCGCTGATTGATAAGCAGTATTTCAAATTTTTTGTGAACAGTATTAGAGATCGTACAACAACCACACGCGTTGCAAAGCATGCGGATGTAAAGAGTAACACAAAAGTCATATAACGCTAGCCATAAACACAGTACAGAGAAGAGAAAATAAAAATGTTTTACATTCTGCATACTCGTATGTGGCAGTATTCTTTGGATGTTGTCTTGGGAGTATCTGTTAACCCTTTAACACTCACTATTTTGATGGATAAAGCTAGTTGACGCCGTGTTCATTCATGGTGATTTCTGAGAAGTAACGAGGAAATAATGTCACAGAATGCTCAATAGTTGCGCAATAGTTTCGCTCACGTTTTTCGGAGAGAAATGAGAATGGTATGCAAATCTACGAATGATTAAGTTGTTGTGTCCCTTAACTGCATTTTGCAGACTAACGAGGCTCTGGCGTCTGGGCTCATGCAGTGGTGCTTGTGCTCTGTCCTATCCATATTTGTTTGTGATTCTCATTTCACAAATTTCATCACCTTTAATCTAATATTTGTGATTATCTAAAAGTGACAGAAAAGCGTAATAAAATAAATCAAATCAATCAATCAATCAGTGTGTTACTGCGTTTTTCACTGTTATTTCTCTTCCAGATAGAAAAACAATATTCCACAGATATGCATCATGTGAATTATTTTCCGACATCATTGTGTGTTTAATCATTCCTTAGAGCATAGACTGAACTCTAAGTGATGCTCTGCACTGTCCGCTCTTAGTGCAATCGACACATACGAACTGTTATAGTCCGATGTCAAGGAACAAATTTCTCGTATACATTAAAAAGATCAGGCCTCCGTGGCAGATTAGTTAGCACAGCGCGCTCCAACACAACGGGTCCCGGGTTCCAATCTCGGCCTTGGCTTGGGTGTTCATTGTGAGTGTCCTTTCATCAAGTTCATCATATCATCTTTCATTCTCATCGCCGCGATTAGCCAATGGTGACAGAAAAGCGTTGGAAAATAAACCAATTCAAATATTTAAAAAAATAGCTGAAGGGCTAACCAAATATAAACATATAGGTATAAAATACAGTAATTACTTTGTTGGCATAGCAGCCTTTGTGGCAAAGTGTAGCTGCCTAGGGTCATAGGTTCGAATTAGCTGTAGGCCTAATGCATGGCCTACATCTGTTTGTTCCGTCATGCTTATGTATTTTATCCATTCATCACTTATCCTCGCCGCCACGATTAACCTAGAGAGGTAGAAAAATGTTCTGTAAATTAAGAAACTACAAAAATACTGTGACCACAAAATTTACGAATAGAGATCGATAAATGATATTGCGGATGCACATTTCTATTACTTTAGTAACTGTTCAGTCTTACATTTTGTGGATACTGTGATTTTCGTGCAAGGAAGGGTTTGTTCCCCGGGACTTCAGCCGGTCGACGTTTACTTGTAACGTTTAGAAGTGTATGTATGAATTGTCTCATCATCAAATGCGACACATGACTATGGTGATGGGTATTATTTTCCTTCTTATGGGGGTCAATATTGTGTGACAATAACCGTGTTTTGTGTTGGTCTGTGTTTGTGTGTGTGTCTCATAATAATTAATTCAATGCAGTTCCATTGCAATGAAATGCATTCATGAAATAATCATCCGTTTCCAGGGAAGGGCTGTAATCCTTTCTCACTCAATTCTATTACTGAACCGTAATGGGATGAAATCTTCCTCGAGGTTGCAATTAAGCAAATGAGAAAAGAGTGACTTATATAGAAGGTAATAAATAAAAATACAACATGTGAAAATTGTGACTTTGAACACTGTATTGTATTTATATTTTTTATTTAGCGTCGGTTTTCTGTTATTTTTGGCTACTCACGACGACGAGGATGAGTGATGTTTAGATGGAACTGATGAAGCGATGCTGATAAAGAACACCGCTTCCCCTTCATGCTGAGTCCGGGATTCGAATCTGGGATCTTCAGTTGCAAGACCACAACATTGTTCAGTTGACACAAAATATTTATAAATGCCGCGCATTATTTATTCACTTAATTTTTGCAGACAACCATATTATATGTCACATTCCGTGTAATGTCTTACTGTAAAAGTAAAGTGAACGAATAAAACTGGCTTTTACTAATTTTCATATTACTTAGACATAGAAATGTTTTGTGTGTTTGTTTATGCAATTTTCTTGAGTATTGAGTAACGTCATTTTCTACCTCTTGAAATTAAGGTTGACTAGAGATGAGAGACAACCGTGCCGGAGTGAACGTGCTTCGAAGCCAGAGGTCTTAAGTTCGAACCACGAATGTGTCTGCCCCATCACATCCATATCATCGGTTGCTCATTAATCCCCATCGCCACGGATTAACCAAGAGGCAAAGAGGCAATGTAATATATCCTAAATAGAAAAAATAAAGAACAGAGACAAGGGAATGCACATATTGAGCCGAGTCGAAATTATGTGCTGCAAAACATATGTGTAAGTGCGTCCATTTCGATCTGCAGCCGAGAGATCGGGAGAAGCGTGGCGGGCGGCACTGACGGAGATGCCGACATTTGCGGCCTGAAATGCCCGCTTATTTTTATGGACATATGCAGATATTTATATAAATATTGCAAAACGAGCACTAACCTGTGTTATAAGAGTATGGTTTTAATTTTAGTAGCTTAGTGACTGTATGTGCCGATGATTTTGACACGCCCATCTCTTGTGAAACACGGCGTAGAGGTTTGTTTCGAGAACGTTCTAACGCTGCACCAATATCATCGAGTTTTGCTTCGGTTAGAATCCGTCGTTTTTGCTTAGGTGTTTTAAAATTTAACGATACAGTTTCTCGTAATTTAAGGACAAGATGTCTAACCGTATCTCTGTGTGGAGTTGAAACGCATGGGAATTTCTGTACAAATTACCTACGCACGTCTCGACACGAGTTTGTTTTCACGTAGGTACGTGTCATACATAAAAAATCTTTGTTCTAACGTGAATCTTGCGGCTGGCATTCCAATCGTCTCACTGACACGTCACACATACACACTACAATAACACAAACAAGTAACTGCAAGTAACCAAGAATGACACTCTTGCGCACAGTACGAAATTAACACGCTCTTGGTTTACATTGCTCGCCACTATATTTACAACTCTGTCTTCATCTAGTCGCGAAGGAACAAAAAACTCGAGCTCGGAGATTTCGGATTGCAAGGAAGCTCACGAACACTATTGACTTTTAACGGTTTCTTCTACAGCGTAATCTTGATACAGTGTTGCACATTCAAAACCTCCAAACGATCCCCATCGGCACAAAACTCTTTCAAGGATATAAACTTAAGCAGGACGTTACTGGTCAAAACTATGATTAAAATGTTTTATTATCTGTGGCTCTTAACATCGTTTCTAAAGCGTATTTATTTGTGCATATAAGAGCAGAACTTGGATGAATTACAGAAGAACTTTTGCGTGTTATAACACAGGTTAGTGATCGTTTTGCAATATTTATATAAATGTCTGCATATGTCTATAAAAATAAGCGGGCATTACAGGCCGCAAATGTCGGCATCTCCGTCAGCGCCGCCCGCCACGCTTCTCCCGATCTCTCGGCTGCAGATCGAAATGAACGCACGGTATAATGGCAAGAGCACGTTTAGGGCAGAACCATATATCACACAATACAGATGAAATGGTTGTTGGTTGACGTGAATTGTTAATCTGCCTAAACTCTTAAAATACTCTAATATCAGGTTTTCTGTTGCAATTATTATTTCAATTTTGAGAACCTCCATGACCGAGTAATTTTTGCATACTGCTCTATGAAACCGAAGAACCTATGTTTGAAGCTTGGGTAATATTTAAGAGCTTATTATGTTCGTTCATTTATTTAGTCACTCCACCATTAGTTCATATCGTTGAAATTAACGAAGAGGGTTAGAAAATGATCGTAAAAATCTCAAAGTTACCACCTCGTGCCGAAAGCAAGGACCTTCTTTGCTTGTTTTCTTTTTATATTTGTTTCAGAGCTAATGATAACCACAATAACAAAAAAAAAAAAAGACGAAAAACAACCAATATTCATTAGTGAAGGAAATAATCACCAGCTCAAACAGAACCTGACTTCTTGCAGGCTCCAAATCAACAACAAATATTTATTCTGAGGCAAAATGGGCATGGAACGATATGCTATGCTAATTCTTTGAGGATTCGTAGCTAATATTGTTCTCTTGTGTAGCGCTGACGACCTTAACAGCTGTGCGTGCAGCTCTTCCTTGTCTTGCATACAGTGTTTCAAATTCAATATCGGTTTTTGTTGAATTTTTTTGTAAGAGGTGAGGCCTCAGTGATGCCTTAATTTTGAACTTCTGCGTACATAGCATATGCCTGGAAATTCAAATACCTGGGCTAATCCCCTTTTCCTTTTCAACTCTAGACTTTTGTTTGTCCCGACCTGGATAACTGGGTTTCGGCAGGCGTGTTTCGACACAGGGACGCGGCAGGGGAATAAATAATGTTCTTTGAACGACAGATGATGGATGGCAGGTACTTTCTGGAACGTGTAGTGATGGGTTTAGATTTTCCTCCACGCCAATGGATAGAACTATGGAATTACCTTTCTTCAGAAATCATTTGCCGAAAGTATATATGTGGAAAGAAAAGTCAAGTCGGAATATCACTGTACTGAAGTCAATCGCCTGATATAGAAGCAAGAGAGTGGTTAGTTATCATTGTCTCCTTACATTTCGTTTAAAATATTTTATTCTCTTTGTTAAAGGGCAAAAAAGAGACTAGATTGGTTTTACATTACAGCTTCTCTGTTAGTTTCAGACGTAGTGTCCGGCCGGGGCTGGTAAATTGCCAATTATTCTTGTGTTCACTGATGATCTAATGTTAGTTTTGGAAGATTGATGCCTTACTTTTAGAGGAGGTTGAAGAGGCATGGGGCGCGTCGAGTATCTGAGCGCTCAGCGAGCAACGTGATCGCTCAGCTACTTGACGGCCAAATAGGCGTTGCTCCGCGAGCGCTGCTCACTTGATCGCTGAGCGAACTTGAACCTTGCTTGCGAAAGGTTTCAGCCACAGAATATAGCGTCTTTGTGTTTCTATCTCGTGAGGCAAAGGGGTAGAGGACGATCAATGAGGAAATATTTATATTTATGATGAACGGTAACAAGTAACAGAAGGTGATGAAACATTCCAGTTTTTATAATTGTATTAAAATGGAAGTGTTGTTTGTTTATTCCAAATAATAAATATTAAATATACACCCGTAGTTTTGGAAAGTTCTGAAAGTGTGTGAAAATGAAGATTCCGACAGTTTTGTTCATATCAACTATTCCATTTCCATAATTAACAGCTTTTCAAACACCGAAATCTTGTCCACTCGACGCAGCCATATTGATCATAATTATTCAAAGGCACTGATATTTTGATCAATGAGCAAGCAGCGTCAAGTAAATGATCTGTCTGCTCAACGAGCGAAAATCTTGCTCAGCGAGCGTCGCTCAGATACTTGACGGGCCCATGGTCTCATTTTTCAACATTGGGGGTAGGGGCACGGCGACACAATGGACATTTCCATTCAAAAAATATTAAATCATATTTAAATTCTTTGGAATCTGTAATTAACATCCGCCTTTTCTAGCATTTCTCTGTGACAATTTTGAGGTTGAGAAACTGGTTTCAAAATTTCGATACTCACCTCGCGCCGATAACACCGATGTTCATGACATCACCATTTAGAAACTGCAGACGACGAAACCCATCGAAAGTGGCGTTCTTTCACATGAGAGTTTGTATTATGCGAATTGAAATATTTTTGTGAAAATTGTACAGAAAAATGATGAAACAGAAGCGATATTATAAATGGTGCATACTTGTACTGTGTGTTAGTACTTCGACAAATTCACCAGAAAAAAATATTTGTAAATGTTCCAAGTGACGAAAAGCGAAGACGTGTATGGATCCGAGCTGTAAGGCGTGAAGAAAATAGCATCAGTCCAGCGAATGTGGGCTTTGTTTGCGAGGATCATTTTAATGTAAGTATATTACAATTATGTAGTTTTCTATTCTTTCATGTATTGTAATTGAATGAGGTTATCACCTGAAAGGAAGCTATTCCGAACCCCCTCTCAGTAAGAAAGATTACACGTACAAGATGTGACATTGCAAATCACAAATTTGGAGATTTGTGCGAAGATTCATGACAATAAAGGGTATGGAAATACGTTGACTCTTTCAAATTATTATTATTATTATATGAGGGGGAAAAAACTATAAGAGCGCTGCTTTAAAAGTGATACTAATGTTAGATTGGTTGTTAGATCCTATATCAACAATAATGTAACCAATAACTGACGACATCTATTGCATAATGTACATGTAAGATGGCGGACGCACCAGTCAGCTAAAAAAACTACTCCGACTCAATCTCTGAACCACCTGGGTACAATGCAAACATGTTTAGCAAGAAGCTTACCTAGACGTTATGTGTTTACAAACAGTGCGTCGAAGCTCAGATCAGTAGCGAATATCTTCAAAAATGTCTTGCTGATTTAATAGTCGAATGGATAGCTACTGCAGTGATCAAAGCGTTGAGTGACACAATCGAGTTTAATTCTGAAGCTATCCATGACCTCCAAAAGGAATTCAAAGCCCTTTAAAAGAACTGTCAGGAAATAAACAACGAATACGCCAAGGTAATAAATGAGATGGAAAGTAAATTATCAAATTATGAAAAAAAAAAAAAAAAAATCTTCAAAGCCTTGCCAACAACCTGACGCTGAAGACAACTGAGCTGGAACAATATCAGAGAAGACAATCTCTAAGAATATTTGGCATCAAGGAAAAAGAAGGGGAGAATACCGATTCAATCGCGGTTAATCTCTTCAAAGAAACTTTAAAATTGAACATCACAGAGGAGCATATTTGCAGGTCTCACAGGGTAGGACGTCCATCCAAGAATCCAAGGCCCATCATAGTAAAGTTCGTAAGTTACAGAACCAAAACACTGGTACTGAAAAACCGAAGGAAGCTAGCAGGAACGCCCATTGCCATTGCTGAGGACCTCTGCAAGGAACGACTCCACCTGTTACGGAAAGCTACGGACAAGTAAGTACAGGAATCGAAATGTTTGGACTGAGGACGGGAAGATCGTCATCAAAACAGAGACGGAAAGGAAATACATAACAAGGCTCGAAGAAATCTAATGAGTGTTGCTGCAATTGTGTGTGATAAGTTATGTGTATCCCAAGTGTGTGTTCCAGAGCGAGTAGTGAAAAACATCTCATTCATAATTTCTTATTACTATTTCCTAATTATTATATTATAATCATTATTAATATTATTACACTATTAGATATATTAAGCCACCTGAAAGTTCACTTTTCTTATAAAGTAGCTCTTATTTGCCACAATATTATTATATTTTTTCCTTTTCTTTTTATCTTCTTAAAAAACCTAATTTACGTAGCTTCAGTCTCCAAAGTACTTAAACCATTTGCTATATCTCACGATCTAAAAATGTTCACTTTCTCCCAACCATTGCTCGTGACAGTCCGCTGGCCGATGCTAGAAGCCTCCTCCCCCCCCCCCGCCCTGATGACAATGGCTGACCTTTACGCCGAAAGGAGTGACCTGGAGGAGGGTGGGAGAGTTGAGGCCGCATTCCAAGAATTACCCCCCTCTACAGCCAGCCAGCGCTGATCTACTACTTAATAATAGTAGTGATATTAGTAGTAACAGCAGCTGCATTAGTAGTATTATTAGTAGTAATTAAATTAATTAATTAATTATCAGTATTATTAATTAATTATGAATATCATTAATTAATTAATGTATAATAAAACAATGGTAATGTGAATTTGGAAAAAGTTTTAGATATAACCCCCCCTTCATGAAATCCTTCGTACGCTATTGCTTCTTACCTACAAATACTTTAAAAACAGAGCTAAAAACATAGTGCGAAATAGCAAGTTTCACTATTGTAAATCTGCAATCTATAAGAACATAAATAATGCGAAAGAAATGTTGGCGAACCTGCGTAAACATGGCCTAATAGGTAGCAAATATGTCAGTCAAGATATTCCCGAAAAAATACTAGGTCCAAATAGCATTAATTTTATACAAGCTTTGCAGAGTGAAGCGGACCAGGATGCGCTGGAAAAAATTTGCAAAACATTTTTGACCCTCAAACCCCTAAATTCATTTACCTTTACCACAGTGACATCTCAAGACATACGGAAGGCATTCAGCAGGATACGTAGTAAAGCATGTGGAGACGATGGCATAAACTTAACCATTTTAAAATTATTACTTACATTTTGCCTAAATACTATAACCGTCATAATAAATAACTCCCTAGCACAGGGTATCTTCACAGAAGCGTGGAAAAAGGCAATCGTTTTACGGCTCGCAAAAAAAAGCCTGTTAAAAATGCGAATGACTTGCGTCCAATAAGTATACTGCCCATGATGTGGAAAATTTTAGAGCGTATTGTACACGAGCAGCTATTCACACACGTAATTCGCGATTAAAATTAACCGATATGCCATCTGGTGGGATTTCCAGGAAGTACTATAAGTAGGATACGTTGTGTTTAAAGTAGTTTAAAGCATGGGGAATATGCGAGAGAGTAAGGTCTACTGTTCAGGTTTTTTTGGTTGCTCTAAATCGTTTTATGGGTCAGAACAAATTAAAAGTTTTCATGTGTTTCCACCCCGTGGAATCAACAAAATGAAATTTGTTAATAAATCAGGGAAAACGTAATTGACAGAAGATTGGTATGGAGAATATAACACTGTTTATATATATATATATATATATATATATATATATATATATATATAATCTGGTTTTCGGCCAAATCACAGCAGCACAACAGCCATTCTGAAAGTTGCTGATCATGTACAAAAAGCTATCGATGAAAGCAAAATCACCTTACTTGTATGCCTTGATTTCTCAAAAGCATTCGATTGCGTAAACTATGAAGTTCTACTTGCCAAATTACACAGCACGGCATAACCCATGATTGGTTTGCATCGTACCTTTCTGGCAGGAAGCAGCGTGTACAAATCAGAGGCAAAAATAACTGTTCCTCTGGTTGGTTAAACATTCAAAATGGAGTTCCCCAAGGAAGCATTCTTGGACCTCTCCTTTTCTCCATTTATGTAATGGACTTACTTAAGAGCCTCTCGCATGCGCAGTATCACCAATATGCTGATGATACTCAGATATACATACATACAAGGATAGAAGAGCTCTCAAATGCAGCATCACAACTACAAAAAGACCTGAACGCCGTAAGTGAATGGGCACAAACTAACTTACTAATATTAAACCCAACCAAGTCAAAATTTGTCATAGTGGGAACGAAATTCCTGGTTAAAAAGCTTAGCCAAAACACAGATAACATGATTCTCCCCAAATTGAATAGCCACCCATTAAATTTAGAAAGTACTGTAAATACCCTTGGTGTTGTCATGGATTCCCACATAGAATGGTCCCAACAAATCTCTTCGAGAATTGCATCACTTGAAAAATATTGTAGGCATTGAGGTTAAAAACAAATTGTGCGAGAGTCTATTTTATCACGATTAATCTACGGAGCCACGGTTGCTTACAATGCAAGCTGCTCCATAACTAATAAGCTACAAAAGCTACAAAATGCATGCATAAGATTCATTTACAAGCTGAAAAAAAGGGACCACATTTCGAAATACTTATTCAATTTGAATTGGCTTAACACCAAGAATCTTGCGAAATACCAAATATTAATTTTAACACATAAAGTACTAGGCAACAAACAGCCTGCATATCTCTTTGAAAAACTGAACACAAATTCGAGCAGACATGAACATGTAACACGACGAAAAAAAATATTGTCAGTCTCAGTACATAATACGACCACCTACGGAAAATCACTTACCGTAACTGCCACTAAAGAATGGAATTCCCTCCCAACCACCCTAACATCGATCAACAGTCATAAGCTATTTAAAAATAATCTCAAACAGTATCTACTGGCAAGGCAGCGAAATAGTTAATCACGAGCAACTTTTCATTCATAAAAATACTCACTGTAACATTTGGCAACTGTGTGCATATAAATCTTATAATTTCATTATTTTATTTCACTTCATTATTATTATTATTGTTATATTTTTCATTGTTCCAGATTACTGAATATACAGGGTGTTTCTAAAGGTCGTTTACAACGCTTGGGAGGTGATTCCTCACACGAAAACAAGCAAAAAGTCTAAGTTCCATTTTTACGACTGAGGCTTCGTTTCCGAGATAGGAGCCTCGCAAAAGGTGACAAAGTGAAAGTCACACCTGACTGGGACGAATACTATCACAGATAGAGAGGCGGTTCCAAGGGAATCATAAAGGAATCGTATGTGCTCAGTCCGGAAGTCACTATGAAAAGTTCACTGCACGCATGCGCAATGGAGTCCTCAAAGGAATTGGGGATTTCCAGCAAGAACAATGCATGGAAAAGGTATGTAACGCAGCAAGAAGGACCGTGACAATGAGAAATGCGTTAAAGACAACACATCCCGACCTCAAACATCAAAACATGAGCACCGAACACAAAATCCGAAAAGTTGAGCACGGTTGCATACCCCAGTTACACGCGAGGAATGA
Organism: Lepisma saccharinum; assembly: GCF_977018435.1. NCBI lineage: Eukaryota > Metazoa > Arthropoda > Insecta > Zygentoma > Lepismatidae > Lepisma > Lepisma saccharinum. The sequence goes on from NC_139230.1 coordinate 136,968,550, forward strand.
ACGAATCATGTCATGTGGCATACGAGAGACACATTACTCCACCAGGAGAAGGGAAAGAAAAACACAATATCAGATGATTGCGACAACGTGTATTTTTACACGCGACAACTACGTAATATCCCCCCCCCCCACACACACACAACAAACAACAAATGCTACAATGTCTTATGCACAGACAGTGTGTGTCACTGTACACCAACTGAAGATGTCACTTTCACCACACAAAGGGGGTGGGAGCAATACCAAAAGTGTTCGCACGCGATCATTGTGACGTAAAAGAGACCAGTTTTGGAAGCGCTGCACAGGCAAGTCGGGCTCTCGTAGTCTACGTTTGACCTTCATGACTGCTGTTCCCGCGAGAGGAGCTCGAAGGGTTGGTTCACAATTGGTCTGTGGTGTTCGTACGGTGATACGGCCAATTTGTGCAGTGTGCCAGTGTTAAACAAAAACAATACTTTGCAGTTCCAGCTCCCTATTACACAGATGGCTGCGTATACGACCCAGCAGCTAGCAGACATGCATCTCATGTATGGGGAGGCACGTGGTAATAGCCGTGAGGCAAGGCGTCTTTATGGAGAACGCTTTCCACATAGACGTTTACCGTCTCACACCTTCTTTCAGGTAGTGGGCAGTCGACTGCGTGAAACAGGGTCAGTGTTACCACCGCGGCAAGAAGTTGGAAGACCCCGAAGTGTACGTACACATCAGTTTGCAGAAGATGTGTTAACAGCGGTCGCAGAACATCCTGGCACCAGTACGCGAGTGCTCGATCGGGCACGAAACACGTCTCATGTGTATGTTTGGCGAGTGTTGTCAGAGGAAGGAATGCACCCTTTTAAACTGCAGAAAGTACAAGAACTGTTACCTCGTGACTTTCGCCCTCGTATGGAGTTTTGCCAATGGTTGTTGCATCAGCTGGACACAAACCCTCACTTCGGGGCAAACGTATTGTGGACAGATGAAGCCATTTTCACCAGGATGGATGTCTTCAATAGTAGAAACAGTCATGTATGGGACTTTGACAACCCACATGCACTTTTTGTGGCCCATCACCAGCATAGGTTTTCAGTGAATGTGTGGTGCGGGATAGTACATGATCATTTAATTGGACCATACATTCTCCCTGTTCGCCTGAATGGTCTCACGTATCATGCATTTCTTAGTGAGGCTCTGCCTGAACTGTTGGAGACCGTACCTTTGGCACTGCGGCAAGAAATGTGGTACCAACACGATGGTGCACCAGCTCATTTCGATTGTAATGTACGACATTTCCTGCATGACGTGTTTCGCAATAGGTTCATTGGTAGGGATGAGCCTGTGCCTTGGCCACCGAGGTCGCCAGATCTCAACCCTCTCGATTTTTTCTTCTGGGGAGAAATGAAAACCCTCGTATACGACACACCTGTCACATCAGCTGAGGACCTCGTTGCTCGCATCAACGTCGCCGCCGCGACGGTAGCAGATACACCTGGCTTGTTTGCTCGTACTCGACAATCCTTGATTCGTCGCTGTCATATCTGCGTAGAAGTAAACGGCAGACATTTTGAAAACCGTCTGTGATTATTGCCCTCGGCAAATCCCAGTGAGAACACTCTTGGTATTGCTCCCCACCCCCTTTGTGTGGTGAAAGTGACATCTTCAGTTGGTGTACAGTGACACGGACTGTCTGTGCGTAAGATATTGTAGCATTTGTTGTTTGTTGTGTGTGTGTGTGGGGGGGGGGGATATTACGTAGTTGTCGCGTGTAAAAATACACGTTGTCGCAATCATCTGATATTGTGTTTTTCTTTCCCTTCTCCTGGTGGAGTAATGTGTCTCTCGTATGCCACATGACATGATTCGTTCATTCCTCGCGTGTAACTGGGGTATGCAACCGTGCTCAACTTTTCGGATTTTGTGTTCGGTGCTCATGTTTTGATGTTTGAGGTCGGGATGTGTTGTCTTTAACGCATTTCTCATTGTCACGGTCCTTCTTGCTGCGTTACATACCTTTTCCATGCATTGTTCTTGCTGGAAATCCCCAATTCCTTTGAGGACTCCATTGCGCATGCGTGCAGTGAACTTTTCATAGTGACTTCCGGACTGAGCACATACGATTCCTTTATGATTCCCTTGGAACCGCCTCTCTATCTGTTATAGTATTCGTCCAAGTCAGGTGTGACGTTCACTTTGTCATCTTTTGCGAGGCTCCTATCTCGGAAACGAAGCCTCAGTCGTAAAAATGGAACTTAGACTTTTTGCTTGTTTTCGTGTGAGGAATCACCTCCCAAGCGTTGTAAACGACCTTTAGAAACACCCTGTATATGTATATGTACTAAAACAAAGCAACAAACATTAGACACCTATGTTCAACAATTTATAGGTAAATCTGTTTTTCTTTTTTATTATCTATACATATACGTGTATATACCTATATATTTAATTGTTCTTATTTGTATTGATATGTAATCCTTTTCATGTTTTTATTTTTATTTTTTTCTCAATTGTATTCCATTGTATTAATCTCCCAGACAAGGGTCTGTTGTAAGAACGGCCCTAGAGGCCGAAACACGCCCGCTCCAATAAAGTCACTCTTCTTCTTTTATTATTATTGTACAATGTCTAACGATGAATAAATGCATTGTATTGTATTGGGTACTACTAAGGAATGTGAAGAGGATATATGAAGCATTGAATTTCTTTAACCTAACATCTTGTACTGTACACAAATAAGTGAAATATTGCAAATATGGTATGTGAAACGCAGTATTTCCTATTTTGTAGGGATAATACTTAGAGTAGGATTTTGTTTACTGTTACATTTTGTTCAATATCTTAGAAGTTAATTTTGATCGTTTTTCCTTCAGCTTGAAGAGGACATGGAAAATTACATGTGCTACAAATTGATGAAGAACGTCAATATTTTAATGAAGAGAAATGTAGTTCCCCATATATTTGATTGCTAGAATCGAACACCAACATTTTCTCCAAGGGGGGCTCTAATCAAAAGGCAGAGAAAAATACTTGTTGAAGAGTCTATATTCAGCAATGAGCAAAGATATACAGGTAAGAGTTTTATTTTCAAATTGCACATGTTACATTTCTTACACATCAGTTTTTTTTAAGATTGTTAAAAAGTGCAACATTATTGTATTATAATTAAATATGTTGTTGCTTTTGAATTTTTTTGCTCTGTAATATTCGCATGGACAAGGTGGCTACTCACCCGGAATTCTGCATGAATTTTTCTCTGTAGACGTGAAAAATTGCAACTTTTATTACTCCGATAATATGTAATATTTATAAATGCCCTCAGGCAAGTTTTTCACAGTTTGGTTTTTATTTTTATCGAGAGAGGAAAAAGAACCTGCGTGGAAAATAAAACAGAATTCTCTCAACCCGTTTATTTTGTTAGTGTCCTTTGCAGAACAATATCTGACAGAAGGAATATAAGATCTCTTGAAGAAGATTAGGTAAATTTTAATGTGAAATTCTTACACAATTAACATTTTTTGTAGATTAGAATGTAAACTGTGGCTTGTGTTTGTAGATTTTGAGTCTGAGAATGTGAAGTGGCAAATGTAAACTCCACACGTTGAATTAAACATTTTAAATATACATGTACCATTTATTTTAATTAGAATTTTTCGATACACTGGAAACACACACACTCTTTATATTTTTAATATATTTGTGTGTATATGACATGTTAGAGGTGGTAATACGTAATTTGAAATAGAGAAAACATGTGCTTGTAGCCTTGAATTTTGGGAAAATTCCCCTTGAAAACCAGGAATTACACTTGAATTTTATCGTAATCCTGGAGTAGCCACACTGATGGAGACATTCAAATGTAAATATTTAGTTAAATCGGATGAAAAGTGGAAATAATTATTGTTACAAAAGATTAAATACATTAAGGGGTGCACATATTATTGGATGCAATATTTTTTTTGTTATGTAAAGTGATGAATAATGCAGTGCGTTTGTTTTGGTTCTGAGCTGAGATAGCACGTGACATGGCGCAGATGCCCACATTTGTCCCGTAACATCTCACTTATTTACATATCTTTAGCAAACATGGAAGTCATTCTTGCTCATAGAAGTTTTATTACATAGCTGCTTTAGTCAAAGTTGTGAAGACAAATAACATTTGATGGTATGAATCCATAAGTGTTCGTTCTGCACGGATGTTCTTTCATATAATGAAGAGCAGTAAAGTGATTGATGCTAGAAGAATTGTTACATTTAATAAGGGTACCTGTATTGGGTTGAATGGTCAAATCGGGGAAAGAGCGCAAGGATAATTTACTTTTTTCTTGCTAGACAAAGCTTAGCATTAAGATACCATAATGCAGAAGTAAAAAGCGGGAGGCACCGACTGCCCCCAATCGCTGCCACTGGTGATGCTCATAGAAGTTATGGTATTATACGTAATATGACATGTGATAGTTGCAGTTAGTCATTCACAAAACACTTTAGTATTGACCTTTGTGATGGGAGAGGTTTGCCTGTTAATGTGTCAGGGCAGGGGTCACTTATTTGTATCTCGAATAAGACATGATGTATCTGTTGCTGTCCATATGTGTTTGGGATTGTGTTTCCAGAATTTTAATCTATCATCATTCATTCTCATCTTCATGATTAGTCCAAAGTGGCAGTAAAATAAATCAAATCAAACATTATATATATTTCTCCTTATTCAAAAGAAGACTCATTTCATTTATTTATTTATTTATTTATTTACTCACAGTTTCAGATACAGTCTTATTTGACCATTTTACACTGAAACAACATAAAGTAGAAATAAAAAATAACAAAAGATAAAAACGAAAACAAGACGGGATAGATTTACATGTTCTTCGTCAGTAATATACAAAAATTACGTTCTGGAAGGAAAATATTTACATTCGGGGGAAGTTTGTTGTAGATTTCTGGGAGCCTGTAAAACAAGGAGCGTTGTAGAAGGGATAGCCTAGTGGTTGTGTTGTGGAAGAGTTGCAGGTTGTGCGTTAGCTTTTGGGGTACCCTAAGTGTGAATTCACTGATTAGGAGATCTGTTCTGATTTTGCCATTTATTATCTTGTATAAAAATTTCATGTCAGCTAGATCACGATGAAAGGATGGAGTGTGAATATTCAGAGCAGCCATGGTGTCTGATATGGATACATGTTGAAAGGAAGGTATTCTATGGCAAACAATTGCAAGAAAAAACTGACAACAGAATCTATTCTGGTGAGATTGGTTTTTGAGGCCATTGCCCAAATTGGGGAACAGTATTTGTATAGGAATGTGTTCTTGTTTTCATTATTTGGTTTTGATGATGTGGGTTGGATTGCTTTTGTTCTCAAGAGATGGCGTGTGTGGTCCGTGTGTCAGCTGTTTGCGTGGGCGCCAAGAAAAGAAAACGGTTAGTGAGAGAGAAGCAACATGGCGCGAATCGCGATAACCACAGCTGGACATTACTTAGCACATACGTCGTCTAAAGTGATTAGAATTGCCTTTCAGTGATACTTCATGGTAGTTAGTGCATTACAGGTAGAAAATAGATGTCTCAAAAGAATCAGCGTGTGCAATTGTGATTGTGTTTTCTTACAAGAATCAACGCAACTCCCAACATTTTTATGGTCCTCCAAGCCTTGGATGTCTTACCTCTACCTGACTGTGAACTGTAAACTTTGTGGTGAACGGTGTGTTCTAGTTTTGCATTGACATAGCGTGGTCCAGTTGTGTGGATTCGTGTCTCAAGAACTGAACGTTTCGTGCGGGTGGCAGAAGGGACATTCCGGAATCTCGATACTAAATTTATTGCGTAGCAAGCATATTCAGAAGGCGGGGAAGGAAATCAGCTGATTCTTCGTGCAAGCAGTGCAGCAGTGTTTCCAACCGGCGAGACGATTGAGTGTCCAACATCGGCAGCGCTGAAGTTTGCAGGTAATCAGGCTCATTTTAGTACCATTTCCTTTTCCTTTCTTTACATTACATTACGTTCATTAATTGCATTATTGTGAAACCTTTCAGTTATCCTTTCACCATGACAGAGGCAGAGATAGTAGGTCACAAATGTGACTCCCACGACAACTTTGATTTCTTGACCAAACGACCACAAAAACCTGAAAAACTCACTTTCTCTCCCCGTTCCACGCCTCATTTAGTGCGCTGACGATGTTTCACGGGCGCAGAAAAGCAGTGATGAGTGAATTTTACTCTCTCATCCTCTCATCCTCTCATCCTCTCATCCTCTCATCCTCTTATCCCCTCATCCTCTCATCCTCTTATCCTCTTATTTTTTGAAAGATGAGTGCACCTTATCGTAATTTTCCAAGTCCGGGGCCAAATGTTTATATATCGTGACCTTCGTAAACCTCTCCTCTCATCCTCTCATCCTCTCATCTTTTGAAAGATGAGTGCACCTTATCGTAATTTTCCAAGTCCGGGACCAAATGTTTATATATCGTGACCTTCGTAAACCTCTCCTCTCATCCTCTCATTCTTTCATCTTTTGAAAGATGAGTGCACCTTATCGTAATTTTCCAAGTCCGGGACCAAATGTTTATATATCGTGACCTTCGTAAACCTCTCCTCTCATCCTCTCATCCTCTCATCTTTTGAAAGATGAGTGCACCTTATCGTAATTTTCCAAGTCCGGGACCAAATGTTTATATATCGTGACCTTCGTAAACCTCTCCTCTCATCCTCTCATCCTCTCATCCTCTCATCTTTTGAAAGATGAGTGCACCTTATCGTAATTTTCCAAGTCCGGGACCAAATGTTTATATATCGTGACCTTCGTAAACCTCTCCTCTCATCCTCTCATTCTTTCATCTTTTGAAAGATGAGTGCACCTTATCGTAATTTTCCAAGTCCGGGACCAAATGTTTATATATCGTGACCTTCGTAAACCTCTCCTCTCATCCTCTCATCCTCTCATCTTTTGAAAGATGAGTGCACCTTATCGTAATTTTCCAAGTCCGGGACCAAATGTTTATATATCGTGACCTTCGTAAACCTCTCCTCTCATCCTCTCATCCTCTCATCTTTTGAAAGATGAGTGCACCTTATCGTAATTTTCCAAGTCCGGGACCAAATGTTTATATATCGTGACCTTCGTAAACCTCTCCTCTCATCCTCTCATTCTTTCATCTTTTGAAAGATGAGTGCACCTTATCGTAATTTTCCAAGTCCGGGACCAAATGTTTATATATCGTGACCTTCGTAAACCTCTCTCTCGGGGAGGGAACGATGTGCCACACACACGCGTGCGCGCGCGTATGCCTCTCATTATTTTCCGTATTGTGACGCAAAAACAAACCTCTCATCCTCTCATCCTCTCATCTTTTGAAGGATGAGTGTACCTTATCGTAATTTTCCAAGTCCGGGACCAAATGTTTATATATCGTGACCTTCGTAAACCTCTTTCTCGGGGAGGGAACGATGTACCACACACACACACGCGCGCGCGCGCGTATGCCTCTCATTATTTTCCGTATTGTGACGCAAAACAAACAAATAATAATTGTTGTTTTTTTTTTTTTAGGATCCCTGGCCCCTATATAACCTCGCCAGGGGTGCGTGGTGCCGGCGAAATCATCACGAGTTTAGATTTGTACTGCGAATGTTGTCAAAAATTTAATCAATGTTGTTTATTCTCGATGCTAGAATCTTACATAGATTATTCTCTAAAAACGAAAATCGATAATCCTATGCCAAGCCCCCAAGGCATTCAGGCAATTTCTAATGTTCGCGTGGATAGCGACGCTCGGTAGAATTTTTCCTGTCCCTGTGGAGAAATTGTGTTTCGTCGCTCAATGTAACATTTTCATCACGGACCAAACTATCCACAGCAACCCCTCCCCGAACCCATTCACCTTGCATCCTTTTTTCGCCCGAAGAGATTCTATTTTTTTTAGCTTTCCCACGGTCCTGAATAAAGAATCCATCACATCCCCGATAACAATAGAATCAGAAGCGGATGCGGCGGAAGCAAACACAGCAGCATCTTCCGCTTTTTGAGTTTTGTGCTGGGGATCGTCCGTTTCACACACCACACCCTGACGGGGCGTGGATTAGAGGCCGAGGGGAAATGATCGACAATACATGCATGGGTGGAACTGTCAACGTCCTGTTTATTGTTATTTGTCCCCCACAGGATATTGTGCGCATCACAAAAGTCTTTTGTTGAAAAAAAATATAGCATGAGTGAATCAGTCAACAAGGGTTTTATTTGCTAGGACATTGACTATAGCGCTCATTGTGTTTTCACCAAAGAGAGTCGCGTGGAGTAGGAAGGAGAGAAGGAGAAAAAGGAGAGGAGTTCCTATATAACCTACCAGTTTCTTCTTTTGTACATCATTATCATAGTGAACGTCATTCGTGGCAGTTCAGTATTTTTTAATTTGTTTGTCTGGCAGTATACATATATATCATCGTGGAAGTTTTAGTGAGCTACAAGTTTTATTTTGAAGTCTCTCTATCTCTCTTGAAAGGTGAACGTCAATCGTGGCAGTTCAGTATTCTTAATTGTTTGTCTGGCAGTATACATATATATCATCGTGGAAGTTTTAGTGAGCTACAAGTTTTTATTTTGAAGTCTCTCTCTATCTCTCTTGAAAGGTAAGTTTTTATGTTTTCATGATATATTAATATTTTTTGTCTTGCGTCTGACACACACATATTCAGAGGAGTCATAAAAAATTGACACACACTTACATGTCGTATATTTTTAACCTCCTACAACAGTGCACACACACATACATACATACATACTGTTCGCGTCTAATATATATATGTGGAAGGAAAAAATGTCTAGCATTTTTTTCAATTTTTTTTCCTTCTGTTTCAGTGCGCTTTCCACTACCACCACCACAACCCCCCCAAAAAATTCTCTGTATATATATATATATAAATAACAGAGAGAAAAAATGGAACCGCAACCAGGTCCCTCCGGTTTTTGCGGGAAAGTGGCATGTCGCAACTGTGGGAAGTTGATTTCTAAAGCTAACATTGCTAGGCATTTGAAAAAATGTCGTCTACCGGATCATGATGTCGTAGTCCCGCCGGCAAAAAAATCTCGCATTGATGCGCATGAAGGGGGTGCTTTGAATAAAAGTGCACGCATCATGACGTATAAATCTGGAAGCGATGAAAAGTGTGACTCGAGCATCTTCCTCAACAATGTGAAATCTCTGGTAGTCGATAAATTACGTGATTGCCTCGTCAATGTTGCAATTAAAATTCATCTCGTCTTGACCCTGCTGTATGAGAAAGTTGTCTCGTCCGAGTCAAGCACTTTCAGCTTTTACGTAGGGTGTGAAGGCTTACACGATGACAATAACGAGGATCTTGACGAGATAGTGACACGGCTATTTGAGCACTTGACACAAAAACAAGAAGAGTTTGAAGGTAGAGGAAGTGGATGGAGTCTTTGCGGTCGCAGCCACATGTTAGAACTTCGAGTCTGCAATTTCAAACCATTACGCAGCGCTCAAAAAAAACAAAAAACAAAAAAAAAGCAAAATGCAGTGTTGAACATACAAAGTAATGATCAGAAGAGTTTCCTATGGTCTGTCATCGCCGCATTACACCCAGCTAATAATGTTCACCCCGAACGCCTGTCCAATTACAGAGGATACGAGGGAAGATACGAGAATATGATGAGAGGAATTTCCTATCCTGTGCCCCTGAATAAGATCAATCAAATTTTAAAAAACTATAGAGAGGAAAAAGGAGAAGATATCGATATTTCTGTCTTTGGGGTTGACGATTCCGCCAATATTCGTGTCTTAAGACCTGCTAGAAGCCAGAATAATGTAATTCGACTCTTGCTTGTAGATGGCCGTTACAGTTTGATACGGAATTTCTCACGATTAGTAGGAAGACAGATGAGCAAGAATCGCGATAAGATCGAAATTTGCGATCGATGCTTGAGAATTTTTCGCGGGGGTAAGAAGATGAAAGAACAGCACAAGTGTTTTGGCTCCGTGAATGCAGAACCCGAAGATGTCATGCCGGAACCCGGAACCAAGATGAAATTTCAGAAACACCAGGCTCTTCTCCACCATCCCGTCGTCCTTTATGCCGACTTTGAAAGCTTCCAAGTTCCTATGACGTCTTGCAACCCTGATCCCTCTACCTCAAGCACGATCCAAATTTTTCACCACGAGCCTTGCAGTTTCTCCATCTACGGAGAAAAATTGAATGATGTCATCTTGTATTGCGGACCTGATGCGGCAAAACATTTTGTTAAGAAGATAGCGGAATGCGCGAGAGAACTTGCACCCAGCCTGAAAGGCTCTTACGTTTCTCCACCTGCTCTCACGACGGAACAACAACGGAGACATGACGCGGCAAGAAGATGCGCGGAGTGTAACCAGGTTTTCACCGCCGAAAATTACAAGGTCGTCCACCATGACCACCAGAATGGATTATTCCTGAGCACCATCTGTAATTCGTGCAATCTCAAGATTAAGGAGTCGCATTTCGTTGCCGTGTTTCTGCACTACACGAAGAAGTACGACACGCATCTCTTCGTCAAAGAGCTCTACAACATAACTTCTCGAATCAGGATCATTCCGAGAACGAGTGAGAAGTATATTGCGGTGAGAATTTGGATCCCTCTCCAAGAAGGAGGAAGTGTGGAAGTGCGAATCCTGGACTCTTACAATTTCCTGTCCTCCAGCCTCGCAAGCCTTGCATCTCAACTTGGCGACGAAGATCTTGTGGCCACCAAGCAAAAATGTTTTTCGGCGAGAGATGAGAATTTGAATCTGTTGCGTCGTAAGGGGGTCTACTCCTACGAGTACGTCAACGATTTCGAGAAATTTGACGAGACGGAACTTCCACCCCGGGAGGTATTTTATTCTTATCTCACGGAGGACGTCTGTTCCGAAGAGGACTACGAACACGCTCGTAGTGTGTGGACGGCATTCAATTGCCAAACTTTTCGCGATTATCACGATCTCTATCTGAAATTGGACGTGACTCTCCTCATGGACATTTTCGAATCGTTTCGTAAGAGATGCATCGCGATATACAAGTTGGATCCTGCGTATTTCTTCACGACGCCGGGGTTGACTTGGGAATCGATGATGAAATACACCAAGGTGGAACTGGGACTCATCGCAGAGAAGGAACAGTATGCTTTCATGGAGAGTGCGATACGCGGTGGCATCGTCCAATGTCCCCGACGCCATGCTCAGGCAAACAATCCTCATACGCCTGGTTACGATGCATCGAATCCCAACACCTACATCGTCTACTGGGATGTTAACAACCTGTACGGCCACTCCATGTCCCAGTGTCTTCCCATCAGCGACTACGCGTGGATGACCGAAGAGGAACTCTCCTGCAAAGATTTTCTCAACTGGAGCGAAGATAATGAATGGGGCTGTTTCTTGGAAGTGGATCTCGATTATCCCGAAACGCTTCACCAGAAACATCACGGATTGGCCCTGGCCCCCACCAAAAAGAAGCCACCTGGAGGATCATCGGAGCCAAAACTCATACTAAGCATGGAGAACAAGCGGAATTACATTCTGCACTACCGACTCCTCCAATTTTACATAAGTCACGGCTTGCAGTTGAAGAAAGTTCATAGAGGATTGAAGTTCCGACAGAGCAAGTGGCTGGAACCCTACATAACCGAGAACACGCGCCGCAGAGCGCAATCGACATCGCCTGCAGACAAGGATCTGTACAAACTGTTCAATAACGCCATCTACGGCAAGACGATGGAGAACGTGCGTAATTACATCGACGCAACGTTGGTCACGGAGGAAAAGAAATTTGAGAAGATCGTCGCGTCCCCCTACTTCAAAAACTTCACCATTTTCGACGAGAATCTAGTATTCGTCAAGAGGAACAAGAAGCAAGTGATGCTCAACAAGCCGATTGCCATAGGTGCCACCGTCCTTGAACTATCAAAATTGCACATGTACCAATCGTACTACGATCAGTTTCAACCCTTTTATGGAGATAACATCCAAATATGTTACATTGACACGGATAGCTTTATTTTTCTAATCCACAACACACCAAGCCTCGAACATGATCTGACTAAGATGAAGCATCTGTTTGATTTTAGCAACTTACCATCAGGCCATCACTTGCATTCGGCAGAAAACAAAATGACGATTGGAAAATACAAAGATGAAGTTGGCGGGAAGTACATCAGCGAATTTGCGGGGCTTCGTGCCAAAATGTACTGTGTAAAGATTGCAGAAGAAAAAGAGATCAAGAAAGCGAAGGGGGTGGGAAAAATAAGTACCAGCAAATTTAGCATGCAAGACTACAAGGAATGCCTTTTTCATGGTAAAAGGCAACTCAGCACCGATTATCGCATTGCAAGTAAATTGCATGATTTGTACACGACGCGCGTAAGCAAGGTCGCATTGGATGCAACGGACAACAAGTTACGTGTTCTCGATTGTCAAATCCACACGAGAGAGTGGGGCCACTTCAATGGAAGCGATAAATGTGACGTGTGTTAACCGTAACCCCATAGCCATGAAGTCCGTTGTGTCTTTTGCCATTCTTCTTCAAAAACATACGGAGGAAAAGAGGAGCCCTCGGGCGATGAAAAATAAGAGTTGAATTTAATGAGCCTCGGTTTGGAGCGGGCTTAACAACATAATAACAGCTTGCAACTTTTCATCGCCCGAGGGCTCCTCTTTTCCTCCGTATGTTTTTGAAGAATGGCAAAAAAGCACAACGTGTTAAATAACTAACAAGGACAATGAATCTCTTTGGTTTCCGCAAACAAAGCAACATGGACACTCCATCACCAAATTCCAATAACCTCTTACCTTCCATGTTATCTAAACTCAATGGTCTACTAATTGTACATCTTAATAGTATATGGACAAAAATAAATGACGATGTGGGCAAGATGTTTTACGTCTTCAATAACAATTTACATTTCTATGAAATTCCGATCGACGGGAAACTTCAAATCACCGTGAATCCGGAGAACACAGGCGAAATCAAAATTTCTACCGGCAAAAACATTTTTCGAATGAAGCACGACAAGGTACTTTCTAACATGTCGTACGATGTGTCTGCAGGAGATTATCTTTACGTGGAACTCCTAGGAGATTACGACAAACTCGTTCCTCTCTTCGTAGAATTACGAATCGTCTATTCTATTATAAATAACCATTAACCAAAAAAATGCCTAACGACATTTTCGGCAACACCAAGCGTGTAGACCATGCAGAAGAGATTCTCATGCTGGACGTTCGAGTTAAGAAGTTGAGGACCGATTTGATCGCTTTGCAGGAGACCTTAAACAAAAGTTTAGAGTCTGAGATCGCTACGCTCCAAACGCAATGTCTCGATCCCATTCTGAAAATCGATTCCGAACTGAAAACACTGATAAAAAATTATGTTGACGTACCTTCTTACGACAACATTCAAAATATACAGTTGAGCATGGATTCGCTTCAAAATGATTTAGCCAAATTACAGCAATTTCAATCGAAAAATGAAGATTTGGAAAAATTGAAACTCGAAATCGAAGAGCGAACTTCCGCAATAGAAAAAAATTTCTCTGAACTTCAAACCGTCGTGAATAATATTGATGTAGAACGCTTGCAGGTCGTTGTTTCCAAATTACAAGAAGAATTCACCGGCACGTTGGAAGAAATCAAATCCAAGTTGCAGACTTTGGAAGATACAATGACGAACCTACCATCGTCGGACGAACTGCAGGTCATCGGTAAAAGCGTCGCGAACATAAAAATTCAACTGGAGGCTTATCAAGATTTTGAACACATTCAAACCACCATCGCTACGCTTCAGGCGTCTCTGGAGTTGATCAACGAAGAAATTAAAAATATTCACGCTGAAGCAAGTGTGTTGACGAGTATTTAGGACACGTTAAGCACGGTTCAGCAGAAGATCCAGTATTTGGAAAACTTGAACGTCGAATCCAATCTTACTCATTTTCATCACGTACTGGACAACATACAGGGTGACTTGGAATCGTTACGAACGAGCGTGCCTTCGAGCGAAGATTTGGAAAAATTGAAAACGGCGGTGACGGCACTATCCGATTCGAGTGACATCAAAAGTTCGTTGAGCGATCTCGAGAGTAGGGTGGCCAATCTCCCCACCTCCAAAGAATTACACGCTTTGAAAAGAAACATATCACGTATGGTGAAACGACTGGAAACGGAAACGGCGAACGTGGAAAAGATTCGAGACGAACTTGCTTCGCTGGTGTCGACGCTGCCCACTTCGCAGAGCGTCGCCGACCTTCACACGCAGTTTACAGAGATGCGAATCATCGTGAACGATCTTACCGAGAAGAGCTCGAAATTGAATCATATCGAGAACCTTCAGAACATTGTCGTCAACATCAGAGATCAAGTTGGAGTGCTGGAATCAACGCAGGAATCGACGCTGGCCTCTTTCGGTGCCAAGTTGCAAGAACTAAACGAAAGCTACAAGCAGTTGAACGTGGAAGTGAAAATCAAACCGTCATTTTCTACCGTAACGGATACCATAGTCGAGCATTTGGTGCCCGTACAAAACACACTGGGTCAGCTTCACAGCAACCTCGTTAGCATCGATACTAAATTCGCTAAACTGCATTCTCTGCAAGCCATCGAAATTAACAGCGTACCCAATCAACAGAGAATCTCCACCTTCGTCGAAGGTAACAAACTGTACATGCTGCATCCTTATCATCCGTACTACAAGTTTCTCCTCGATGGCACGATTCAGGTAAACGAATTTTCGTACTGGTCTCACGGCAGAAAAGCTAGTGTTCCCACCATGACTTTGATATCGAATCGTGGTGTCCAGAAAGCAGGAAACATTCCTCTGGCGCGTTGGAACGAAACGCGCAACATATATGAAATACACGAAGACGAAGATCTTACCGTTTTCGACGTGAGTGCCGGCGATAAGCTGATCGTTCAAAACACGAGCGAGGTGCCACCCTCTTTGAATCCCATCACGCTGGTGCTTCTCTTCAAACGTAATCTCTAAAAAAAGAATGTCAAGGCAAGCCATCGTCCAAGAATTGCATAAACCTGCACGCCGCAACTACGAACGTTTGGCCGTGGTAACCAAGGGAATCGACGACCTCTGGGAAAGCGATCTCGTCGAAATGAGTAGCGGCAAGTTAAAAAACGTACATAAATTGAACAAGGGCAACAAGTACCTCCTCACCGTCATAGACACATTTTCGAAATTCGCATGGGCTCTACCTTTGAAGGCGAAAACGGGAACGTGCGTCACGGAAGCATTCAAGACAATTTTTCGCGAAAGCGGCGGCAGACGACCTCGGTTTATGCACACGGACAAAGGGAAGGAATTTTACAATGCCGTATTCCAAAAGTTTATTCGGAAACACAACGTTCAACATTACTCGACCTTCAGTGACGTCAAGGCCAGCATCGTGGAAAGATTCAATCGCACTCTGAAATCGCGCATGTGGTCACGCTTCAGGGAAGCTACAAGTGGGTCACCATTCTTCCGGAACTTGTTAACGACTATAATCACACACGGCACGGAACGATAGGCATGAAGCCAGCTGACGTTACCAAGTCTGACGAGCAACGTTTAATTTCTAGCGTTTACTGTCCAAAGTACACGCCCACGACAAAAAAAGCTAAATACAAAATTGGAGAACAGGTGAGGGTTAGTAAATTGAAGCGAACGTTCGACAGGGGTTTCACACGAAACTGGAGCACTGAACTTTTTACCGTGGTTCGAGTTCTACCCGGGAACCGTCACACGTATATAATAAAAGACAGTGGCGGTGAAATTTTATTGGGGCGCTTCTACGAGGAGGAACTCTCTAAAACTAAATACCCCGACACGTACCTTATCGAAAAAGTTTTGCGCAAGAGAGGCAACAAACTTTTGGTGAAATGGCTGGGACTTCCGGAAACAAGTTGGATCGATTCAAACGAAGTGATTCTATGAGTACGTGGAATGTTGTGAAACGTTTACCTAATTCGGAAAGTGGAACGAAGAAAAAAAACGGCGAATTGCTCCCCGACAGCATCCGCTGTCTGATCGTAGGTCCTTCGGGGTGTGGGAAAACGACACTGCTCGTGGACAATTTTCTCCTCGCACCGAATTGGTTAGATTGGAAGAACAGGCACCTGTACGTGTTCTCGAAAAGTTTGGAGCAATCCAAATACCAGCAACTGATGAAACTGTACGATGGTCTGGACATTGCAACGTTCGCTTTGGAAATAAAACCACTCGACGATTGTTGTGAAAATTCGGTTGTTGTGTTCGACGATATCATCCTGGAAAATCAAAATGAAATTCGCAACTTTTTCACGCAAGGTCGTCACAAAGGAATGGATTGCTTTTACCTAGCTCAAACGTTTTCCAAAATTCCAAAACAGTTAGTACGCGACAACGCTAATTTCATATGTTTGTTTCGTCAAGATCACACCAACCTCAAGCACGCGTACGATGACTACGTAGGCGGAGACATGAACTACAATCAATTTTCGGAACGCTGCTGCTCTTCTTGTTGGAACAGTGACGATTTCGGATTTGCGACGATCGACATGACGAGGAAACCCAACGACGGAAAATACAGAAACAAAATCAACGACTTTCTAAACGTTGCAACGTTGTGAGAAACGACGTTTATAAATAAACGTTATGACGTTTATAAATAAACGTTATGACGAAACGAAAAATCGAAGACGAAAATCTTAAGCTTCGCGATTACCTCGCGAAACGCTTCAAAGGTTGGAAATCCGAGAATCGCGGATTCTACGAAGAGAAGAAACGTCAGGATCAACCTGTGATCGATGCCATCAGCGGTCTAGGTAAAGAAATTAAAAGTGTCACGGAACAAAATAAAAATTTGATCAACGAACTCGTACCGCTCGCAGCTAAAAGTTACGCTGTACCCACGCCCATTTCGAGCATTCCTTCGACACCGTTCGAACTGAAGGATGCACCGGCACGACGTCGAGCCATTGGTAGCACGTCGTCTTCGGATAAAATCGAGTTGGGACCTTTGGCACGAGACTACCTGAGTACGGGGAAATTCGACAAGGATGAAGTGTTCGGATTGTATCCCAGCATGGAAACCAACGAAGGCGGTGGTGTGGTGTGGAAGATTGGGAAATCGAAGGTGACCTTCGAAGGCAACGACATTAAAGTTAATTTAGGCGAGAAGGATAGTTGGACCAGGTATCCGGGTACGGTGGGACTGTGGGAACTCGTTGCCAAAAAGCAGCCGAAAGATTACACCGACGAAGATTACCAGAGTTACAAGGAAATTTTGATCATGGCGGATGCCTTGTACCAAAACAACGATGCCTCGCAGAATAGGGTGAAATCGAGCAGCGGGGAGAAGTACAGGAATCTCATCAAACCGATTTGGAACCAGGTCAAAACAGGCAGCGGCGTCAAACGCTACAACACGTTACCCAAAGAATTCGTTTGGGTGGACGACGTGAGAAAGCTCGTGGACCGATTGTTGGTGATAGCCGGCGAAGAGAATGCAGGCAACCGTAATTTCTACAACGAGAAGGTTGGCATCGTGGACATGATCAGCACGAAACTTTCCAACTTCATCGTGAACGAGGACAAGGGCATAGGTTACCTCATCAAAATCATCAACACGCTACCTCCGAGATTCTGGAAGGTGGCCGAAGGAAAGGGACTCGTGAACGACATCATCAACAAGTTACCTTTCGAGATGCATTTACCTGGCTACCAGTACTGCGGGCCGGGTACCAAACTCGAGAAAAGATTGGAGAGAGGAGACAAGGGTGTGAATCCGTTGGACGCGGCATGCAAAGATCACGACATCGCCTACAACACCACGCAGACGGATCTGGATGCACGTCACGAAGCAGACAGAAAGTTAGAGCGTGCCGCTTTCGAAAGATTTGTCAGCAGAGACGCTTCTTTGGGTGAAAGAGTTGCAGCACTGGGCACCACCATCGCCATGAACACGAAACAAAAATTTGGATGGGGTGTATAAATAAATAACATACAGTAAAAACATGTCTCGTATAACCGACTTACCCCAAGAACTGCTATGTAAAATATTCAAACATGCAGTAAACGGAGATATAGAAAAACTTTTGATCATAGCAAGAACAACGCCAGCATTTCGAATTCCGTGTGAAATGACCGTCAAGGACCGTCTTCGGGGGATCAGTGGCATGAGGTGCGGTGATCTCCATACTCTTCTTTCGGGCGTAGGGGAAAAATTAAACAAGAGAATGGACGAACTGCACGAGGCAAGGCAGGGAAGAAGACGGTACACTGACGATTGGTGTAAGTCTAAGCAGGAGACGGAAGATATCATTACGCTCATCATCGCGTTTTCGGAAGCACGGACTTTCTTCCTCTAACACACACACAAAAGAATCTTCGATACAAAAAAATCTCATGAAAAAAAGTATATATAAATAACACACATCGTGAAAAAAAATTAAATTTCTCTCTAACACTCTGAAATTTTTCTCTTCGATATGACGACTGAAAAAATGAGTGATCTCCAAGCATTAAAACAAATGCTAAATTTGTCAGTCGAGTATGTAAAAATTCAGGAATTGGAAGTCGACAAACCTTACACGATAACTTCCGGTTCAATCGTTTCTACCCAGTATGGTCCCAAGGTACGCCTGTTGTTCGACGCACAATACAGTCTATTTTTACCAGATCGATACGCTAACATGTTATCCGACGAGAAGCTATCTATTTTAATCGAGAACAAAACTCGAATCGTGTACAAGGGGACAAAGGAACTTCTTGGTAAGAAAACGAAGCACGTAATAGAATTTGTGTAACGGCTGCGAGGAGTATATCCTTGAAAAAAAAAAAAGTTACACGAAACAAAAAAAAATATCTCAGAACATTTATATATAAAATAACATACCGTGAAAAAAAATTACACGAAACAAAAAATCTCATGAAAAAAAATTACACATGAAAAAATCTCAGAATATATATATATATATAAATAATATACCGTGAAAATAACACATAGAGCATCAACATGAAGCCCAAGGGTGTCGTGTACCAGATACCATACTCCAATCTGAAAAATCTAGGTGCCCTGGATGGGTTACTCACCAAGAAACAACGCGAGAAGAAACGTTCTTGCTTGTCCAAAGGACACGGAATGAAATTACTTCTCAGCACACCTCAATTGAGACGCTTGCAGCGTTCGCGGAAACAGCAAAAGATCGGAGGTTTCATATTCAGCATCCCGGCCATCCTGGCAGCATTGGAGGCCGTGGGAAGTTTGGCCGGCGGAAGCGCCGCCATCGCCAAAACCGTCATCGACTCGAAGAAGAACAAGGCAGAATTGGAAGAACAGAAACGTCACAACCTGGCCATGGAGAAGAAAGGGGGGAAGGGCGTGATGAAGAAGTTTAAAAAAAAGAAACAACAGCACTCACCAACCGAGATATTGAATCTCTGATCAAACCATTAAAAATCAAACACTTCAGAGGAGTTTTCATGTCCGACTCGTTACCTTCAAGCGTTAAAAGAAGAGAATGCGGAGTAGTCAACTTGGACGGTCAAGAAAATCCAGGCACGCATTGGATATGTTACCACAAAAATGATGATAAAGCATTCGTTTTCGATTCTTTCGGAGGTGTTCCACCTACAAATTTAGTTCATTATCTGAAAACGAACAAAACCTCTATATACTACAACGACGAACGCATTCAAAATTTCGGAGACGAGAACTGCGGTCATCTCTGCCTCTCCATGCTCGCGTTTCTCTCTAAAATAAATAAGCCTACGATCGAAGATTTCCAGAAAGCATTGTGGAATCTTAAACACCATCACGACAATGGGGGTGTTCCATCTCACGAGCGAATCTTCGATCTTGAAACTCACGCTGCACGATGACATCGTCTATCCTAAATCCATAGCTCTGCATGCATTCTACACCATGTACCTCATACCTAACGTCACCCAGCACAACAACAAAATTAGCGTAGGAAGCGAACATATCGTCGTCACGCCAGGCCAATACAACCTTTCTACTTTGCAAGCTCAATTACCCAAAGGCACCTACCTTTCTCAAAATTCGGTCACGCACAGAGTGGAAATCCTGTCGGCGACGGAGACCGTGGACCTGGGCACCATGGGAGAACTTTTAGGTTTCGAGAACAACCACCCAAAACTCGAAGCTGGCATCAAGCACGTAGCAACCAACATTCCTAAATTCTTGGCCATAGAGACTCTGAACGTACACTGCAACGTGGCGGAAGGTATGATCACGAAATCTTCGGACGGATTATTAGGAAGTCACAAGCAGACGGGAATCATAGCCACTTTCAAACCAAGTTCCGAGTTCATGGAACCGATCATCTACACGCCCTCTTCGCCGATCTATTTTCCAGTATGTCGCAACCGCATAGACGACATAGAGTTGGTGGTGACGAACGAGAAAGGAGACGTGGTGGATTTCGCAGGTGCCACTACGACGGCCATCGTGGAGATCAACGTATAATAAATAACCATACATGTAAAATGGAGCAAATCGAAAGTTACGAATTGCAATCTTTCCCTCCCAACCGTCGCACGTTCGCCAATCTGAACGAAGCGAACAGGGAGATCGAATACGACGTGGACGTAGGCGACGGGTTCGTTCATCCTCACAGAGCGGACCTCTACCTTCAATTCGACGTGGTGAAGAAAGAAAGCGGAGAAGCGTTTCCCGCAGCAGCAAATTTAATACTCGTGGACAACTTCGTGCCTCACCTGTTCTCGCAAGTGGAGGTGAGGAAACACAACACCGTCATCGACAGAATAGATTATCCAGGCATCACGTCGACGGCAGTGGGAACATTGAAATTATCCAAAACGGACGCAGCATACTATCAAGCAGGGGGATTCGAAGCGGGGACCAAAATATCGACGACAAGTCACACGGTGCTCTTTCCCATGCGTCTGCTTCCGGGATTCTTCTCCGATTACAAGGAGATCATGTGGAAGGGAGGACTGAGAGTCACGTTTCGAAGAGCGGCCAACGACAACAACGCACTGATGCGATACGCTACTTTGGGTCCGGACGGCACCACGCCGATAGCCAACACTTTACCCGAAGCAGCGAAATGCGTCATCCGGAGCATGGAATTGAGAATGCCGATCGTGGAATATGAAACAAACTACGCCCTCAAGTACAAAGCGGAGATCTTAAAGAGTCCGCAGGTACCGATTCACTTTCACGGTTACCAGTGCGTGCAGAAGATGGCCTCGGGAAGTCACATGGAATTCGACGTGACGACGCAGTTCAACAACATACAGTTCGACATGCCAGATTTCGTCGTGGTGCTTTTTCAGACCGGGAGGGACAAGAATCAGGAAAAAAATTCCAGCAAATTCGACGACTGCAAGATCAAGAACGTTTATCTCAAGAACGGCAGGAACGAAGTGTTCCCGCGCGAGAATTACAACCTCGACATGACCAAAGACGATTATCTCAAACTTTACGAAGCGTTTTCGGCTTACAATCGCGTGACCGAGGGAAGTGTGGACATGTACTACACGCCCAGCGAATTCAAAGCCCGGAGACCCATGACCGTCATCAATACCACAAAAAGAAAGCAGGTGGTGGTCAACGATCGAACCAACATCAAGATCGTCTGCGAGTTCCACGATGCCTTGCCCGAGGACACCCTGTGTAGCGTCATCCTGATTGCAGAGAAGTCCTTCGCCTACGACGTGAAGAATGAGAGGGTCACAGAGCAGTTTTAACAGGTTTTTAACATCTATTTTCTTGCACAATAAGAAATTTTTAGTACTAGCACAATCAGTTACAATGGCACAATACGAATTTCACTAGTTCAGATCAGTTACAATGTCAATTTCATCAGTTATCAGTTATCAGTTACAATATCTTTTTTTCATCACTATAGCACAAGACAATCAGAATTTGCACAAAATTTTTGTTGTTTTTTTACACGAGAAAATTAACAATAAAATTCTTTCTTTTTTATCGTTTCAGATGCTGTCGAACATCAAAACACATATACACATACACACACTAGAAAAAAAAGCATGCAACTTTATTTGTAACACACACACACACACATATTCTCCATCTTCATCAAGAAAATATTATAATAAACATAATTATTTTTATCTATCTCGCAATAAAACTCTATATCCAAAAAAGTTACAACATCAAAATAACACTAGAGTCGTTAGTACACGTTGCATGCAATTACGGAGGTCCTCTGTAGAGTTTCATGGAAGTTTGAGAGAAAAAAAAAACGAACACGTGAAACTCTATAGAGGTGCGGTAATCTATAACCGCAGCCGTTAGAGAACCTTTTACTTTTTTTGGTTGGGCACCACGCACCCCTGGCGAGGTTATATAGGGGCCAGGGATCCTAAAAAAAACAACAACAATTATTATTTGTTTGTTTTGCGTCACAATACGGAAAATAATGAGAGGCATACGCGCGCGCGCGCGTGTGTGTGTGTGGTACATCGTTCCCTCCCCGAGAGAGAGGTTTACGAAGGTCACGATATATAAACATTTGGTCCCGGACTTGGGAAATTACGATAAGGTACACTCATCCTTCAAAAGATGAGAGGATGAGAGGATGAGAGGTTTGTTTTTGCGTCACAATACGGAAAATAATGAGAGGCATACGCGCGCGCGCGTGTGTGTGTGGCACATCGTTCCCTCCCCGAGAGAGAGGTTTACGAAGGTCACGATATATAAACATTTGGTCCCGGACTTGGAAAATTACGATAAGGTGCACTCATCTTTCAAAAGATGAAAGAATGAGAGGATGAGAGGAGAGGTTTACGAAGGTCACGATATATAAACATTTGGTCCCGGACTTGGAAAATTACGATAAGGTGCACTCATCTTTCAAAAGATGAGAGGATGAGAGGATGAGAGGAGAGGTTTACGAAGGTCACGATATATAAACATTTGGTCCCGGACTTGGAAAATTACGATAAGGTGCACTCATCTTTCAAAATATGAGAGGATGAGAGGATGAGAGGATGAGAGGAGAGGTTTACGAAGGTCACGATATATAAACATTTGGTCCCGGACTTGGAAAATTACGATAAGGTGCACTCATCTTTCAAAAGATGAAAGAATGAGAGGATGAGAGGAGAGGTTTACGAAGGTCACGATATATAAACATTTGGTCCCGGACTTGGAAAATTACGATAAGGTGCACTCATCTTTCAAAAGATGAGAGGATGAGAGGATGAGAGGATGAGAGGAGAGGTTTACGAAGGTCACGATATATAAACATTTGGTCCCGGACTTGGAAAATTACGATAAGGTGCACTCATCTTTCAAAAGATGAAAGAATGAGAGGATGAGAGGAGAGGTTTACGAAGGTCACGATATATAAACATTTGGTCCCGGACTTGGAAAATTACGATAAGGTGCACTCATCTTTCAAAAGATGAGAGGATGAGAGGATGAGAGGAGAGGTTTACGAAGGTCACGATATATAAACATTTGGCCCCGGACTTGGAAAATTACGATAAGGTGCACTCATCTTTCAAAAAATAAGAGGATAAGAGGATGAGAGGATGAGGGGATAAGAGGATGAGAGGATGAGAGGATGAGAGGATGAGAGAG
This sequence comes from Lepisma saccharinum, assembly GCF_977018435.1. NCBI lineage: Eukaryota > Metazoa > Arthropoda > Insecta > Zygentoma > Lepismatidae > Lepisma > Lepisma saccharinum. The sequence goes on from NC_139230.1 coordinate 136,992,104, forward strand.
TAAAATTCACTCATCACTGCTTTTCTGCGCCCGTGAAACATCGTCAGCGCACTAAATGAGGCGTGGAACGGGGAGAGAAAGTGAGTTTTTCAGGTTTTTGTGGTCGTTTGGTCAAGAAATCAAAGTTGTCGTGGGAGTCACATTTGTGACCTACTAGAGATTAAACGTTTAAAAGTTGTGCGAGGAAGCTACAAAGGGCAATTGACCCGTATGAAAGCATTCGTTGATGCATTTGACATTAATATACAGAGTGTTTAGGAAATTAAATTGAGATTAAGTCACTTGACAGAGATGTGGGACAAATTCAATGACGTTCAAACCAGTTTGGAACTTCAATCGGAAGCAACCGAAGAGGAAGTTCACAGAATAGAATTTGAAGAAAAGTACTACAGCATTAGGTCTCAAATGGAGACAATAGTGATGCGGCATGATCAAATGAATCAGCCCAGTGTTAGTACTAGTTCTGTTACGTCAGTTCAGTCTCAACTTAGACTTCCAAAGATTTCCATACCCTCTTTTGATGGAAATTATGAAAACTGGCTTCCATTCAAGGACAATTTTAAAGTGTTGGTCCATGATAACAATACATTACCAGCAATACAAAAATTTCATTATTTGCGGTCCTCTTTAAAGGGACAAGCCAGTAAGCTCATTTCAAACTTGCAAGTCAGTGAGACAAATTATACAGTAGCATGGAACTTGCTCACTGAAAGATATGATAATAGCAGGCTTATTGCATCACATTACGTTAGTGAACTATTACACATAAAGTCGGTGCGTAAAGAAGATGCAAGTGAATTGAGACAGTTTGTAAATACAGCAACATCAAATCTGAATGCTTTAAAGGCTCTTAAACTTGAGGTAGGTGCCTTTGGATGAAGTCATTTTATCACAACATTTTGTATCTCATTTGGATCACAAAACTCGTAAGGAATTTGAATTATCACAAGAGCATGATTACTTTCCTACCTTGTCAGAATTATTTGCATTTGTAGAGCGCAGGTGTCAAGCTTTAGAAAACATGAAACCGACACATAGTGACACCAATGCTAAGCAGTTTCAATCACATGATAAACAAGGTAAATTCATGAAACAAAGCAACACGTATTTAGCAACATCCACTAACATTCAGCGCATGTACTGTTCCGCAAATCATACTTTGTACCAATGTGAGACTTTCTTACAGGCAAGTTATAAACAGAAACAAGAATTTGTGAAGAAGAAAGGTCTTTGTTTTAATTGTTTATCTTCAAAACATTCAGTGAAATTTTGTAAATCTGGAAATTGTAAAATTTGTAATTTGAAACATAATACTCTCTTGCACAGGGATACACCTGAAAGACCAAGATCGGCGAGTGTCAGTAACAATACAAGCAATAGACAACTATTGAATTCCAGGGTGTCTCCTCAAGAAAGCAACAATGTGGCAAGAGATGAAGCACGTCAATCTTCATATTGTACAGTCAAAGAAAGACACACTTCACAAGTTTTATTGTCAACTGCCTTAGTGAAGGTAAAGGGCAACAATGGACAATTTCATTATTGCAGAGTTCTCTTAGACAGTGGGAGTCAGTCTAATTTTGTAACCACATCATTAGTGCAAAAACTACGACTGACGAAAGAAAACAATGTTGTTCCAGTTCAGGGAATAAACAATTCGTGTCTTGAAACTAAACATTGTGTAGATGTTGTAATCCAGTCTAGAACGTCTAATTATACAACAACAGTGAAGTGTCTTGTGTTACCAAAAATCACAGGCGACTTGCCTACACAGGTAATCGATTGCAGTACTTGGAATCTTCCAAATGATATTCAGTTTGCTGATCCTTCATTTCATCAGCCAGGCAACATAGATTTGTTGATTGGATCTGAACTATTTTTCTTGCTACTACGTTCAGATAGAAGAACAAGAATAGGAAATTATCCTGTACTTCAAGATACAGAGTTAGGATACATTTTAGCAGGAGCTATGCCTCAACAATGTGAAGCACCTACAACAGTTACTTCATGTTTTGTACGTACTGAAGATAGCCTTCAATTACAATTACAGAGGTTTTTGAGTTAGAGGAAGTATTCACAAAGACCAAGAGCAAAGAAGAAATGGATTGTGAAAGGCATTTTCAAGAAACAACCATCAGGCAGAAGGATGGTAGATTTATGGTTAGGCTACCATTCAAACCAAATCATACTGAATTAGGGAATTCGTTTCAACAAGCAGACAAAAGATTTCATCAGTTGGAAAGAAGATTAACAACACAGCCAACACTCAGGCAGAACTATTGTGAATTCATGGACAATTATGAATCATTAGGCCACATGAAGCAAATTAAAACTACTGATGAAGAGAACAAGGAGTCATATTACCTGCCGCATCATGCTATTATTAGAGAAAGTACTACAACACCTGTGAGAGTTGTATTTGATGGATCATCGAAAACAGACAGTGGACTATCCCTTAACGATGTTCTAATGACAGGGCCTACAGTCCAAGAAGATCTATACTCTATTGTACTGAGGTTCAGAACGCACAAGATAGTTTTTACAGCAGATATAGCCCAGATGTTTCGCAACATTAGAGTCCATCCTTATGACACTAAATATCAAAGAATATTGTGGAGAAAATCACCAAACGAAGAAATACAAACTTATGAATTATTAACTGTAACTTATGGCTTAACCTCATCGCCGTGCCAAGCTGTTGCAGCATTACAAATGCTTGCAAGACAGGAAAACGAAAACTTTCCCAATGCATCCAGCATATTATTAAGGGATTTTTATTGTGACAATGTAGCATCAGGAGGTAATAACATTGAAACTATGCTCAACTTACAGTCTGAACTGAATGAACTCTTGAAACGAGGTGGATTTATTTTACGCAATTGGTGCTCCAATTGTGAGGAATTGGTGCAAGCAGTACCAGAAGAACACAGAGAAGTTCATTTACCATTTCAGTTCAATAATGAAGCAGAAATAAACACATTAGGCCTCATCTGGCAACCATCAACAGACAAATTTTTAATTTCGTGCAAAGTAGCGAAAGATGGAGACTTTTGTTCACCATTAACGAACATAACCAAACGACAAGTTGTGTCAATTGTTAGCTCCATATTTGATCCACTGGGACTTACCAGTCCAACTGTCATTTTATACAAGATGTTTTTGCAGAAACTTTGGAGTTGTAAATTGGAGTGGGATGAACAATTAGATTCAGATTTAAGAAACCAATGGACGAATTTGTATCAACAACTACCAGATATAGTTCACATCCAAATAGAGAGATTTGTATTGACAGCAGAAAAGACAAATGACATTCAGATACATGGATTCTGCAACGCAGCAGAAGGAGCTTATGGTTGTTGCATTTATATTAGATCAAGAGATGAGTTAGGAAGAATCAATGTTAAATTACTGTGCGCAAAGTCAAGAGTAGCGCCAATAAAAAAGTTACTTTGCCACGACTAGAATTGTGCGGTGCTCTTCTATTAGCTAAACTAGTTAAGAAAACAACACCAATTTTGAGAATTCCAATTGACAGTACATATTTTTGGACAGATTCAAAAATCGTACTTGGGTGGCTAGCAGCGTCCCTCACTCGATGGAAAACCTTCGTAGGTAACCGTGTTGCACAGATCCAGGAACTTTCTGTTATTCACCAATGACATCATGTCACATCTAAGTGTAATCCAGCAGATTTGATAACAAGGGGAGTCGAACCAAGAGCCCTCAAGGATTCGGAAATTTGGTGGAATGGACCTACGTGGTTAAAAGAAGATACTTGGCCATTACATGTTATGGAAAATAGCGAACTTGAAGAATGCATAACAGAACAAAGGAAGATAGTTACATCAATGTTTAGCAAGATACATGGAACAGAAGCAGATTTCATGCTGAGATTTTCCACATTACAGAGATTGCTTCGTGTAGTAGCAACATGCTACAGATTCATTTACAATGTTAAGAATCCTGTTTCGAAGAGAACAGGAAACTTTTCTTATGTTGAATTACGTGCAGTACTGATGAAATGTATCTTAATTGTGCAACGCATTTCATTTCCACAAGAAATTCGTGACTTAGAAGAAGGACAACAAGTATCAAAAAATAGTCCTATCAAGGATCTTCATCCATTTATTGATGACAGACAGCTGTTACGAGTTGGTGGAAGACTCGAAAATTCAGAATTGCCATATGAGAGCAAATATCAATTAATTTTGCCTACCAAACATCATCTGACGCAACTCATAATTGAATCAGAACATCGTCGTTTATTACATGCAGGGCCTCAATTGTTGATAAGCTCTTTAAGACAGGAATACTGGATTCCACATATCAGACAAACAGTAAGATCTGTCTTGCATAAATGCTTAATATGTTTTAAGTTGCAAGCCAAGGCGTCACATCAACTCATGGGACAATTACCAAGCCCAAGAGTCACACCATCACGTCCATTTTTAAATACAGCAGTAGATTATGCTGGTCCTTGCATCATAAGAACAAACAGAAGAAGCAGAATCACTACCAAGGGATATGTAGCTATATTTGTGTGCATGGCTACTAAAGCAGTGCATATTGAAGCAGTTATTTCCTTAACGTCAGACGCATTTATCGCTGCTCTACGCAGATTTGTTTCTAGAAGAGGAAAATGTCAAAACATATACAGTGACAACGGGACTAATTTTGTTGGAGCTAATAGAGAACTGAGAGAACTCAGTCAACTCTTCAAAGCAGAACAGCTAAAAGGTGGACTTGAAGATTTTGCAATAAATGATGGAATCAACTGGCACTTCATTCCAGCTAACGCGCCCCACTTTGCAGGATTGTGCGAAGCCGCTGTAAAGTCTATGAAATATCACTTTAAGAGGATAGTGGGAAATGCTACTTTGACATACGAAGAGCTTGCAACATTGTTAACGCAAATTGAAGCATGCCTCAATTCCCGACCCCTGACCTCAATAGCTGATAATCCCAGTGACACCTTTTACTTAACACCTGGTCACTTTCTTATAGGGTCACCTCTCATGTCCATACCTGAGCCTGATTTAACTAACTTGCCCCAAAACAGTCTTTCTAGATGGCAACACATTCAGCAATTACAACAACATTTTTGGAAAAGATGGTCGAAGGATTATCTCCACGAACTACAACAGCGTCGTAAATGGACGGCTTCAACAGAAAATCTTCAACCAGGCATGGTGGTTCTGGTCAAAGAAGACAACGCACCTCCACTTACATGGAAAATAGCAGTAGTGGAAGAGACGTTTCCTGGTAAAGACGGTGTAGTGCGTGTGGCAAAAATTAGATCAACAACTGGTTTTACTAAAAGACCAGTGAACAAATTGATTCCCTTACCTAATGACAATTGAATTAGCAAATCTGTTGATTGGAATTTATCCAATCAAGAGGGGGGAATATGTATAGGAATGTGTTCTTGTTTTCATTATTTGGTTTTGATGATGTGGGTTGGATTGCTTTTGTTCTCAAGAGATGGCGTGTGTGGTCCGTGTGTCAGCTGTTTGCGTGGGCGCCAAGAAAAGAAAACGGTTAGTGAGAGAGAAGCAACATGGCGCGAATCGCGATAACCACAGCTGGACATTACTAAGCACATACGTCGTCTAAAGTGATTAGAATTGCCTTTCAGTGATACTTCATGGTAGTTAGTGCATTACAGGTAGAAAATAGATGTCTCAAAAGAATCAGCGTGTGCAATTGTGATTGTGTTTTCTTACAAGAATCAACGCAACTCCAACAGTATTCAAGGATGGGTGAGATGAAAGATTTAAAGAATAAAGCAAGAGATGATGGGTTTTGAATTTTGCTAAATCTGTATAGAAGACCCAGAAGGCACATGGCTTTCTTAGTGGTAGCAATAATATGATAATTAAAAGTGAGTTTTTCATCCATGATAATACCTAGGTCCTTTTGAGTAGAAACGTTTTGGATTGGATTGTTTTCAATAGTATAAGTAGACACCACTTTGTTCTTTTTTAGAAAATAAGTAAGGAAAGAGCATTTCTGTGGGTTCAGTTCTAAATTCCACTGAGGGCGCCACTTAACATGTTCTGTGAGAGCATTTTGAAGAATCATCATGTCATGATGCGATGAGATCTCCTTAAGGAGTTTACAGTCATCCGCAAAGAAAAGTATATTGAAAGGGAGGGAGGGCAGTTTTTCAGGGAGGTCATCCATGTACAGAAGGAATAGGAGCGGCCCTATGACACTCCCCTGGGGAACTCCAGACAAAACGGGAAGAAAGTTAGAAGAGGTACCTGAAAGAACAACACGTTGTTCACGCTCATGGAGGTAGTCCTGGAGTAAAGAGAAAAATTTGCCATGGATGTTAAATCTGGATGATAATTTATGAAGAAGAAATTTATGATTAATTTTGTCAAAGGCTTTCGAAATGTCCAAATATAGAGTGTCAAGTTGGGAGTTATTATCAATAGCTCTGGCAGCATGCGAAAGTAAGACGGAAAGATTTGTTAGCCAAGAGCTGCCTGGAAGAAAACCATGTTGTGCTGTGTTGATATATGGTGACGCAAACTGAAGTAACCTGTTTTTGATGATTTTTCCACAAATAATTGATAGTGGCGATAGAAGTGAGATTGGTCTATAGGATTTTACACATTTTTTTATCTCCAGTTTTGTGAATGAGCACAATGTTGGCCCAAGGGAAAACATCAATCCCTGTTACCATACTCAGTTCCTACTACAGCCGCAACATATCATATTATAACTTAGTGCTTTCAAAAGAAATAATGTTTGTCATGTTACACTTGTTGTTTCACAAATTTTATTCATGTGAATTTTCTTTTTCCAGATGAGGGAAGCCAGTGTGTTCCTGCTGAAATTTTAATTGAAGGAAATGATCCAGAAGAATTAGGTATTGAAGCTGAAGGGAATAATCCAGAGGAATTATGTATTCAAGAAATGAGCTGTGACATTGGCATTCAAGCCAAAGCAGTTCATATCCGCAGTAAAGGTACCATGTGTACACCAGGATTGTTAGGTTTGCTGAGAGACTCTAAAAATTCTCCTGTGAAACCACCAGTGCATTATGTCTGTGTTTCCCCAGTGAAGTTCCCAAAAAGAATTTTACATGTTGAAGATGTTTATAGTTCAAGTTCAACCAGTGAGAGTGATGGAAATTTAGAGTGGAATAATGATGACAATGACGACGCATCAATTGACTCAGAAGATTGTGATGAAAACAACTCAGACAAACTTCTACAACACAACAGCCTTCTTAGAGCAAGGACTCTTTTTGTGAAGCAGTCCGTGAGATACCCCGGAGTCCCAGAAAAGGACATGTGCATTGTGTAACTTCTTTCAAAGAACATTTGCCATGTGGGTAGTACATTGACAACACAAGATGTTGTTTTATTGGTTCTTAAAAAGATCCGATCCGATGACAGCTTCGCTGTCATTGCTGATGACTTTGGGATATCAAAGTCACATGCAAATAGTGTATTTTTAAAATATTTGCCTGTAATATCAGCAAATCTGAAACAATTAATTGTGTGGCCACCTCCAGAACCAATACAAAGAAATCTTCCTCGTGCGTTTCAGGCAAAGCATGTAAATGTTCAAAGCATAATAGACTGTTTCGAAATTGAAATAGAAAAGCCATCCAACCCTGTACATCAAGCTTTGACATGGTCCGATTACAAAAAGTGTAATACTTTGAAGTACTTGGTGTCAGCAACACCGGATGGCCTAATCAATTTTATATCCAAAGGCTATGGTTTTACGGCAAGTGATATAACTATTGCTGAAGATAGCGGGTATTTGGAGCATATTAGCAGTGGTGTGAGTGTGATGGCTGATAGAGGTTTTAAACATATTGAAAATCTGCTATCTGAAAAACAAGGTAAATTGATTCGTCCTCCCAGTGTATCCGATAAGTCTACTTTATCAAGAAAAGAATGTGAAACAACAAAACAAGTAGCTAGTTTACGAAGCAACATTGAAAGAGTAATAAGGCGCTTGAGGGATTTCAAATTGCTTGCACCTCACTCATGCTTGGAAATACGTTCTCTGTGCAGTGTAGATCAATGTGTTTATGTGGCAGCTGGGTTATCAAACCTTCAGGTGCCTCTGCATTTGTAGCTGCTACATATGTTCATTGTATCCTGTCATGTGTAATACAAAATGATTCCAAAGTCATGAATCTACATTGATTACTTATAATTAGAGCTTGGGATTTCAAGAATAATTATCTTCCATTAAAGATAGTATGGTAACAATTTATTATTCCCCGAACACCTGTAACTTCTTCGTTTAGTCATTTTTAACATTCGTACTTACCTATCTGCTTCGCGGAACATTGTATTCACGTTTTCTTGATGAAAGTAATTACAATTTTTCACATTACGAGTACTTCTTTCTTGTAGTTTTTGCTTGCGGGAAACACAATATGGCGCTTACACCTTCGTGCCTCATTGCGCATCGTGCTTGTGTTTTGTCGATTTTCATCTGCTATGCAGTGTTTCAACCTTCATAACTGAAATAATACTAAGTTGATTTTTTTTTAACTTATTCACATTGTTTTACGAACAATGCTTGCCTAACCTTGCGAGAAATGGTTCGTGGGGCTCCCAGTATGAATTTCACAAGGCATCCACGACACGTCATGTTTGTATTTTTGGTTGGAAATACAGAAGGTTGCAACAATGCATCCCAATGAATATCAACAAAACACAAGCACGACACGTGATGATCTACCAAGGTATACGCGCCAAGGCTATTGTCCATGGGAGAATTAATTTTCAACAAAAAGCATGAATTTCCGCTATGATGCATTCCCACATCACAGAAAACACCTTCCAGATGTTAGACAATGCTACAGGAACTTATTACCGTAAGTAGTTTCTTGTGTAAAAATGAAGAAATTTGTTCAGTACTGATAGTATTATGTAACTGAGTTATAAGCTCTGATAACAGTAGCTGGAGTAAATGTTTATGTTTGGGGAATAAAATACTGGGTTGCCACATTAAATGCATGTAAATAAGTCCATAAACTTTTCTGTCCAGGGCATTAGTTTCATCTGATATTAGAGTTTGAAGAGGTCAGGGTAAAGACCTTCGTAAGCAGCTACCTGTCTCGTTGTTTTAGATGCTTTTCTTGATAAAGTTTTTTCATGTGATCTTTTCTCCACGTGTTTCTAAGTATCTGTTTTCTTTTAATTCATTCATTTAACTTTTTCATTGTATTATGGTTTTGTATTGTGTGTCCATGATCAAGTATTGTGTTATATTTCTGTATTATTTTGTATTATGTATTCATTATTAACTCTATAGATTGTATTAACACTTGAAATGTACTCTATTATCACGAATATTAATCTTCTTTGTAAGTCAATGATATTTCTTACAGGTTAGTTGTAAAAGTGGCACAAGAAGTCAAAATACACCTGCTTGTTTATAGATCCATTCTATTCTAAAAATACATTAGTGGACATCAATTTTCTTGTTCAACAGCTTTCATTTACCTCTGGAGTATAAAAGGATGCTGAGTCCAAAATTTAAAACACAAATTTCGACATGTCATTTTATATCAGTAGACATAAGCAATAGTTGCAACAACAAAAAAATGGCTTTTTGAATAATTTAAAAAATAATTAACATATTTTGAGTGGGACTGTGCAATAACTAGATGATATCGGGGAGGCCAATTTTATATATGTATCGCCAGTGGAGTGCTGCATCGAGGCTTTTTTGTTCGATCGTCTAATAGTTCGCACGGATGACGCTACATGGCTTACGGAATTTACTGTTTCTTCGCTCAAACATGCAAGCAATCGGTGTACACTCGAAGCCCAGTAGTTCACGTACTATAGTAATTTGTCTGTGGTAGTGGTCCTTTAAATATGCTCTGTGAAATGAAAGACTCAGTGAAATTGAAACTCAAGTGAAGATAGTTATCATCTCCATGTTAAATTGTAATTTAGTCTATCTTACCAATACATAGCAATGTATGAAAAGGAATAGATGATTATGGACTGAAACTACCAGCACTAATTTTTCACATATTTGTACGATTATTGTCACATTGAAATGATATTTGATATTCTATGTATTCAATCAAGTTTGAGTAAGCAAAAGTGGTTCAATGCAGTACTCTAAATGCTATGTTGTCAAATGTCCATCTGCACTAAATTTTTAGGTGAGCTGATTGTGAATACACTACAAGATTTGTATAAACATTTTTTTTTAAATTCGCACCCCTTGACAGCCAGACAGCTTCGATCTTCATTGAAAAGTGGAAATACAACAAAACAACATTCAGCAAGATAAGTAGCTTTGGGTTTCACAGACTTAGTATATTAATCTGGAGAGCATGAGGGAGGATTTCTGCGAGGCCTTCCAGTCTGTGTCTGCTTTGAGCACTGTTGCTGACATACCTGTTTTGGAGCCAGGTCGGACTCTTTTGGCTGTGAACTATGGGATGCCTACTTTATTTTCGATTTCATATGACCATCGGTGGATTATTGAGATGGGTGATGCCACCAGATCTAGATGGTCAAAACAAAATATAAATTGTCATCACTTCAAAGTTAACGGTAATAGCACCACCTCCCCACCCCCTTTAACACATTTTACCCAAGAAGGCATTTTATGGTGCCTTCGAAAATCTAGGTCCCTGAAAATCAGTTGTAACTCCATTTATGGTGTTACTTAACTTAATGATAATCAGGTATGGAAATACTTCTGCAGAGAGGTGTTGTTCACTGTAGAAATACAAATGTTCTCAGGAATATCAAACATCCAGTGGCGTAGAAAAGTTTTGGTAGTCTAAAGTGTCGAAACTTCCATTGAAGTAAATTGAAGTTGATTCTTTATAAGAAATACATAAGATACACTTACTCATCATATTCTTTACACATCGTATCATGCTAAATCAACTTTCAAAAATGCTTCCACTTGCAATATGGGAGAAATTCATACTCTCACATACTGTTAGTTAAGCGTGTATAATTTTGAACAGCATCTTGGACAAGTTAAGCGTGTATCATTCTGTTTGGTTACTTCTTTATTTTAATCACCATTCATCCTCATTTCTTGCAATTAACACCCTCCCCTCCAAGAAAAGGGAGACAATATAAAATAACAAATGCTACGCAATCATTCTAAATCACCACAACAGTAGGCAAATTGTCCTTCACTATCTTCATTCTCTTTTATTCTACATTCTATGTTGTTTTAAGGCCTGGAAATCTTTAGATTCGAGGCACATATTGTCTTCTGCTTATTGACGGTTTTATTTCAGTCCATAATCATTATGTTGTGGGAAACAGATGAAGTGAAAATGTTGATGGACAATTCGCGTACTATTTATTTTGCCCTCCGGTGTACCATCAGATTATGAGTTTGACTGTGGGTGATGGATTTTCTCTTCTGGTCTTGGGAAAGAGAATCACACTGCTGAGGTCTTCTTTTTTCTCATCAGCATGGCAATGTTGGAACAGCTGTTCTTCATTCGTAATGAATATCAGGTTTCAAAGTTCACTTAGCCAGAAAGAGTGGCAGTAATAAAATAATTATCGGAAGAATCAAAACAGTGATACAACGCAAATTCAGTGCACACAAAAATAAAATATGCGTGCAAAAATCTGTTATGCGGTTGGTATAAGTGTGAGCACTCACAAAACAGACTATCATGAAAATGACACACCTGCACAACTTATAACTGGTATCATCTGGCCATAGACATTACAAATTACAGCAAGAAAGACCAAAAATTGGTATCATCTGGGCCTGAAAATCTTGCCATTATATCCCAGGGTGAGTGCTGTGCTCACACGTATACCAACAGAGTGTTATCACCACACTGCACAGAAAGCCCATATGCTGAACAACAGATTTATTTCACAGAAGGAAATAAAAAGAAAACATAGCACACGAATACTACAGCTTTAAGAGTACCAACACTTCGAAACACGGATTGCACACCAAACGTGCACCGCTCACAGTCTGTACAGCAAGTATCTGATGTGAATCACTCGACCCCACCGGTCGATGTTGCCACTTGGCAGTGCTGCTCTCGCACAATGGTGGAATTTACATGTACTACACACATCTTAACATGGTCATTAGGGTGTTTCATTTTTCCAAAGATGTGTTTTTCATATGACTTTGCTTACGCCCCGAGTCTCAGTGATGTAAAAGATATATATGCCAAATTTCAAGAAGATTGGATAATATTTAGGGGTTGCACACATTGATCACTTTTATCTCAAACTAGTAAAATTTCTAATATTGAAGTGCTTTGTACTAATTGGCTTCTCATGTATTTCTTTCATCTTTTGCAGGTAATTGAACTTTAAAATGGGAACCAAAAGAGGAATTTGGCTGCTAGAAAAGGTGCCTAGTCAAAGGAACAAGTACTTTTAGTTTTTATTTACCATCACAAGGAAATGAAAGAAACACTTTCGGATGCTGCTAAATCTACCAGTACTAAACTACAGGAAGTGTGGAGGAAAGCAAATATCCCTGTTAAGACGTAGGAGAATATCCGTGCTGGTATACAGAAGCTGTACAAAGAATACCAAAATCTGGGTAAAGAGAAATCGAGAAACACGGATAAAGCAAATGTGAAACGGCAGATTTGTAAAGGCGATTCGTCGAGTTATTTGACATTTCCCGGCAAAATGTGATGGACATGACTAGCGTATCACAAGAAGATAAAGAATTTCTTAGGTCACAAAGAGAAGATCGTATGAGTTCGTCAATGAATGGAGTAGACAAGGTTTTCGCCTCGAAAATAAGAACTAAGTGTACAAAAGAATACAACAATGACTCATATAAGAATAAACATTACAAAGCTATCGCTCATTTGGTCAAAACTTTGGAAGATAGAGTTGCAGTTCCAGTGACTGGCAAAGATTTTGAGCATTTTCTTGGCGTGCCTGTTGCCCTGAAAAGCACTGGTGAGCAGATGGCAGAAATAATTATTCGGGAAGTGGACCGATTTGTGCTACGTGACAATATCATCGGTATGTGTTTTGATACTACAGCATCTAATACAAAACTGATCCAAGGGGCATGTACCAGAATTGAAAGGGAATTCGGACGAACATTGTTGTGGTTGGCTTGCCGTCATCACACGCATGAACTAATATTGAAAGGAGTGTTTGAGGAGTGTTGTGGCGTACCATCAAGTGGTCCTGACATCCAGATTTTTCGGAAGTTCCAAAGTCTGTGTTCTTCACTTGATAAGAAGTCATATACAACAATGCTGGATGAAGAAAGTCCCGTTCAAGACTTTCTAGAAGAACAACGAGTGAAAATGGTTAACTACATCCAAAATGTCCTAAAAGACGGAAGTCATCCAAGAGAAGACTACAAAGAGTTATTACAAGTCTCACTCCTGTACCTAGGAGGTTGGTCTCAAAACGACTTCAGTTTCAGGATCCCAGGGGCTCTGCATCAAGCAAGGTGGATGGCAAAGACAATATATGCACTTAAAATTGTACTATTCACTAAACAGTTCAATATTCCTCAACTAGAGTTGAAATGAACGAAACGTGTTGCACATTTTGTCAGCCTCATATATGTTCGCTTTTGGCACGAGGCAATTGTAAGTCGGTGGGCTCCAAAGAATGATTTGGATATGCTACAGCTTCTGAGCACTTACCCAGATGCAGACTTCAAAAAAAGTGATCTCACAGTTGCTAAGAGACACCTTTGGTATCTGTCAGAAACAAACGTAGGATTGGTTTTTTTGGACGAACGTATTACTCAGACTGATAAGGAAAATATGACTAAAAATTTAGAAACCAAACCTGCAAAGAAAAAGGAAATGAAACGATTAGAGGGTAAAAACCTAGTTTTTGAAGGAAAATACCTGAGCCATTTCGTTACTAATAAAACAAAGACGTTCTTTGAATTGTTTGGGATCCACGACGTGACAGAATACTGCAGTGATTCTCAAGAAGCCATGTGGACGCTCTTAAGGTGGTCAATGATACCGCAGAAAGAGGAATTGCTCTGATAAAAAAGTTTAACGAATCGGTCAGGGACGAACAAGAAAGACAATTCTTGTTGAGGGTAGTCGAGCATCACAGAAAAGTCGTCACCAAGCGAACAAAAGAAGGGATTGCATCGTTCAAAGTTGATTAATATAACACATGTTTTGCCTATCATACTACCTATTAATCTTAGTGTCTAGTTTTAATATGATTTTAAGTTTGCGATTTCTAGTTTTCCCAATAAAAGTAATTAACATTGAAAAATCGTATTTTTTGCCTACTTTTACAAAACTGATCAAAGTGTGCAACCTTTAAATATTATCCAATCTTCTTGAAATTTGGCATATATTTCTTTTATATCACCGAGACTCGGGGCGTAAGCAAAGTCAGCAAAAATTTTACATTTTATTTTTTGCCTTACAAAATGAAACACCCTAATGGTCATAGAGTTAACAATATTTTTTTTTTTTACATAATGATTTCCACTTGGTTTTATATGGATCAATTTCGGATGGGTAATTTTGATATCCCTATACCAGGACTCATGACTAAATATGGCCCTCCTATCAGGGTGTGGTAACAGTTCGTTATATCGGACACACATTTAAATCGGATATTTTGTGCTTCGCATGGTCCGTACTTACCAATTGTGCATTGCGAAACATAGTTCAAGGTGCCATTATGCTTTTTACATGAAAACAAACAATTTTTCACATACAGTGATTTTTTTATTCCTTTCTTCGCTTCCGGAAAACACAATATGGCGGGCACATCTTGACTCATGTTGTGGGTGGGTATGCAGTGTTTCAACCTTCTTCACCGAAAAATACCTACTATCGTGTTAGTCACCGGTGGAAATTATACATTATGCACGGGTAGCTGACTGATAGCCCCACGAACCATTGACGGATAGCTCCAAGAACCATTTCCGTTAGGTTAGGTTTGGTTGAATTAGGCAAGCATAGTACAAAAAAAAAGTTTGAAACACTGCCAGTGGGTTACGTCATCGAACGTGAAGAGCATGCAGTTCATGTACTGGAAGCATGTCAATTATGCGTCGGTGGGATATTTCTCTTGGAAAATATATGATTTGATGAAAGAAAATACCTCCACGAACGTTGGAAAGCTTGGAGAAACTCATTTCCGTAAGTAGTTTCTTCTGTAAAAATGAAGAAATGTGTCTCTGATATAATGAACTGTTACCCAGGGTGGTAACATTGCGGAAATCCAAGGAAATTGTTGAAAACAAAATTAAAGCCTTCTCCAATTGCAGAGTAGCACAAGTATTGTTAGCCTGCTGAATACCACCATAGTGTAAAGCTTGTTTGTAAGATGCAGCTGAACTGTACCAACCATCAGACATACTTCACACATAGCAAGATCAATTTCTGTGATGATACAGACATCATCTTGGTGGTCACCAAAAGGTACAGATTAGCTTAAAGCAGAAGTCACACACCCAAGTAAAGGGTGGAAATTGTCTAAATGCATTCCAAGATATCATAATGGTCGAGGGAAAGATTTGAAAGTGAAAGAAACCAGCAGTGATTGAAATCTGTAGGCTTGTGTGTGCGACTTCTATTAAATAATTCTACACTTGAAGCTCCCTAAATGCACAATACAATTGCATCCAAGCACTTGATGTGGAATAATGTTCAGCTTTACCAACGCAAGATACATACATGAATTATGTTGGACCATGAAGAAACAAAATGAGTGGTGTAAGGTAATACAGTTTTTGTTTCCCATAACACTTTGTGAGAACATTGGTCAATTTTTTTGATCACTAGAAGCAAGTTAGTGCAGACCTAAATAACTTGCATCAATTTTTTTCTTATTCAGTTCTGCATTAATCTATGGTAACAATTTTTTTAAACATGCATTCAAATCTTTATCGTGAGAAAAAAAAGGTGCTGGTTTTGGGAATTTCCAAACACTTGCTATCAATGGAATTCTATAAATAAAAAAACATGACCATGTTAAAAAAATGTGCAGGTAGAAAGGTTTTAAATACAGTTTTTAATTTTTTTAAACAGCTCAAAAAGTTCTTATTTTGTGAAAACTTTTTTTTTAGTATGAGTACTAGAAATACGATCTTGATCTTATTATGAAGCGGTTTGGAAGTATTTTAGAAAACCCTTTGCTACTGTAAAATCACATTGTAAAACCTATTTTATACAGATTAATATTCAACAGAGTAGTGGTGTGCATTGAACTTTGTAATCTGTGGGCTGTCACTGCAAGTTAGGTATCAACAGGGTGTGTTGTCACATGCATCCTCTGGTACAGTAGCTAAACTGTAGTTCTTTTAATTTTTTAGTGTTTCATGCTTCATTAATATGGTTCCTACAACAAATAATAACAACGTGTGGGGCAACAGCCCATAGAGGGACCAGGCCTATCTACCAACTGCCAGCCTCACTCCCACCTTATCCTACTCACTCACTCACCCAAGGTTGGAGATCATCCAACCAGTTCTGAGGTAATGTGTGGTAAGCATTAATAACCCCAAGTCATTGTAGGCTTTCATGACTTGGTTTGGCTACTCACGCAGCTCCCCAATTACCTCATGATGTTGGGTGGCCACTGGCCCCATACACATGCCAAAATCTCAAGAGAAAAGTTGTTACGCATCCCCCAGGAGACTCAGACCTGTGTGCATCCTGATTGCACGGTCACGGTATGGGACATGGTTTCTACAGATTTTAAAATTATGTTTATTAATAATGAACCATTTCCTTTTTTCATGAGGGCTTTGGACCTCCACTGGCAGGTTTAAAAATGGTCTGCTTCCTTATTTTTAAGGTGTTGTCACAGTTAATTACAAAGCTTTTTCTTACATATTTTGACAGGTATTTCATGATTATTTTTTTAATCATGATTGTCATTTGTGATGCACCAGATGACCACAAAAATATACAACATACAATAAAATGTAAAACACAAAAATACATAGAAATGCATAGGCAATAAAATGTAAAACAAAAATACATAGAAATAGATAGGCAATAAAATGTAACACAAAAATAAAGGTAATAGGCAATAAAATGTAAAACACAAAAATACATGGAAATACATAGGCAATAAAATGTAAAACACAAAAATACATGGAAATACATAGGCAATAAAATGTAAAACACAAAAATACATAGGCAATAAAATGTAAAAGGTAATAGATTATTCTACTTAACACATGTGATACCATGTTTTGTTATCAGTCCCTCTGGAGCAATTTAGGGAAAACTGCTTTCTCCCAGAATGACGTTGCTTTTATGATACAGTCTGTAATGAACATTTTTTTCATATTTAACATTATATATTGTGACATTCTTTGTTGCTTCAAAATCAGGAGCTGCAACACAAAATAAACCTTCTTCTTGGCCAATCATGTGCATCTGCAGCTGAATTTGTGCATAGTACTTTGAGGCCATAGTTCCGTTCTTATTTACGTATCTTTCCAAGCTTCGGATGTTGTTGGGGCATTTCACCTCAACTACACAATCAGCAGAAATACCATCCGCAATGCACCAAACAAAGGAAGATCTGGCTTCAAAACCAAACCCACCCTAGACAATTTCTTCTTAGTGACTTCTTCAACTTCTTTCAGAACAAGAGGTTCAAGTTTACACCCTCGCTTCATTGCATCAGTTTAAAAAAGTGTAGCTCCCAAAATTATTTCAACAAGGGAACCATCAAAAACCTGGCACCGGCTCACTTCATAAATCCTCGATGCTGCAATTCGAGCAAACCGCAGATTATGCCATAATTCTGATTCTGCCTGCAATGATGTTTGTTCTGCAGCTTCCACACATGCAAAATCCTTCATCCCTTCACTGCAAAACTGTTCAAATTCCTGAACACTTGTTCCTCCTGTTATACGGAACCAACATCACATGTTATGTAAGGACAATTCGTCCAGTGGAGTCACCTCAGAGAAATAATTAGTGATCAAATTTTGCCTGCCTAACCTATGACCTTCATCCAAAACGTCAGACAAAAAGTCATTTTGGGATGGAACACTAGGTTTAGGGCTTGGAACGTGATCACTTGAAACAATGAATTTCATGCTGCTACCCACATTCGACAACCTTGATTTTTTTCCAGTAGCATTCAACAGATGTGGGGGGTGGTTCTTCACTACGTCGGTGGAGCCACATGAGAAGAGCAACAGCGTGCTTACAACCACCTGCAAAAAAATAAAAAATAAAATAAAATTAAAAAAAACAGTATAATTATTATATTAAATTAACGGAATTTGACTGCAGTGAACCGATATAAGAGCCACAAAAAATACACTGTGCATAGCAACAAGAAATTGCAGCATGCAGTAACAATAGGCACAAAATTCTACAAGAAAATGATGACTGTTAAACGGTAAAGTGTTCAGATTGAATTCCGACAGTCTTGAAAAATGCTGCCGGATAAAGAAAAGTTTGTGAAATCATTATACTTTAATATAGGCTATATATTATTACATGCAATAAAAATAAGGTGAAACCACAAGCAAAGAAACCTGGGCAGACCCGCAACTCCCGTGCACCGTACTTCCATGTGGAGGGGAGGGCTAGAGTAAAGCATGCTTTCTTATGGCCCGAGCTGAACGGAAGAAGGGAAAGCTGGGCGAACACTTCTCGGCGAAGGTTTTCTTCCTTGTGGTCTCTCTATATCTTCCAGAGATGACCATCACAGATCGTTTTTCACTTGTCATAAAAATTCACTAATTAAAAGTTATTACTCTTTTGGCAGGAAACACCTTAGGTACTTAGAAATTAAATGTGAAACCTCTGCTAAAGACAATGAAACAAAAGTGAATTTCTACAGAGCATTCCCTGACATTCGCTACGAGACTCGGCGGCAAGCTGCCTGACATCAGCGCTTGTCTTTCCTCATGAACGGGTCCGCGACAGTCGCTCGAGTCTGCTATTAAAATTACAGTTTTCATATTGTGTACTAACCTTGACTACAGAAGATGTTGAAAATTATGTCCCTCTGGTGCAACACATTCCTGGCATCTCCGAAGGAAATTGGCATTTACACGTGCAAGTTTGTCTACTGTCATTCTCTCGATTTTTCGTACAATACTCTCTTTTAACTCACAGATGGTGTGTGGATTGTCTTTGTATACTTTATTTCCCCAGTTTTCGTTCCACTTTTATTCAGAACTGACCCTGTTACTCTAAACTTTTTTACGAGGTTTAATATAAGCGACTGTCGTAGACCCGTTCACCGGGAAAGACAAGCTCTGATGCCAGGCCGCTTGCCGCCGAGTCTCGTAGCGAATGTCAGGGAATGCTCTGTATAATCACTGAAATTGTCAACTACATGCTACTTTTGTGACACTTTGACTTCTGACAAATATGTTCTACATGCAATAAATATTCATATAACTAGGATTTCTAATCTGAGGAACTAAATCCTTCATTTTTAGTTTAGTTTAGTTTACGAAAAAATAATACATTTTCAATTATTCAACTGTCACCTACGATCAAGGTTGTTTGATTTAAATCAGGTTCATTTAGATAAATAATTTGTAGAGTAATGTATAAGGAAATTGTAGACATCAGAATCACTTTTGTTGAAAGTACATTAATATTTGAATGGTCTTTGTTAGGCTCTAAGAAAGGAAATGTAATACAACCTTGGTGACAATGAAGTTCGACCAGAAAGGAATACGTGATTAAATGCACAGAGGCATAGGCGGTGGAATGGGTGACCCGCAGAAGTGACGCATGTGTGTAAGAGGAGGCGTGTGAGCAGGCAAGAATCGTGATCCCAGCATGTTGCACCCAAAGGTCACGTAAAGAACGAAAACGGGGAACTATACGCGTGACATTGAACTTCGACCAGGCACCAGACCCATACGGAAATTCCAGATAGTGGCGCATTCGACGGAAGCATGACGTCACGGACACGATAAGGGAGTCCGCCGTATATAAGCGCGTGCTGTGCACCGAGGATCAGCAGTGCATCATCACCATGGCCAGGGGCAAACCTATTGACAACACCGTGAGGAGAAGAGTGGTGGAGTTGCAACGGGATGGACTCAGTGAACGGCAAATAGGGCGCCAACTGAACTTACCCAAGTCAACCGTCCACTGCATCATCAAACACCACCAAAATACGGGTACTACAGAGCCAGGTAAGGCCCCCGGTCGAAAACGCCTGCTGAGCGTGCGTGACCTACGGATATTTAGGCGCTATATATAGACCAACAATCATGTTTCTGTGGCCGAATTACGACTGTGGACTCGAGAACGCTTTCACATTGAAGTGTCAACCAGAACCATTCGCCGTTACCTACAGCGATGCGGTTACCGAGTGTACAAGGCGAAACGTAAACCCTTCCTTTACATGTTGAACAAAGGCGATCGACTACGGTGGGCACGAATGTGCCGGGGATGGACATTTCGGCAGTGGAACAGGGTTTTGTGGACGGACGAATCCATTTTCAATGTTGTGTACGGGAAAATACGGAAAACAGTCATTTGTCGGAAGGAGGAACAGAATGAAGCAAAATGTTATGCACGTCGGGTACAGAAACCTGCGTCAGTGATGGTATGGGGATGCATGACGGCATCTGGGGTTGGCCCACTACAAGTCTGTGAGGGCATTGTGAATGCACACGCCTATACACGCATACTGGAGCGGCATCTTCCCACAGTGCGAAGGCACCTCTTCCACAGGCGGCGTTTCATCTTTCAACACGACAATGCCAGGCCTTATACAGCGCGGCTGATAAGGGAATGGTTGACTCGCCATCACGTGCAAACTCTGCCCTGGCCACCATCGAGTCCCGACCTCTCGCCCATTGAGAATGTGTGGCGTGTTCTTAAGCGACTTGTGCAACAGAGGGGACCCACGACAGTGGCTGCTCTTATCGCCTGCCTGCAGGAGGAATGGCACCGCATCGATGTGGAATACCTTGAACGACACGTCCGCAGCATGCCCCGACGCATTGCCACAGTTATTCGCCGACGGGGCGGCGTCATACCATGGTAAACAGGATCCCCTCTAACAGTGGTCGAACTTCAATGTCACGTGTAGATGGACGAAAATGTTTTATTTTGTGTGGACACCATACATTGCTGCGTTGCAGCGGAAATTTATGTTTTCCTTTGTTCCATGTAGCCTGCTGAATAAAATATGTTCAGCATATGCATGTGTTCTCATTCTTTCATAACGCACTCCTATATTTGTGACTGGTCGAACTTCATTGTCACTAATGTTGTACGTAAACACACTTCAATTTATCTAGATTTAAAATTCAATAATTTTTACAGGCATAAATAGCAAAAACATTTGCGTAGAATGACGTTGAAAATATTACAAATCATGTTAAACCATAAATAGTGTCATTATCACTAAGCCGTAAATAATTATGACAGCTGATATTTTGCAAACTATCATTAAAATCACCAAAATTGAGCTACAAAGACCATAAAAAAATAGTTTAAATTACAATTATACAGTACATTCAGAATGTTTAATTTCGGTAACTGTTCAGATTGTTTTATGGTTATTTTTTCAAATTCTCCTAACAGAAAAACTAATTATTGTAGAATTTTGGAAAACATTGTCACAAGAAACTTGAACCTTTCTTAAAGCAATGAGCACTGTTTTGATTCGAAAAAGTTATTTATATTGGAAAAATGAAGTTAAAAATTACCTTACACACGCCTGTGCAGTTCCCATGGACAAGGTATTCTCTGTTGACAAGCAACAGTAAGTATCGTAGACTAGTGGGAATGAATGTAGAAGTACATCGGAACCTTAACAGAGTGTATTTAGGGACGTTATTTTAATGCTATGAGAACCAAATCTGTCCTCCCTGACCTAACCACGAAAGCAAATATTGAAGAAAATCTTAAGTAATCGCTAAAAACTCCGCAGTATGTGTTAACAGACATAAATCGAAATTGATCCATGTAATCCATGTAAATGTGGCATTTGTAGCATGATGAAATCGCAATAAAACAAAAGGAACTTGGGCCTTATTTTCACTTGAAGAAACGTTACTGAAATTACTAGTTTCATTAAAACTATTTACATATCATTTATTATTTGCTTTAATCAAACTGTTCAAATATTTTACACAACCGTTCATCAGAAAAAGCCTTTCCATAAAAAAAATACAAGCAATTTTAAGAATGTTCTTATTGATTTAAATTTAAAAATCTAATTTACATAAGAAAATCATTTTAAAAAATGAAAAATCATTATCTTTATGCACCCTGTTAACAGTGCCTTTAGCATTAATGTCAATATTAAAACTACACATATTCATATATTTTAAGATTTAAAAAGCAAGGTGGAAGAGAAAAATTCTAAGTGACATGATGGTGACACATGTGTACAAGCTGGCTGTAGCATGCAACGTAACATTTACTATCTGTTATTTTTGAATACCACGATGTTGAACTTGTAAACTTTTGCAACTCGTCTTTACGACAAATAGGTGGGCACAAAACATACCTGCAGAAGCAGCGCAATCTTGAAATTTCGCAGATTTCACTTGACCATCATCTTCAATAACTTCCACACAAACCGAATAACTTTTCTTCCTAATTTTGTGTTCTGGTGTCACGCATGCTTTTACAATACATTGATTGTTCTCCCTTTTCAGTTGGACATAACCAACTGCTGCATCTCCACATGAACTTCCACCAGACCTAAAAATATAAATTAGAAGTGGGCTTAGTGTCGAAAAATATATATTTCGTCTGTTCATTTAAATTATAGTTGAACATAATTAGCTTAAAAAAGTAGGTGCAGAATGATGATACTCACCGAGATGCTTTAACGCTTTTCATTTCTGCTGCAACGAAATCTTCATTTCCAGCATGAGTGCATCAACACAACGAAGATTTCCTGATTGAGCCTTCACAATTCCAGATTCCATCATCTTTTCTTCAAAGTGAAGGTTATAGTAGTATTCTTATAGCAAAACTGGAGATTCCACCCAGTAAGCACCAAAGAGAATAACACGTGTTTGACCTCTCTAAGGCGTGACGTCAATTTCGCGTTAGCCAATCGCTAAACGTTTAGATTTTTGTAACGTAGTAAGCGATTTCCGGCAATCTTTCCAGCGGTATTCCACTGCGATTAAGGCTCGTATCCTCCAGATATTTTGGAACTTGCTTATTTTAATGTGTGCGTGCAATGATATATCTAAATTAATATTTTTGGTCAAAATGGAAATGTCCATTATCTCGCTCTTAGCTTCTTTTAATATTTCTCTCATATTTGAAACATCTGATTGATTGTCACTGATCTAAAAAAGACTGTAAACTTGAGATGCATCCTTGCAACAGAGCACACACCCCCATATACATAATAGCCTTTGTTATTATAAATTGGAATTATACAAGTATCGGTATCGGTGGGTATTGGTGAGACTATCGGTATTGGTATCGGTTCAGCCCAAAATAAAAGTAAAAATAATAAAAACATAGAAAAACACTGAAACTAATGTGAAGGGTCAGGAAGGAAAAAAGGTAAGCCAACGCTTGTCGAACTACAGACAAATTAAATTAAATTGCCAAATGTTACTCAAAATGTAAATTAAAAGGTACAAAAATATATGCTTTGATGAATAGAAGATAGGCCAGTCAATAAGGAAAGAAAATCAGGGAAAGCTGGAACAAATTTTATTATTATTCTTAACCACATTTTCCTGATTTTTGTCCTTATTTGACCCCAAAATCATCCCTTGTTGACTGGCCTAAGTGTTAAATGTACGAATTGAAAGAAACCATGTAAGGTCCAGCACAGCATAAACACGGCAGGAAATGACACCACTACCTCGCTTATGACAGAAAATTGACTTTCTTGTTCTTTTCCCCCTGAAAATATGTCCCCCATGACCACATGTGAGCCCCACACTCACATGTATGCTAATGGCATTATTCATTTTGTTATTGTAACCCTTACCATCAGATTTCTATGATTAAGGGTTATTTTTTCCCACAACACATGTGCAAATAGCCACTATGCAAATAAAATCTGCAGTAAATAATCTGTATTATTGTAAATATTTGCAGTTCAAATAATTTTCCATTTGTTGGAGGCGTTTGAGAAACAATGTGGTAAAAAGATCATATTTGTGTTCACTTATTAATCTATCTTGATCATCACCTGTCACATTTCTTTTGCAGCAGATAATAGGGTAAGGATGGGGCAAATGGACACCCTAAGCACAATTTTCAAAATAACTCTGAAACATTTTATCGAAAAATTAAAATAACTGTTGGCATAGAAGGTGTGAACGTTCAGTTAACACATCATATGCAAAAAAATGAACATTTGTCTCAAAATAGTCTGATCAATCCCTGGATGCGTCGGTGTCCATTTACCCTACACGTTTGGGGCAGATAGACACCTGATGATTTATGAGCTATCATCACTATCACAATAATAACACACAAATTATGGGTCATTTCCGTTTGCAACACAACTTACATGGAACCAGAGAGAAAGAACACTAAGCACTGCACCTAATTTTGACCCTGCTTGTACACATCTTGGCATACACGGCTCTCATCACTTGTGGTGCTTTTAAACTTCTTTGATATTCTTGCTGCAGCTTTCCATGAGATGACACATCCTCTTGCTGTAAGCTCTGATGATCACTCATCTTGAACATGGACAGTTGCAGGAACAAAGACATGCTCAAGCAGGGGTTGTGGATTAAAGGGATATATTCCACAAGCATTTACAGCATTCCCCGCAGTGGCTGCATGATTAAATTCTATTCAATTTTTTTACCTGGTGCAGCACCACTCTTTGTTTATTTGGAAACAGTTCCTTTCCCTTTTCATCGATTGGATGAAGTTTATGTTACTTCCTTCCCTATCCACTTAGCAAACATAAGCACAAAGTTGACACTGGATATGCAGACAGGAAAAATATGATTATCCAACTTAACACAAGATGCTGTGTGGGAATCATGCTGTTTGAAAAATTTCTTAACATTTCATCTCGTTATATTCTTTTGAAGGCAATATGTTTGATCTGAAATTGCATGCATATCTTGCACACATTGTCAGAAAATATAAGAAAGGTTGTGTGTGTATTTGGACACTGTGCTCCAGTTTCTGTCAACATAGCAGATTCTGCTGTGTGACTATTAATCTTATTAGACAGCAATGCATATATTTATGTATATATTTTTAAAATATATATTTTGTGAATAAGAGTCATTATTGAAGAATCTACAAAGACATTCATTCAGCCTAAGCTGATTTTGCAAATTCTATTATTTTATATTTGTGTTTAATTTCATGCTAGAAAAGCTACATGACACACTGAAAGGATGATCCAAAGTCAGTTGGGCAGACAGGCAGAGTGATATTTTACAGGTTAAATTCCTAATTACTATTATTATTATTATTATTTTTTGTTATCTGGAACCTCTTAAATGTAGAATACAATCACACTATTTCTCTGTATGAGAAAATGGAGAGGGAGGAATTTGAGGGTATGAGCAATCACAGAAACATAGCTACTGTTCAAGCTTTCTAATTTTTAAAATTTCTCCAGTCATCATATTCAGTGTCAGCTTTGTGATTACATTAGTTGGATATAGTGGGTGGGGAAGGAGATAAAACATTCTTCAACCCTTCCGCTGAGTGGAAAAACACTGTTTCTAAATAGGGAAAGAGGAACTTTGCACCAAGTGAAGAAATTATAATAGTACTTATTCACCTCACTTCAAAATCAGTTTTTTAAAACATATTTTTTCATGAATTTTCGTCCACTGTTTACATTACTTTAATTGCAAAACTGGAGAGTAGAATGCATTAATTTTTACAGCCCTTTGTTTTGGCTCAAAACTCAGAAAATTCCCTAATTGTAGTGTTAAAGGTTGCTAGCAAACAACACTGCAAGAAAGTGTTTTTCTGAACAATTACATCAGGAATACTGACATGTTTAATCACTTTCAAAGTTGAATTTCTTACATTATTTCAATCTTTACGGATGATAAAACTATGGCACATGTTGTCTCCCCATGGGCTCCTCGTAGCAAACTTTTTTAACTTCGGAGCTTCCTAATTGCAATACTCAGATAAATTTTAATTGATATGTCACTGTGTAGGCATGTCATCATTCTCAAACATTAAGTCACAGAGGTAACAAACACTGCTATCAAAAGACAGAGTGAACCAAAAGTAGGTGGACAGTAGGTGATGAAGCTTCTTTAAAATTATCCGGTCAATTTAAATACATAATTGTGTTTACAGGTATAGTGAGGTCATCCATTTAACATTAGAGCAACAATTAAACCAGCCTGGTGTCACTGTTTGGATTGGCATTTTAAGTTCTGGTGTTTTTGGACGAATAAATGTTATCATGATAATAAATAATGATATATATTATTTAGTACGTGTAAGTACAATTACTAAGGGCTTCTCTTGAATATTCATATGGTTGTTAATCTTTTGTTTATGCAAGACTAGCAAGAAAGTAGCGATATAGTGAGTACCTCAAAGAAGTAGAGTAGCAAGTTACTTTTGTAAAATGTGGATGTAGCGAAGCTACATTTTTGGAAGAGTTTCTGCACCAAATCTACTTTTAACATGTAACATTCTGATCACTGCTAATAAGCACAGTTAAAAGTTTTTCCAAGTATTATTTAGGGCCGGTTGCACCATCTCCGCTTAACGTCTTTTCCCCCACTTAACACCATTTTGCGGTTGTTCAATGTCCGCCTAACGTTACCTAGCACTTAAAGTCCCGTGTAACATAAGTGGCGGTCGGGGCTCCTCCTAACGCGTTAAGTGCCAGGTAAACATGGAAAAGCAGTACACTGTGCAGCCAACAGATACGTGCAGCACCTAGTATAATCTGTGTTTACACTTTTATAGTTGATAAAATGGCAAAGTCTCGATCAGCTGTCGCAATTTGCGAAAGTTTGCTGCATGTATTGCATTAATAAATAACAGCAAAAGAAGGCGGATTTGTTAATTATCCCAGGAACGGCAATAAATAAAGCAACGATTGTAAATATATGTGTAGAAATGAATATTAGATGGTCATTTTCGTGTGTGTTCCGAAAATGTTGTATATTGATATTAGCATTAGCAGTTTCACTGTAATTTCGTATGTAGGATTTGAGTGCATGCGGGTACAGAAAATAAAACCAGGTTAAAGTAATGCGTTTGATACTTGCAAAATTGTATTAAAATGCCGTTCCAAATAAATTAATGTGTGTTTGCTGTAACAATTTTTTTCAACCAAACGCAATACACGAAATGTACACCATGCATCAGTTGCCTTTTCGCAATCCTGGTAATTTGTAATCTTTAAGATTAAAACACGTGTAATATTATTAGAGTCACTTCCGTCGCCATTGGTGTGAATGTAACATTGCAAATAAACAAGTAATGTGTTGTTTCCGAATAACAACTGGCAAAGAATGCACGTATAATATCTAGCAGTAGCTACTCTTACCGTCCAGTTCATACATATGTACGTACAAGGAACAATTTCCGAATGGTGGTGTGTTTTTTACAAACACATTTACAAAAATAACCTTGCACGAAACTACATACCTAGTAGTACATAAGACGTAATACCAATCTTTTAAGAAACCTATACATTGTATATGTGTGATTTTGTATGTTAACTTTCAAAATTGGCAAAAAAAGTTTACTGTTAACAAGCATCCTTATGATGTTGACATGCATGTACAAGGAACAATTTCCTACTGGTTTTGTACCTAACCTAACCAACCCTACCCTAATATTCATGGGAGAGCATAAGACGTAAATGCCAACGTTTTTTTCGGTATTTACTACTTAGAGGAAACGTTTTATGCGAAGTAACATATTTTTCATTGTGCGAGATTTTGTACTTTAACTTTAAAACTGGCAAAGAATAATAATAATAGAGACAGGTACAGCAGTATCTTTACGGCGTTGATACGTATATACAAGGAACAATTTCCGAATGGTGTTACGTTTCGTAGATACAAAGAAAATGCACCATTGTAATAATCCTTGCACGAATCTACATGCCTGAAGATGCATAAAACGTGCACTCAAGTTTTTTTTTTTTTTTTTTAACATTCATATGCAATACACATGATCTTGTATTTGATTTTTCAAAATAACTGGCCTAAAAAGACGAACGGCTAGGGGCAGCAGTAGCACCTTGGGAAATACATGCTAACAACACCAAACCTGGCCTGCCTAACCTATCCACGTAGGCATATAATAGCATAAATAAGCATGTAAATAGGTTTGGCAAATTATAATTTGTTTATTTAAGCTATTATATACATACGTGCATAGGTTAGGCAGACCATGTTTGGTGTTCTTAGCATGTATTACCCAAGGTGCTAATACTGTCCCTATCCGCTCGTCTAAAAAGGACCACAGGTTGTACGTATGTACAATGTATATTTTCCTGGTGAATATTACTGTTTTTTGTAAAGAAATATATACGTTCTTGCATTGCACTAGCATATAACGTTGCACGAAACTACCTATCTAAAAGTATATAAAGCCTGGAGTTTCTTCTTTTTTCTTAATAAGAATAAAACATGCGTACATACAGTACTACGGTACTT
This sequence comes from Lepisma saccharinum, assembly GCF_977018435.1. NCBI lineage: Eukaryota > Metazoa > Arthropoda > Insecta > Zygentoma > Lepismatidae > Lepisma > Lepisma saccharinum. The sequence continues at coordinate 137,020,637 of NC_139230.1, forward strand.
TACATTACTATTTGATTCTTCCTTTTGTGCTAAGATGATAGTAATTCCCAAAATGTACCTTGTACATGGAACCGTTGATTAACGATTTTTTTTGTGCTATTCGAATTTGTTTTGAATAAAAAAATTAATTTTCATCTGCATCGTTAACCAACTTTCACAAAAGCTGCATTATAAATAAAGAAGAAACCTATAAGATGGTCAACGTTGATAATACTAATCCTCGCTATTCGCTAAAGAAGGGGTTACGGATTGATAAATTATTAACAGAAACGAATGATAAATTAGTAAGAGCAGAATAGAAGATTGCTCTTCTCATTCCGTATATTTACACAAACTCAGATATGTCAGCCTTGCACTAAAAATTGAATAAATGTAACTTGCATTTGTTACGACTTTGTAAAATTTTGGTCACTGTTTAGTAGTGTTTAATATTTTTAAAAAAGTGACCGTATGTGTTACTGAAAGATAAGACGAGGAATATTCTTTTTTGCATTATGTTAATTGGAGTACGTGAAAAATAAATTGAAAATTTTGTAAGCTTCCCACTACTTCGAAAGATTACGGGTTATATTGTATCATATAACATACATTTGATATTATATGAGAGTACGACACATGCATTACCTACTTCTATCAGCTGTTTCATTTTATTGCAATAAATATTTCGTTTTTTTAAACATATTTCAGTTGAAAAAGCATGCATTGGAATTGACAAGCAGATATTAGCACGTAATAAACAAACAAAACACAATCGAAAACACAACTTTCTCCAGTTTCTGTTGCCAGGTCGTACGGCAAGCAGGAGAAAGTTCCACCTTACAAAGCCGAGGATAAAAATGCTTGTTGCAACCCACCGCCGCCTAAATCTCCCGCCTGTTGTTATCCAGCACTTTGTAAAGTGGCAGATTAAGTGGCGATGGTGCAACCGGCCCTTAGGGATATATTATAATCCAAAAATTAGCTTATGCAAGCATCTGCACTTGGCAGTTGTTCTTGGTTTATGGTTGTCTCAGACATCGAATTCCAGTGGATTTTCATAGTTTCAAAATAAGTTTTGTTCTTGAGATAAGATATTACATAAACAGGTGTTTCATACCAAGACTACTAGAAGGAAAGGCCTGGGTCAGACACGCCTCTTTTCGCGACTGCCGCGGGTGTGACGTCATGGGCGGCGGACAAAACCCAGCTGAGTCTTCACCTCATACGGAAAGAAACGTGGAAAGGCTGATCTGTTTTGTTCTTTTCGCTCCTTTTTTCTTGTATTTCTGGATTGTTGGGTTCAGGGTGCGAAATCCTGGACGGGTCGAGGGGGATTTGCCCCCATCAACAATCTAGGCCTCAAAAATCCCCTACCAAAAATTTCCCGGGGGAAAGAGTTTTTGTTGTAACAATGAAAAGATAAGCAATTACTTTTAATTTCAAATATACTTTACTAAGAATAATATCGAAAACACACAAATTAGTGTAGTTGTGAGTGTTGAATGCTTTCTGTCTCAAGAGATCATTAACAAATCTACATCAATACGCACAGTAAAAGTAAAACAAGAATGCAAAACAATAATAACTATGAAATCTAATTGATTTATATTAACATAGCGCACAAACTAAAGAAAAACTGACACATAATAAAACCACTTCAACTATGTCATAATTTATTAACATCTTTAACCGGTTAGTAAAGGAATTAGTTAGCTGCTTTACACTATCTGATATGTATGAAAGTAACAAATTAATTTCTAATTAATAATCATAATAATTATTTTAATTGAGTAATTTATTTTTACTTTTAATAACATTACAAAAATGTACATCGTATAATTCACACATATGTTTGTGGGGAGGGGGGTTGTAGGTTAAGAACTCTCTCCCCCTCACCAGTTTTCAATGATTTCGCACCCTGGTGGGTTGTGAGGTGTTGCAGTTCACAATGCCTTCAGTGAGGTGTTGCGACGTGTTGTGATCTCCGATGAAAAAATAAAAACAGCGGGTGACAATATATAACTGTCAAATTGCTCTGAATATACTTTTTTCTTTTATATTATTAAGTTGTAAAAATAGAAAAGTTGTACAAAAAATGTCATGTTTCTCTTTCAGTTTCATTTAATTTATTATTGTCATTGGTTATACAGAATTTGGGTAAGATTTTATGTTCCTAATGATATTAGTTATTGAATTGTAAAGAAACAATTTCAAAAGAGTGTATTTCCTTTCAGATATTAAAGCATTTTCTTTGAAAATCCGTGTGTACGAATAAGAATGTTACATACTGTACCTGCAGATGGCGCGAGCGTCGAAAGTCATGTGGTCTCGCCAGTGTTTCCAAATGTGCCTTTTTTGGCAGAATTTTATTTATTTGGTACTAGTTTACTATCCTTCGGACAGATTTCTTCATTTCTACAGAAGAAACTACTTACCGTAATAAGTTCCAAAGTATTGTCTAACATCAGGAAGGTGTTATGTGTGATGTGAGAATGTTTCATAGCTGAAATTCATGTTGTTCGTTGAAAATTAATTCTCCGACGGTCCGACGGAGACTAGCGTTTGGCGCGTACACCTTCGTACACCATCACGTTCGTACATCTTCGTACACCGTCGTGACTATCATGACGCGTCGTGATTGTGTTTTGTTCTTGTTCATTGGGTATCCAGTGTTTCGAACTGTCTGCGTTTGCGACGAGAGTTAGAACGGTGAAACGACATTTAGAAGAATGAAGTGTCCTGGATGCGTGATAAAGCTTGTACCGGGTGTGGAGGAACCATTGGCGCTAGCCCCACGAACCATTGGCGCGTGGATAGGTTAGTTCAGTTAGGTTGGGATACGTAGTTAAAATTTGGTGTCGTGTTAGTATGAGGATCTAGAAATTGGAAATAATTGCGAACCATTGACGCTAGCCCCACGAACCATTGGCGCGTGGATAGGTTAGTTCAGTTAGGTTGAGATACATAGTTAAAATTAGGTGTCGTGTTAGTATCAGGATCTAGAAATTGGAAATAATTGCGAACCATTGGCGCTAGCCCCACGAACCATTGGCGCGTGGATAGGTTAGTTCAGTTAGGTTAGGATACATAGTTAAAATTTGGTGTCGTGTTAGTATCAGGATCTAGAAATTGGAAATAATTGCGACCCATTGGCACTAGCCCCACGAACCATTGGCGTGTGGATAGGTTAATTCAGTTAGGTTAGGATACATAGTTAAAATTTGGTGTCGTGGTAGTATCAGGACTATATATATTTGGTTGTGAAACAAAAAAATTCGCGAAAATCGACAGTTTCAATTACGAAAACTAACGCCTTATTTTCGCTTATTTTGCAATTTGTGGATGTTTCACACTTATTCCAGGACGGATAGCCGCAAAAACGATTCACGGATAGCGCCACGAAAGATTACAATTTTATTCGTAAAAGAACGCGAAAAATAAAATTAAAAAGAAATAGATCTGATGAAGTTTGTTCACGGGCATTTCTTAGGTTCCGAAGGTTGAAACACTGCATAACAATTGAAAATCGAGAAAAGACAAGGCCAATGCGTCATCCCGACGCGTCATTATTATTTACGAAGGTGTCCGCGCCATATTGTGTGTGAGGCAAGCGGAAAGGCTAGGAGAAAGAAGTACTCGTAATGTGAAAAATTGCTCTTACTTTGATCAAAACAACGTCAATACACCTTCAGGAAAGTTGCGCGAAGCAGATACGTAAGTACGAATGTCAAAAATTTGACAAACGACAAGCACGACGCGCGATTATGTAGGAAGGTGTACTCGCCATATTGTGTCTCAGGCAAGCGAAAAGGCCTATCAGAAAGACGTACTGGTAATGTGAAAAATTGCAATTAATTTCATCAAAACAACGTTGATACACCTTCAGGAATGTTCCGCGAAGCAGATACGTAAGTACGAATGTAAAAAATTGACGAAACGAAAAAATTAGAGGTGTCCGAAGGATAGTAAATATTTACCATTTATTTTATTTTTATTAACTATGCTTACCTAACCTAACCCAACCTTGCCGGAAATGGTTCGTGGGGCTATCGTGAAGGGTTTTTGGGGCTATCGTGAATGGTTTTTGTGGCTATCCGTCAATGGTTTGTGGGGCTATCGTGAGTGGTTTTTGGGGCTCTCCGTCAATGGTTTGTGATGACATAATGAACACGAAAGTAGGTATTTTTCGGTTTAAGAAGGTTGAAACACTGCATACCCCACACCAAATCGACAAAACACAAGCACGACGCGTGATGATCCACAGCTGTGCGCGCCATATTGTATGTTCCGCAATGGAAGAAAGGACCCAAAATAATTACTCGTAATGTGAAAAATCGAAGTTATTTTCATGTAAAAAGCATAATGGCACCTTAAACTATGTTCCGCAATACATAATTGGTAAGTACGGACCATTTAAAACTGAAAATATTCGATAGAAATGTGTCTCCGATATAACAGACAATTACCGTTAAAAGTTAACTGACCTGACCTACCCATGATAACATTTAGATGAGCCCTAACAATGACAAATTAGATACACTTCATAAACACCATAAAATCATTCAAAGTAACATAAATCCCATAAAATCACATAAAGTATTCTCGTAGTCGCACATTTCTATCACAGTGGAGAATGGTCGTACGAACCCTTGCTCCCTTATGTGATCATAACGTGGACTAGAAGCAATTTGGTCTCACTGCAGAACATGGGCTGCTTTTTTCCTCTAAATAGACTAACAAAATTTATATCCCCTGAAAGTACGTACCTTCTACTTCCATTTTCCGGTGTTCCTTTTACGATTACTATTATATTATTTCGCGTAAATTTTTTTTTCCTGCTACTAAAAGCAATGCATTTCTCCATTTGTTCGCGTCCATATTGTTTACGCGCTCAAGTGTTGTGCGATAAGTAAGACTTTTCGTTTCGCGGCATTCGAGTTGATTTGTCGCTCCGGATTCCACCCACAGACGCACAGTTTCTTTCTTATTTCAGACGAGGAATGCTTACAAGGTTAGGTTAGGCCTGTTAGGTTGTGTTCCTATAGCTTAAATACAATGAAAAATGTTTTTCCTGCTACTAAAAGCAATGCATTTCTCCATTCGTTCGTGTCCATATTGTTTACGCACAGTTTCTTTCATTATTTCTTCGAGGAATGCCTACAAGGTTAGGTTAGGCCTGTTAGGTTAGGTTTCATTAGCATAAATACAATGACTAATTATTATTTAGGCTAAGTGAACTAAACCTAGTAACAACATAGGCATTTTTTGCTTTCACTAGATTTGTGCAGGAATATGCCTTTTCTTTCGTTGCTACGATTTCAATATCGCCCAACCTGAACACGTTTTTCTGTTGTTTTTTTAGAGAAAAAAAAATCCGCACCTTAAAACTTACTTTTCCCGATTACTAACTACAAAACGTTACCAAAAATTATGAACCGCGTTCCTCCTAAGCAGCTCATATTCTGCAGTCTTACCCGTCGACGGTTCTAGGTTCGAGTCCTAACTTCACATTTTCAGCATTTACAATTCATTCTAAAAAAAAAAAAAAAATTATGACTAACACAAGCACAAATCACTCGCCCAGAGGAACACCCAGCTGCTAACATGTCGCGAAAATAGGTTGGTAACAGCAAAAAATCTCTCTTCCTAAACTAACAACGTAGGCTTGATTGATTGATTTGGTGTTTTAAGTAAACTTTATGCACAGTAAGGCTAATCGGGACTGGGCCTACAGTTTAAAGTGGAATCCGAACCACTATGTGCCTCCACCGGGTATCGAACCCGGGACCCTTTGATTACAAGGCAACGACGCTACCACTGCGCCATCGGGGAGGCCCAATAACAACGTAGGCATTATTAGAATTGTAATTGTGTAAATAATGCATGTAAGTTGATTACTAATGTTAAGTTTGATTTTCAAACACCCACAACTCAGATATCATTACGTCACTTCCGTTTGGTTCACTAAACAGGAACCAGAGAAATATCCGCAAAATAGTTTCATGAAATTTTTAAGACAAGTTAATTTATTTAAAATTGTGCGACTGCGTGTTCTGTTAATATTCAGGGAACTTGTAAAATTGTATTTCTGATTTATTTGGACTCGATCAACACGGAAACATCCGTCATAAACGCTTATCGATATATCGTTGCCATAGTAACATTGGAATATCGAAATCAATAAGCTCTTCGTCGGCGAATGATTAGGAGTAAGATCGAAATTCTTAGAGCAACTTCAGAAAAAGGGAAATTGGTAATTTTCAACGAGAATGCCTTCAAAAAGGATGTGTCCAAAATGTTTAAAAAGAAAGTGTCCACAATCGCCAGAAAGGAAGCGTCCAGAATCTCCAGAAAAGAAGTGTTCAAAATCGAGAGAAAGAATTTGTCTAAAATGTTCAGAAAGAAAGAGATCAAAATCGCCAGAAAGAAAGCGTCCGAAATCGCCAGAAAGAAAGTGCCGAAAATGTTTGAAAACAAAGAGGCCAAAATCTCCAGAAAGAAAGTGCCCAAAATGTTTAAAAAGAAAGAGTCCAAAATCTCCAGAAAAGAAGTGTTCAAAATCGAGAGAAAGAATTTGTCTAAAATGTTCAGAAAGAAAGAGATCAAAATCGCCAGAAAGAAAGTGCCCAAAATGTTTGAAAACAAAGAGGCCAAAATCTCCAGAAACAAAGTGCCCAAAATGTTTAAAAAGAAAGAGTCCAAAATCTCCAGAAAAGAAGTGTCCAAAGAGTTCGAGAAAAAGGTCTTCAAAAAGAATATCTTCAAAAATATCGTCTTCAGGGCTAGGGAGTAAAACTTGATACCCACACTCCCTTGAAATTTGAGTTAACAGGATTCTAGTCTAAAATTAATGTACAATAGTAATAGCCAGAAACACATGAGAACATGTTGGTAACCCATTAGTTACAATGTAATGAATGAAATTTCACCTGCGTTTTTGTCAGCTTCATACTTTTGTAGTTTGTCAAGTTTTACTCCCGAACCGCTCAATGGACATTTCCACTATAACCTAAAATATGATTTTAACTGTATCACTGCGTGCCGTTCATTTTATATATTAACGTTGTGCAAAATAGTTTGTGTTAATTCGAAATAGTTTGCGAGAAATTGGCCTTAGAAGTTGTGCCAAATTGATGCTATACGTCACGAAAACCAAACGGCAGGGGTTATTTGTCGATGGTGTAGATTTTAAAAACGATATTTAAAAAAAATATTGGAAATGTCCATTATCCTCCTTGAATCTGTCTTTATTTCTTTTAATAGTTGTAGGCTTATTATTCCAACTAATCTAATTTCCGAAAGTTTTGCTTAAGACCTTTAATACAGCATCTGCTTTGATTGGCTTTAAAATTCATATAATCGTTTAAGTGTATTTCGCCCAACCAGCCTGGATGTTTTTTTTAATCTTTGTAAAAAAGTGTGAGTTAACAGTTTTTGGTTCTGGAAAATATGATGTTCAAGGCTTCAAGGCATCAGTGACATTATAATTATTTATTGAGTCTAATTTCTACTTATTTTCACGATCAAGAAACGTGTTTTTTACCAAGAATATTAATGGTAGCATGTGGCTTGTGGTAGGTAGCAAACAACCACACAAGAGTTTGTAGTCCAAACAAAGTTGTAAAGTAACATACTAATAATAGAAAACATAAAGTTTAAATATAAGAAAATCATGAATCACTGTACCCTAATGAATTTGTAGAAAATTCTACACTTATTTACTGGAAACCACAAAAATGTTAAGCTTTGTCAGTTTTTTTTAAAGGCTTAATTTCAAGTTGTGTTATAATGAAATATGTGTGCTTTTGTCATGACTGCGCATGGTTATAAAATATTTTCTTTTAAACTGCGAGATCCTGCCCATGTAGCGCACATGGGCACACGTTGGCCCACCGTTGGGTGATTGTAGGCATGGTTGGGAAGTGGTTGGTAGTTCTTGCCAACGAATATCTTACGTTGGGCCAATGATTCACATTGTAGGCAGACATGGTTGTCAATTACGCCCATATTGTAGGTTGGTCATATTGTAAATTGATGCTCTTATCAATTAGATGGTTTATTCCCCACATGAGGAAGATTATAATGAATGCCTACAGTTGTTGAAGAAAACTGATACAGATTTTCATAAATGAATCGCTCACTGCAGAAAGGCAACATGTCCACATTACACAATTTTTCAGGAGAAACAAAAAAAACTGCATAAAACTATCTTTATGATATTTCCATCATGACATGTATTTTTCCTTTCTTAATAGAAGTATACGTGATGAAAATACGAATGCAAAATTTGTGTATGACGTAAGGGAATAGAGGGGGAGTATATTTTGTGTTTTGGACATGTTCCCTTTCTGCAGTAGATAGAGTGTTCAAACGAATTTTGGATTGCATTGATTAAAGAAAAACACAATGAAATTTATAAACCCATTTTATTGTAAGAAAAATTATTTCTTAAACATTCCTCAATAATATTTGACGTTATGGAACTACAAATTACTAAGTCATCTTTGTCTTCAGCATGTGTTTCCGTTTTGATAGGTCGTGATGTTATTGAACTCCAAAACAGCATCTTGTCTTCAGGTATGTAAACCAACGTTTTTGTGATGTCATCCATTTTGTTGATGTTTATGGACAGTACAGAGTTATAGGCTTGTCTGGAAGGCAGTTCAAATTGTTCAGCAGACTTCCTCCGCCGAAAAGTGTCCACTATGAAGTCACTAATATATTCATGTTATACTTAACACTATGCGGAGTTTGAGATGAGAAGGTCATCTCACGGTATTTTGAAATACTGAAAGTCTTTTTCAGGTGTTTAGGGACATTTTTACCACAAGAGTCATCGCTCAAAAAGGTTTTTTGTAAAAGTCAGGCCACCAGGAACTGTTGTCATTTGCTCCTTGTGTTTCATCCGCTACGATTTGCCCTTTCCAATTGACGTGCTCTTTCCCTGAAACTTTTGCTTTTTTAATTACATTCCTTCTGTACATTTCTAAGTTCAAGACTCCTTCCCTTTTCTTAACTACTTTTCCTTCGTCAGCAGAGGTGCTCATTTTTTGAAATCAGAATATGATTCAAAATCAATGAAGAGAAAACACTGCAATCAACGTCCACACCAAGGGTTTGAGCTGTACTGTCAAACAACGGAGCGTAGTTCTTAAACTGGCCACCTTAGCACCACTACGAAATCTCATTTACTGCAGACAAGGAACTAGTCCGAAACAAGTTCCCTTTGTGCAGAAACAGAAAATTGAATGTATTGCCATGCCCATTATCATTGAGCGGACAGGTGTCATTTCTGCGGTAAATGATCCATTGAGCTATTACAAACCATTATCGTCACACAAAAGGAAATGTGTAAATATTGGACTAGTTGCCTTTCTGCAGTGAACGATTCAAATATTTTCTACAGAACTGGCATTCATACAAGGAAATGTGGGCCCCTTGCTTCCAACAGGGCTTGTGTCATTTTAGCAACAGAACAAACAACAGAATGGAGAGGCATAACAAGCTCCTGAAAGAAGTCTTAAATCCACATGACCACCTTTCTTTGGCTCTTTACAAGTTGATACAGTTTACAGAAAATATTGCTGATGAATTGGGATAATCTGCATACAATAAACTAAAGACTACAGTTGATACAACAGTGATGCATTCCACCACCTTGTCAGTTTCTACTTTTTGTGCTTCCATGGCAAGCAAGTTGATCTTCTCCCAGATACAGTTGTATGAGAAGAACAAAGTATCATATATTGTCTGCATGGAGGCTGACAAATGTACAGTTTCGATGGGCAAGAAATCTTACTGTGTATCAAATAATGCATGCGGTTCTTGCGATTTCAATGTAAGGATGGGTCTCGCATGCAACCACATATTTGCAGCAAAAGTCCATTGCCAGTTGGAGACATTTTCTTCTGAATTGGTTTCTGAGAGATGGCTAAAATCTCAATTCCTGGGAAAGGTTAAGGATGAGCCACCAACTGCCAGTATAATGCAGACGACTAAGAAAAAGCCAAAAGTGGACAGTCTTGAATTAAAGTACTGTCATGCAATGGTACTTCTCAAAGGAATTGGCTCCTTCTTGTCAACCTGTGGAGAGCATGAATACTGGGAAAAGTACAATATGCTGGAGCATTTATTCAAGGAGTGGAAAAGCAACTCTGATCTTGTGCTCGTGAAACCTGAAACTCTTGCTGAGGATGACCGGGAAGTTTGTTTCTTATCTTCAATTGATGGTGAGATGAAGTCTGTGGAAACAAACCCCACACAGGATGTTCAGCATCAAACTGTTGAGATTAAGGAGAGGCACATGCAAGTAAAGGATTATGAAGAAATCATAGTGGCAAAGGTAACAGGATGATATCTAAATGGCAAGCAAGAAGACATTGAGGTGAAGGAAATGTTGATAAATGATGGAATTAACGTTGAACAAAAGATGAATCATGTTCATGAACTGGAATTTAGTGGCATAAATGGAACTTGTGGACATGGCATATCAAGTGACAATGGTAATTTGGACAACTTTGTCATCACCATTAATGCTGCAAAGCACAGGCGAGGAAGGCCAAGAGAAAAAAGGAAGGCTCTTCTGAAGCCAAAGGTACAGATGAAGATGAATACCTTTCTACAACCTTTGGAAACATGCATGTCAAACACGACAACTCCTGAGTTTAATCAAACCTCTCTTCTTCCACCAACAGCTTCATCACATGATGCTGTTGATGTTGAGTGCAAACCTCCAGTGAAGAGGGTCTGCAAAAGAAGAGATGGTCCTTCTCAAAAGCTTGTTCTACCTCAAGACAGCTTGGTTCATGACCAAGGGCTTTCAAAAATTTCAGGTGTAAAAAAACGATCAATCGTCACCTATGTGGACTGCTCACCTTGATCTCAGAGAAAGTGACAGGTTGCAACTTTTAGGAGAAAGACTCATGGTGAATGATAGGATTGTGAATGATGCACAAAGTTGATTAGAGATCGCTTTCCTACAATTCAAAGCTTGCAAGATTCTGTCATAGGTCAATGTTTGCAGTTTCAGCTGGTTTCTTCTACAGATAAATAAGTGCAGATTTTACACTGTGGATCTTTTAGACATTGGATGACAGTGACAGTTATTGATGCACCTTTACATACTGTATATGTGTACAATTCTCTTGACCAAAATATCCCAGTTGATGCTCTCCATCAGGTGTGCAATATTGACAAGTGCGATGCTAGCAGAATAACGGTTGTTACAAAACCGAGTCAGTCTAACAATTGTGCCTTGTTTGCAATTGCTAATGCTTTTTCTGCAGCAGCCCAATTGGATATGACTGCAGTTGCCTATGATGAGAAGGTGATGAGGCAACATTTTCTGCAATGCATAATTTCAGAAAAAATGCAAGAGTTCCCAGCAAGTGTAGAACAGCCCAGGGGGACTGTTGAGCGTGAAGAACAATTTGACCTGTATTGCTTTTGCCGGTAACCATACACAAATGGTAAAAGCATGTACAGTCACACATACATAATGGTGAAATGTTCCAAGAACATTACCTTTTTTATATTAGATTTTTTACAATTCATATTCTATGTGCATTGTTGCTTGACTGTGGGTGTCCGTGTGTGTGTTTCACTTGGCAACTGTGACTCTTTGGATGTTTCCCTATACTTTTCCTTCTGAAATGTTAAGTGAATGCAAATTCCAATCCCCAGTAAGTTTTCATTTTTGGATTTTTTGCCTTCTTTACTCAGTGATATTTATTTACTATTATCATTAATATATTAGTTTCATTTTTACTGTGGTTTTGTTGCTTTGGAAAAGATGGCAAAAATCTTCAATGATGTTATCCCAGTGTGTCGGTGTTGTGTGACAATGCATTTTACATTTCTTTTCCCCACTGTTTCATTCCACGCTTACAACATAAAATGGCTACAATTAATTTCCTTCCCATAATTTATCTTCAGTTACACATATCCAGCTTTAGTATCACTTGAATTTTAGTAATGTCTTTCTACTTTAAAATATTGGAGTGCAACATTCTTGCATGAATATTTTCCATTCTTATTCCTTTTTACTTTCATGTGGTTTTGCTTTTTGCAGCTGAAGAGCATGTCTTCATCTGTACAATGGATACCACAAATAAAAGCCAGGTAGGCGAATTTCCATTATGCGGACCTGTTGTGTTTTGAATTTCAAAAAGAAGATAAGTGGCACTTTCCTAATTTATATTGCATTTTCGTAGTTTGCCCTGATTCCCACTGCCCTGTAAAACAAAGTGAGTCAGTGGAATTGAAGATATATTTTCTTTAGGGCTGAGCAGATACTCTTACCGATTCCTACCGATACCGATACTTTGAGAATTGCAATAATCAAAATTTGTTCAAAATATTGATCAATATTGTCTTGTAAATATTTTTCTCTAATTATATGCATCAGTTTACCAAGATATTTGCTATATAATGTTCAAGAATTGCACCAAAATCTGTTGTGTAACAAAAAAATACAGTTTTCGTGTAAAATTTGTGCAAAATAAAATGAAAATTTGAATATTTCATAATTTCCAGGATAATTAGACCCCGTGAAAGACCAAAATGCAGGAAAAGTATCGGCTGGTATCGGTAGATGAATTTCAACCGATACCGATACATCGGCATCGGCTCAGCCCTATTTTTTTTTACTAAGGGTGTTTGTCAGACCTTTTTTAACCTGATTGTATGCAAGGGGTCATGCTGGGTAAATATGTATTACCCACAAGCAAATTTCCTTAGGAAATTGAATTAACTGTTTTCAAGCATGTAAATATTAAAACCTATATTGATAAATGCCATTTTATTAAGTATGAAGATTTTTATTTAACATAATTCAGAAAGTAGAAAAAGAAGACTGTGACAAGCACTCTCTGTCATAACATAAGAACCCACTCTGAGAATTTATCACACAGGAAAAAAATGTGCTTCATAGGTCTGCATTGTAATCATTCTAAAGTAGAGCAGAACAGATGCCGATACTCAGGACCGGGTTTTTTTGGTGTTAATTTTTCAAAAATTTTTTTGAAAAATATATAGAATGTTGTGTTAATAGTTAAAAATCTGGCAGTAATTTCGTGAAAATTTTGTGGTAATTTTTAATGCCATGGACTTATACATAATGTTACTAAATCAATGAATGATTTTATACAAGGCATAATATTTGCAACATTTATGAGAAAATAAGCTTAAAAATAGTAAATAATAAATGTCACCTTCTGAAAATCAACCTTACTCAGTTATATTTATATTTTTAAATTAATGGAATGTTCTAAACAAATGGAATGTTCCAAAGGATCAGGAAAACCCAGTCACCTGCACATAAGAAATAATACTGTGCCTTACCAAATGATTTCTCATTCCTTTGCAGTCAACATCTTCAAATCGAATATATTTCTTAAAAAGAAATTTGTAAAAAATGCAATTTTCTCGTTTTCATCGTAAAAATGAAAATGTTCGCGGAAACTCAATTTTCGCGGAAATTTGTGACAAACAAAAAAAACCAGCTCTGCCGATACTCTACCGATTGCCACTGATATCGATACTTGAAAATTGAAGTAATTAAAATTTGTTCAAAATATTGAGTAATTATTTTTTTCCAATTATGTGCATGAATTTACCAATAAATTTGCTTTAGAATATTCAAGAATTACACGAGAGTATTAAAAATAGTTGTTATGGAATTAAAAATAGTTTTTTTTTATATATAAGTTGTGCAGAAGATAGAGGAAGTTAGAATTTTGCATGAGTTCCAAGATAATTAAACTGAAAATGTCACATGGTACTTTCGTGGACTCCGTGAAAAACCAGTATGCAGAAAAAGAATCGGTCGGTGAATTCCAACCGATACTTTCCAATACCACTGTTAACTGCCGATACTGATGCCCTATTTTAAAGTAATTGTTTAGAAACTCCTTTATAGACAACAGTAATTTGAATAATTTTGTACATTTATTTGTATTACAGAATTTCCTGTTGCCATATTAATATGCTTTTCCTTTCAGGCTTCGTCATGGATATGATACACCATGTGAAGATGTTTGATTGAAGATTGTTGCAAGTTGTTGAAGTTTTCTTCTTTGTCTTTCTTGTAATGTGTAATTCCTGAGTCTTGTAATACTTGTATATTGTATTGTTAATATGTAATTCCTGGGTCTTTTAATCCTTATGTATTGTATTTTAATATGTAATTTTTATATACAGGGTGGCCCAAAAGTATGTATACAGTATATAGCACTGTCGGCCTGGCATTCTTGTTCGTAAGTTCATTATCCTTTTCAGATATCTTGATACTATGATTGATGGCTGGTAATTTGAAAGTACACAGTCGTAGTACTACCGTAACTTAGCCCGTGTAAGTAATTATTGATGAATAAAGTCACTGGTATTGTATACCTACTTTTGGGCCACCCTGTATTATATCATCAATATAAACTTCCTATACTTATGCATTGTTTTTTTAATATGCAATTTTTATATATCATCAATGTATACTTCTATGCTTTCAATAAATGAAATATTTGCCACATTGACGTTTCAGTTTCTTGGAGAATTCCCTTCATCATGCTGTGATGCAACATGTATGTTATAAGTTGTTGTACATGCCATGATGTAAATATTAGGTTGTAGTATTTAGAGCAGCTGTTCTCAAACCTTTTTTCTTTTGTCGTGGGATACAATTTCACCGTGCATAATGTGTGTTCATGTTTTCCCATTTTTATAATGTTTCATGTGGATTTTCATGATACACTCTTTGAGAACCGCTGGTCTGTCAAGCAACTTAGACTGATGCCTCTTTGGCTTCAGCACTAGATTTTCTTCCATCACTATGTCTGATACATGGTGTATATGATAAGGTAACAGTATCGAGTTTTCATTCATTATTCCACATCTTTGTAGTGTTTTAAGGAATGGTATTGAGGTGAGACTGCAGAACGTGTCCTCTGCATTTAGGCATTGCCATTTTACTTAGATTTTCACATCGTCTGAAACTGAGAAAGCATCATAATTGAAATCAAACATTTAGCTTTACCATCAGCTGTGAATGTGTAGTAAATCATTTGTCTGTTACATGCCAAATTTGAGCAGAAAGTTATGCTTTTCTTTCTCAATGGTCTAGAAACAACAAAATGAACCAGGTGTAATTTAATACAAAATACAGGAATCTGGCCAATTTAGAATAATGTATCTCATGATCAGAGGTAGAAAAATTATTCAGGTGCCAACCTCTTTTCCTCAGTAGCCATGTTTTTTTTGTTTTTTTGTGGGTGTGGAATTCAAACTAAGAAATCCAACTAAGATACAGCTACACATTTTGAAATAGGATTTTAAAACATGTTATTAATTAATACAATATTGGATTAAAGGTCTAGAATTCTTGCTGCTGGAATGACATTCAAAAAGACTCAACTGGTAACAGCATGAATAACTTTGCAATACATTCTAATATGTGGCAAACTCAACCATATGTCCAAAGATTTTAAAATTCGTCTAGCAACAGTAAAAAAATTGACAATTTAATATTTATTATTCCGATTTAATGATACACGTGATACAGAAAACATACCACCACCATTTTAAAAAAGGTAGTTGAAATTTCCATGAGCGAACTCATATTTAATTATATTTTTTAGAAAGGAAAATTCAGGCATCATTTGAAAATTTTCAAGTGACATGGCGACCATATTTTTCTACCCCTGCTGATGTTGAGTATACCAATTTCGTTACTACATTGATTGAAATTAATATTTTGGTGACATCAGCACCGAGGTTCTTTACTGAAGTGTATGTGGATATGCATTTCTCACAAAGGATAAGTAATGGAATAATTTGTTATAAAGGTATGTATTTCAATGTGGGGCATGATGGGATCTGTGTGCAGTTGGGTCTACACAGCATGTGAACAGTGAACCTCCATTGATGTTTACTATTCTCCTCGAGAATGAACTATGAATAATATTACTTGCAGTTTATTAATAAAATGTAAGTAATATATTTGTGTGTGTAATGCTATGAATTCTTTTGCCGAGAGAAGAAACAAGGAGTAGCTGTGCTAGTACTCTTTGGCAGTTGAACCCTCAGGATTAAGATAACACCTCGCTTAAAAAATAAGTTTCTTCAACAAAACACAAGGAATTAGACTACACTGTGCCACCAGTGTCTCAGTAAGCACTTCTCTTCTTGATTCCATTTGCTTGGTTTGCTTTTTCCTCACATCTCATTGTCGAGCAAGTGTGAAGTGTGAAAGGTTTCAACAAATCCAGTTATGAAAGAAAGGTCTTTTGCATTTATTGTAATTTTCAGCTTCTGCCTCTGCAAGGTAATTGTGATGATTGATAATGAAATGTTAATTAGGTAAGTTTGCTAACAGCTCAAGAAAATACCCGTGCTAATATCAGGACTCAAAGGTTGCATCTGTGGTTTTGATTGATCGAAATGGTGTTTTAAGTCTAGTTTATGCACAGTAAGGCTAATCGGGACTGGACCTACAGTTTAAAGTGGGATCAGAACCACTATATGCCTCCACCAGAAATCGTACCCGCGACTCCTTGATTACAAGGCTACGATGCTACCACTGGACCATTGGGGAGGCCTGCATCTGTGGTGGTCAATCAGAATCAGTCAACATGTTTGGCCACAACAGTTTGAAGTGAAAATGTATGAACAAATGGGAACAACTAAGGATGCTATTTTTCTATGTGCACTGCGCAGACCTGCAATTTAATTTTCTCATTGATGGCAATGAGGATACAAAATGTATTTATTCTACCCTAGAAAGAGGGATAAATTATTTTCTCTTTCAAACATTGCAATCTCGTTCAGGAAGACATTCTAAAGGAGGGCTATGTGTGGTTATATTCTAAACACACAAAAAATTCAAATCCATGGAAGTTAAAATTGTTTTATTCTGGAATTCAAAAGAATTCCACCCAACCGATGGCATAGTGGTAATGTTGTCACCATGTAAACTGGGACGGATTCGATATCCAGTGAAGGCCCATTGCACATAGTTCAGATCCCACTTTAAATTGTGGCAGCATTGTCGCCTTGTAATCAAGGGGTCCCGGGATCGATACCCAGTGGAGGTACATAGTGGTTCGGATCCCAATTTAAATTATAGGTCCAGTCCCGATTAGCCATACTGTAGATAAAGTGGACTTAAAACACCAACTCAATCAATCAAACCAGTTAAAATTGTAACATCAGTCCCGACTAGCCTATCTCTGCATAAAGTGCACTTAAAACCAGAATTCAAACAAAATAATTTCATTCTAATACAACTGCAATAACATGAATTGATATCTGCTAAGGGAAAAGCAGCTCATCTAAAAACTTTGATATTCAGAAATGTTTTAAATATCTCAAAAGCAGATAAGCTGGTAATATATATATATATATATATATATATATATATATATATTAAAAAAGAGCTCTATCAAAGAGTTATTTTTAACTTAGCAGCTGTGTTTTACCTCCATAAAGCAACGAACAGTGGAGAGGAATGTGCATTGTAGTCACCGGCGCTTTCGGGTTGTATCAGTCCGGATAACTTTCAATCAAGTCATTCCAACACAGAAATGTTCTTGACCATAACACCAATGTTTCAGTACATTTTTCAGGTGTACGTTTCTTACAATTTACCATGAAAGTAAACACGATTGTCGAATTTTCTGTTATCTTTTGTATCTTTGGTCCATAGAAATGCTCTCAGCCGAATTATGTAATATTCAGACAATAAATCTAGATTATAGAGTGGGGGGGGGGGAGCACGAACGCTTTTCCAATTTACTATGAAAATGAATGGGGATGTCTAATATTCTGTTATCGTTCGTGTCTATGGTCTATATGGAAGCTCTCAGTCGAGTTTCGTGATGTTCGGACAAAAACTCTAGATTCTAGAGTAGGGGGCGTAGCATAAACGCTTTTCCAGTTTAGTATGAAAATGGATAAGAATGTCTAATTTTCTGTTATCGTTCGTGTCCATGGTCTATATGGATGCTCTCAGCCGAGTTTCGTGATGTTCGGACAAAAAAAAATTAGATTCTAGAGTGGGCGGTGTAACACGAACGTTTTTCCAGTTTACTATGAAAATGAATTGGAATGTCCAATTTTCTGTTATCATTTGGGTCTATGGTCTATATGGATGCTCTCAGTCAAGTTTCGTGATGTTCGGACAAAACTCTAGGTTCTAGAGTAGGGGGTGTAGCACGAACGCTTTTCCAGTTTACTATAAAAATTAATTGCAATGTTTTATTTTCTGTTATCGTTCGTGTCTATGGTCTATATGGATGCTCTCAGCCGAGTTTCGTGATGTTCGGACAAAAACCCTAGATTCTAGAGTAGGGGGTGTAGCACGAACGTTTTTGCAGTTTACTATGAAAATGAACGACAATGTTTAATATTCTGTTATCGTTCGTGTCTATGGTCTATATGGATGCTCTCAGTCGAGTTTCGTGACGTTCGGGAAAAAAAAACCTAGATTCTAGAGTAGGGGGTGTAACAAGAACGTTTTTCCAGTTTACTATGAAAATGGATAGGAATGCCTAATTTTCTGTTATCGTTCGTGTCCATGGTCTATATTGATGCTCTCAGCCGAGTTTCGTGATGTTCTGACAAAAACCCTAGATTCTAGAGTAGGGGGTGTAGCACGAACATTTTTGCAGTTTACTATGAAAATGAATTACAATGTTTAATATTCTGTTATCGTTCGTGTCCATGGTCTATATTAATGCTCTCAGCCGAGTTTCGTGATGTTCGGACAAAAACTCTAGATTCTAGAGTAGGGGGTGTAGCTTAAACGCTTTTCCAGTTTAGTATGAAAATGGATAGGAATGTCTAATTTTCTGTTATCGTTCGTGTCCATGGTCTATATTAATGCTCTCAGCCGAGTTTCGTGATGTTCGGACATAAACTTTAGATTCTAGAGTAGGGGGTGTAGCACGAACGCTTTTCCAGTTGTACTATGAAAATGAATAGGAATGTCGAACATATCATACCGTTATTTTGTTGTTGTGAGTGTTAATGTGCTATTCTCCTTCAGGTGAGCAATTTCAAGGTAATATAGGGAAGACTTCGCATTATTGAACATTTTTACATTGTGAAAGCATGGGATATTGCCTTGCATCGTGATGTAATTAGATGGTGGTCATGGATAATTGCTCATTAAGACGTCATCAATTCCGCTATTTTATCATCTATGACGTCATTACTGTGTTTACTTCCGGTTTATGGGGTGTAGCAGGAACGCCTACCTTCCTTTATTAAAAATGTCGGCAAGGAGTCTGACTGCCTCGCGGGCGATCGGGGTTCGATTTCCGGGGTGGGTGATCTAAGGTAGACATTTTTCTGGCCTTATCTCCGCATAAAGCGTCTCTTGGGCTCACCCAGCCTCAACTAAATGGGTACCTGGGGTCAACCCTGGGTGGTATAGGCGTCATCATTTATTGTGGACAAACGCGTGAGAGTTGTGTTAGTACCTCTGTGCATGCTTTGAACTTTGTCTACGTTCCTAGAAACAGCTTCATTTGAAAACATTATCAAATACCACAGTTCACATTGATGTCACACTGAAATGTTACACTTTATGTGTAATTTGATTTGATTTGTTTTTGTTATATGTCGTCGTTTTTCGGCCACATTGGGACAATTGCGACGATTTATCTGTAATTGGTAAATATTTTCAAAAGTAACTATACGGTACGTGTATTATCAATTAATAACTTTAAACATTTTATTTTCTTTTTAATTCAATGCGATATTACTTCCTCCCTTATATGAATGAATGACTGATATACAATACAATAAAGTTTTTGGTTTTGGTGATGTGTACGTACTATAAGTCCATAAAGTAAATGCTCGGTGGATGTGGCCAAATCTGTAACTAACGTCTGTATGAGAAATAATTTGCAACATGAAACAATGCCACTTTGCATTTACAATACATGAGATTTGTCACATTAGATCAGACTGGAGAGAATAAGTTACCACAGAAGTCTAGCTCTGAGTTGCAGACGTCAAATCTATTCCAGGTTTTAAAAATAAACTAGTGAGGAACAGCAGGTATGTTAACGAAGTTTGCGAGATTGCTGACGATTTTGAAGACAAAATTTCAACTTGATTTGATCGAGTGATGAAGTGGGGAAGTGGCGTACTCTCGCATGGAACGCGTTAGTGAGCAGACGTCGTGCGCCCTGCTCCTGCATAAGCGGTTATTCTCCATTCGCGTGGCAACTTTTGTGTCCTGTTGAGTAGAACCAGTTAGCAGAATGGTGCTTCGGCGAATTAATACCCTGAAATTAAACTTTCGAAATGTTGAAACTAGACCTTCAACCTTAGACTTACATCGTTGGATTAACGACACGTTGCATCTAATGCCAGAACAAGTAGTGAGTATAGAAATTGATTTGTTTCATAAGTGTGTGTTCCTGAAATTAACTTCGCGAGTGCTTGGTGAACGTTTGATACAGAACTCAAATGGCTGTGTTAAATATCACGACGATATCGATGAATATAGTGTTGACATGACGTGGGCAGATGTGGATTATATGACGGTCCGGATACATGTTGTACCTGAGGAACTCGAAGATGACGACATCCGTTCAGTTTTGAGCCAATATGGCAAAATTATCGACAAAATTCTTAACGAAGTGTACACGGGAGAGCTTTGGGTGACGTATCTTGGTCAGGAACGCACCTGCGCTATCTGCGATGCCTGTTTGGTCTGTGAAGAATCCCACCCTGTATGCCAATGTCGCCAGATTTGGGCCCAATCAGATTGATGCCACTGAACCAGTGATGCCTGCAACCTTTACGAACCTATCTGCGCAGCACACCGAGACCGACACCAACAACTTGGATCACGCTTCGACCTCGAACTCCCCCCAACAACAGACAGAACAGCTACCAGTTGAGCTCCTGAGTGCCGACGTCGACGCAAGTGAAATGGAGGTGATAACGGAGGAGCCGATAGACCAGAATGCAGAAGACACCCCAATATTGGAACCAGTGAACATGGATCTCGAGCAGCACGCCGACACGTCGGTCTGTTTGTCCGACGGCACGCCGGAGCCAGATCTGAGGACATCCACCCCCGAGATGATGGATGCTACAATGAAGACGGAAGGTGCGAACAGTGAGATGCCTATTTCCATAGATGCCGGAACTTTGAAGTCCTCACAGGCTAAGGAAGCGGAATGGCAACTTCAGCGCCGTCGCCAAGACACCTTTGAGCATCGCCAGAAGAAACGCAGTACGTCGAGATCGCCGACCGCGTCGAAGCGACTTCACCCCAAACGAAATAAGGCAAAGAAACCAGCAGTATATACGACAATGGACACAGGTATCGGTGATAGTACACAGAATAACAAGTAACTTTGACAAAGTATATAGATAGTAGTAATGGTAGCAGTGTCTGTTCTATGGTGTTTATTTATAATATCTGTAACCAATAACTTAAGTTCTGACAACTCAAGCGAGTGTTATAAAACATTCATTCAAAGCAAGCATATGGAACAGGAAATAATTTACCATGTGGCTACAATAAAAATCAACGAACTTTCATCTGAACTTAAACAGAAAGCTCTCACAGACTATAAACGTTCTTATAATTTAGATATCGTTTGTATTCAAGAACTAGGTATAGAAAATCTTAATATTGGGTTTGATTATTAGTATATAATAATAGTAATCATAACTCAACGGGAACGGCAATTATAGTTAGAAATAGTATTACAGTATCAAATGTACTATACCATCCATCAGGTAGAATAATTTGTGTAAATGTGGGTGACGTGTGGATATGCAATATTTATGCTCCGTCTGGTAGTGACGCATGAAGAGAGGGGAATTTTTCAATACTCAAGTAGCTACAGCCCTAGGCGGAAATAGACAACATATATTGTGCACGGGAGACTTTAACTGTACGTTAAGGCGAGAGGATCAAACCCCTGGATTTAATACTTAACCAAGTTTAAAAACTTTAGTGTCTGGGTTTGACCTAATAGATGTGTGGCAAAGAAAACACCCTAGCAAAAAAGGATATACATACATTAGAACAAATACGGCTAGTAGACTAGATAGGTTTTATGTAACAAATAACTGTTCTCGCATTCCACAAAACTGGAGGTACTTCCAAACTGTTTCAGTGATCATTTAGATGTCCATTTACATATAGTTTTAAATATCCTACACGTTCGGAAAGGAAGAGGTTATTGGCGATTAAACCTTCAACTACTTCAAGATGAAGCCTTTCGTACGGAATTTGAGAAACAATGGGTAAAATGGGAAGCCATGAGTCATAGACAGACGGACTTCATACAATGGTGGGACTCCTATCTAAAACCCTAAATTAAATACTTTTGCATGCAATACAGTAAAGAAAGAATGACGGATTTTTGTAAGAAGTAAAACTTTAATCATGCAGTTCTGAGAGAATTAGCAAACAAATTTAAAACAGATCAATCAGTTCTGAGTGAATTTAAGAAAATACAAGCGGTCGTTCTGAGAATGTACAACCAAAAAATGCAGGGATATAATTATCAAAGCAAATTAATAATGTTCGATCCCAAAGAACAACCTTCGCTGGCGCAAGTCCTAGGAGAAAGACGCATAGATCAACGGAAGTTGATAACAGAGATCAATGATGAAGAAGAAGTAAAACTTACAAACACGAAAGGCATTCAAAGACATTTAGTAGATTACTTTTCCAATAAATTCAGTGACACAAGTGCTGATAAGCAACAAGATTATTCCGTTATTGAAAACTATATATGTATAGCTCTCCAATAATTGTATTTTCTAAAGCTTGTCGATGTTCCTTTTGTAGTGTATAAGGGACAATATTTCACACCCATATAGTGCATATAAAATTAGTGTTTTGCAAATTTTAACTTTTAGATTATTCAGTCAGTGGCGTAGCAACATAACGCGATTTCCCCCATCCGTTCTCTAAATTTGAAATCTCAATATGAATCAATAGAAAATCTTCAAGGATACATCAGAATTTAATTATCATATTTAAGTAATAATAACAGTATTAAGAATAATTACTGACGAACATGACATGAACGTGACGGAGAAATTTACATTCGGCAGAGATTGTTGTATTCTTGTAACGCACTGCTGGAATTTTCTCTAACCAAAGTAGTAGTAATAATACGTTTTTCAAGATGTTCTTTAGGCATTAAGACATAACTAAAATATCCTTAAATATGCTAAACTTAAGAAAAAAATGAATCAGAAATGCAAGCTACGAATCTTTTAATATAACGTATATTATTTTTAATTAGTTTTTCTTTGTTTCCTCATTTCTAAATCTGGAATGTAAATATGACAAACACTGGCATAAGAAGAAAATATCGAAGGACGCACATAAAATGTCGGTGCTTGGTAGAAAACACGGAGGAAACCACAATCCTGCCTAGGACTACAAAATATCTAGCTCCTCGACACAACCGGTTTTAATATCAACAAATCATAAAACGATAGTCATTTGCTCCGTGTGACAGTGAGAATGAATACTGAGTCCGCTAAATTTGGCCTGAATTATACTATACTCTACACTAGCTTCCAGGAGTTCTTCGTGAGTTTCAATTTTGAGAGAGATAGTTCTTCTGTCGTGGCTGTTGCTGGAAGAGTAAGAAATAAACTGAAAGCGGTAAAGGATACATAGAAAACTGAAAGGTAGTGTAGAGTTATCAAGGAGAAGAAACTTTGCCAAAGCACTTATGGATGTTGTTGAGGTGATTTCAGATTTAAGTATATTCCTGAAACTTAGAACTTGATCAGGATATTCGGAGGATAAATCATCTTCGTACTGATTACAGGGAGCAATCGCTGCATCTGAAGCTCTAGGAAGGAAGCAAGAACTGCTAATATCTCTATGCCCTCCTTGAGTTGAAAACGCAAGCGCCGCACATCTTGCTCCGTGGCAGTTTGAGGTGCTTTATTGTTAACATATTAAAATTGGGAGTGCAAAGTCATGAGAGAGAAGAAAAGACAAGACAAAGTGCTTTTTATTCAAGAAAAGAAGGAATGGATAAAAATGTCCAAGCAAGTTATCGCATTTTTTCCGTAAATGCAAAATACGACAACAATTTCTCTTTTAGCCCTTAGGCTTAGTGTCTCGCCCGCCTTTGTTACGTCTCTGATTTGACGTATGACGTATTCATTTAAATTCTAACGTTAAACTAGTATTTAAAGTCAGATAAAACCAGAATTTTTTAATTTTATTGGAAACAAAAATTAACCTTTCCATCTATTTTCCTCACTTCAATTCATTACATTTTTCGCATCACCTCCATAGAACGAAAGGCCCCTTTATGATATCAATTAAATCTATCAATTTTTGTTTCAGTATCATCGGCTAATTGTTTGTGAGAAATGACCCGTCCTTTCAAAAGGACGTCAGCCAAATAAATTACGTTTAACTTAACGTATACATGTGTATAAAGGATATGCCTCTTCTGTTCACAAAATTGAGTATTTTATGTACGGTAAGAAAACTATTATTTTGTGTGATACTAAATAAAACAAACCGTATGGATTGTGGGTGGATTTGTTGAAAACTGTTGATGAAAATCAAACATTTTTTTTTAAAAAAAAATAATAGAGTTTGCCAAGTCTCTGGGTTTTCGGCCTGTGTATAGGACCTGTAGCAACCCACCATCGTGAGGAAATTGTGGAGCTACGAGTGAGTAGCGGGGTTCGATGTGCTGACCCCATGTCACCGCATTACCGGTTGAAGAACTCCACACCTCTAGGTAGAATTGTGGGAGGAAGACTGTTAGTCGGGAGATAGGCAAAGGATCTTACTTTTCTGTAGAGCTATGGGTTATTATTATTAATAGAGTTTGTTATGTGTATTCCTGGTATTATTTCAAATGTTGAACTTTCGTTCTCTTAAATGAGCTCGCTGTGGACTGATAAAAAGAAAGCAAGCTGTCTCTAAAAGCTGTGAAGTCATTTTTTAGCGAGGGTTGTGTGTCATTTCACAATAGGCTGTAGAGAAATATTCCAGCAGAGATTCAGACTTATAATACTTTTACACCAAGTACTACTTTATTTTCAGTGCCTCTACTAAATTTATTTCAATGCAGTTTGTAGAGAAATGTTTCAATTTAATGTACTATGTTATGTACATTTTTCCATTGACCCATTCTGTGCGAGTGATTCACTTATGAATCAGTGACATTGAGTGATAATATTAGAAAATTGCATTAAAAAAAATATGAATTAAGGTCTTTTATTGTGAAAAGCTCCATAAATACAAGCTTCCTTACCCTAATTTGTTCATTGAAGATATAATAAGTAAAAGTAATCCTATAGCGCTACAGCCCAATATTGGACTCTGGGTTACCTACCGACTGCTGGCCTCCCTCCCACGCGGGCCACCAGGGCCACCAGGGAGGCGTGGAGATCTGCAGCCAGATTAGTGGGAGATCGCTACCAGATTACGCTCACTCACTCGGAGCTCACGATGGTGGGTTGCCACCAGCTCTATACACAGAGCCGAAAATTCCCGGAAACTAAACCCGGGATCGAACCCATGCCGCCCCGCAACCGCCGTCCAAAGCAAGGTGGCTTAGACCGCACGGCCACGGAGAAGGACAATATAGTAAGTAGTGAAGCTATAAAACAAGGTACAACACGTTCCGTTAGAAGAAAGAAGAATTGTGCATCGTAGCCTTGAAAAAGTAGTGTCCCGTATTTTTTCCTGAAATATCTGGGAACCCTGCTTATACTTCACCAACGCAACCTAAAAACAATTTACAAAACAGGGAATAAAATCACAAGGAAATTTGTTACGGACGACGAATTGGAAGTAAATCACGTGGAAAGGAAGTATGCGTTTAAAAATTGAATCGAAGAAGAAGATCTAGCAACGAAAGATGTAAATGAATGCTTCCACTCTTAAGGTCCCAATAAGGCCCTGTTCACCATACCTCCCCAGTGGCGCAATTGGTTAGCGCACGGTACTTATAAGGCAGTAACCGAGAGATGCCGGGGTTGTGAGTTCGAGCCTCACCTGGGGAAGGGTTTTTTTCTTGTTCACCGCTACTACTTTTTTCATTGTCTACATCAGTGGTTCTCAACCTATTTCCTAACACGACCCCCTTTCATCACTTCCTCTTCCCAGCGACCCCCATATGTAACTTCCAGTTTGTAATAAGTAGAGCCCGCAAGTTCAGGCATTTATTTTCGTTAAAATAGGCAGGCAAAAAGGCATTTATAATGTGGTAAATAGGCACTAAAAATGAAAAAAAAAAGCAAAATAAACCGAAAAAAGGCACATTTAGAAGTCGCTTACTTTTATCTATAATTTCTGTCAAAATGTTAAAATCTAAATTGGGAAGAGCATTTCAATTTTCTCCGTCTTGATTGCACATAACTACAAGGTGCTTTTTAAGTTCTAAACATTCATTGATAGTCGTCTGTCAGAGAGAATGTTTTTCATAATAGAAAAT
This sequence comes from Lepisma saccharinum, assembly GCF_977018435.1. Lineage (NCBI taxonomy): Eukaryota > Metazoa > Arthropoda > Insecta > Zygentoma > Lepismatidae > Lepisma > Lepisma saccharinum. The sequence continues at coordinate 137,047,075 of NC_139230.1, forward strand.
GATCTTTCTACTTCGACAGAAGTTATTGGAGCATACATATAACAAGCTAATGTAGCTGGACTCATTTTCGTAACAACATTTTCACCTTTTAGAATATCACAAATTGTTTTCAATTGTTTCAAGTCCTCATTTGCACTCATTACCCGTTAGCACTTTTTCGCAACAGCTCACCCCTTTTCTCCTGGCACTTCCATCATCTGCTGCATAGATTCCTCGAAGATATTCATGGATGCTATAATTGTAATTGTCTCTGGCAATGCACCATAATGTGCAAAAGTAAACTTGAATAGCACAGGAGTTTTTTCACTTCACGAATTGAAGCCGCTTCATTTTCTGGAAGAGCATCCAACACCTCACTGATTTTTTGAAGGTTGTTAGCATAATACATAGCTGCTGATATCCAGGTTCCCTATCTTGTCAAGACTGGTTGCGGAGGTAAACTAAGCTCAATCGCAACTTCCTGAAATTTTCGGGTTCGAGAGGGAGATTTCAGAAATATTTTCTTTGTGTTCGAAATCAACCTGTCCACTTCAGCAGTCAATCATGCACAAGAAATGTTAACCGAAAGGCAATATCCTGACTCAGCATGAAATACTTTTTTCTCGCACTTTTCTCCTTCAGCAATGTTGAAACATGCGTGAGTTCAATATTACTTAAATAAGGCGAAAATTATTCACATAATAAACGGAAGAAACATAAATGCCAACAAGGTTTTTTGGGAGAAAAATAATTTATATACACATTTTTTTTTAAAAAAATGTCAAATTTCATTGAAAAAGGCAAAAAAAGGCATTATAATTAAAAATAGGCTGTGAGGTTCCAAGTAGGCAAAATAGGCAAAATGAAAAGGCTTCCAAAACATTCGAAACAACATAAGAAACGTATATCCGGAAAATTTTTATCAATATATGCAGTAGATAAAAAGAGGCATTTTGCCAAACTTCCGGGCTCTAGTAAAAAGCGTTTATGTGTGTAAGCACGTATACAACTCTGCGAAGAACAACAAAGGATCCCAAACGAAACCAATCCCTTTCCAATTTTTATTTCTTCAGGTTCTGCATGATGCTGTCAGAATTGTTAATTATGTGAAGGTCCGCCCATTGCAGTGTCGACTGTTAGAAAAATTATGCGAGGAAATGGGTTCCATCTACAAAAAACTACACACCGAGGTAAGGTGGTTGTCACACGGAAAGGTGTTGAATAGGTTGTTTGAACTGCGCTCGGAATTGTTACTGTTTTTACAGGAATCCAATCCCCAACTAGCTGATTTTTTTTTACCTCTGAAACATGGCTGCTTCAGCTGGTTTATCTGGCCGACGTCTTCACTCACCTAAATGACTTAAATTTGACCTTGTAAGGACGGGACAAACCCATTTTATTTGTTCAAGACAAAGTAAATGCTTTTCAGAAGAAATTAGGAGTTTGGGCATCCAGAGTCAAGACCCACGACTTTGAAAATTTTCCTCTGACTCAAGAATTTATTTTCACTTGGTATTATACTTTTGACATGAAGACGCCGATCAGTTTAAGGGATAAACATCTATTAGGGTTTCAAGAACAGATGGTAGAATATATTCCGTTTGATGAAAATGCCGGTTCAAATGCTCTTCCTTGAGAAGACCATCAAAAAAAGCCAATCTAAGCCCACAACTTCTTGACGAACTGAAAGAATTATCGTGCGACAAATCTTGGCAAATGGCATTCTGTAATGAAGACCTGGACAAGTTCTGACTAAAGAGAAGAGAAGAATATTCTGGTCTGGAATCTGCTGCTTTAAAAATTATAATTCCCTTTGCTACATCGTATCTGTGCGAAAGTGGTTTCTCTTCCATGGTAAGCATTAAAACAAAGACCAGAAATCCCTTGTCAGTTGAGAATGACTTGATAATGTGCGTCACGAAAATTAAACCGGACATTGCTGCACTAGTGAAATCACACCAGGCTCAGGTTTCACACTAGCCTTCATTTTGCATTGTATTTCTATATGCAGTTTTTGTTGTATTTGTATTTTTCTTGTAATTCAATATGTAGTTTTCACTAGTTTCATGCCTCTTTTATTTGAATTCTTTTTTAAACGATTCATCTGTAAAAAAAGGTTTAATATTTTTTGCTATATTTAACCGTAAGTATAGAAATAAAAATTTGTCTCAAAATAAATTAAAAATAATTTTTAAAAATATTTTACCGCTACTAGTTCCTAATTACATTTATCTTTTTCGCCTAACTTCGCGACCCCCATGAAATCCTCTCGCAACCCCCTAGAGGTCGAGTAGATAATATTACCGTGCCGTCAACTGGATGATTTAAATTCTTGGAAACTTCTATTTCATGTTTGAGTGTAACGAAGACTTAGTTAAAAATAGTAATTTACCCACCTTTAGCACCTCTACAATTACTAACAAGGGGTCCAGTTTATGGTTATTTTGGCTCTAAATTTAACCTTACACCTCACTAAATACGAACTTACATCCCCACATGGAGGCACGTATGTGGAAATATATTTCGAGAGGGGTCGTAACCAAGTATCTCAGATGTAATAATATTTACTAACAGAACTTACAATTTATACATTCCTAACACGACCCTGATTTTTTAAAAAAAAAAATTGGATGTTTTCAAATCAAGTGATGATTCTGGAAGTATTTTGAATGCTGATCACGGAAATGACATCCATATTCCCCAATCACGTCAGTATTTTTCACAAATTTACAATCAAAATTATCATATTAGCCATTACATTACCTGCCGGCCCCCGTGGCGGAGTGGTTAGCATATCGCGCTACAACGCCAGGGGTTCTGGGTTCGAATCCCGGCCTGGGAATGGATGTTTGTGAGTGTCCATTCATCAAATTCATCATATCATGACTCATCCCCATCTCCGCAAATTAGCCTAAAGTGGAACAAAAAGCGGAGCAAAATTAAGGAAATCAATCAATCAATTAACCATTACATTAAATCTATTACCTAACGCAACAAAATAAATTTACGCAAGGTAAATTTAAGTTGTTTCCAAATCAATAAGTGATTCTGAAAGTATTTTGAATGCAGATCACGAAAATGAAATCCATTTTTGCCCATCACGTCAGGATTTTTCAGTTTCACAATCAAAATATTCATATTCACCATTCCATTCCCTTTATTATAGAATGCAACAAAATAAATGTATGCAAGAGAAATTTCGGCTGTTTACAAACCAAAAGGCGATTCTGGAAGTATTTTGAATGCTCATCACTCACATGACATCCACTTTTCCTCATCACGTCTGGATTTTTCACAATTTCACAATTTGACTGAGGCTCGCCTCTGGAAATATCTCAACGAGAAGCTTCTACCGCTGGGCTTAGAGGACCTTACGCAGGATGTTTTTTAGAGGGAGAGGGCAGATACTAAAATGTGAAACAAAGAGAAGATCCAAAATGCTGTGGTTTTGATTAAAATAGGTAATTTCATGTCGCTTTTTTGCCCAGTTTGTCTAATCGCGACGATGAGGATGAGTGATGGTATGATGAACTTGATGAAGGAGCACTCTCACAATGAATTCAAACCTGGAACCCCTGGCTTCGTAGCGCTCTGTGCTAAAGACTCCGCACCGGGGTCTGCGAAATACTCTTAGAGTATTGCATGTTGCCGCAAATGCTATGGTAACATTACAGTTAGAGCTAAACGTAAACTTATAGAGTTGCAATGTTATGGTCTAAAGCAACGAACGAAATTCAACTCGTCGATATTCCCCTCCCCCTCCTCGACCCGGCAATCAGCAACACAGTCACTTACAGAGAAAGGCTGTCACACGGGGTTGGTTCGGTTTGTTGTTTAATATTGTTCAAGCGCTTGTTCAGATCTATAGCGTTGTGGAATGGAATTTATTTATTTATTTATAATGGAATTTGATATATTTTACGACGCTCTAAATGTACTAAAAGTACCTTTGTTGTACATGCAAAACAGAAATCCTTCAGCTCTTAGAGCAAAACAATAGATTGACATGACTCCTGTTCAAATACCGCTTTTCGCTTCCGTGTGAAATATATCTGAAACAAAACATGCATCGTGTTTGCACGAACAACAACCGAGGCAACACGATGCGCGGTATTAAGAAAATGGCCCAGTTCGAGCTACACGCAAGTGACAAAACTATAGTTGCAGCTAGCTCATCGTGTCGCTGGTTCGAAAAAAAGCATTTATATCTGAAGGTTGGTTTCCAAAATCGCGAATGAAGTACTACCTGTCACATGCCGCAAAACTCTCTCAATGACATTGATCGTGTCACCTAAGTCTGTCATTCGCACAATGAGCGGCAAACGTTTGCTTATAGACTGTAGGGGCCGTGTCGCTTATCTTCTGTGTGAACTCCTCCTGCCGCATCGTATCGGTCTGAAGACTAGGAGCTTTCTGACCAAAGTGACAAGCGGCACGCGATGGCGATACATTTCGCTTGGAAACGACCCTTCAGAAACAAATGCAGCCTTTCGTATTGAAGTGACGCGGCAAACTGAACATGTCGCTTGTCGCGTAAGTGCTACTTGGACTGTTTTCTCAATAGGCTGCATCGTGGCGCTTCGGTCTGCTGGTCCCTCATGCGCATTGAATGCATTTTTACAGACGGGAAGTGTCCGTGTCGCTAGTCACATCAGTGTGAATATCTATTGCTTGTCGCATTTGTCTGAAAGTTGCCATAAGGGAGCTTTGTGGCTTCCTTTTATCAATTTCATGGAATCGTCAGTTATCATCATCGCCGCGAATAGTTTAAGAAAAGCGACAGTAAATATAAAAAATACAAATGCTTCAATGTGTATTAAAAAAATGCTTATGCAAATAATAATGTACCTTTTTGTGTAATTCATGCAAAAATTACCCAGTTTCGGGAACATTCCACGCGTAATATCTTTTCTCGCGTATTAATTGATTGAGTTGGTGTTTAAACTCCACCTTATGCACACCAAGGTTAATTGGGACTGGACTTATAGTTTAAAGTGAGATGCGAACCACTATGTGCCTCCACCGGGTATCGAACCAGGGACCCCTTGATTACAAGGCGGCGACGCTACCACTCTCTTTTTTTTTTTTTTTTTTTTTTTTTTTTTTTTTTTAAAGGAAATACTCCCTACTCGGAGGTATCCCCCACCATTCACTCATTTTCTCACTTTACACTTTTCAATTCTTACATTTTTCTTTCTTTCTTATCAACTGGACGAACACAAATACCCATGCCTTACCCGGGACTCGAACCCAGAACCCCTGGCGTTGTAGCGCGCTCTGCTAACCACCTCGCCACGGAGGTCGACTCCACTCCGCCATCGGAGAAGCTTCCCGTATTAATAAGAGGCACGGCAACAGGACGTAGCCAACTGTCTAGAATGTCCGTCAAGATCCTCGCGACCACTGTACCAAATATGGATGATAAACTTTTTTCGGATGATAAACCTTTTCCTTCTCCCACAAAAATAGGCAATAATTAGGCTGGAGAGTTCAATGAACTAACCGATCTCTAACTTCGCACTGGTAATGATCAGGCTGGAAAGCATAGCAATTATCAAATTCATAGAAATGCTCCAAGTTAATGAATCAGAAGTTGCAACGAAAATTCCATTTACCTCCGTTATAAGCGGACGAATTCTACGTACGCGTGTCGACTCCAGCGCCTCTAGCGGACATCCTCATCCAGTGGAGCCGCCAGAGAGCACACGCTACCTATTCAAGGCGGTCCAAGTGAATGCAAAACCTGGTCAAAATCCCAAAATTGAAATTGTGAAAGTAGGTTTGGTACCCTTATAATTCGAGAGTAAAAGGTCCATTTTATTGAAAACTACTTGATGTTACACAATAAGTGTCGACCTCAGTTGGCTAGCAACCCTTGAAGTGTGGGTATGATATTTGTTAGGCTAGTTTGTTGTAGTAAGGACTTTTCCAAGTAGTTAGTTTTGTGTCTTTATAAACATTTATCGGATGCCAATAACGGTTTGAAACTTATTTTTTGTTACTCTTAAGCTTTTATTATAAGGCGATACTTTTGTCATCTGGTTTAATCAAGTATTGAATTGTTAAAGTGCCGGAACTCATGTCAATGTTAAACGCCACAGATTTTCTCCCTTTCGATACTTCTTGTTGAGAAACAAAACGAGTGAAACAAGCTCAAGTTAAGATTAAACCATCTTATGTTAGCACAAGTTTCTAGTTTCTGGATCCAAATGTACTTCTTGCCCGTTCTTGCCACTTTTCATAAAAAGTCGTTAAATGTAATTGAATACGTGAGATCTTCATTCTTTGTAAGTTGGGTTGGGATGGAAATCTGGGCAATTTCAATGTAAGCAGAAAGCCAAGGAAGAGGGATTTCAAGACATAGACATTTGCTGCACCTCTTTTGTGCAGCATGAGATACACTATGAATCAGTGGCGTATACTGGGATAAGAACCTGGGCTGTCGCACCATATCATAGGGTGTTTTTTTTAACTCATTTGGGGTGGCGGGTTGAAGTGGTGTGACTCTGTGATTAAAAATATATATCTCATAAATGAAACATGGAAATGTACACTGTCATTAGGAAAGAATTTCAAGAATTTAATTCTTATTTGCATAAATAATAGGCCCATATTGTGAAATATTATGTAGGCCTATATACGAGAATAAAAATAAAATATCAACCTACCTATTTTCACGATTTTACGTTCGGGTACTCCTTGTTGGAGCAGTTTTAACGTCGTTGCCTTGACACTAAGAGGTCCCGGGTTCGATGCATGGTGGTTTAGATACCACTTTAACTGAAGGTCCGATCCCCATTAGTTTATCTGTTCATAAAGTGGACATACAAGAAAAATCCACAACAATTTGGAGCTTATCGTCATTCGTAAACCGAAAAGACAGCTTGTTAATTATGTCCCTCATTTCAGTTTACAACACAACACAGTACATATCATTCACAAAAATACAATCCACTCACTACTGTATTCACACGCTGCCTCTAAATAAATTCCACGAACCAAGACCACTCGACGCTATCTAGACTAGAACTCGTCCTTGTCATTTCGGTAATTTTTAGATGCACTCATAAACCATTCCCGCTCAGCCAAGAAGTTTCTACTCCCCACTTTATCTCTAGTTGTTTGAAGGTCAACGACCTCTTTTTCAACTCCTCTGCAAGTGTTCAATGATGTTCTTGTCCCTGCCACGATAAACTTTCCCCTTGCCTGCGTAAATTTGTATTCAAAATCCCCCATTCCTGGGAAAATTACATGCTGGGAAAAATTGGTTTGCAACGTTGACCCAGACTGTTGAGGAAGTTCAGAGGGTTTTTTCCCCGCCATATGCAACCCTGTTCTCTTCCTGTAACAGTTTGGCTACACAATTTCCCGATCCTGGGGAAATTACATGCTGGGAGAAATTGGTTTGCAACATTGATCGGAGCCCTGTCAAGCTTGCCCGTCGCTCCCGTGGAGTTGCCCACTGGCGCTGGGCCAGTCGTCTCGCAAATTCAAAGAAAGCGGGCAATGTTTCCAACTTCTAAGAAATCAGGTTCATCTTCTTATTGAAATCAACAATTTTATGCACCTGATAGATATTTTTTTCTGTATTTTATTCACAGAGTATGGGCTTCGCAGATAGCATACATAGCACCGAATATACGCCTATGCTATGAATATAAGAAACTAAGAAAAGTTGCTATTTGACAAAATCTTTGACATTCAACGACAAGATTTTCCTTGCCGATCAGGCTTCAATTAAAAAAAGGAGACCACGTCTCCCACAGAAAAGTGTCCTATGCGCTTACTTAGCCCAGATCTCCACAATAGTGGTATGTGTGTAGCACGACTCCCAAAAGTAAGAAGGAGGAGGAACCAAAGTCTGTACTCTTTCCGGTTTGGACTATCCAGGTTATGTGTACGGACACACCTCATGGAACTGCATATAAATCAAAGAATGGCAGGTGAGTTGAAATGTAAATAAACAGTTATTGAAGAAAGTAAAGCAGAAGATACAAGGCGAGCTGGAAAAGGAATTAGGCATCATTGTAGGCGCACCAGGCCAAATGGGAAGTGGAACGTCCAATGACAGAAATACCAAGAAAATATTTTTTTCTAGAAATTCAAGAAAGTTGTGGATATAACAAGAATAGACAGAGACCTCCTCAAGAAATGTGTAATGAACCTATAGGCACTATCTTCTGCACTGTGCCTAGACGTGGTGAAATTTGAGATGTGGACCGAAAAGAAAATTGAGCTACACTTCTCCTTCTAGCTCTATCCCTTGTTCAACATGCCAGCTTGTATTCACACGGCCCAGCGGTTATTTAGCTGCCCTTCTCCCAATAGGAGAAATGTCAGAAGAGACTCAAGATGCCGGAAACAAGCATATACAGGATTATCCGGAACACCATACTCGGACCAACTCTAGGGGGAAAGAGATGATGGAGGTAATCCTTCGACTCATTGAATCCAGTCATCTCCACAGGGCAGTCGGAGATAGATACTTCAAAATGACGTATTCGACTTCCTTATACGTTCACTCCAGTCACTGGCTGATATAAAAACCGATTCAGATGAAAATTGTAAATACCCAGAAAGTAAGTTTCCTTATTTTTTCCCGTGAAAGTAAACATAATGAGCCGTGTAAATTGCGCATGCGCAGCAGAGCTAAGACGTATCAATCATATGCCAGGCGGACAGATCCCGCCCGGCGCCAGTAGCGAGGCAGCAGTGGTCCGAAGTGCAAGCTCGTATTCCTTCTCCCGCCGCATGCCAGTAGCGAGGCAGCAGTGGTCCGAAATGGAAGATCGTATTCCTTCTCCCGCCGCATGCGAGGTTCGGTCGGTGATAAAGTTCCTGAATGCACAAAGCATTGCGCCAATTGACATTCATCGTCAGCTCTGTGAGGTCTATGGGCCGAACATTATGAGTAATCAGATGGTGTGTCGCTGGTGTCGGCAGTTTTCGGAAGGTCGTCAAAGTGTCCATGATGAAGAGCGCAGTGGGCGTCCGTCCCTCATCACTGATGATCTGGTTGAGCTGGTGCGGCAGCGCATCGTAGAGAACCGTCGCTTCACGATTACGGAGTTGAGTAGCCTTTTTCCGCAGATATCGCGATCCGTGTTGCATGAGATTGTCACGCAGCGCCTGCTGTTCACAGAATTGTGTGCCAGGTGGGTGCCGAAAAACCTGACACACGAACACAAAATGAAACGTTCAGGAGCAGCACTGACATTCCTGCAACGGTACCATGATGACGGCGATGATTTCCTCGACAGGATCGTCACGGGCGATGAGACGTGGATTTCGCACTTCAGCCCGGAAACCAAGCAGCAGTCAATGCATTGGCGGCATAGTGGATCTCCGGTCAAGAAGAAATTCAAACAGACGCTGTCGGTACAGAAAGTGATTTGCACCGTGTTTTGGGACAGGAAGGGCATTTTGCTCATTGACTTCCTCTCCAGAGGTGAAACGGTGAACGATGACCATTACTGTGAAACACTAAGGAAATTGCGACGTGCCATTCTAAACAAGAGGCGTGGCATGCTTACTGCAGGTGTTGTGCTCCTCCATGACAATGCTCGTCCACATACGGCTCGGCGAACAGCAGCTGTTTTGACGGAATTTGGCTGGGAGTTGTTTGATCATCCACCTTACAGTCCTGATCTAGCTCCCAGCGATTTTCACGTTTTCTTGCACCTCAAGAAATTCCTGTCCTCCGGTGAGTCTTTTGGCAACGACGAAGAGCTGAAGACGTCCGTCACACGCTGGTTCCATTCACAGGCGGCAGAGTTCTACGACAGTGGGATCCAAAAGTTGATACCACGATACGACAAGTGTCTCAATTCTGGTGGTTGCTATGTTGAAAAATAGCTGAACCTTTGCTGTACCTGTTGCCAATAAATGGTTTCCTGAAACTGTGTTGTTGTTTTTTGAAAAAATAGGGAAACTTACTTTCTGGATGCGCCTCGTATATTGAACAACGCATAAGTCGTGGTTTACTGCATTGTGAGTGCAATTGGCATTAAAATATCATAATAATGTCCAATATTGTTTTCTTTCCATAAAATGATAGAATATGTTTAAAGAAATGCATTCTGAGGTCACAGACGAAAAAATGAATTTTGACCAGGTTTTCCATGCATCTGTACCACTGTTCTCTTTAACAACACTGTTAGTATTCCCAAGTTCCATGTTGAGTACAAAGACACGAAGCGCAGGTAATATGAACGACTGTAGCAAACCAAAGAATGCTGTGATGCACCTCAGACTTCAAGCTTGCAGTTTATATTGAAAATAAGATCATTATATTGTGTGAAATAACTAACAAAGATCACAGAAATTGTTTTAAACATGCACATTTGCAAATGAGCATTGCAATGTACTGTTGTGTCAAGACTTGATCCACAATTCTGCATACTTGGAAGCATTGACATGTCTATTTCTGTTATCAGTAACAATTAGAGCTTACCTCTGTGGCGGCGCTTACCTTCGCTGTGGTTATCACAGCGAGTTCAGGTTCGAAGAAACAACACTCTGGGCATGGGTGTTCCTTGCGAGTGTCCTTTCATCGATATCATCATCCTCATCTTCGTGATTAAAGAAAAGTGGCAGAAAAGCGAAGTAAAATAACCAAATCAATCAGTCAGTCGCAATTAGATTCATGGAACTGAATCTACGCACGCATTCAGCGGAAGAAACCGGCACGACGTTCACATCACGGAGAAGTTCTTTCAAATTGTCACCTAAACTTGACGAATCATATTTTTAGCAGTGGAATTCTTTCACAATTGTAGTAACGCTTCCATGCGACGTGACTTGTTTATTGAAATCTCATTTTAACTGTCATGAATGCAGATTTAGGACCTCCCCATGGCGCAGTGGTAGCGTCATTGCCTTGTAAGCAAGGGGTCCCGGGTTCGATACCCGGTGAAGGCACAAGTGGTTCGGATCCCACTTTAAACTGTAGGTTCAGTCCCGATTAGTCTTACTGTGCATAAAGTGGACTTAAAACAGCAAACCAAATGAATGCAGATTAAGCAGTTCAAACTTGTGTGGCATGGAACACTCACATATTTCCTCATCTCTTCATGGTTCAAATGTTTATTTAAAAATTATATTTTCTAAAGCTCGTCAATGCTCTTTTTTGTGTATAATGGTTGTGTATAAGGGACAATATTTCATACGCATATAGTGCATATAAATTAGTGTTTTGTATATTTTAACTTTTAGATTATTCAGTATTATACAAGAGGTACAACTAGAAATAACATGAATTGCCTGATTTAAATTTAATTTCAATTTCCTCTTTCAAGTAATTTTCTGATTTGCTTTAGAAACTGTTTGGGTTGAGTTGGACATATGACAGAATAATCGGTAATCCTTCGTCATCTGCTAATATGAGCATATTTGTCGCTCTGGTGTAACTGTAAAATTGCTGATGAATTTAATAATCAGATATTTTGAAATTATACAAAGTACCGTGCCCTTTGAGAGGCAAGGCCTGCCTAACAACTTAGAACTCTTTCATTCTGTTACTCTTTGTATCTAAAGGTATTGTTTCTATACCATTGGTTTCTTCAGTAAATTTCTAAATAAACAGTTGCAATTTTCAAGATCAAACTTGATGGAGTTGGCTTTATTCCATGCCTTAATTTATGAGAATGTTGAATTATCGAATTTCATCAAGTTGCTACAGCAGACATCTTGCATAGCAGTTGTAATACTAAGGACAGCCCCTGTAGTACGGCGGAATTAGGATACAGCCCGGAAGTTATTAATTAATAAAGAAATTATCTATTGAGGTGGTGTTCATCTACTTCAGGGCAACTTATAACCAGAATGTCAAAACCGTACCCCTTTGGCAAATCTATATTCGTAATGCGTGTACAATGAAGGGGTCGAAATAGGCTTTGTCATGAATATTGTGAAGAATACTTTCTACCACAATACTTTATCAAAAGGTAATTACGTATTCATGTATTAGAGCAGTGGCTAAAATGTTTTACATTTCTATTTATGAAGGTATCATAGAGTGTAAAATCAGAATTGTAGAAGTACAGGGTGGCGAATAAGTTAGGTTTCCCATGGAACTTATGACGGAATGAGGAAATAATGATCGAAAGAGTTCGATGATAGTGATATTTCGTGATCACTGATGGGTTGCGGGTGTCATGCGATATTGCTTTGTGGGGAATGGTTAAGGACGTCGTGTACTCCTCACAACCGACAGACGTAGCTTGATTGTGACTGTTTGTATGAACTGAATTTTGCACCACCCAGTATTAAAGTGAAGAAATATGGTGGAAACTTATGTACTGAAACGTTGTAATATGAATGAATACTTTGAAATATTTTAAGTCTATGTGGAAATATAAATGGCTATGAGCATAGGTGTAACGTGGAGGGGGCAAAGGGACAATTATCCCCTCCAAATTTTCAGGTTTAGGATAATTTACCTGAACCTGACGAGCACACTAATAAATAATTATTATGATTTTGTAAATATAACAGAACAGCTAGTCCTGGGCATTATTTTTATGGGCTTTAAAACTTTTAGTTTTACCCTCCCACCACCCAAAGTTAAGATCCAAGTTTGATTATGCCCCTAAAGTTAAGCTACAAATTTGGTTCTTCTGCAGAGGTAGGTCCCAAGTTACGCTCATCTCCATGAAAGTTTTTTTAAAAATGAGAATATCGTGATATGAAAGGTAAAGAGGCACTGAAATATTACCTAGAGAGAGTGCAAAAGATCTGTTCTTCTAAAAACATCTTACATAATTGTTAAAAATCGCATTCTCCTCCCAACGTGGACAATAAAGTGCCCGGAAGATCAAAAGTTTGCGGACATTAAAACCTGTGCATTCCATAAGAATGTGTCGAATATTTCAAATAACATTAAATACACGGATGAATGGAGGGTCTATCGGCATTTTAGTCTGTAAACACAACAAGAAGAGAAAGAAATATTGTGAAGGTCAAATATAAAGTAAATCAATGACGAATGCACACTCCATTGACATGCCAGTGTAGAAAGCCCCCAGAAAACCTCAGAAAATTATAGGAAATGCACAGTTACTTATTGACTGACCTTCGTATGTAGAATGATTTCCTCAAGCACCAATCATTTCGCATTTTGGATTTGAGTTATTCTAACGCTGGGAAACATTCCTGGAAAAATCTTTTCTTTTGTATTTAATTCCAGGTTAGAACAAAATTTTATCTAAATCCACCCTACTACTGATAGCAATAAGGTGCAGAGTAAAATTTAATACAATTCTTGTATTAAATGACAAATGGACAAGGCTCATTTTTCTTGTAGCGGCAACATGTATGAGAAAGAGACATGAAAGAAGATACATACCTGAAATCATTTACAATCCTTCAATGTAATCTCCTGATTCTGCATGAACACGTTTCCAAACATCTGGCAGTCGTTGGATGCCATTGATAGCTCCCGTTTGTGCCAGTGTGTGCAGAGACTGCCCTGTGGCCGAAATGACGCTCGAGACGTCTGGAAAGCGTTTCTCCCTCAGTGCTCCCTTCATCTTGGGAAACAAATCAAAGGCGCACGGACTCATGTCAGGAGAATAAGGTGAGTGCTGCAACACCTCCCAACCCCATTTGCAGTACGTTCTGTACCACTTGTGCTGTATGACATCTTGCGTTATCGTTGAGAACGATGGGTCCTGATTGCAGGAGATCTAGTTTTTTGCGCCTAAGAGCAGGGCGCAAATGGTCACGAAGGTAACTGACGTAGTCTGCATTCACTGTAACAATTTGTCGAACACTATGTGCAAGGAAAACCCCTTCATGGTCATATGTCACAATCATCATAACCTTCAAATTCGCCGGTTGCTGTCTTACTTTATTTGGCCTTGGTGAAGCCGGATGACGTCACTCATTCGACTGTCGCTTCAATTCCTACTTGTACGATCTGGCCCACGTCTCGTAAGTTGCAATAATGCGAGCAAGAAATGAGTTACCTTCCGATCGCCAACGTGCAAGGTGCATGCGTGAACATACCAATCTGCGCCATTCCTGATATTCATTCAGGATATGTGCCGGACCCTGTGGCCGAGTGGTTATCACTTCGCGCTGCGACGCCAAGGGTCCCGGGTTCGAATCCCGCTTGGGCTTGGTTGTTTGTGAATGTTCATTCATCAATTTCATCATTTCATCACTCATCCCCATCTTCGAAAATTAGCCAAGAGGCACGAAACGCGAAGTAAAATAAACTAAATCAATCAATCAATCATTCAGGATATGCGGTACCAATTTTGCCGATATCTTACTCAGGCCGAGGTCCTGAGTTAGGATCTGGTATACAGAAGATGGTGAAATCTTCAGTTCATTTGCTAATTCACTACATGACCAGCAGTCCCGATTAGCCTTACTGTGCAACAAGTGGACTTAAACACCAAATCAATCAAATTAATCAATCTACATATCCAACACAATCTGCGAAGTGCATCAAGGTGGTGTGGATCTGTTGCTGTGCGAGGATGTCCGCCACCATGTTCTCTCGCTCCTGATTCACGACTACTTTTAAGTGCCTTGGCACTTCTGACAACGGTACGATAAGGAAAAGTGTGGTCCCCACATGACTCGCGTAACTTATGAACTAGACGTGCATTCCTTCCACGTACAACCTGATATTTGATGAATATTCGCTGTTCTTCACGCGTGAACATTGTTCAGGGCGGTGTTATACGCACACTTCACTTTAAAGTCTTCTAACTACCACACAACAGTACTATTCAGCACCAAACACTGTACAGGTGTATATTGTGCTTTTAGGCGATTCACAGCTAGTGCCTTCAAAATACACACCCATACATTTCAAAACCTTGTCCCTAGGTTCAAAACATGCAGTGTCTGAAGTTCTGTGGATATAACTATTGGCAATAGACAGGTATTTCTTCAAATTATAACTTAACTCCCATTTCCCTTTTGATATATACTGGTTTATTCATATCTTATTTACATAAGTTAAATCTTGGTCGTTATTCTCCAAGTCCACATTTCAGTGTGCCCTGTTCCCCCTTCCCGAAGAGTGTGTGTAGATTCGTGTAGCCACTGGCTTCACGAGTAAAAAAAAAGAAATAACCCTTCAGTAAAAAGAAGAAAGGTGGCTGAAGGTAAGTGTACGTGTACCCGGTTTCACACATGAAATTTACTTGGTGCCTTGTCCCCCCTTCCCGAAGGGAGTGTGTAGACTCGTGTAGCCACTGACTTAACGAGTAACAATAAAATAACTCTTCAGTACCAAATGAGGTGGCTGAAGGTATGTGTACGTGTGTACCCGGTTTCCCACACGAAATGTACTATTGAAATAATATGAAAAAAAAGCAAGTGTGTATATTAAAGGAAAGAAAGTTAACATCCCTGTCGGTTTACATAGTAAGAAAAGAAAGCTCGCCCAGCCGTTTCCCTTAGAGCAGATACCTCTTACATCGCAGTATTCCGCCAAACATCTGAGGCCAACTGCTCCCCTGTCCTTCCTATTTATAGGCCCCGCTAATTACCTAAGCCATTACTAGAAAACTTTCCGCTGGTCGGTTGTCCAGCGACACGCCTACCTACCTCAACGGCCAAGAATAGAAACGTACAGGAATACATAGATATACACAACATTATCCAAACACTTGAAACTAAAAACCGACCGATCTAATTAAATTAATTAATAAACATATGAAATAAAAGAGGATCAAGTAATGATCGCATCATTACAACACCTACATACGATCCGATTGTCTTTTGTCCAAGCGACAACTGACAAGCGTATACCAACAGCGTTGCCACTACAAGAAAAATGGCCCTCGTATTTTGATGATACTGAATGATTGATTATCTCACATCCCTTGTGCTTCTTGCCAAGATTAAAACCTCTCTCCTTTGCTGCTTTTAAGAAATGTCAATTGTATGCACACCATTTACATTCACCCATATTTATTGTTTGGTGTTTTAATTTACTTTGTACGCCATGCCGAAAATTGGGGAAAAAATGTTGATATTTTAACAGAAATTTAAATTAATAATCATGTTTTGTGAATATGAAAATTTTATCAGTACTAAAGTCACTGTAAACCTTTAATTCCCTGTATATTTTGTGAAAATGAATATATTTTATTTGACAGTTGCAGTTTGCAGTGTTCGGTTGTGGTAGCACTACTCCCTATTTTTTGAACTAACAAGGATAGGAGTAGAGAATCAGGACGTGCGCAATTTGAAAGGTGATGTTGTTCGTCCCACGTCTCCAAATATTGTGAATTACATCCCAGTCACACATAAACATGATTGTGATATGATGTTTTAAAATTTATTTTATTTTACTTAATTTTTGGAATATATAGCTTCACATATATTTTATAAAAAAAAATTGTTATGAAAGACATATATAATATGTATATTCTGCAGGAATTACCTATGTCATGTGGTATGTGTATACTTAAAGAATTCTACAGGCATGGTGGTATTTAAATTTCCCCCTCTGGTTGTTATTTTTTAACTTGAGAGGAAACAACAATACAATTTGTATGATTTCCAGATCCTTCGAGAGAAGTTAATGAAATTTCCCTCAACTCAACATTTACAAAGTTGCGCACTGTATACAACTAGAGTAATAGAACAAATATGAAACGTTATTTAACAATAATTTATTTCCTGAATACTTCTTACATATGAGAACTGAAACTGTACACAAAGTCTTTATTATCTTTTAAAATCTATGAATTGTACTCCTACAGGTGCATTTAACTTTATTCAATCTGATGTTGCACCGAACTGCTATATCAGTCTATGTTTGTCAATAATATAACATGCTTTTGGCCAGATGTACAAAATCAGATACAAATGGTTTTTTTTTGTTTTGTTTTTTAAAGAAATGTTTGCTAACAAAATTGTACTTCTACAGGTGCATTTAGCTTCATCCAATCTGATGTTGCACGATCTTAATGTGTGGACAACGAACTGCCATATCAGTCTATCTTTGTCAATAAGATAACATATTTGTGGCCAGATTGTACCACATCAGATATAAATGTATTTTTTTTTAGAAAATTTTGCTAATAGAATTGTACTGCTACAGGTGCATTTAAGTTTACTCAATCTGATGTTACATGATCTTAATGTATGGGCAAGGAACTGCCATATCAATCTATGTTTGACAATAAAATGACATCCTTGTGGCCATATTGTACAACGTCAGATATGAATGTCATTTGTTTAGAAATTTTGCTTACTTTATGGCAAAACCAGATCGCCATTCTCTGTCAATGTAGCTGTTTTTGTACCATGCATAACTTCCAGCATTTCTCCATCGTATATCACGCGCATTTGGTTGTCATTGGTACAAATGTTGTGATCGCAGGTCATCTTGGCAGGGGAAATGTCTATCTTGATGTCACTTGTTGTTACACACGATATCCTTCCACAAGTCTCGGCTTGAAGTTTTCGGTTTGTATTTGCAACTCTGAAACAAGATAAAATATTTAGTATTTAATGCACTCTACTAATAATATATAATACCAAGCCCATTATGACATTCACTGAGGATGAAATCATAGCAGAAATAGAATTCCTAAAGAAGAAAATGTCACCTGGGCCTGAGAGTATACTGGCGGAAATACTGCAACTTGCCGTTCCAAAAATCACCCCCTTTTTTACTTCCATTTTAAATCTCTGTCTTGCCACCAAAAGCTTTCCAAACACATGGAAGGAAGCAAATGTTGTAATTATAAAGAAAGAAATACACCGAGACGAATCTCTAATTAAATCGTACCGTCCCATCTGCCTAATAAACGTTGTGGGTAAAAGTTTCGATAAAATGATTGCTTAAAGACTCGTGGAATTTGTAGTTCTCCAAAATAATCCAGGAAATTAGTATGGATTTACGAATGGATGGTCAACTGAAAATGCAATCTACAGCCTTTTTACCTCATTAGAAGATAACAGCGACTAGTACATCGTAGCTACCATTTGTGGAGCTTTCGACAATCTGTGGTGGTCCCACCTATTCTACACGCTAAGAGAATTAGACTGTCCTGGAACAATTTATAAAATTCTAGAAAGTCATTTCAGAAACAAAAAAAAGGTCACCATCAAATTGCCGGAGCAGGACATCTATAAAATAATGACGCAGGGGTGCACGCAGGGATCGGTGCTGGGTCCACATCTGTGGAACCTCAACCTCGAGCCTTGTCTCAAAATTTCAAATTCCATGCAAGAAGTTCACAAATCCATAGCCTACGCAGACGACCTCCTGATAGTGGCCACGGGAAACTCACGAAGGGAAATTGAGAGGAAAGCGACTTCAGTAATCGACAAATTGGATACATGGTGCGAAAACGTGAAACTGAAATTATCAGAAACGAAAACAAACTATAACTTGTAAAAAGGAAACCTAAGTACAAGTCGCAATCCTCAAATAAAATTAAAAGATACAAGCATAAAAAGAGTGCGAGAAACAAAATACCTGGGAGTCACTCTAGAGGAGAGCTCCAAAAACATATAGGAAACACTACCGTAAAAGTAGAAGCAATAATGAACAAAATAGCCACAATAGGGTAAAAAAAAAAACCTACAAATCACCTCCTTCGATTGCTCTCCATTTACAACTCGGTCATCACTTACGGAGCCTCATCCTGGGCAAAGTCCCTGGAAAAAGTAACATATGCACAAGTTCTAGGTCATCACAAAGAAAGGTGATCCTGAGACTCACGGGCGCCTTCCGAACTACCCCAACGCAAGCCCTGCTAATCATAACGGACCTTCTTCCGATAGATTATCAAGTTAAACTAAGGGCGTTATCATATCACTTTAAGAAGGGACACGAGCGAGAAATTATCGAACTAATAGGAAATTTCTTCCCTACATCCCCGGAAATAAAATGTTACATCAACCGGGAATCGGATGAGTCGGAGAAGGGTAGGAGGCTCTATCAATTTATTCCTAATACGCAGGACCACACAATGCAAGGAAACTTTCAACCTTCAAGAGACCTAATGCATTTCCTTACGGGACGCGGTCCATATGGAACGTACTTCAAGAGATTTGGGAAAGGGGAAAGCGACACGTATCCGACATGCGTAAATGAAACGGACACTCCGGCACATCGAGTTTACTTCTGCCCTGCATCCAGCGAGAGAATCAAACTTGCCAGGAATAAGCTACCGGACACGAACACCTTTCGCCTACTGCGTGGTCAGCACCGACAGAGGCTCAATGAACTTGCTGACATGGTATCGGCGAAAGAAATGAAGCGTTTCAAAGAACAACTAAGAAACCAACCGCTGCCCCACGGCTACCCCTTCCCCCTCAACCAACCAGAGCCCGACCCTGTGGCCGAGTGGTTAGCACATCGCGCTGCGACGCCAAGGGTCCCGGGTTCGAATCCCGGTCGGGTTTGGTTGTTTGTGAATGTCCATTCATCAATTTCATCATTTCATCACTCATCCCCATCTTCGCAAATTAGCCAAGAGGCACAAAACGCGAAGTAAAATAAACTAAATCAAATCAAAATCAAAATCAACCAACCAGAAGATCAACCAGACTACGCAACCAGGTTCCTCCCAAGACCATTAGAAGGAGAACATCCCCGGATCCATAAGAACACCAGGCGGAAGGGGAAGCACCCGAGGGCACCACCGGAGTTTCCTGTGTGCCAACAGGAAGTCAGGAGTAGGCGACCAGAAGAGGGATCGTCCATCCTGACCGCCGGGAGAGAGAGAGACGCAGACTACACGGATAGGATTCGACCCAGGCACAATTTACAAAACTTAAATAAATAAATATTTTTTGATAGTTTTAACTTCCTGTGAAAAACAAGTAAATAAACAATTTAGTCAGCAAACTGACAATACTGTACATCAATTCCTTCTGATTTTCGGGAACTCCGAAGAATCTCAGGAATTTCAATCGGAGAGATCTCGATTGATTGATTGACTTGCTGTTATAAGTCCACTTTATGCACAGTAAGGTTAATCAGGACTGGACCTACAGTTTAAAGTACGATCTAAACCACTACGTGCCTCCACGGGGGAGAGATACCGATCGATATGAAATACCTCTATACCAGTACTCTACTGCACACCAGTAGTCAGTCTCGCAGGAGACTCAAACTTATATAATATTGGAATCCTTAAATTAAATAAATAAATGATAATAAAAAATACAAAACTATATAACACACCCATGCATTACCATTATCTATTTGTACTATTATATTTGGATGTATCTTTTTATATTGGTTATAGTGTATTAATAATCATATGTCCCTGTTTCTTGTACTATTACCTTACAACAGTGCATGCCATCAAAATAATATAACTCTCACATACAGTTCATGTACGTGATCACACTTAAGGGGCCTCCCCAATGGCGCAGTGCCAGCGTTGTCGCCTTGCAATCAAGGGGTCCCGGCTTTGATACCCGGTGGAGGCACAAGTGGTTCGGATCCCACTTTAAACCGTAGGTCCAGTCCCGATTAGCCTTACTATGCATAAAGTAGACTTAAAACACCAAATCAAATCAAATCAAAACACACTTAAGGCCTAAAAAACAAAAACAAAGCAAAAAAAGTAAATAAAGAGAAAAATAAACAGAACCTGTTCTGAATACCAGGGCGGATTTGGCTACTGGCGCACAATTAATAAACCCGAATGTTTAGTTCTATGTATACTTTCTTTTCGTTTGCTTATTTGTTTGCTTTTGTTTCATCATTACACATCATTATAACTATAATATATAATCCTACAGTTGTTATAATAAATAATATAAACATATCATGAGCATTAACATTATACATAATATGTCATATTTAATTTCATACACCCCCCAATAATATTTCTCCTAACATTTAATCATAGGAAATAATCATCGGTGATAGATGCAACCTGCTGTGGGTGCCAGAGTGATTCTAATAATTATTGTTAATCATACAGCTATGGCATAATGATTTTATTTTTATTTTTGTCTTTTTTTTCCTTTTATGATATATGTAATTCTGTATATTGTAAACAAGGGATAAGTAAAGAAAAAAAATAAACGGAGGAATCGGTAAATTCGGAGCAAATGATGCTCTGGTTTATTTAAAGGCACCAGGGCACTAAGCGCATACCCTCGAATGTATTCGGGTGAAAGCAGGCTGCTTCGGGGGTTTCCCCCTTTTTTTCTACCCATAGTTCCCATTTCAGCACCTACTAAACTCTGAACAAATCTTGTGCAAATATATTTCCAGAAATCATTAAGTTTTCCCCACATCAGTATGAATTCATTCCTAAACGATCAATTTAACGAAACTAGTAAGGAATCATAACTTATTTCTCTCAACATTAGACGAGATAGCGAAAGTGATGTAGTTTAGAAATATATTTCAAAGACGTTTGGTCTTGTTGATCATGGTATACTTCTGCAAAAGTTTCATTGTCATAACCTTTCGCCCTCAATTATAAAAATTATGTCCTCGTATACAGGAAACAGTATGTTAGATACAATAACAGCAAGGCCTTGGAATTCCAGACCTGTTTAGATGTCCCACAAGCACAAGGTTCAAATCATTGCTCACTGTTGTTTTTAGACACAATAAATTATCTTCAAGAATGTTTATTGAGTTGCAAGGGAAAGAAAACCTTCCTCTATGCAGATGATTTTAAAATGTAGAAGAATAACAATATCGACGCAGTTGAACTACAAACGATCCCTGCACACACAAGTATCTTTATTGATCATCTTCTAGAAAGAGTAACAAACTATAAATATTTAGGTGTTCAATTTCAAGAAGAGGTACGTTTTCAGAAGGATATTGATACCTTGGGTTTATGAAGAGAATGGGAAATGAATTAGAAACACTTAAAGTGGTATGTAATTCGTATGTAAGGTCCGAATTGATTTTTTTTATTGATTTATTTATTTTACTTCGCTTTTTGTGCAACTTTTGGCTAATTTGCGAAGATGGGGATGAGTGATGATATGATGAAATTGATGAGTGGACACTCACAAACATCCATGCCTAGGCCAGGACTAGAACCCGAGCGTCGTAGCGTAAATTCCGAATTGGAATGTGCGTCTATATATATTTAGGTTTCCACAAACCTAAGGTGAAATTCACAGAATTGAAAGTGTGCAGAGCAAGTTCATTAGATTCCTAAAGCTGAAAGTAGAAGGTGTTGAATTTTTGCACAATTGAAGAGCACTGTGCGAATTAAAGTTTTTGCTTTGGGGGGATGTTATTATTATTAGTAGTAGTAGTAGTAGTAGTAACATGGAAGGCCTGTGTTGCTGCAGCCATGAACCTTCGGGTTTAAGAAGGCTAGAGAGTTAGTTAGTAGTTAGTTAGTTAGTAGTAGTAGTAGTAGTAGTTTACAAAACAAAAAATTCAAATTGAATTTAAAATACTTTGGCGCTGTATGCAATTTCAGACTCCAGTCTGCTATCTAGAGAAAAACTGGATTCGCCTTACGTCCTATACGTAAACATCTATCACTTTATTGATGAACAGTTCATTGTCTTTTTGTACTTTTTCAAAAACACGTATCAGATTTTCAAACAGACTGAGATATATTGCAGATATCACTTACTCTACTGTCCTTCATGGTATCTCTGATCCATATTTTTGCATGCCTACTGTAAAAAACGTAATAATTGAATACGACAAGAGTGTAAATTATCAAGGACAGACACCTACACTTCGTAATCCCGAACAGCCGAGAAATTCCAAAGGATCTTAATTGTTAATTCTTGATACTTTCTGCACTATAAGAAAGATATGAAATTTCTTGAAATTAACAGTTTTTATTCCAGAAATGCAAGAACAATCACTTGAAGAGAAAATAATGTGTAAAATCAAGATTTAAACCACACCGAAAATTTTCCGATCTGATCGGGAAATTGAGAAATTATTTCAGTCCCGAACGTCAGATTTAATAACATTTCCTTCCCAATCCCATCCCGGCTATTTTTTCCCGTCCTGCACACATTTAGTTAAGGCAGTCAACATAACTCTAATGTCTGTTGTGTAAACGTTCGCTCGTCACTTTGTTAGACATGGCAGTTAATTCTGTAACTGACAGCCTGTAAATCCTAGAAAACAATATTTCTTGTAATAAAATATTGCTACAATTTCACAATTCGAATTACATTTACTTTTTCCAGATATCTCGGGTGGGCAAGTGCTCCTCACCCCCTGCTGGCGCCATTGCCCCCCGCAGTGGCGTATTTGTGATTTATTTTTTGGAAGTAGGTGTCTTGGGTGTGCAAATGTATATTACCAGTCAGTAAACTAAACTACTACCCTGCGGTTCTAAGTACCTTGAATATTCGATCTAACCTACGTTATGACATCTTACTTAGTACACTTATGACGTAATTTTGAAACAGTACATTTACATAGTAAGAAATCCCAAACTCGTACACAGAGAGAGATATCGAACTAGTAACAACGAAAACTTTTCCAAATTCCCATTGCCAGGTTCAAACTTATTGTCCATTTAATCGCCTCCAAGTTTCTTGTGAACACTTGAATACATATTGAGTGAGGTTGGTCAGCTGCATACTTTTCGGCATGGAAATCTTTGATGACTTGAAAATTAATGGACACTAATAATTTTTCAGTTGTGTTTCTTACAGTTAAAAAATGGTATACTCTATATATTCAACTCCATTTTATTTGAGGGGGATAAAAACGTCCCTGTCAGGGATAAAATTAATTTTCGGAGAATCCCGTGCAACCCACCTCCCCTCCCCCCGTTACTGTCGAAGAGACAGTATTGACGAATCACAAACATAAACAACTAAACAATGCAAGGGGCGCCTTACATTTGCTTTCGGTATTACGATATTATCGAGAGTTATTTATAATCCCAAGACAGCTTAAACAAAATGAGCAGATGTTGCACCCATTCGGACAAGGTGTAAGTTATTTAACGAAATTGCAGAATCATAAGATATGGTGAATATCTTACAAAGCTTACATAAATTCAAAAGTGAAATTCGAACATACTCTCAAGATATGTAAAAAGGTGAAAGTTACGTCAAAGAATGTTTATGTCAGTTTCAATATATTTTTTTTTGCTAGAAGGTTGAAACGTAACGTTTAGTTTATGTCTTTAAAATATAATACATTTCCGCCTTGGCCAGCATATTGAGTTTTTGGTTTCATTTTCCTATATTTCTGCATTTACATTACTTCTATATTAATGCTATTCTCCCCATTTTCCTTTCCTTTCATATCTTGTGTTATTTTAGTTAAGTATATGTGTTAAGTTTATGCCAGTTTCGATATTATCTATTTTGGTTCTTTTCCATTATTCCTCCATTTTGTGACTATCTCTGTTTTAATTCCTTTTATATCATGTGTAAGATTTAATGTTATTTGTAAATTTTGCTATTATCGATTTTTCCAGTTTTGCACTATTTCTACGTTTCTATTATTACGTTCACTACTTCTAATTCCTCTCATATAGTATAAAAGATTTAATGTAATATGTAGAACACTAAAATTGGAACTTTTCTGAAGGTAAGCTACAAAATATTTCTCAGTATGATGATATCTGTCAATCACAGACATTTTGTTTTTAAATGTATTCTCAATATTTCGATCCCTCAAGTTAAACATCAACATTTTAAAATCCTACACCTCTGCAAAAGATCAAATACACGTATTTCTCTTGCAAAATAAATATCGAGGTGTAATAAGATTGAGAAAGAAATATTTAAAGTAACAACATTTTAGATAATGCATCAGATGTTGATATGTGATCATACCTTACAAGTCCACTTGGAGTTTGGGATACACTTACGCCATTAACATCCAAGTTGTGTGTTCCATCAGGATCAACCCAATACTTAGCATTCATCAGGATTTCATTGCATTCTTGAGTATATTTTGATCCTTGATGCATGCCACTGCGCAATACAAATTTCGATAAATCTTCTTCCATGATGTCTGAAAATGTGTCGTTGCATGTTTTCGTTCCAGTTGCATCTAGCAAATGCACAACATCTCCTTTTTCAGAAGTAAAAGTGATGCCTTTGATGTCGATTTTGACATACCTGAAAAAATAAAATTTCCATGCGTTCATGAAATTACCAAAAATGTGAAGATTTTAATCACTTGGGATTTTAGTATCCAGACATATTAGATATTTTTGACAGAAAAACTTGAACATTTCATTACTGAAAGGTTCTGTTTTCTGCAAACGAAACCTGTCAATTATTAAATGTTAAAATCCTTCCTCTACACAACATTCAGAAACTATTTACAGTAAGTAATTAAGTTATGACCGACTATTCATGCACATTATTAATCCAACACCATCATCGTTTTACTGTAGATCTCTACTTCTGATGATGAGACAGAATTGATTGATGTTGTTTATTTTACTTCGTATTTCTGCCACTTTTAGCTAATCGCAAAGATGAGGATGGATGATGATATGATGAAATTGATGAAGGGACAATCAGAAAACACCCATGCCCAAGCCGGGATTCGAACCCAGGACCACTAGCGTCGTAGCGCGATGCGCTGACCACTCTTTTTTTAAATTTATTTCTTTTGAAAAAAAGGAAATACCCCCTACACGGAGGTATCCCCAACTTTCACACTTTTCCTCATTTCACACTTTTCAATTTTTACAGTTTCTCAGTTTCTTATCCTGTGGACAACCACAAGTATCCATGCCTTACCCGGGACTCGAACCCGGAACCCCTGGCGTTGTAGCGCGCTCTGCTAACCACTCCGCCACAGAGGTCGACACTCCGCCACGGACGGACGATGATGAGACAGGAATTTAAGAAACTGATTTAAACATGGTTGATTTTTATACCTTTACCAGGCTGGAGATTCGAACCAGCGTGTGTCTTGCAGCGAATTTAAGAAATTAAGTTAATAATACAAAACTGGATGCAGCAAACACGTCATGGAATGCTGTGAAAACAAGTGTTGATCGATGTTTCACAGATCAAATATTAAATAATAAATAATAATGGGTTAATTAAAAGTGCAAACAGACAGAATTTCGTTTTACCACTTGTGTGAAAATACAGGTTGAGTCAATAGTGACCTAACACCCTCTATAAAATGTAAAATAGTTATGCTGGGTAAAATTGGTCATGATCGAAACAGGTTAGACCCAGGAGGAACAACATTTGTTTGTGTCAAGCGGAGGTCCGGTATATTGTAGACCACCATATTGAATTCAACTTGGCTAGAATTTCCCGAGGAATATCTTTAACCATTAAAAAGTTATGAATGCACGTTTATAACCATTTTATACTTTTCAAGGTTTCAGAAGAATAATTTAAATGTCTCTAAAGTGTGAGTAACGCATCGTGATCACACTGGCGTCTAGGGAGAGAAGTTCAGTTGTCATTAGCATTATACATGATTTTAATCACCGACATTTCAGAATAGTTGAATATTGTGAATGGTGTCTCGAACAATTACAACGTTACCCTCCATTTGGCATGAAAATCCTTCATAGTGACGAGGCTGATATTTTACATTTCATTGTGAAGTTAATAAGCAAAATATGCGATATTTGTAGTCCGATATTCCACATTAGACAGATATCAGCCGAATGGTTGTTTCTGGTAAGCTAATTGCGTAGTGTGGTGTAGGAAACCCAATATGTTGGTCCATGTTCCATCGTCGAAACTTTAAGTGAACAGGCTTTTTCATCCTTGCTTACTGAATCGGGAATACGGTACTTTGTCCAAAGTTTTCTCAACAGGGCGAAGCGCTACCACACTATGGGAACGTTGTGAGACAGTTTCTTCACGTTAAGTTTCGTGGTAGATGGATTGTCAGCCAGCGACCTGTTCAACAGCCTGCACGTTCCCCCATCTAACGCTTTCGGATTTTTATATTTGAGAACATTTGAAGGCAATGGCATATGCACTAAAATTCCGTGATATTAACCATCTGAGAGAATTCGTAGTTCTTACTTGCAATTGGGTCACACCTGATACATTGCAAAATGTTCTTCATGAGTGGAAGAAATGACTACGAGTGTGCATAAAGGGAAACATTTACAACATATTGAGAAATTACCATGACAGGAAAACATGCGTGTAACTTTTTACTAGTTAAAGCTACCCTAAACAAACCTTCACCACTGCATTTTTCGTGTCATTCTAGCCTGATTTGATACTTCATATCACCCTCTTTTCTTTTAAAATTCTTGACTTGAATTCAATATGGTGGCCCTCTGCTTGACATGCGCAATTATGTTTCCCTTTGGGTTAATCGTGACCAATCACACCCGGCATAACTCTTTTATATTTTATGGAGGGTGTTAAGGAACTTTTGATTCCTCTGTACAATGTCAAGGGTTACTGAACAGAGATATCGCGCGGAGACCCTGCCCTATTCGTCTAATGAGCAAAATATTGATAGTTTACGTTGAAAATCAGAGTCCACTCCCCTAATATCTTTCAAAATCAGTACCGTCTGAAATATAGTGATGAGAGATATGAATAGTTCTTCTAGTTGTAGTCAATTCCTCTCTACCTGCCAAAATGTTGGGACATGCTGGATATTCATTATGCTTCATCATATCCTCTAGACACAGTATTAAACTATTCCGTTCATATACATGTATGTGACTTATGACATAGAATCCTCTTATATTGTACAATATATTTTTCATCAACAACTTTATTTATCTGTAATCTACTAAATCTTTGAAATAAGCACTATCAATTCCATGTGTAGCAAAGCATTTATTCTATTTTTTTTATAAAATCATTATAAATATTGTGCATCTATCAATTTTATTTTAATAAAACTCGTTTTATTTAAAATAGGAAAACAGAAAAAATGTAATCTGCCAGTTTAAAAACATCTAGGAAAAAATATAATATTACTTTAGAAGTTACGGTGCCAGTAACGCAGTTACTTTTACCTTCAAAAGTTGATTGAAAAGCAGTATATTTCATATTTTGGAAGTGAAACAGTGTACACAAAATATGTACTTACTTGTTGTTTCCACACCAATCTTTTCCTATGATTTGAGTAACGTCATCTTCCTTCTTCACACGCCCTAGTGGATACGCAACAGCTACTTTAGATCCTGTTTCATCAAGAATCATTTGAAGCTGATACTGCAATAAAAATTGTAATTCAAGGTTATTATTTTTATCAATTTGAATTTATATACAACACAATATTCGATTAAATGGTGGACCGTACAAGCGTTAATTTAAGTGATTAGCACTCTTTTAAAGTACAGGAAGTGGTTAACAATATACTAAAAAGAATGTATCAATCGAAGGAATCAGAAATATACCATATGTAAGGAAATGTCATGCAATCGATTAAATCTTTCGACGGGGAAAGAAAGTTCCAGCTCTCGGTTGTCATGTAGCTCATGTTCCATTCTCACTGAAATGTACCCTCAGTTTGACTTACCTTATAAAACTTCAATGAATCATGTCACAAATTAAAAACAAGTAGTCATGTAACAGGGAACTAAAGGCCAACATTATTGTGTATTTCTAAATGTTAGTAGCCTACTAAGAATAACATAATTCTTGCCTGAATTTTAAGATATTTTTCTTCAAATTAGCTATTTTAACGAAAGAAAAAGAAGATCAGAACTTGATGGTTTTTTCGTCTTTCACGTAGTATATTTTTTCAATAAAAAGAAACAAAAATTTTGGGGTTTCTGCCGATTAAAAAAAACTTAGCAGAAACTCAAATGCATCTTTGTAGTTTGGAGATCAACCGAATATCTGGAGCTCACACAGCCACGGTGTTATTAATACACAGGGTGCCAGAAAGTCTATCCAACATTACAAAGGTTTATTACAAAGATACTGTTGCATTTACAGCAGCATGGCTTGTGGCCAAAAAATAGAGAAACTCGTAAAGTTTTTTTCTTTACCCCTTTCTTCTAGGTAGAGGTTGAGTTGGTGTAGGAGGCTCTGCAATCGCTGCAAATGAATATGGCGTCAGTGCAGGAGAAAGTTCAATGTGTTTTATGGTGTCGTGAGACCAAGTCATTGATTGCTGTGCAGCAAAATTTTTGGAGTGAATTTGGACGACCACCATCTGATTAGAAAAGCATTGTTGACAAGTTTAAGGACACTAGAAGTGTGCATTTCCGTTGTCCAACAAAGCGATCATCCCTCTGTGAAGAGAGTGTTAAGGCTGTGCAGGAAACATTTCTACGAAGCCATTCAAGTAGTGCGTCTCGTGATCTCGGAATTTCCCGGTACCCAGTGCAAAGGGACTTTGCACAAACCATTTTATTGGAATGCGTATGGAGTGCAGGTAGCGGAATCTTCGAATCGAGATGACTGCCCTCGTCATGGGCTTTCTCTATTGCAGCGCCTCCTATACCATGCATCGGAGGATATGCGTGTATATCGTTAGAATCACAAACTTCGTTTGAGGTATTTTTTAAGCAGGGTTGTTAAAGGTCCAGGAATTTTAAATAACTTCAATTCCCGTCCAGGAGAGAAAATCAGGAAGCGTAAATAGGTTCTGAACCGTAAAGAACCTTTTCATCTGTAAAGTATTTCAATTCGGTCCAGGAACCTTTATACCAGATCAAATTAAATACGGTCCAGAAACATTTTTTCGGATCAATTTAAATACGGTCCAGGAACCTTTTTATAATTAAACAAAACGCAACTTGCATCGAATTTAAATTGTGCGAGAAAAACGGTTCCCTGTCCTGTTACGGAACCAAATAGAACTCGTTAGAATGTATTGATTTCTGGCTGGATCCTTAACAATCCCAGAGTTGTTAATTTCCAGGAATTGTAAATAAATTCCATTCCCGTCCGGAAGAGAAAATCAGCAAGTGTAAATGGGTTCTAGGCCTTAAAGAACCTTTTTATGTATAAAGTATTTCAATTCAATTTAAGAACCTTTTTTCGGATAAATTTAAATACGGTCCTTGAACCTTCTTTCCGGATCAATTTAAATTCGGTACAGGAACCTTCTTTCAATGAACAATACGTAACTTGGACCGAATTCAAATTGTGCGAGAAAATGGTACGGAACCCAATTGAACCCATTAGAATTTAAGGGTTCCTGGACCCTTAACAACCCTGTTATTAAGTCCATTGACACCCAACTGGGGGAGACTTGCTAATTTCTAGCCTTTTAGAAATGTCGGACCATGTTATGGAGGCAATTACGCTAAGAGCAGCAGAGCATGCGCTTCAGGGCAAGCACTTCTACTACTCTCCCCGAACTGCGAGCGAAGGGTGCATGTTGACAGCAGAAGTGTCGTTTACGACTGTGCAAAAATCAGGTGTGTGGCAAGACCGCTTTTTGCACATGGAAACTTCCACATTTGGAGAGAAGAAGTCTGGGTTTGATCTTTGATCGTATGGATACGTATATTGTATATAGAGAAACACTGTGGCTGTGTAAGCTCCAGTTCTTCGATTGTCTCCCAACTACAAGGACTACAAGTTCATATCCTAAGTTTCTAAATAACTCCAAAACATTTGTATTTTTAATTAAAAATACGTACTATGCGAAAAAAGAGGAAACCATCCAATTGCTGACCCCCGTTTTTTGCTAAAAATAGCTAATTCTTAATAATGCAATAATAATGTTGGTTTATAGTGTCTTGTTATACAACTACAGTCCCTACCGAAAGTTTAAGACCACCAACTTTTTCATGGTAAACGAATCCTGACCGAAAGTTTTTGGTACAAATATGGAGTGAAATTGTATGGAAGTAATATAGTGTATGAGGCATATATTGCCGAAAAAAATATTGGTATACGTCTTGTAGTTCTTGAGATACGAAAGTGGAAAATCAAATTTCTTAAATGAAAAAAGCCAGCATTTTGAAGTACAGATGAATGTGTATACATGAAACCGACGTCGTTATGACAGTACTGAATTTTTTTCCAGTATTCTGTTGAAGGTTTTGGCGCAAAAAAATTGAAAATATTTTTCTCGTGTTTTATATTTTTTTCTAAAATTCGCAAAATAAAAAAATACTGCGAAAACTTAGAGGTCTTCAGATAACAATATCTTCCTCAGCGACTGCGCTGGAGTGAACAAATTTTATGTTATTAGTTGAAATGTGTGTCAATAGATGGCGCAGAAAGACACATGTCGAGTAGCATCATTGTGCAAGTCCAAACCTGTTTTCGTTACACTTGATAATAAACAGGCTGTTTGAATCGCAAGCTACGTGATAATGGGGGAAAAAATCTTTGCCCGTGGCCGTGAAATGGCAACTAATTGGTGTACACAGATGCCATAAGTCTCATAGAGAAATTGCACTTGCACTGAATGTGAGTAAAACCTGCGTGGCGAACAGAATAAACAAATTCAAGCAGCAAGATACAGTGGTTGATAAACCACGCTGCGGCCGCCCCAGGGTAACGTCTGTAGGTGAGGACCGGATTACCAAGAGAGTGGCAAAGTATAACCGTTAAGCCCCTCTTACAGCGATAATGAGGGAATTTGAAGATTCCACTAATAAAAGGGTCTCAAAGATTACCATTTCGCGTCATCTGGGGGAATGTGGACTTGCGTCTTACGCTCCTCTCAAAAAGCCATTGCTCAACAATGTACATAAGATAAATCGTGTGAAGTGGTGCAAAAATAAAAGAAACTGGTCCATTGAACATTGGGGTAAGATCCTCCTTTTCAGTGATGAATCGAGATTCGTGATGTACAGCTCCCGAAAAGTGAGAGTTTGGAGGACAGCCACCGAGAAACTTCTCCCCGAATGTCTAGTGCAAGCTGTTCAGGGTGGGGGTCAATCAGTCATGATCTGGGGATGCATGTCTAATACAGGGACCGGGATTTTGAGATTCATTCCTGGTTCCATGGATTCACGAGAATACATCGAAACAATGAAATATAACATGCTTCCGTCTGCCCAGAAGCTCCACAACGGGTACTTCGTCTTCCAGCAGGACAACGCGACTTGCCAAACGTCAGCAGCAGCAATGGCTTGGATTCAAGCGAGGGAAAACTCATTGTTGCCTTGGCCAGCGCGAAGTCCGGACCTGAATCCTATAGGAAACATATGGAATACCATTGGTCTTCGTGTAGCCAGACGCCAGCCAAGGAATGTCTAGGAACTTCGTGAAAAGATCTCCGAAGTATGGAATGAGATTACGCCCCAAGAATGCCAGAAATTGGTCCGCAGCATGAAAAAACTTGTGCAAATGTGCTTGAAACTTAAAGGTGGACCTATTGACTATTAAAATTTCACACTTCATTCATCTAATTTCAGGAGAAATGTTTGTTTCCAAGCATATTTTCAAAGTTCAGATTTAATGATTTTACAAATTGTACCATTAGTTGCATCTATTAGTTATAAGTACATTAATATTCCCTTACACTTTCTTGATCTTGATGTACCTTTCAATAACATTACATAATAATTCCAATTTTGTATTAAAGTGTTTATTTCATGAAAAACACTCGCATATGTACTTTTTCAGTTTGTCTGAAAAACACATGACAAGGTGGTCTTAAACCTTTGGTAGGGACTTTACTTAAACACCGTATTTATGAAATGAAGCATCAAGAAAATCAGCATTTTTTCATGCAAATATAACTAATCAAAGATAGACGACAATACATTTTAATTAAAAATACAGCTTCTTCTTATGCACATGTAAGAACGAGCACCTACACCAATTTCATAAATTATTTAAAGAATTTATGAATTGACAGTAATGCACCAATCAAACATTCATAATAAATATTCAATTAAAAAATGAAGTGATACTTTTGCATGTAATTTTCAGTTATATTTCAAATATAATATCTTGTAGTTTACGAGGGAAGTGAACCACCAAACATTTTGTTTGTATTTCGCAATGAAACTACAGATAGGTTAGAGGCAGTGGACATCCAACCGACATATACGTATAGAGACCAGGAGGAACTCTTTGGAGAAATGTGCCTGAATTATGTAATCGGTTGTTATCTGATGTGGTTGAATAATTCAGAACTATACATGGAGATATTAAAATGCATCCAAATTTAGAAAGTGGTTTGAAAATTATATTCCTGGATCATACCTATCAATAGTTCACAGTTGGACAACGCAGTAATGTCAATGAAATTAAAATTATATTGTTTTATTTGCTGTGTATTAATTCATACTCATTCTGTACATCAGCCAAAACACCTTGAAATCAAGGCTGTCGACTCAGTGGCTTTGTGGGTTAAGTGCTATACTTAAAATCTCGCCACCGACGATCCCAGTTTACAGTCTTTGAGAATGTATGAATCTTCGTTTTTGAATGTCCCTTCATCACTGTCCATTCATGCTCTCGTATATGTACTCTTGTCACATATAATATATTTATAGATACTTCCAGTTGCAGCGATTAGGGGGGGGAGGGGAGATTCCTCAATTTTTTGTCACATTTGCCCCCACACTGTGCTAAACCTTATATACCACAGAAAAGTAAACTGTCTTTGCCCCCACCCCAAGTTTTGGAACCCAATCGCGGCCACTGGATACGTCTTAATTTAAGAAATCACACAACTTAATTTAGAATGGTACAATGTTGGTACCTGGAAATTGGTGAGCTTGAAGCACTGGAAAATTGAGATGTAAACACGAACATTATCACGCAGGGTTACCCATATTGTTCCATCGCAGTTTGTTCTTGCATGGAAAACACAGTCCTGTAAATAAAATAACACAAATTAACATACACACGTATACGCAGTAACTGATTTTAAATTGGAAGTATTTCAGCCTTTTGCATTAAGGAATGACATCATTCATACTCGGAAAAACTGTTATTGTTATTGAGACTAAAAATATTGGTTGATTTGGTGTTTTAAGTACATTTTATGCACAGTAAGGCTAATCGGGACTGGACCTACAGTTTAAAGTGGGATCCGAATCACTATGTGCCTCCATAGGGTATCGAACCCCGGACACCTTGATTATATTAAATATATTAAAACTGAGCCTAATCTTAAGTAAAATGATAAAACATGGAACCACATTTTCTTTGATTGATTTAATGAGTTCGTTGTTTTAAGTCCATTTTACAAAGTAAGGCTAATCTGGACTTGACCTACAGTTTAAAGTGGGATCCGAACCACTATGTGCCTCGACCGGGACCCCTTGATTACAAGGCGAAGACGCTACCACTGCGCCATCTGGGAGGCCCGAAAACTTGGAACCTTGTGATAAAATTATGTATTTCTACCTTCTCTGGTTAATCGCAGTGATGAACACGAATGGCGTTCTGATAAAGTTGATGGAACAAATACATTAAACGAGCACACCGATGTTTCGAATACCTGAAATTACAGGTGTGATAATACCACAAACATTTTCTCAGTGTGCCAGCTAATGAAGGGAAAATGTAACAACAATTCAGAAGGTAAAATTAGGTTGATGTAAGGAATTATTTATCACTGACATATATTGGAAGCCTAGTAAATAAACGAGACAAATCATTTCATATCGAAATGGAAAGATGCACTTAGGAGGATGCCCCCAAAAATATTTGACACTCTCTGCTAGTGATATCTTTCCACAACACTTAAGGACAAAATGTTGTCCAATTACTCAGGGTCTGGAGGCACAAAGTGTTCAGATCCTACTTTAAACTGTGGGGTGCAGTCCGTGCAGTCCGAATTAGGTTATATGCGCATAAAAGTGGACTTAAAGCTCAACCGAACTAAATTCTTCAGGGTCGTCGAGAGAATTATTGTGCCCTGGGACAATGTTGACAAATTGGTACATGGTATGGGGTAGTATGTAGCTTTGCTAATTACAGGGGCACCATTAATATGGAGTGGAATTTAGGACCTGCCAACTGCAAATTAATTGCACTACCAATTATATAGTTTGGCACTTTCGTCTGTCTACGAGAGCATAACTATCAAAAGTTATTTTCACTATACTCTGTCTCGGGTATCTCTGGAGCGAACGAAAACAAGTCTCTGCGCAAGTGATGCGAGACGGCTCTACTAATGAACACGTGAGAGGGGACAGGATTGCGTGAAGGGGGAAAGCGACTGCAGTTACTAGCCTTCCAAGCAGCGTGCACTGCCAATCCTTGCAACTCGATTCCCCCTTCTCTGCCGCTATGCGCGGTTTTGCTAGATTCCGGGGATAGAGTATAGCTAAGCCACTCACTTCCACAATGCAACAGTTTGTGACGTAGGTGAAGCTCACATTTATCAGAACCGTTTCTCAAGCTACATTGCGCTACGCGGGTCGTGGGCAGATTTGCGATGCGTCCTTGGAATTTTGCCTCGTACTGAACTCAATGATCCAATCATTACTATGTAGTGATAGATAATGTTCAGATTAATTATGACCAATGAAAAAGAAATTCACTTCTAAATCTAAGTGACAGGTTCTCACGATTTAAAGGCAAATAATAGTCTGCTGGTCATAAAGATGACGTCACATATCAATCTCGATCACTAATTCTCTATGTTTTACCATAAGTAGTACAGTCAACGGAAAAGATAATGGTAGGCAAATTGTCCATCACTATTTTCATTACTTATTTTAGTTTCAAAGAATGAAATTATGTTTATTCGAAGTTGGTATTGCCCTCTGATTATATTAATGTCTTGATTTCAATTAGTGTTGCCCACGGGACGAGACGGGACAGGCTTTTAAAAATTCGAGACGAGACGAGATTGACCATGTGTCATAAGACAAACGAATATTTTCGAGACGAGACAGCATTTCCACGAGACTCCATGAGACGAGACAGGCCAAAGTCTCGTCTCGTGGGCAACACTAATTTCAATTCATTATCATCACATTGTGTAATACAGGCAGAATGAAAATGGCGATGGACAATTCGCGTACTGTTTATTTTGCCATTGGATGTACACAAAAATTTTACCACATTTTACGTTAGTTCCGTGAATACATTAACATGGTGGCAGAGCGTTTTAACTAGTCCACTCTAATCTCACAATCGAAGTTCCAGGGTTCTAATAGCGGAGTTTATTTGTGTTCTTTGTGTGTTCTTTCATTAATTTCATCTAATCTAACCTTTATCGTGACAAAGAACTGAAGAGTGGCAGATTGATTACGTAAAATAAGAAATATTAAAATGTAAAATTCAAATACAGTAAAAATATTCATGCTAGATCATTAACTAATGCGAGAAATCCATGATCGAATGCAATATGCAATAATTACGATATATTTTGAAACCTACAGTGTCATATTCAATTCACTGATTACTAGGGAAAAGTACTTACTGCATCTGACTGATTAGGGTCATTCCCGTCTTCTGGGGTTGTGAGTGGATCCTTGGGTATAGCTCCAAACTTCCTAGTCTTCAACTCATTGCGTTCAAATGCAGCAGCTCTCTGAAAAGTAGAAGCATGACGATATTGGAATATGGTAAGAAGTTTTTCCTTCCAGGAAAAAAAAAAAAAACATGCAAAATCTGCTTCATTCTGTATGATATCCTAAGACAGGCTCTGTTTGGATTGGTGGTCTTGTTGTCGCCTTCACGAAACAGGGCGGCATTTCGTGGTCTCCTGAAAGTGATTTTATGGAATTTTGTTGTGGAGCTAGTTCTATTTAGGGATAACTTGGAAACAATAAAACCTCCTTCTAACTACAGTCTAGAAAATCTGACGATGTAGGGGTTTCTTCTAAAAAAAAAATGTGTTGATTCACTTGCGGCAAGTAAAGATTTGTCAAGTGTCTATCTTCAGGCTTCTCTAATTTAATATTTACTTGCAAAAACATCCCAAGGGCACACCACTTCTGTACCGACTGTAAAGGCTTAAGAATTATTTACAAATTTTAAGCGTCAACTTCTTCAAGGGCTAGAGAGCAATATGAACACGAGGTTTTCAAGTAGCAAGTCTTTTTTTTAAGGCTGCGAAGTTTTGAATCACGTGGTGGTCACAGGAGGAAAACAAATTGATATTCGATGATGAAAGAATCGAACCCATGTGAAATTCATTAAAACTTGCAAGTGATATTTCCATAGTAGTGAAACTTGGAAAGATTATTGCGGAGTTCACAGAAATGATGGAATAAGGGTATATGGGCGATTCGTTGAATGAACTTCGGAAAAGGATGCAAGTCATATCAACGTCTTCCACCGAGTGTGAAAGGGGTTTCAGTGTTATGAACAACACTGTGACCAAACTCTGGAACAGAATGCATACAAAAACACTGTCATCACCAGTGGTGTAGCGTTAGAGTACGCCCGTACGCCCGTACGCCCGGCATTCCCAGATTTAAAATTTCAAAAATGCGTAAATGCTGTAAATATAAAGTAAAACTTGACTAATTTCACATATGTTTGACCTTCGTGGCATTATAATAGATATTTTTTGCGATCCGGTTGCAACGCTCCACTAACGACACTCGTTCTAGCATTTTCTTTCAATGCCTTTCCTGGCCGGACGCCGGGCAGGTTCGGCGTAAATGACTCTATGTTCCTTGCTGTCTATCTGGAGGAAAAGCTTGGATCTCTTCAGCACGCGCGCAAATGCTCTCTCGTACGCCAGCGTACGGAGCAGAGTGCTACGGTGATTGGTTCATGTGACCCTTCCTGCCTTATAAAGGAGACGACAGCGGTAGAATCCCTACCAGGTTCTTCGCGCTCATGCCACTCGTGCTATGTGATGCTACAATACACAGTATTGACTGACGTAACTTAACCCAACTCAAATACGTATACCACTTCATAATGGCCACTGAATTGTAAAATTTATCGCACGAAAAGCGATGTGCATTAAAAACTAAAAGATCAACACAGTTCTTGTCAAATAAGTTGGCGAACTCCTCGTGGTAGAAGTTAAGGCTGTGGTTGCTCTACCACTTAACCCGCAAACTATTCTTTTTTATTATTATTATTTTTTCGTTAGTATCTTTCAATGGAAATGTTTAGCATTCATTTGAAAACTCTTAACATCGAATGTTCTCTGGACAAAATTATTTTAAAATGTTTATCAACATTCTCAAGATGTAATAAACAGTGGTATGAATTACTAATCGGCACTGTTACGTCAGTGGAGTGTACGATAGTTGGATCATCCACACACCTCCGTGTCAGAGTGTTTTTCACAGCGAGCCAAGACGACAGAGGCCCCTGATTCGAATCCCGGCTTGAGCACATGTGTTCTTTGTAAGTGTCCCTTCTTCAATATGTGGTGAATCGGGACTTGTTTATCCCGTTTCGCCACATTCTTCGGCCCACCCTGTATAGAGGAATTAGACCGATGCGTGGGATTGTCAGTTCGCGGAGAAACTTCGT
Organism: Lepisma saccharinum; assembly: GCF_977018435.1. Classification (NCBI taxonomy): domain Eukaryota; kingdom Metazoa; phylum Arthropoda; class Insecta; order Zygentoma; family Lepismatidae; genus Lepisma; species Lepisma saccharinum. The sequence continues at coordinate 137,085,253 of NC_139230.1, forward strand.
TTGTTTTCAAAGAGACTCGCATGGGGGCCGACGAGACTGCCACCTACCGAGCTTCTCGGGGTAGACGTTTTCCTTGTTGGGCAAACCAGTGTTCTCCCCGGGCCGATTCCGATAACAGCAACTCCAGCAACGGTGTTCCACGGCGTGATAGCTGGCTGAGTCAAAGTGGCGTGACTCAGCTCTTATCTTCCGGTACACCTGTGAGCCTTGACTACAACGTGGAAACCTTGCGGATATGGAGTTAAGTATTATTACAAGAATGGTTTAGTTTATCGCGTTACCTTAATAGACAATATTTTTTTTTTTAATCTTCATCTCCTTTTTTTTTTACTTGAAAAGTTTTTTGGGGAAACATCGTAACTTCATTTTTTTTTTTCGATAATAATTTCCTATCGCCGGGGTCTAATTCCTCCAAAGTATATATGTAGTCAAAGGAAGGAATGATCATGGACTTAGTTTTGGTAGCATAACTGATGTAAGAGATAGTAGGAACCCAAAGTAAAATGAATCGTTGACGTGGATCGTCATTGTAAAAAATGTTTTTGTGAAAATCTGTCAAGAAGGGGGGGGGGGTAATTGGTAACTGTTTTTTCTGGTAAGAAACGACTTATTTAATGAGAACACGTTGTTAATACTGTTGTAAGAAACTAAATACTCTGCACTTGTTAAGCAAATAAAAAGCATTTTTGAGAATACCTAATCTTACTATTCATGTAATTACGCACAGCGCTGGGCGCTCTTTGAGATAAGTTCACCCCTTCCAGTATAATTTCTTGCGTAGCAGATTTTTTTTTTTTTTTTTTTTGGCAAGGGGCACAAAAAAAGGGGAGTTGTATTTTTTTGTTGCTCATATACACGTCATTTCGTCGGGAGTGGGACTAGATGAGCCCGCTATAAAACTCCGGACCAGCTGGCGGTATATGCGAGATCTTGGAGCGACGCACTATTTAATACCAAAGAAAAAAAATAAAACTGGGATTTGTAGTTTTGACTTGTGCCCATTTTGATTGTCAGATCCTTTTGGTTTTCTCCCTACAGCACCGCAGCCACCCGTGATTGAGAAACTTAATATATACATATATATATTGTAAGTATTTCTTTTGTGGAGGGTGTGTTATTTATTTCTATTACAGGGAGATAGCCAGAAAAAAAAGCACGTTCTTCCAAATAAATAATAAAAAAATGGGTTGTGACGGATTGTTCCAAACAACATCGAAATCGAGCAAGACGTCACAAATATCATCACTCATATTCATATTTGCGATTAACCAAAAGTGGTAGAAAAGCGAAGTAAAATAAACCAAATCAATCAGTAGTTGGATCCTCCACAACAATGACGTCTACTGTTGTGCAGAGGCGCTTGTGATTCAGGTAGATTTTTAATAACTTGCGTCATGCAGAAAGGTATAAAAAAAGGTATAAAGCACCAGAGTTCAAAACATTTGTGGCATAGTGAGGCATCTAATTTCCTAGCTAAAACATGGATGATGTTTTATTGAAAACTCAGCTGACTTCAGGCAAATAAACAATACATGTGGCTACTAATACCATAATTGATTTGATTTGATTTGAATTTAAAATTTTGGGTGCGTCAGCACTAAGGCTACTTTGCACCCATCACATTATACGGGGTCCAGCCCCTTATCGTTACACGTAACAACTCTAACGTTGCATAACTAAAATCATAAAATATTAAAATCTTCTGACTTTCGTTAAAAGCTGAGGCTGTAAAGGAGCACTCAGCACAAATAAGGACAAAACACAGAACAACACAAACAAAATTATACTGGCTATGGGGCCAGTCGCCAGAGCCTCGTTAGTCTGCAGTCCAGGGTGTACTACGTGGAAGTGGGGTTGACTATTGGGTGCACTACGTGGAAGGAGCACCCCTTACACCCCGACTAATACCACAAGAAATTTATTAAGCAAGAAAGGGCCGACCCTTCCTTCGGACTTGGCGTTCCCACCCGAAATGCCCATGCTACGCCACTTCATCAGGGATGTATGTATTCATCAATGGACCCTGCCTGCAACACTTTCCTGACGAGGGGATAAAGGCTGGACATCACGCTGCAACAGACACTCCACAAAGGTTCGTGTCGGTTGAAATTTCTACACACATGTGGATTTGATCATCCTGTCATATAAGTTTGCATCTTATTTTATTTTTATAATTGATGTTAAATTTTCCGCTAACTTAGTCACTTTATTTTCCTACATCATCAAAAAGTTTGATTCGAACCTTGGGTAGAAGAAGAAGACTTACGTACGTTCAAGATATTAAATACATCGAAGAGAGCAACGCAATTTTGAAATTACCGCAGCACTATGGAGCCGGCATTCAAACCATATCTTCGATCTCGAATTCAGTATTTTGAAAGCAAAGATCACATAAACGTATGTACGTAATATAAAAACATTTGGTTTACAGTAAGATGTTGTTTGAAAGTGCCCCATGTCTGTTGTAATGCCCCCATTAAACATGGCAGATTTGAACATATTACCGATGTTTTGTTTAACGTAAAATAACTTTGAATTTTGTGCGTAAAAGAAGACTGCTTATGCCTTTTTATTGAAAAATAATGACACACAGGAATAAAATCCATAAAGTGTTCTAATGTGCCATAGTCTCTCCTAGTACTGAATACAGAGGAAATAACATTGCATTCAAAATGTTCGACTTCTTGTGGATCTCCTTCCTCTATCTTGATCGAGCTCTTCCTTCAAACAGGACAGTGTGAGAAAGAAAGCAGAATTATAATATAAGCAAATTTAAACTCTCTATTTGGTTTTGTTTCTTGCCTCAGAATCTTTCACTTCTTGTCCCGTCATTTAAAGGTTATTTCAGTGCGGGAGAGAATAGCATGATGAAGTGTCTTAACCCAGAGATTCATTATTTCACAGTTTGTGCATCGTTTACTAATCCAGGTTTCTCTAGATGGGTGAGAAAAAAGAGTTACTCAGGAGCTGTAAAGCCAGGAAAACAAAATTTTGAGAGCGGTATTTTAAAAATTTCCAGTGAGGAGGATTTTGCAACTTCAAGGTATTTTATATTAATCAACATTTCCACGAAGATCTACAATTTGCAACAAGAATTGGATAAGTTTTGACAATGATACCAGGCCTCTCCGATGGCACAGTGGTGTCGGAACCCGTGGCGGAGTGGTTAGCACATCGCGCTACGACGCCAGGGGTCCCGGGTTCGAATCCTGGCTCGGACATGGATGTTTGTGATTGTATGTCCTGAAAAGTCCTGAAATTTAAATATGAATGAAATGATATGAGTGAATGAAGAGTGATGGGGGAAGCTTCCGCTTAGGGGGCTTTCCTTTGAAAAAAAAAGTGCTAGCGTCGTCGCCTTGTAATCAAGGGGTCCCGGGTTCGATACCCGGTGGAGACACATAGTGGTTCGGATTCCATTTTAAAATCTAGGTTCAGCCCAGATTAGCCTTACCGTGCACAAAGTGGACTAAAAACACCAACTCAAACCAAAATGATACCACTAATCTTCACACATTTTGTTACAGAAATGAAAGCACCCATTCTTTATGAATCTGAGGATGCTGAACGCGGAAATGACATTAAAAAACTAAGATTGGCTCTTGTTTTGGCGTAACGGAAGGGGGAGTGGGGGCATATTCAAGCGACCCACCTCAACTCGAGTATATATGGCAACACTGTTGAGGGTCTGGCGCATCGCATTCCTGTATATCACGCAATCCTTTGCTGTTTCAGATACCCGCAACTTTGGCAGTTTGTTTATAGTTATGCAGTGTCTCAGGGGCATCGTTTGAAATATGTAGTATATGGAGCTACGTGGCAACACTGACGGCTGTTTGGCAACGTAGCAATCTCATCAACAGCACTCCATTGCAACATATCAAATAGAGACCCATTGGATATCCTCTGGATTCTCATTTGTCCGCATATGTGATAGCTGTGGAATATCCCGAAAATAATATGTTATGGATGTTTCCGGATAACCTTTGGACATCAAATGAGATGTAATCTGAACGAGTATTATTCCTTTGCACTGTAGCGTTTCTGATTCTAAAATTTAAAAAAAAAATCAATCGCTACTTATAGTAATTAATAAGCAAATCCGTTTATAAACGCTAATGAATGAGTGCAATTATTGCCTCAATTGCACGATAAAGCTCCGCCCCATCCACATTCACATATATGACTTTGCACCAGTCTCCAATTCAACATACCCTGATGATGAGAGCAATGTATACGCTCTAAAGGTTTTACGATAATATTGACTTAACCTGGTTGATAATCCGAGAATACTTGTTCGAACGAACTTCCCTATTTTATAGCTTATTCCATTCTGTCATAATATGAGTAACAGTGATGTATTATTCTACTGTAGTTACATGTAATTGATGTTTTGTGATGAACATTGCCATCATCGGATTTGTGAGATATTGAATTATTTTTGCGTTGTGTCATGTATAGAAACTGTGACATTGTGACTATAAGTTCATCGTATCTTTAATATATCCATACTAATAATTACTTAATTACAGTACTTTCTTGCACGACATGGAGAATCATTGCCTTGCCTCTTGGGCCCGTAGCTTCTCAGAAAACTTTTATTTCGTTATTTGTTTTTCTACATTTAATATATATATTTCTTCAGGAATCTACTGCTCCTTTATGTTTACCGATACGTTGTATATTGTTAACAGTGGTTGCAATGGTGGCTGGTGGTCAGGTTTATGACGATATCGTTTACCGAAACGTTGAAACTTTGATATAGGAACGATAGAACGTACTGTCATCCTCATCTTCACGATTAGTCAAATTGAATTGAATTGAATTTAACATTTTGGGTGCGTCAGCACTAAGGCTATTTTGCACCCATCACATTATACGGGGTCCAGCCCCTTATCGTTACAAATAACAACTCTAACGTTGCAGAAATAAAATCATAAAATATTAAAATCTTCTGACTTTCGTTAAGATCTGAGGCTGTAAAGAAGCACTCAGCACAAATAAGGACAAAACACAGAACAACACAAACAAAATTATACTGGCCATGGGGCCAGTCGCCAGAGCCTCGTTAGTCTGCAGTCTAGGGTGTACTACGTGGAAGTGAGGTTGACTATTGGGTGCACTACGCGGAAGGAGCACCCCTTACACCCCGATTAGTCAAACGTAGCATTCATTCGCTGTTCATATTTTCCGTCCTTAAATTCTAATAATTACGTATTTTATCTAACAATGGATTAAATTAAATACCAAACATTATCAAGAAGCAATTCTCAAAACATTATACTAAAATATTAACATTATAATAAGTGTCCTTGCATAGCCATTTCAGTCTTCAAACTGCTTCCAACGGCTTCTGCTTGCTTTTCAATAAAATCTAAGTTATGTGCTGTTCAATTTACGGTACTAGCATGTCTCACTACTACACAAAAAATCCTACAGGAGTTTATTTTTCCTGGAGGTCTGAGACTCACCAAAACCCATATAGTACTAACTATCCTCATCGTTGCGATGTAAAAAGAAACATGAGTGTCTGTGTTGTAAGTAGAAGAGCCAGAAAATCGCATGTCACAGCTTTTGATGTTATCTGTAAAAAGCATAACAAGAGCAAGAATCATGTCGAAAATAAACTTGTAGAAGGCGAGGCTTGCATCATGAAGCCTCGAGGATGGCAGTTTTCTAATTAGTTCCGTATTAACCAACTAATTCTCTTGCCTTCTTAAACCCGAAGGTTTAGCAACAAAAGCCTTCCATTTCTCAATTTTGTATTTAATTCTGTGCAAATCACATGCCTGGAAGCTTGCGTGTATCACCCTCACTGTTTATTCAGCTTTTGATCTTACCTATTGATCACGGACTTTTATTGCATGTTTCCCATGTCAACACAAAATATATATTTTCTCTCATGAGAATTTAAGAAAGGGTAGAGAGAGAGAGAGAGAGAGAGAGAGAGAGAGAGAGAGAGAGAGAGAGAGAGAGAGAGAGAGAGAGAGAGAGAATACCATAACAAATAGCTTCTAAAATTGTAATATATGTCCTACCATTTTCTACATATTCAACGAATTCATTTGATTACAATGCAACAACATTTTATTATTACGTCATATGTTTCAATATTTTCATAGTCATCCAAACGTTTGAGAAAACATTTTTTTAGTTACTAAGATAGGAAGAGAAAAAAAAGTGGTTGAATAATTTCCAGAAGTATTTCTTAATAGGGGACAGTGTTTTAATTTCTATTGTGTAACTACTAAGTTAACGATGGGAACAAGGCAAGACCAACATTACCACTATGTTATTGTGTTGAAGGGGATTTTTCCATTATCAATTGTGTTCACACACAAAACTTAGTGCCTGTCTGCATCCATACCTAAATCAAAAGATTCGAACCATGTCTCAGCCCATTGTAACTTATTTAATTATTTACACTTGTGCTTGTATTTGCTCTCTTCGGGTTTAAGAAGTCTAGAGAGTTAGTTAGTTAGTTGTTTCCCACTGCACTATTTGAATTTTGAATAATCACATGTTAGTTATAAACGCGTCATTAACATCCTGTCTGTTCATATATATATATGTGGGTTGAGTCTTCGTATCTGCCTGCAACATTTATTTTCTTCATTTTCTTATTATCTGCTTTCTAACATATATAGAATATTAGAAACGACACATTTCCATTAACAGTATTTCATGTTATGCAAAACATTTAAGTTTATACACCATCAGAGGTGTGATTGCAACAACGTTACCACTACATCATCCGACAAAAGGCCAGAATCGGTATTGTTATATTTTATTGCTCTGGTCATTTCTTTTTTTTAATATGTACAGCTATAGGTGAACATAGTAACTTAAGCCCTCAGAGTCGTAAACAAACAAAAGTACACCTCTGTTAACTGCCTTGTGTAGGGGGGGAGAGGGATAATTGCCTCTTCTTTCTTTTACAAATTTTCGTACTGATATCCGTACACCCTAAGCCTTAGCAGATTAACAGAAATCGTCTGAAGTTTGAACTCGTGACCCCTCCCAATACCGTTGCAAGCTTATTTGTGATTGTTCTCCTCAATTATTCAAAGTGCCTTATTTTCGCATATTCAAATACACACAAGTTCATATCACATTAGTGATTTTAAATTGTATTCTTGGGGCACACACCTTCTAACATTGTTGCCTGATATTAAAATAAGCGAAAACACACTGCTATGCTTAATAAAAAAGAAACATCCATTCATTGCCAGATTGTACAACTGTATAGGTCTAGTTTCATAAGCCTCGTCTATCTCATTCCAGAGTCTGCATATTTTGTATACAGTTTATAGTGGAATCACAACACAGGTTATAACTCATTATTAAGTCTGTTAAAAAAATCGTCAGTAAATATGAGAATTCTTGCTGTAAAATTTTTATGCTATTTAACCTAACAGGATTCGAATCCCTGAGGGAGCCAAGTACTGAGCTTTTGCATTCCACATTAGCAAAACCTTTATATTTATAACCTCAATTTACTAATCGGGAAATTCCCCTTAGTCAACCAATCAGCACATTCACATCAACTCCTATAGAGAAAGGGGGTGGAGGCATAACATTCCTGAGCTAGTATTATTGATGTAACATTCTTAACAGGTTAACGCCCACACATAGCTGTAAGTGCATCAATATTTACGCACACACTTAGGAATATTTGGAATGCAAAGAATTCTCGCGACAAAACAAGTAATCGGAAAATTCCCTTTAGCCAACCAATTGGCTCAAATCACATAACCCTCTCTCTTTCTTATAGAGAAAAAAGAAGGGCATAACATTCCCCAGACAGTATTATCGATGTAACATTCTTAACAGGTCAATGCCATAATGTTTACACACATACATAAGCACATCAATCTCTACACACTCACACACACCCATACGTGTATACGTGGTCTTAAAAGGCCCGAGTGAGTGTACATATGTTGTTGGAACCACTATAATTTGATAAATTAGCATAATCAAATTCATTTTAAAATGTCGAGACCATGCATGTGATTACAAATACCACCGTGGTTTTTGAAAATTTTCATTTATGCAGTTTTCCTGACGAAAGAATTGTTACTATTCTTGTTGGAACCTGGTACCAATATCACCTGTCTAATTTACGTGTTGTAATTTTAATACAATTGCATCCGTTGTGGGTACCAATCAATATTGCACAACCCGCCCAACCAATCACAATTCTTGTAGGTCACATGATTTCTTCCTGTGTGTAAGCAGCTACGTGCCATACCGAATTGGGCAAATAGTTGTGAAAGCGCTTTACAGCGTCACTTGAGAGCGCGTAGCTTGCACGTATCTGTCTCGGCGCAGAGCATTCGGAAGGGGAGGGGGAAAAGAAGAGTTCCTCTCGCGGCGGAGTTAGGAAGGGATTAACTGCTCCGCAGTCAGTGGTGTACTTAAGGAGTTTTTGCCCCACTGTGGAATTGAGAAAATAATCACATTTGCCCTAATCGCTGAATCTTAATTTTTACTTTGCATACTTTTTTGTGTTGTTTGAAGATTTCAGAAATCAAAGCAGGCTTGTGCGGCCTATCATGCCGCAACTGTGTGAAACGGAGCTCTTTATTGGCACGCTACCAAGCGAAATAAAATAGACAACAAGCGACAAGAGATACGTATAACTTGGAAGTGAACTCTCAGTAATCAATTCGACCTTTCGCATTGATGCGACAGGGCAAGCTGCACATGTCGCTTGCGGGTTGATGCATTAGGTTTTTCGCGCATGAGCGGTGAATTTCTTGCTTTAGATTGAAGTCACCAGTGTTCATGGGCGTCCGGAAGGGGGGGCAATGGGGGACGTGTCCCCCCTGGAAAATGAAAGTCAACCAAAAATTATATATTTCACACATATGATTTCATTTCAGCCACAATAAAATGTGATAATTAATGCACGAACATGATAAATTCAAATTTAAGCAATGTTTTTTGAGGGAACATTGGGGAAATTGTGGCTTATTTGCGCCCCTGGCAAAAATACCTTCCTTGCCCCTCCCTGGAAAAAGTCATGCTGACGTCCATGCCAGTGCTGCCTGTCGATTGTCGCCTGCCACTTGTCGCTTCGATCTTAAGTCTTCTTGAAGGGATCAGGGGAAGAATTCTGACGGAGGCGACAAGCGACGGTGTGCTTCCACATCGACTAGAGACACGGGTTCCTTTTGTCTTGTAGACTAAAACATTCACCGCCTGTGCACGACAACAAGTGGAGGCGTCACGATGCACAACATTGATACAATAGCCAGTTTGAGTGACACAACCAAGCGACATGCAATATTTGCAGCTTACCGTGCTGTATCAGTTCGAAACGTAGCATTGTTTACCGAGGCTTGTCGCTTGTCGCCTTACGCTTCGGTCTGGAAGCTGCTTAAACGGCATAAACGGCAGGCGACTAGCGACATGGAGATTTTATACCAAAGCGACAAGCGACATTAGACCATTCAATATAAGGCAAAACATTGACCGCGCATGCGCGAACAAAAGTACGAAGCGGCATGATGCACGGTATTAATAAAACTGGCAATCGGAGACACACAAGCTTCAAGCGACACCTGCATCTTGTCGTGTTGCTTCTGTTCGAAAGGTTCAATTCATTACTGTGGGTTCGCTTCCAAGGGACACGTGGTGGTTGTCGCTTTCGTGTGAAATCTCCCTTACAAAGCCAAAAATCTGCAAACGACAGACGACAAGTGACAGGCGACAAGCGACACGGAGAATTCACACAGAAGCTGCAAGCGGCAAGCGACACTAGCACAGTTAGTTTAAATTCAAACATTCACAGCACATGAGCTAACAAGAGCACGAAGTGACAGGATGCACGGTATTGAGAAAACAGTCTAATCAGAGCGACACGTGCAGCTTGTCCAGTCGCTTTGATACGAAAGGTTGCATTTATTTCTGAATACTGGTTTCCAAGTTAAGCGTGTCGCGTGCCGCTTGTTTTATTGAATTCTCCTCAAGAAAGGAAGAGATTGCTTATACAAATAGAGTTTCCCGCATAATTGTAATAATGAATGATTGACGTATAAACTTGATGTGAAGCGTGTTTGTTTCGCGAATGGAGCGAACAATAAAACGTTTTATAAATCTCATTCCTTGCAGCCACCCAATCACAGTAACTGTTCATCCTCTGACCTCTACTTCCACGTCACACATGAAGTCTGCTAGTGTTTCTTTGCACCTGGACCACAAGCATTTCGTTCTCGCGCCTTTTTTACCGGACACCCGGTCCTTTCTTACTTCGGTAGTTCTTCTCGCAGTGAAGTGGGAGGGGTAAGAGTTCCACTTAAAGCCTCCCCGATGGAGCTGTCGACCTCCGTGGAGGATTGGTTAGCACAGTGAGCTACGACGCCACAGGTTAAGGGTTCGAGTCCCGGGTAAGGCATGGGTATTTGTGTTTGTCCAAATGAGAAAAACTGAAAATTGAGATTAACCGAGAAATGAAAATCTTGAGAATAAAGTGAATAACTTCCGCTTAGGGGTATTCCTTTAAACAAAATGGTGCAGTAGTAGCTTCGTCGCCTTGTAATCAAGGGATACCGGTCCGATACCCGGTGGAGGTACTTAGTGCTTAGGATTCCACTTCAAACTGTAGGTCCAGTCCCGATTAGCCTTACTGTGCATAAAGTGGACTTAAAACACCAACTCAAACAAACGAGTTCCACCTGCACCAAAAGCAAGCATACAGTCAATGAGTTTAAATATCGTATGTCTTCATGTCGATAAAAATAACCCTTTTTACCACCTTGCTACCTCGATATCACAAACACTTCACCCTTGCAATACGCAACCACGATTAAGAAAGAGTAATGAACCAACGTTCTCGAGGCAGAGTTGGGAGAAGTATATTATTGGTAAATAATCATATCGTAGAGTCACGGACACTTCTGTGTTGTAGCAACACTATTGACTTTCAATGGGATCATTACTGCCCAGGAGTGTCCGTGACTGTACAACCCTAAACTGATGTTGCGTTACATTTTTTTTTGGAATGTCGACTAAAAAAACTCTCATAACATGTCGCAATAAAACAAGTGGCTACACCAAAGTGAGGTAGAGGCGAACACACCATTTTTCTGCACTGTTATCTCAAGAATCCGATATTAGCGACAGACGGAGACATTTCTTAGTCACAAGAAATGCTTTCGATTAACTACTTATAAAAAGTATAGATGGATGGTGTCGTCTTGGCAGAACAAACTGACTCGACTACAAAAGCACCAGCAACTAACTGTCTCGATTATTGCAATCATAGGGTCTAGTTTTATTATTGTGTGAAGTTTTACCAACTAACCTTGACAGAAACAGTTTGGATCGACGTACACATGAAACATTTCCAACCAATGGCAGCAAAGAACATGTCGCTACTAATACACGGCGACTTAGTGCAACAAGCCTGCGAGTATAAAATGAACAACCTCTATTTTATGGTGGTATTTTAAGACTTTAGATTTCAATGTCGTTGGAGAGAAAATGAATTGTGCACTTAAGCATATGCCGTGTTTCAGGATATCTTTTACGCGAAATGAAGCATTACAGCCGTAATCCATCATTAACAAAAATAAATTGCATCAGGTTTCCTCACTTTGTCCTACATTGCGCAAATCTTTGTAACATTTAATTACATCGATGAAACTTTTATTTCTGTTATTTATTTTTCTAAATAAGCATTCAAACCAGAGACCTAAACGAGTACGTACTAGTGGGCATGTTAGAGATTTATCCTATAAAAAAAAATCTTCGTAATAAAGGAGTTAGTTAGTTAACACGAAGTTTTCTTTCTCTTCGTCGGATACGGTGAACTGTTCACTTTTCCCTTCAACGGTTTCTCATGAGCAGACCTGTCATAAACAACTGCAAATGGCTAAATATTGATTCAAAGTATTGAATTAATTAATAATAAAATCCTAGGTAGGTCACCCCGTGATAGTCAGACACCATACCACGTTCATTATTGCACTTCAGAAATTGCATTATAATATTAATTGTCAGAAAGGTGTGGAATATTTATTGATGATGTGAATGTGAATCATGTAAAGGTAAAAAAAAATATTAAATCGTTGCACGAATGTAGCTGTTAGAGCCCACACTTCCTATCTCACTTAATGTCCACTATTTTGGACAATTACTTGATTTAGGAATATTTGAAATATACTGGCCAACGACGAAGCTGCTATGCCTGCAGTCGTTTGTAGAAACCACAGAAAATCTCAGTCCGGATACGAGTGCATCAGCTTAATCTATGGCGTAAACTTGATCTGACTTTTGTAATTGTTATTCGGCCCAGATTTGAAAGCACCACTGATGCAAAGCCTCTTGTTGAGTGAGCGTGTCATCCGTTTCTGTTCCTCAAATCCTAACTTATGGTGGCGGGATCTCACCTCACGTAAAAGTGTATCATTTTAAAGAGTGGGAAGTTGCATGAACGATTACTATACCGTAGCTAAGAAATGTTGATTACAATGACAGAAATATATTAATGTTGCAACAAAGTTATCGTTGAGAAATCACATCTTGTAACTTGGATATCTAGAAAAGTATTACAAGAAAGTTTGAACATTGTAATTTTTGACTTCATTGAAACGTGATGAAAAATGTGGGAAGATTTTTATTAGATTCTTGTGTTTACAGTCAAAAATACAATTAACACCTGTTATTGTAAAATATTCTGGCTGCGAATATGATATGAGAGTTGTTGAAAGGTTCCCAATATAGCTATTTCGTTCTTTGATTTATTGGGCTGCTTTAAATAGAATTCGTGAAGGCAACGAGAACAAGTGAAATATTCATTCGAGAATTAGACTGCAACAATCACTAGCAGAGTTGTCTGTTTCCATTCGAATCGTTCCCGCGACAAAAGCAAGTTCCGAGCAACCCAGCTGACCGCTGGCGCCAAAGTGTCGGGAATCGTCTCAAGCAGACCTTCAGTGAGCACAAGGCAATGAATTCGGTTTCTAACTGACACGTATACATACAAGACCAGGGACGTGACCGGGGTTGGAGGATTGGGACAAAATATACTTTGTTCAATTTGGACCAAATTGTCTGTTTTTACCATGTATTTAGTAACAATTGATTTGCTCGCTCACACTCTAACCATTTGTTTCTATGACCCGAAGCTCAAGATTATGCTTATTACTTCAAAATTGCTATTACAAAATTGTTAATTTGACTTCACGTAATGGATTTTCAGTTTTCAATATAACGCAGGTGCTCTGCATAGCCATGGAGTCCAACAGCCTTTTTAAAGACAAAAGCCTATCAACGGGTTCTTCGTTGAGCGCATTGAGTCCCATCGCCGCTGTTATCAGACTTTCTCAATAGGAGCCAGATCGTTCTTATTAAGTTTTCCGAACTATATTCATTCATTTGAGTCATCACCCAAATTTTGGAGCTCTGACCAGAGTTCGAACCCGGGACCGCGGCTAATACGTGGGAGACCTTTTCATGGTAAGAGCATGATAATTACAATGGAATGAGAACCCAGGAGCTAGATATTTTGGCGCCCTAGTAGTAGGGTGATCATAATATTTTGGCCCAAAAACGGGACATCCCAAGGAGATCAGTTTACCTCCTCCCCTCCTGAAAAATCAGTTAGGCCTAATTATATTTATTTATTATTTACGACTTTGTTTACATGGCGAAGTTAAGGCATTAATGCCTTCTCTTCCACTTAACCATTAATTACAGGGATCATTTTTTTCTTTGCAGTAAATTGTATACAATTAAAAAATTAAAAAGATAAATGAAAAATAAAATAATAAAAGAAAAATAAAGTAGTGAAAGTAAAATGAAACTAAAAATGAAAGCAATACAGTTTGAATACGAGCAGTCAAGCCCTGGATTAACCATTAATTACGTACATTGCTCATTATTTTTACTAACACAATGAAAAAAAGTAGCTTAGAAGAAATTAAAAATAAAAGCAATACAGTTTCTACATGCACACACACACACACACACACACAAACACACATTCACACACAAGTACCTACATAGAAAGCATATTTCGTGGGCTAAATGTATAACGTATTTCTTTCTGGGAATTTAATCTAGGTCCAATTGTTTAGCATGTATAATTTTAATTGTCTTTTGAATGTTACAATTGAGGAGGAGGCTTGGATTTCGGGGGGCAGTCTGTTCCAGTGTCCTGCAGAGGTAACGGTAAACGAATTGGCGTAGAAGTTAGATCTGTGGATAGGGATGGATAACAGAGATTTTTCACGTGATCTGGTGTTGCGGGAGTGAAAGTCCGAAAGATATTGAAACCGCCCGGAAAGGTATTTTGGATCTTTTATTTCTAGGGCTTTGTACAGTAGGACAAGGTTGTGGTAAATCCGTTTATCACTTAATTTCAGCCACTCGACCTTCGCATAATACGGTGTCAAATGTTCTGAATATTTTATGTCGAAAACGAAGCGGACACAGGCGTTCTGGATTCGCTGAAGGCGTTTAGCTTGCTCACAATTTACGTCCGAGTAAACAGTGTCACAGTAATCAATAATAGGGAAAACAAGAGATTGAACAAGTTTGGTTTTTATACGTTCGGGGAGGAAGTTTTTAAGCCGGTAAAGAGAGTGTAGTGCACCGAAAGCTCTTTTACACACGGAGTTTACGTGTTCTCTCCAGGTAAGATTATTGTTTAGTGTAATTCCCAGATTTTTAACCGTGGTAGAGAGAGGCAAGTGTTTATCGTTGACCGTAAGATTAGGGAGATTTAATTCGTCAATTCTGTTCAGAATCTTTGGGGAGCCTACGAGCATACACTGGGTTTTGGTCGGGTTGACGTGCAAGCCGTGGTCTACAGACCACTTGTTGATTTTTTTCAGGTCGTTGTTTATACGTTCGGTTGCATTCAGTATTTCTTGAGGAGGGAAAGAAAAGTATAATTGAAAGTCGTCGGCATAGATGTGATACCTACAGTGATTAAGCACCGACGGGAGGTCGTTAATATACAGTGTAAACAGGAGGGGGCCCAGTACGGTCCCTTGAGGGACGCCACAGGGGATGCTTTTCCAGGATGATCTTCGATGTGGGTCGACGACACATTGTTGACGTCCAGACAGGTAGGAACGGAACCAGTTAACCGTAGAGTTCGAGAAGCTGAATAGGGATGATAGTTTTGTGAGTAAAATTTCGTGATCAATGGTTTGGAAAGCTTTGGTAAAATCGAGAAGAACAAGGATTGTAAGTTGTCGATTGTCCATGGCTAACCTAATGTCGTCGGTTACGTTGACGAGAGCCGTGCATGTGCTGTGGTTGCTACGGAACCCAGATTGAAAGTGGTTTATTAGGTTATTTCGTGCTAGGAAGTCACGGGTTTGACCACTAATAAGATGTTCTAGAGCCTTAGACAGAGCTGGGAGGATGCTGATTGGTCTAAAATTGTTTAAATTGATTTCGTTGCTTGTTTTAGGTATAGGGCGTACCTGGGCGAGTTTCCAAAGCGACGGAAATGTGTCAGAAAGCAAGGAGAAATTGAATATGTCCGTGATGGGAATAAGGACATGGTGGAGGATTTTTTTGATCATGAGAATGGAAACTTCATCTACTCCTACGGCCGACGATTTTATCTTAAGTAAAGATTTTCTAACGTCTTCCGGTGAAATCCAGGAAAAGCAAAATTTTGAAGCGTTTGCGGAGTGCGTTGCGATGTTCCGAATAGTTTCAATTTTAACATTATTTTCAATAGTCGGGAGGTCACAAAAATGATTATTCAGTACATCTGGTGCAAACTTAGGAATGTAGTCGTCCTTTTTCTGTTTCCCAACACCTAGAATTTTCAACTTTTTCCATAGAACGTCCGGTTTATTTTGGTGGTTGAGCAATTCGTATGCGAATCGACGTTTGGCTTTTCTTACCTCCTGATTGCAGCGGTTCCTCAGGGTTCTATAATTTTCGAAGCTGCATGTGCTAGAGTCACCTTTTTTTACGTCATTTCTGTATTTGGTGTAAGCTCTGTCTCTCATGACCATAAGTCGACGTACGTCGCCCGTCAGCCAGGGGGCGGGGGGGGGGGGACGTGAGACCCGTTTCTTTCTGACGGGAGCATGTTTATTGAACAGCTCAAGAATAAATGTATTTAACAGGTGAACTTGCTCGTCCACTGTTGGTAACGTGCTAATTACGTGCCACGGAACGAGTGCAGCGTCTTCGTTCAAGCGGGTTTCGTCAACGTTCTTTATGTCCCTGTAAGATACTTGTTTAGGCTTAAATTTTGGAACGCGGATGTTATATGATACGTGAATTAAATCATGATAGGAAATCCCAGGTACCGGAATTTGGCCATGGCTCGTTACGCGATTTTCGTCCGAGACCAGAATGACGTCAAGCCAGGAGTCTGAAGTGGCCGTGTGGTGGGTTGGGTTTAGGTGACAGATTGTAAGATTTAAGGCCGAGAACGTATCGCGGAATTGCATAGCCTCCTCTTTGGTGGTACACAGGTCGACATTCATGTCTCCCAAAACAATTGCGTGAGAATATTTTGGTAGAAATGTTGCGATATCGTTTTCGAAGTTTTCGAGGCGAGTGGTAGGTGGTCGATAGACTACGGCAAGGAGGAGTTTCTGTTGACAGACGGTAGTTTCCATAATTATATATTCGGAAGATCGGTCGTAGTCGCCGGGTGATTCCGAAAGGATTTTGGCAGGAATATCTTCGCGTAGATAAATTGCCACTCCCCCGCCCCTCTTCCCGATCCTGTCTCTTCTGAACAGACGAAAACCTGGAAGGTGCACCAGTTCACTCGAAAGGCTCTCCTTCAGCCACGTTTCCGACACGAGCAGAGCATGCACGTGTTTGTTTATTTGGGCAATATTTTGGACTTCAAGGAGATGCGCGAGAATGCTTTGTGCATTGACGTGAATGACGTTGAGACTGCCCGAGGGGAGGTTCAGCTGCGGTCCAGGAGGTGGGTCGCCCATTTGTGACACCGGGGTTGGGGAGCGAAGGTCGTTGTCGCTTGCTGGGGAAATGCAGATATTTCTTAATTGACTGAAAAAAGCAGACGTCGGTGTTGCCGGGAGGTTGCCGGCGGGCAAACAGTTTGAGGGGTTGGGAAGCGAGTTTACGGTCTGCCGCTGGAAGGGGGTTCTGGCAAATGAAGAGGAGGGGGGCAGGTTTTCAAGTTCTACAGAAGCACCGGGTGGGGGCGTTGCCAGATTTACATCCACCAGAATATCAGTTTGAGCCATAGGGAATGAGAAGATAATAAATAAATAAAATTAACATTTGTCGCTACGTCTACCGAACACAAATTATTGGAAATTGGAGATTCACTTACCAAGCCAGCAGAAGTGATGTATTTAGAACCTGCAGGGCACCGAAAACTGGATTCTATATACTTACGCACACATACGCACACGCACACACAAACACAAACACAAACACAAACAGACACGAGCATAACGGTTAACGTAGTAACATAAATACCAATAACTAACATAATGTAGTCACAAACACTAATACACAAACATAACTGAGTTTACGCAATAACGTGGCGGAATTTGATGCGCCCTCAGTAGGCAAAAATAAACGTTCTGAGTGGCTGCTTATTCCCTGCACGTCCTCTTTTTCCCCTCGCGTTCACTCCACTTTGTGTAGTTCCTCCAGCGTGGTGACGGAGATCTTCCGGTTGTTCTTTAGTATGACAATTCTGCCATCCTGAGTCCACACGTTCCTGGGGCCATGCTGCTCCTTGGCCTTCTGCAGCACTTGCTGCCTGGCTGCAGTCAGGGATTCGGTGATGAGAACTCTCGTTCCCTTCAGCGCCTTCTTGTTCTTCCAGATGGCGTCCCTGGTTCGGTAGCTGCAAAGCCGAAAGATGATGGGCCTCTTCCCAGTTTTGACCGCATCCGCCGCTGTTCTCCTCCGGGGGCCGATGCGGTGAGAGCGCTCGATGTGGTCCAGGGTTACGTGCTGCAGGTGGAGGTGTTTGTGTATCGTCTGGAGGACAAGCTCGTCCGTGTCCTCGTTGGCCGTCTCAGGAATGCCGTGTAACAGCAGGCAGTTCCTCCTGGAATACATTTCCATGTCGTCGATCAATGTCAAGTTTCTTTCTGTGGATTTCTGGAGATCCTGGATGTCCAGCCTGACAGACTTCAGCGTGTCCACCGCCTCCCGTTTAAATTCTAGGAAGGCCGTGCTGAGATCCTGCAACGCCGCCTGGAATCCCTTCTCCTTGCTTTCAGCGGGTGGTTGCTGACCGGCGACGTCCCGAAGTTGGCTCTCGAAGGCCCGAAGCCTCTCCTCCACGCTTTCCACGCGGCTGGCAACTACGGTGATCGAAGCTTTAGGCATAATTATGCGATTTAGTAAGATTCCTTAGCTGTTAGATCACCACCGAGGTGCTGGAAGTGATGCTTTCCTATGCTGACACTAGTTTGTTCTGGTAGTAATGTATGAGTAATGTATGTGCCAGCGAGACTGGGGGGGAAATCGGGAGCTCTTGCTACACGTCCGCTACTCGTCCGCCATTTTCTCTATCTTATTGTTATAATTATACTATCGTTATTATTATTTGAAATATGACCTGTCGTTTTTATAATCTCGGTGTGACTTACACGGTATTTCTGGTTCCTTCTGATCAATCTTTGATGTTAGCCCTACGCTAAAGTTGAGGAGTGCAAGAACTATTTATCACAACAATCAATCTTCTTGAGAGCAGCTATATTTTTTCATCAACCGTTTATAAATCTCCTTGAAAACCTTACCCCACACATCTGATGCGAGATTTGCCATTTGAGTTTCTGGTTTGTGTCTTGTACCAAGTCCCTATTGAAACTGCATGTACGCTTCTTGTGCATGCTTATGCACTCCTCTACAAATAACGGAACACACGCAAAACAATACAAATTTTTTTTAGCATGAAATGTCTCAACTTTATACTTGGTTTTCAAGCTAACACCTAGACTTTTATAAAACGGGACAAATAGTGTTTTAAAATCATATCGAAGGGATGACCGGGACACGCCTCTCAAACGGGACTGTCCCGTTCAAAACGGGACGTACGGTCACCCTGTATAAATGACAACATCAATAAGGACCTAATGAGCGAACTGTTGAAATGAAGAGCGTGTCAAACAGCACGGTGTATTGAAATCGAGAGGTTAGGTTACGATGAAATGTTGCACGCAGAATGAAGCAACAACTGTCTACAATTTATCACAACCGAAACTTAAGTCTTGATGGTTTTTTATATCTCGAGGGTAGCAGCTTTGATGACGTCAGTGTTCATATAATGACGAGTAGATAAATGGTTACTACGAAGTCAACGGTTGTGAACTCGATTTTCTTGTCGCCCGGTGTCCAATGTTCCGAATTCTGGACTGGGCATGGATGCGAGTGTCACTTCATCAACTTCATCCTCATCGTCGCGATTAGTCAAAAGTGTCCGAAAGTGAAGTAAAATAATAAAAATGAATAAAAGTTGAGTCAGGTCTAAAGACCTGAGCGTTTCTGTGTGTGTTGAATCCATGTATCATTAAACTCCTCCTTTAAGAGGCAGATCTTCAAAGTAATCACCTAGGATCTTTCAAAAGTTCAATACCTGTTCAGGATAAGAAGACCGCTCTAAATCATACTTTGTATGGATAGCTACAGCAGTAGCAATTCTTCTCATAGGCGTGCGCACGGAGGGCAAGGGAGACATTACAATATGTGTGTATTGTCCATCATGAGAAAAAATCACATAAGCACAAGATCAATACAATTCACTAAAAAAAAATAATTAAAAAAAAAAACAATTTCGTGGTTGGTCGACACGTGAGCGTCAAGTTAACATAGACAATGTGTTTACAGGATAACGGCACAGCTCCTAATGACGAAAGGAAATGCTCCACCCCAGTGGCGGCGATTGGGTTCCAAAACCGCAGGTCAAAGACAATATTTCCATTTGAAGATAAGGTTTAGCACAGTGCATGGACAGAAGTGACGAAGAACAGGGGGCAAGTACCCCCCTCACCCCCCTAATCGCCACCACTGCTCCACCATATTATGACCCCCCTCCGGCCCGTGACAAAACAAAAGACTTTCGAATTTTACAACAGATATATAAGCACATAAATTTCAATGTTAGAGCAACGCTAACAAGTAGACCAACGCCGGGTTGAAAACATGAAGCAATTTTTAAAGTTTTGGTTGCTCCGTCACTCGGCCCTTGCATACGCGGACTATGCATTCGGTGATTTATTTACGTACGAAATTTAATATTTTGAAACTTGTTTCGTTCTTGTTAAGTCGGCCCCCGTGGTGGAGTGATTAGCACATCGCGCTACGACACCAAGGGCCCCGGGTTCAATCCCGGCCTTGGCCTGGATGTTTGTGAGTGTCCATTCATCAATTTCATGATATCATCACTCATCCCCATCTTCGCAAATTAGCAAAAAGTGGCACAAGAAGCGAATTAAAATAAAGCAAATAAATCAATCAATCGTTCCCTATAATTCGACATTAATTTCAGCAATATCAATTTCCAACGATGTGGTTTGTCCTGCAATTATCGGGCAAGTTATATTCACGAAATCTATTGTTCCTAGATGTTACAGTCACCTAATGCTTCCAAATTAATTTGTGTGAGATAATTTCTCCCCCAATTTATGTTATTAAAGCTTTTACATTCCTGTGGTTTGGCATAAGCTAGTGGACAAACTTAAAAAAAAAACTACGACAAAAACTCAAATTTTAAAATTAATATACGATAGGTAAAATGGCTTTTTCTAGTCTCGTTACAACACTGTATGGTATAACCAAATAATTTTGATTGTGAACTCTAATTATGTCTTCAGCAATGTATGAACTTTGTTCGGCAACACATAACGAAGTGTTTTTCGCAAGGTTTTTTAGTAAGGCCGTATAAACAGCATTTGGATAAATTTTCAGAAGAATGATAAAAGGCATCTGTCTGTACTATATGTCATTCGGTTTTCTCTAAATTTGCTCTGAAAGACCTCTAGGGACTGCACCTGCACCCTGGCGCTGACTCTAATTGACAGTCATCTTGAAACGAGCAAAGGGGCAATGTGTTTTCAAGCCGTTTATATTGATGGTGCACTGGTAATGCTGTCACCTTTTTATCAAGGGTCCCGAATTCATGTCCGGTGGAGGCACATATTTGCTTGGATTCCGTTCAAACCCGATTAGGTTTAAACGAATTCTCTTCATTCTCGGGACTTAAATCAACTCTTTAATTATTTCCATTAGTATTCAGAAAACGTCACCCACCATTTACTTACTCTGTACGCATTTCTGTGCGGAATTTATACTTCCAATTCCAAGTTTTCCTTTAGGGCACCGCCTTGCGTAACGAAGTGGGTAGCACGCCACGAGTTCTTAGTTCGATTCCCGACCTGGGAATTGGGGTTCTTTGAGAGAGTCTCTTCTTCAATTTCATCACTCATTCTTTTCTTCGCGATTAGCCAGAAGTAGCAGAAAAGCGAAGTAAAATAAACTCAATCAATCAGTGAATCGAATCAAACTTTTCAAGGGCCTCTAATCAGGTAGTTCTCAACCTTTTTCAGGACGGGACCCACCCTGAAGAATATTACACTTCACGGGACCCACAAGTATGGGTGCCGGCAGAATTACTTGAAGGGGTGTGCACCCAGTTTATAATAGTACGTATTTTTGCTAACATCGAGTAATTTACGAAGCCCTCTTTTACGCTTGCTTAAACAAATTTCACATACTTCAGTCTAGAAAAGTGCCATACATATATCATTTTAAAAGCTGAAATTGAGAGATGCGGTAAAAAGCAATGGTAGGGTGCGCATAACAGAAATGTAAAGCTTAGACTACGGACAACACGGGTTGAATTTAAAATATTGAAACAATATATACTAGTATTTTAAATGTAATAGTTTTGTAAGACAGTAAGTAAATTCTCAAGCTGACTTCGCGACCCACCAAACACCCTCTCGGGACTCAGCTGTGGGTCGCGCCCCTTAGGTTGAGAAACGATACGATCCAATGCTTTATTCCCCCTAGCACTTGAGTCGGACAGAAACAAATTTGGTAAGAATGCTTCTGCAAGCTGTGTCAGTGTATGACGCCTCGAAGTCTGGAGAAGGGTCGGCGAAGAGTAGGAATCAAGGAAGGAAAAAGATAACGTTTGCTTCCACAAATTAAACCTGCAATAGCATAATTTTACTTGCATACTCTTATTTTAAGTTTGCAGCTGCAGCAGCAGACAAGTTGTCCATCACTATGTTTATAACTATGCCACATGCAATACAAAATTTGAGGATTGAAAGAAAATCGCTAAGGAGACCGAGGACAACGGTAGAATATAAAATAACACAACGTACTTCGCGACAACATCAAAGGGATAAGGTGTATACAACCTCTCGCCTCACAGAAAGCAAGTTCAAGAGTACAATCAATAAACGATTTTTCAAACCCATATATTTTATCTTCGTATGGTTTTTATGGGTATGTCCAATGATATTTTGTCCCTAAAATACACACCCTTCTGTCTCCCTATTTTTCCTGTTGTATTTTCTGGTACAATGGAAATATTACGGGACGGTTTCCTTAACTTCATATTTACCATGGACCCTGCAGTACGTGTTCAAGACACTCGATCCAAATAATCTTTGCGATTAACTGAAAGTAAGCGAATGAAATATATCTAATCAAACCTATCGTTATAAACAATTTTATTGGCATACGTACATTCACTAAAGTTCCAACCAGCCACGTTGATACTTCCTTGCAACCTCCCACGGTTAAGTGGTGAGATTAACAGCCTCCAGAGCCAGAGGTAAGCGGGTTCAACGCTGGTTAGGCATAGACGATTCATTGTGTTTGTGCGATTTTAATGCCATTACTTCATCTTTCTACGGTGAAAAACAACGTAAAATATCCAAAATGGGACACAAAAATAGAAGAAACTCTCCCCATTAAGCGTAAAATAGCCTATGCAATTCAAATTTAGTCATGGGCGGATTAACTGGGAAATGAGATACTCTCGCCCGAAACGTCTCAAAATATTATTATAAATTGGATGGCCGAGTGACATTAAGAAAGTATCCACCCTTGTACCTCCATCGGAGTAGAGGTCGGTGATCCTCTATGACTAGGGAACAGCATTATTCTATATGGTTCACTTTGTTCACAGATAGGTTGATCGAGACTGGATCACGAGGAGAGGGGAATGCTGCCATTCCTACAATATCTTATTATCAAATTTTTAACTGTAAATATTTTAATGAAAAATGAAAATAAATTACACTGTTCTCTAGGGATGTTCCCTACCAATGTTTCTAAATTTTTGTTTGTTCATAAAATGATTTAATGTAACGTGTATGGAAGGGAAATTCACTTAGTAGGCCTAGCAGTAAAGCACAGTTCTTGCAGTAATATTAAAATATTACTAATTGCCAGAGCTTAACCGTGATCGATTGCGTCGCCATCGATGTGGCAACAGATGGGGACGAGTAATACAATTCGACAAGACGTGAATTTTGACGTGAACCAAGTTTCAGCACCGTTCAACGTGAAAGCTTTATGGGTTATTTTCAATGAACACCGTTTCAAAGTACGCGAGCTATATTTCCGCATTTCTATTCGTAATGTCACTGATTGGGAATGACATTCTAAGAACGTGGATTTTCATGAATTATTAGGTGAGTGAGTGTGTGAAGAAACGTGTCTCCTCTGACTAAAAGCGCAAAGTTAGAGTACAGACCCGTGGTACCAGCGTGCCAAAGATTTATTGGCGGTAGGAGGAGAGGGGGTTGCACGTAAGTTTTAATTTATCCCATAGGAAACTTCAAGTCCGTGCTTGTTATGTATATGGATACAATACGATATCCCCACCCTTTCCCTTGTAGGAATAATGCGGCGAATTCAGCAGTCCTTCGAAAGCCGCCCCTTCGCCCTCTGTGATGTCTCAAACTGAAAATACTCATATATATATAGGTATCTATATTACCTTTAAATAAGTGGTTCTCAACCTTCTTCAGTTCGGGACCCACCTTCAAGGGACACTTCATGGGACACACAAGTATGGGCGCCGGCACAATTACTTGAAGGGGTGTGCACCCAGTTTAAAATCATATTTTTGCAAACATCGAGTACTTTAAGAAGCCCTCTTTTACATTTCCGTAATGAAATTACGTATACTTCCTTCAAGAAAAGTAAATATGTGATTTAAAAGACTAATTTACTCTAGTCTAACTAAACACCCATGATGAAATTGAGAGATGCCGGCAAAAGGCGATGGTAGAGCGCAAATAATAGACATGAAGAGCTTAGACATCGTACAACAAGTTGAATTTAAATTGTTAAACAATAGATCTTAGTAATTAAAATGTAATAAGTGTTTGAGACACAAAAAATAAATTTTCGAGCCCGACTTCGCGACACACCAAACGCCTTCTCGGGACCCAGCAGTGGGTCGCGCTCCATACGTTGAGCAACGACGCGTTTAAATACATTATTAGCCATTGGTATGAAGATATTTTACCAAGAGTTTTACTTAACTACAAAGATTTAAATTTCCATACTTGTAATTGCGACAGCCAGTTAACAAACAACACCCTTAATCCACCATAACGCAATTATCATTTCTATTATTTTAACGGTTATCCCAACGTTTGCATTTTTCACATGTCCCTGCGCATTAACACTATGTTACACACGCATATCTCTAAGTTGGACGACAGAAACAGACAGAATGACCGGAAGTATGGGCTTGCTTACTATTCACCCTGAAACCACAAAATCAAGTTGAGTGATTGATACTGATATGGTTGAATGCTCTGCCCAGACTTGAAGGCGCCAATGCAACAGTATCTTTTTATCTTCCCAGTTGTATCATTTACGTGTCGGGAATCACTCGCCCAAAT
This sequence comes from Lepisma saccharinum, assembly GCF_977018435.1. NCBI lineage: Eukaryota > Metazoa > Arthropoda > Insecta > Zygentoma > Lepismatidae > Lepisma > Lepisma saccharinum. The sequence goes on from NC_139230.1 coordinate 137,110,116, forward strand.
ACAAAGTATTTCAGTTCGGCTCTGTTTTTTATTTTTTTTATTTTTTTGATTTGATTTAGTTTATTTTACTTCGCGTTTTGTGCCTCTTGGCTAATTTGCGAAGATGGGGATGAGTGATGAAATGATGAAATTGATGAATGGACATTCACAAACAACCAAGCCCGACCGGGATTCGAACCCGGGACCCATAGTTCGGCTCTGTGGCTGAATGGTTAGCGTAACGTGGAAAGAAACTTGGTGTCCTAGTTTCGCATCCTGGATAGAACCTGGACATGAAATTGTGTGTGTTCCAACAAACTGTTTCATTATTCATCCTAACCTTCATATTATATGCGAGACTTGCCACATGAATCCTCAATTTGGGAAAGGCACAGCCATTTGCTGCTCTTTTCCTCTGATTGATTTGATTTATTTTAATTCTTCCTTCTGTCTCTTTTGGCCAATCGCGAAGATTAGGATGAAATTAATGCAAGGGCAATGACATATACGCATGGGCAGTGCGGAACAGACAGTCTGACTGTGAGTCTAGAAGCCAAAGCCCCATTTGTCGTCCAGGCAGAGCGGGATTGATAACATTTGGTCTCGTTGACTATTCCTTGTTTTGGGCAGTATCGACATTATTATCATTATTATTAAGAGTTTTCTTATCATGATACTTCACTTCCACTAATTGCATGATCTGTATTAATAGCACTTGTAATCTTTAAGATATAGACATCTTATTAAAAATTATTCTGTAAATTTAGTTTCTTTTATTGAGCCATAACTTTGTGGTATTGTTAACTCTGCAACAATTAAAGTTAGGTAAAAACAAATGTCACAGTTGTTTTCCTGGTGAAATTCTAGCCCATTTTGATATGTCGCATGACCCTCTTCCAATTTTAATTTCTGAAGTCGAATTCAAGATGGCGGACATCAAGATGGCTGCCGACCATGCGGGTGACGTCAATGTGGTTCCCCCTTGGCCAGGAAACGATTGGTCATCGCCATTTTCACGTTCCATGTCGCAGTGGCCTTATACCGGGGGTGTTAAGTGACTTATTGAGCCACCCTGTATGTATATTTATACATATAAATTTAAATATAAAAATCCACGGTCGGTTTTATTTAATTTTTTGCTTTTGACGTCAGTCCACAATAAAACTTCAACTTAGATTCTATTTTGTATAACCTTACTTGGTGCCTTGTACCTAGGATATCCTTCTGGTTATTTGTTGAGATAACACATTCAACTTAAGAAATCGTATTAATAATAAGTTGAGATAGGATTATTTGTGTGTTAAATATTTGTGCTCTACGTAAGAAAGTGACAAAGAACTGTACTGTTTGATCGGGTGAGTAGGCTTTTTCGTTGCAGCTGTACGGGATTAAGGGATTAGTGAGCTAGAGACAAGTAGATCAGTGGTACAAACATGGTTCGAACGTCGATCTCTCCGTCTCAGGACGAAGCAGCCGAAATAGGCTGGAATAAAACACTTGAATTCTGGGGCAATAGAATGTAGTTTTGTAAAAAGTGGTACCATAAATCTTGCGCGAGAATGAGCGAAGAAGAATTTGCGAAATTTGAGTTGCATTTAGAAGATATTTTCTTGCACGATATGCTGCACAGTGCCAGAAAGGAAAATATCAAGGATGGAAAAGTGAAAGTGCACAGGGTGTTCAAAAATTAACTGACGAAAATGAAAAAAGCATTAGCCTCACGACACTTTCCTTATTTACGAAGCAGAGTAGAGAAGAGGATAGGGAAGAGCAGCTTAAATATAGGGAAGAGGATATCTTTGGCTGCAAGTCGTTTCACTCTTCTAGCTTTAACTTTAGAAAGGTCCGACCATTAAAATTCAAATTTCAAGGCAGCAGGGGATACATTATTTTCATTATTGTAATGGTTGTTTCTACATTCTTAATTTTTTGAGGACGCAATTGGAGGTGTTCATGCACCACTGGCAACCCCCGTGCGCACTACTATGCCCTCACCTATCAATTTTAATTTGCTTCATATGTACAAGCTGTTTTTTGAAGGTGTGTTAATATCGGTTGTTTTATAGACCAAAAGAAAGTAAATTTTACACTGTTACTCTTCTGTGTACAGTCTTAGAAAAAAATACCTGGGCCACGGGACGTAGAATTTCGTAACGTCTTAAAGCCTGTTGTTTATGCAACCCAAATAACAAAATATTCGCTTAAGTTTGCCTGGTGATTCTGAGTTCTCGGGAAGGATTGAGCTTTGATAGCATGAGTCACATGACTCGTGCCCCAGCCACAACAAACAGCTGGGTGCTACGATGCCTCCAGAAGAAAATTTCAGGAACTGGTTTCTTGACAAGAGCTACTCGTAAGGAAATACTATTCTATCAAGTGATATTAGAGTCATTGTCAAGAAGGTTCGCTGAAATGATGGTTCTCATCACAGACCACATGCCACACGTTAATTGTTTAAGTCCAGTTCATGCACTGGACCTACAGATTAAAATGGGATCCGAACCAAAAGCCTCTCTATTTGGTATTGAATTCGGAAGCCTTTCATTACATGGCGAAGACGTTACCACTACGACATCAGAGAGGCAATGGGACCCCTTGAGAAAGAGATAAGCGAAAATTGCTACGTGACAAACCATATTTGCCCGTAAATTTTAAAAATAAGACAATATTTTGTACTGACAGATTCGAACCGTGGGAGAGGAGAGGCATATATTTTTTTGTACCATCGTCCATTTCACGAGTTTATAATTCTTCCTCACCGACACGAGTAACGCGAGTGGTAGAAGAAAAGCGAAGTAAAATAACTGAAACAGAAATAAAAGGAAAAAGCGAAATAAATTTTATTCATAATATTCTGCAGTCACTTGAGTTGTATTCACGGGATGCTATCTTTAAAGAAATCCGTGGTCTCTTCCTTGTCTTTTTCGCTTTCTTTGTGCTCTTGCTTTCCCCGTCACGATTGGTCTAAAACTAATTAATGCGACGTTAATTAAACAATCCAAACAACGAAACAATGTACAATCAACTGCACAAAAACATTCCAAATGTTTTCAAATCGGAAAACAATTGAGATGCTGTAAAATGACTTAAGGTGCAGTAATAAAGTGGGAATTCGGTACCGTATAGAATTAAATCGGTAGAGATGTTCGATTTGATTGGATGTTTGTTATTTAGATTTGCTATTCTTTCACTTTTGGCAAATAGCGACGATGAAGATGAGTGATGCTATGATGAAATTGATGAAGGGACACTTACCAAGGACACCCACGCCCAAGTCGAGATTATAACTAGGGACCCATGGCATCGTAGGGCGCTGTGCTAACCACTCCTCCATGGAGTGGACATTATAGCATATTTTGTGTGCTCAATTGGGATCAATCAATGGAATGAATAGGCATATTATATGATTAATAAATTCATATCATAATACCACGTCATATTATTCGGCACGAAGTAACATCAGAGACATTCAATCTTGCATTTTTGCCTTTCAACTAATTCTTTGAATTCAGGTTAATCAAAACAATAAGATAAATTATGAAGCAAATGATAGTGAATGTGGGATATTGACAGTTATTACGAATTACCTGACAGAAACAACATTAAGCAGGCTCGGTGGTCAAGCTCATTAAGTGATTGACATTCGATATCGTCGCTAAAGTTCCCGGGTTTGAGTACCGTCCTTGTCGGGGATGTTTGACTATTTCGTCATCAATTTCATGTAATGGTCACTCGTCCTTATCGTCGCGATCATCGAACAGGGAATAAAAGTTATAAAAATAAATACGATGGAAGAGTACTTATTTCATCTCTCACGAAATCTCCTACAAAACCGGAATATATAAAATACATGTATATTCATTCGCATACATTTTCGATTTCTATATTTAACTAGTCGAGACCGAGAACGGGAGAGCAATTTTCAATTCGACAAATCGAGAGGCGGAGAAACAGTCAAGTCTCGTTTCTTCTTGGCACCTCCGTAATCGAGTTGTTCTGTTTGTCATTGGCTTTGTATTGGCAATTATTGTCATTATTCTTCCCCTGCAGGTAAACCATAACGATGAATTATGATGAAATGAAGCAGATAAAAGGGCAAGAACAAGAAAGTCATGCCTGTTCGGGACTCCAACCCAGAACCTTATGTAACGAGATTTGAAATTCTGGAGAAGGCGTCCGTGTTTCGCTTGGTTTTCTCTTTCCTCTACTTCTCTTATATTATCATACATGTATAATAAAAATGGATCTCATACGATATGTTGCGATTCATAATTGTGCTGGTTATATGCTACAGATGTGAACTCCAACCTGCAATATATTATTCCCTTTTGTTTCGTATCTGGTTGAACATGAAATTTTCTTACACTGTGACAATTTCTTTCTTAGTTTTGGTTTGGTGCACAGATATGCTAATCTGGACTCGACCTTCAGTTTAAAGTGGGATACTAACCACTATGTGCATCCACCGTGTATCAAACCCGGGATCCACTGATTACAAGGCCATCGAGGAGGCCCCATGACAAAATGTTATTCACTCGATCTCTACCATAATTTATTTCAGCATTTACATTTACATTTTCGTTTTCTTCTTCTTTTTTCCTTTTGTTAACTACTCTTATACAACTCTTTTTGCGTCTTCGAATTTCTTCTTGTTTCAGGAAAAAATAATACATGCAGGCTGTATAAAAATCCCCCGTTCAAATAGATAAAACGTTCACTCTCGAGAACTAATTTACATGTTTATCACTAACGTAACCATTAGAAAACTATTGAAATGTTAACTGATATAACTGCAGATGAAACAATACTTACAGCCACTAACGAAATATCTATTCTTGTGTAGCCTCACAGACAACAAGTATCTGGTGAGTCATTCACTCTTGCTGACTACGGGCGAAGGTCACTGAACTAAATAGTGGTGGCAAGCAAGCAGGCTTCTGCTCTACCAAAGACGAGGTCACGTGTTCCAGTTATCAATGGCGTACGAAATAAGGAGGAACACAGCTATCTGACGTATGTTTTGGTCCCGTCATTGCACGTAAAACACTTTATCGTCGTGGCCTTGAAGTTCCCTCAGGGCACTCCTACGTAAAGGCTTCTCAGCTAGAAGGATATCTTCCCCATTGAGTGGAGGAAAAGTGGGTGCGTATAGAGGTCCTTCAACTTTCGTATTCTGTTTGAACCCGTGCTGTATCGTCGACTTAATCCATTCTATCCGATGTAGGTTTTAGGTTCTGTTTCTATTCGGTTATTTCACGTTGTCTTCCTGCTTATGTTATTCGCGTCGAAGGCTCTGGATTCGATAATATGGACAATAACGGGATTGTGTTGGTTGCTTGATTTGGTGTCTTAAGTCCACTTTATGTCCTGTTAGGCTAATCGTGAATGGACCTACAGTTTAAAGGGGGATCCGAACCACTATGTTCCTCCACCGAGTATCGAACCCGGGATCCCTTAATTACAAGGCGCCAACGATCCCACTGCGCCATCGGGGATTGTGTTCGAAACGAATGAATCAAATTTGAGTGATATGATATGCAACCATTGTAAGACTATTGAAAGAAAAGCTATGGGAACCTGCCAGTTTTTCTACTGCAGACAGGAAACCATAAACATGTAAGAGAATCTTATATTCTATGAAACCTGACGCTATGTGCTCGAATACTGGCTATATATAATCCATAGAGGCATAGCAACGTTAAACAACCTCTTATATGATACATATAGGTTTAAAAAGGTCGAAATACAAAGATTGTGTGCGCCTCAATGATCGCGTAGTGGTAAGGCCTTGTAATCAAGGGGTCTCGGGTACGATACCAGGTGATCGCACATAGTGGTTCGGATCCCACTTTAAACTATATGCAGTTCAGATTAGTCTATCTGTGCCGGTGACTCAGTCGGTAACGCGTCTGACTACCATGCTATAGGCCCCGGGTTCGAAATCCGGCCGGTTCAAGCCCGGGAACTTTTCTAACGTTGGAAGCGGCCCCGGCGCCCACCCAGCGTCGAATGACATGAATACCTGGGGGAAACCCTGGGGGTAAAGGCGGTCAGGGGCGTGATGCTGATCACATCACCCCCACTCACGAACGAATCAAGAAAGTGTGGGGCGGCGTGATGCTGATCACATCACCCCCACTCACGAACGAATCAAGAAAGTGTGGGGCGTTACCCCCACATTCCCTATACGCCTTCATGGCGTAGCGCTAAGCACAGGTGAGAACTTTACCTTTTTTTGCATAAAGTGGACTTACAAGAAAATTTAAAATTGCGATAAAGATTAAGATAAGGTATTAAAGAATTGGGTCTAACATATTTTTTTATTGTTTACCAATGACCTTGTTAACTAATATTCTTAATTTCAGTTTCAAGATGAAATCGGCTACGAAATAAAAGGAGTGGGTTCATATTTCTGTTACGAAATTCCACTTTTGTAGTAGACCTGTGCCACACTAAGATGTGACATAATAAACAAATCTGAGACACTTTCAAAGTATTAAATTGCTATCTACGTATTTGGGAACAATCTTTCAATATAATACTTTTTTTGGACGCGTCAAATCATACTATTTAATTCCTGTTTTAGCAGCTTTAAGAAACCTGATTTGGGGGGGTTACAAATGCCCTTTCTGCTCCCGTCAAGTTACGCCTATGACAAACAGGAATTCAAAGTAAAAGACTGTCCCGACTAAATCGGGAGACACGTCTGATAGATTTACAATTGGGAAAATCATAATTAAGCGTGTAGTTGAAAACAACCTATTTTCATTTATTGCATGCAGCTCTACTTTTTCTGCAATGTGGATCAAGAACTGGGGACGTGGAGAAGCACAACACTCCACGTAACCAATAGTCACGTGACCCTCTTTGCTTTCCTGTCATGTTGACCTTCACGTGGAACACATTTCTCGGTGTTAAGACAGGCAAAATCACCCGATCATCGAAGGGTGCAATATGTGTTGCCTACCCTCCTGCATTACTTGCTCCTATTAAAGCCTTATGGGGAAGAACTTTTTTCCATGACTGTACTTATATAAGCTATATATACACTCTATCTCCATTATTAGAGTTTATCCGCCCTTGTGGCACTCTTTCTCATCCTATTACTGTGTTTTATATATATATATATATATATATATATTTATATATATTGGTTACTGGGACTCCTTGTTGGCGTAGTGGTAACGTCGCCGCCTTGGAATCAAAGGGTCCTGGGTTCGATAACCAGTTGAGGCATAACATGGTTAGGTTTCCAGTTTAAACTGTAGGTCTAGTCCGGTCCATATTGTATGTAAAGTGGACTTAAAACACGAACTCGATCGATCTATAATTTCTTTTTACTGAAAGGTGCTATTCGGAAACGAGCAAAGCGTTTTCGTTACTTACGAAACATTATCCAACTTTAACTCACAGAATTATAATCGAAACGTTGTTTTATATATATCTCGGCTATGACTGCCTGGAAAAGTTAAAGGAAGTAACAATTGTTAAATGTCGGTTGACTCATTATCTTAGCACAATAAATTCTGGGTTCGAATTCCTATGTCAGTTTCATCTGTATTACGTGGCAATAAATAATTCATTAGAGCCAGAAATATATAAAGATACAGTAAACATATCATTTTGGGGGAAGGGGTACTGACTGCATTTACGCACAGTATCGGCAGTATTAAAAAAAAAGTCGGTAATTGCTTTGGTAATATATCAAAAGGTAAATAAAAGCAATCGCTGTTATTCACTTTGTTGATTTCTGGTTAAATATTTTTATTATTATTTCATTGTTGTTAATTTTATCGGAAGAAAAAATTCTTACACTCTGCAGAAGATAAATCATGTATTAATTTCCGAATAATAATTAATCACCATTATATATCATATGCATATCATTAACATTCTTCTGTTAAGCCTTGCATGTATCCTGCAGCGAACGACGGAAACCTGTCAAAATACTTCATCGCAACCAAAGCAGTGGGACAAAGGCCACGACTGTAGAAATGAAGGTTCCAACGAACGTCAGTTTCAGGCGCCAAAGCGTCTGGATTTGTGTCGCTGAGAGCTCGATTTTCGGTTTCGCTTGTAAGTGAGTGAACACTTATATAGTACACAAACAACAGTGGCGTGTGCATGGGGGTAATTGGTTAAGAATACAGTACTCCCCATATGGTTCAAGCTCGCTGTACAATTAACTTCAACTGCAAATAAAGATGGCGAAATGGTGTGAATGTTGTCTGCTATCGCAATTGTCGCCAATGGCGTAGTGGTAACTGTATCACATGTAATGATGCGGTCCGGCGTTCGATCGCCATTAGAGCCTCAGCGGCTGTTTCCATTGGATGGTATTCAGCCAACAACTTCCCCCACAATTGTTTGCGCGAAAGCACACCCACTGAAATGATTCCGGCAAACGTTTCGGAGCGTGTTGTAAACACACTTTATACGCATTGCACCTACAGTGCCTGTGGCAGTGATTAAAGGTGCAAATATAACGATTATAGTCTAAACGTAGTCCTGCATTTTGTTTAGTCTCTTAACAATGACCAGACTATCTATCAGAATATACAAAACGATGTGTAGGGCCTCACACAATCTTCAATCGCGGCTAATTTGGAGATGATTTGATGTGAACAAGAAAAAGCATAGATTCAATATTAACATATTAATTTGAGGTTTAGAAAATGATAAAATATGTGTGTAACACTGGTGCAATAATTGGTTCCTTTTTAATTAATGATTATAATTTTGCAATTATTATAATTATAATATAACTGCACTAATATAAACAACAAAGGAAGAAATGATTCATTTGAAAATAGTTTCTTGAATTTTAATGTTAAAAAATATTATCTATTCATGTCACTGCTTGGGAATGACCTACTAAAAGCGCGGATTTTCATGAATGACTAGCATGCGAGTCAATATGTGAAGAAAATCGTCTCCTCGAATTAATAGCGCGGAGTTAGAGTAGAACCCAGAGAACCCTGGTAGCAGCAGATTTTCCATTTATCCTTTAGGAAAGTTCAATTTGCTGCTTCTCATGTAGTACACGCATGTGAAATATTGAGTTCAGAGTGCTGAAAATGTTTCTTCCCTACTTCTCTGATCTTACTAGCGTTTTACATGAGAGTATTTACGTTTTGAACGTAGTTTCCCCCTTTCGCTGTAAGTAGAGTTGCGAGATTTCTAAAATAAAAAAAAAAAACCGGACATATAGACTTGGATATAGTTAAATTTATTTTTATAACATTTTTAAACAATACAAAATCAATTGCAATTTAGAGCGGGCGTGTTTCGGCCGTCTCTATCGCAAAGATAACAATGAGTCGAAATGGTTGGTAGATGAGAGCAAATAAATACAGACGCGCACAAATATTCTGGTAGGTCCTAACGTTAGTGCCTCAATTACTCAACCTTACAAGATATAGATAAATGAATGTCACCATTAAAGAGAGTACTTTATGTTGGTTACCGAAGATACCGAAAATGTCGGTTCTCAGTATATTGATATTTAGAGGCCATATTTTCGAGTACATATAACGGATCCCGTCTATCGATGGTTTCAGCAACCGGCCTCCGTGGCGGAGTGGCTAGCACAGCGCGCTAAGACGCCAAGGGTCCCTGGTTCGAGTCCTGGCCAGGGCATGGGTGTTTGTGCAAGTCTCTTCATCAATTTCATTAGGCTATATCAGTAGTATAAAAGTATATACTACTGGTGCACTTATAGCGTAGAAAAGAAGAGCTCATATGATTAAACAGCCCGATTTGCTCACACTTAAAATTATGCCAAGATGCTCTTATTCCCCATTTCTTCAAGTGTGATATGCTCTTAATCCTAAGAATTTTGAATCCTAGTGTAGAAAAGAAGAGTTCATATGCCCCGATTTGCCCACACTTAAAACTATGTCAAGTACCCATATGATTTTATTGTTTATAGTGTGTTATTCTGTCAAAATCCCAAGAATCTTGAATTCTAGTGTAGAAAAGAAGAACTCCCCTCAGACAGATTTGCCCATGTGTGTAAAAGCTTCGTCTCTCAGTTTGTTGTCCATAAACTTGTCAAAAATATGCCCCCTTGATATTGTTTTGACTACACTTAAAAACTAGGGCAAAAATGCTCATATTCTCATCCTCTACAACTTACAGATCAATACAATAGGACAAGGGCAGGCAAGAAGTGTCATGTTTTTTTCTAATCTTTGATCAGTTTCATGTCCCGGCCAGCAATAAATTATGCACGCCTGGGAGATTTTATATGCTTGCATGCATGAGATAAAATCTACACTGTGCCCTTTCAGGGAAAATTCCCCATACATGCCATCATGTTATTGACTCCAAGGGAAATTCTTAGTAAAAAGAACATTGGCCTCTTGCATGTATGCCTGAATTGGATTCAGGTTTTGCCTTGTTCAGATAATATATACCCGAGTGAGACTTACAGATATTCATTGCACAGTTCAAAGTCCAACTTTGAATTGTATTTAGCTGATATAGAGCTCATAACTCCTGGGTTCTGATATTCAATGTGTATTGCATGTGGACATAGTCCCATGGCTTATATGCTTTATAATCAAAGGCTTCTGGGTTTAAGACCTCTCTATGGAGAAGTGCTAGTCTTGTTGCCTTGTAATCAAGAGACCCCCAGGTCTGAAACCTGGTAGAGTGTGTGGGCCTCCCCTGATGGCAAAGTGTTGGTATTATTGCCTTGTAATCAAGAGGCTCTGGGTTTGAACCCTGGTAAAATGTGTAAGATTGAAATACATGTGGCAGAATAATATCCCCACACGTGAGATTTTGAGAATATTCACTGCTAGTTGATATACAGCTGAGGTTTGAAACCTGGTAAAGTGTGTTGTACAACAGCATAAAAGAGCAAAACTATTTTATATTGGGGATCACCAGAGCCTAGTTATTGCTGTTGTTTGGGTATAAAAGCACCAGCTCAGCCACTAGCTGCTGTTATAATTGTTTTGGCATATTGTCCATAGTTCTGTTTTTTTTTACCAATAAATTTTATATAAACAAACAACAAAAATGCCAAACTTGAAATATTGCAATCAATGCAATAAAAATATATCTAGTTCTAATTGGGCTAGGCACCGGTTTATTTGTGACCCTAAGAAATGCAGAAAGGCCACAAAAATGTGTCCAAGATGCCATAAAATATTAAGCAAGGCTTATTACAAATGGCATAAGTGTATTTGTTATGAACAGTCATCAACATTGCCCCCACAACCATCTACATCTGGTCTGAAAAGGAAGCATGAAGCACCTGTTAATGCTAGAGCAGCAAAGCAGCCACGCTATGAACCCATCCATAGCAGTTTTAACGGCCAATTAAGGGATCACCGTTTTGTATCAGAGCCAAGATGTGACATTAAGAATTTTTTGAACAGTATAAATCCTGATGTGCAGGCAATTCTAAATGCACAAAATGGCTCTTATAAGCTGTCCCTCAAATTGTTTACACAATATAAGAAGCCAAATGGCACAAAATTTACACAGCCCCACATAACAGAAACTGTACCGGTATATTCAAATGCAAATTCAGACAAAATAATAAGCAGTTTGATAGATCAATTGAATATTAAACACTCTGAATTTGCAGCAAAAGAGTCTGGATGGAGCCTATGCGGATCTTCACACAAGTTATATATTAATATTTCTGAATTCAGCCCATTACAAGGATCTACATATCTGCCATTACCTGCCAATATCAAAAACAAAACAGCCGTGGTTAACATAAAAAGTAATGATGAGAAATGCTTTTTGTGGTGTATTTTAGCTGCTTTGTATCCAGTTTCAAGGAATCCTGAGAGAATAACTTATTATAAACAACATGAAAATGATTTTGATGAGGCAATGGAGGGTTTAGAATATCCAATGTCTGTTCAGAATATTGATAAATTTGAAAAAAAGGCCAGGAATATCAATGGTAAACAATTATCTATTAATGTATTTATTTGTTCTACTGGCCGTGGCAATTGCTTGATAGCACCTCTCAGAATCAGTACATTTGATGATGATTCTGCTATTCCGATTGATCTGCTCTTAATTTAAGAGGATGATACACACCATTATACTCTGATACATAATCTTGAAGCTTTAGTCAGAACACAACTAGACAAAACTCATAAAATATTCAAGTTGTGCAGAAGATGTTTGTCTGTATTTGATGGTAAAAAAATAATAAATGGGGTTCGGGAAGTGAATGCAGAAATTGCTAAAAACAAGTTAATTGAGCATCTGAAATACTGTGGCAATCATAAACCTGTTCATATGGTGATGCCTAACCCAAGTGAAAATGCCAAATTCAAAAAGTTTGAAGCCTTGTTGGAACACCCAGCATATATAGTCTGTGATTTTGAATCAAACCTCAAACCTCTTGCATTCTGTAGCCCAGATCCTGATGAATCTTCAAGTACATCATACCAGTTACATGAACCTTCTAGTTTTTGTTATATAATTATACAGAATGGTGTTGCTAGTGAACCACACTTATACATGGGAGCAGATGCCATCAAAGAATTTGCACAAAGAATAGAAAAGAATAGAAAATCGTCCTCTTTCCAACTAAAGACATCAGCGAACTCGTGCGTCAGTTCTAGTAGTTTATCTCGGTCTTCTTCACAGACGTTGGGGTTGATGTCGATCTTCGTTTTGTCGAAGTTGTTCCGAGATTCAGAAATGCGCTTTTGGAGTTCTTCAGAATTTTCCTTCAAAAAATGTCGATGTGGCTTCCTATCGTCGCTGTTATTTTCCTTTAGCGGGTTCCAGATAGGTTCCGTCCTTGCCTCGGCAGGACCGTTTGTGTCTCCCGTTTCCTGCTGGCCAATTATTTCCAAGACAGCATCAGCTTTCCCTATCGTCGTGAATGTCGGAATGGTAACTGGATCATTGGAAAAATTTGTAATGAGGACGTGTGGTTCGTGTTCATGCATGAGGGAGGTAGTGTGAATGCCTTAAAGTTACATTCAGGAGTGCAAGCTTAGAGGGACTTTATCTGGAAGAATTCACAACTAGTGAACTTTATATATCAGAAGTTGACAACACTGCAAGAAACATTGAAACACTGGCAGTATAAAACAGCTACTTCCTAACGAAGACGATCATCATCATCCTTCATAGTTCCTCGCCACGACGAAAATTCGAACAGAAATAGTAACAACTCCTCAACTATATATTTTACCTCGCTGAATAACGCGTATACATTATGCTTCTTCTTATAAATTCTGCTATTTTTTCTCTGCACCAATAACTCGCAGAACAAGAAGAAAATTAAATATATCTCGTACACGCGACAGCACTCGCCGCAACATTTTTTTTTCTTTCTCATACAAGATTGTGCCGACCCTTTGTCACCGTGACGTCACTTTATGATGTGATTTTACACAGAGTAAGATGGAATTCTGAAGACGATACCGTAGCAACACGACCTTCTGCTTCGGCAGCATTTTGTGTACGTCAACAAAGCGCACGAACGCGATGAATATATCTACTGCATATGGGAGAGAGCTCACGTGTTCTCACTGTTGGCGGAGACAATACGCTATGCACCAACGCTGTAAAATTCTCATTTTGTGACTTTTCAATAATTCATAACTACCTTCAACACGCCAAAATGCCTTTACAGAGCATGTACGGGCCAACGTCTTCTCCACCTTTTCTCTTCATATTTCTTCAATTCATATAACTTCTTACATATAAACGGCAATATTACCAATCTAATTAATATATGGCAGCATGTTAACTTCTAAATTTTTTTCGTGCAGATGTGTCCCAGCTATCGATGAAGCGAACTGAGAGCGCTGCATCGTTAAAAACCGACCAAACTCTCACACAGAAACACATTTTTTTTTTTTTTACTGATACGACACACAACTCACACGATTTGGACAGAAATACCAAATCAAGTCCCTACCTCTTATTGTTACATCTACCATTTTTATGACACATATTTACATTAACTGGTATTAGGCCTCCCCCATGGCGCAGTGGTAGCGTCATTGCCTTGTAATCAAGGGGTCCCGGGTTCGATACCCGGTGGAGGCACAAGTGGTTCGGATCCCACTTTAAGCTGTAGGTCCAGTCCCGATTAGCCTTACTGTGCATAAAGTGGACTTAAAACACCATTAACTGGTATTAAATATTTGATACTCTCACTCCATTTATTTTTTCTGAAGACTTTTCATTGTGTTTTGCTATAATCGAATGCATACTATGTATCTAATCTTATTATTTACACCCTGCTTAAATTTACCATTTGCTCCTGTTCACGCTCAAAATTTTATTTTATGACAAACTAAACACTGATAGTAATCATCATTTGCTGTGTCATCACTAATGTACCTTCTCATAGATATAAGGTGAAGTCTTTTCTCCAGAGTACATCCAGAAGTCATCCATAACTGGCAAGCGGATTTCGCATCAAATTAATATTGTTCCTGAACTTTTCTTGCGAACATATTTTGTCTACAATAAACTTATTTGTGTATTCTTTTCAACATTTGAGACCTACTAACTTATCTTCGGTTCAGTGTTACCAGTGATATATTTATTCAAGTGTTTTCACAGTGTCACGTACATGTACGTCATGCGATGAGATGCCGCTGAGACTACCTTAATTCCCAATTTTGGTTCCATCCGCTTCGGAATACATGACAGAAAAGTGTTACACTTCAATTAGTGTATTATTATTTGTTACGTTCTACAGTCCACTACATAGGCTACTTGCCTACTGCCCTACGACGAATCATGTTATATACGGGGTGTAATCATTTATTCAGGGACTGGTCTTTGTACATATTTAATCATATCTTAATATTTTTTGTCAATAAAGAAATGTGATTGTCCCCTGGCCAATCCCATTTCTTTTCAGGGGGAGGTGGCATGTCACGAGCCGGAAATAAAATGCTGTGTAATCAAAAACGCCAGCAGTCCCCGGGTGACGAGAGGTCGCCGAGAGAGTCTTGGTCGAGGGAGCGAAGCGCGAAGTGTGTTGCGAGTGACAGTGTTAAGTCGGTCCATTTAAAAGAATTGGGCGAACCCACCGAGGGCACCTTCAATGGACCGATAGAGCGCCACGTCGTGACTCAACCGAGGAACCTCGACGGAAATCAGGTACAGTGGTGACACTTTGGGTTTATTATTGTCAGTGTTTAGATATCTTGTTGGCTCGTGCGTGATCTCCCCCCCCTCTCACTTGTGCGATTCTATTAAATATTAGTAAAGAGCAATGAGAGTAATTTATTCCATTCTTCATACACACAACCTCTTGCAGCCAAGCAGTTTACGCCGGCGAACGGCCTAAACGTAACAATAGCATCTAATGTCTTATTAAAATCAAAACCCATGTTGCCTTTAACAGAGGAACAGATTGAAGATTTCAACAATGCAGAAAAATGCCCGGTATGTGATTCTGAATTTTCAGATGCAAATATCAAGGTTCATCACCATTCCCATACAGATGGTAAATTCTTAATGGCCCTGTGTAATAGCTGTAATATTAAGATCCAGAGACAAAAATTTGTCCCCATATTTTGCCATGGAGCATCCAATTATGATTTCCATCATTTGATCAGGTACGAGGGGTTTGACAAGCAGAATTTAAATATTTTAGCTGAAAATAATGAAAAATATATTGCCATTAGCAAAATAATTAAAGCTAATGGTGTTCCTAATCACTTAAGATTTCTTGATTCATACAGAATTCTGTCTGCTAGCCTGGCTACACTGGCCACTCAATTATCTGATGATCAATTCAAAATCACATGTGCTTTGTTTCCAAATCAGGAGCTGAAATTAATTAGGCGGAAGGGTGTATATCCATATGATTATGTTACAGATTTTTCTAAATTTGATGAGTGTTCTCTGCCACCACAACAAGAGTTTTACAGCAAAATCAGAGGATCTGGAATCACTGATGAAGATTATCACCATGCCCAGTTGATGTGGAACAATTTAAAATGCCAGACATTTGGTGATTATCACAAGGCATATTTAAAACTTGATGTGACCCTCTTAGCTGATATACTGCAGGCATTCAGAAAATCTTCCATGGAAAATTATAAGCTGGATCCAATGTATTTTTACAGTGCTCCGGGCCTAGCATGGTCTGCAATGTTTTTAAACACTAAAATGCAATTGGATCTGATCCAGGATCAAGATATGTATCTGTTTATGGAACAATGTATAAGAGGAGGCATGGTGCAATGTTCTCAGAGATATGCCAGAGCAAATAACAAATATATTCCTGATTATGATCCAGCACTGCCATCAAATTATATACTGTATGTCGATGCCAACAGCCTCTATGGTTATGCTATGATGGATAAATTGCCATATGCAGGGCTTGAGTGGGTTGAAGATTTCAACATTGAAGATCTTCATGATTTTGATGACAATGACTATGGGCTGTTCTTAGAAGTTGATCTGACAATTTCTGATGATTTACACAACACATTTTCTGATCTGCCCCCAATTCCTGAGGTTGAGTGTTCACCTGGCTCTAAACAGAAGAAATTGATGATGACTCTAGAGCCGAAACAGGATTATGTCATATATTACAAAAACCTCCAGTTCCTGATGAAACATGGTGTTCAAGTGACCAAAGTTGGAAAAGTTTTGAGGTTCAGGCACTCAAGATGGTTGAAGCCATATATTGATACAAACACAGAGCTTCGAACATCTGCAATGAGCCAATTTGATGAGACCTTGTTTAAATTGATGGTCAATTCAGTGTATGGCAAAATAATTGAAAATGTCAGAAAACATATTGATGTTAAAATAATTACTGACCCCAGCCGGAGCAAAAAATTGATTGCAAAGCCCAACTTCAATTACAGAAGAATTTATGATGAGAATATGGCACTTTTCAACATGAAAAAAACAAAGATTAAGTTTGATAAGCCTATTTATGTAGGGGCTGTGATATTGGAATTGGCCAAATTACACATGTTAAAATTGTATTATGATGTGTTGAAGCCTTTTTATGGTGATCGTGTAAAACTGATGTACATGGACACATATAGTTTTGTTCTTCACATTCAAACAGAAGATGTTTATCAATATATAGCACAGCCTGAATTGTTTAAATATTTTGATACCACTGAACATTCAAAAATTAAACCCCACAACAAAAAGGTGCCTGGCAAGTTAAAAGATGAGACACTTGGTGATGTTATTGTGGCATTTGCTGGGTTAAGGGCCAAGATGTATAGTTTTGAAACATGTAGTGGCGCTATTGCCAAAAGGCCAAGGGCATTGGTAGAGTGACTGTAGACAAAGAGCTTGAATTTGAAGATTACAAAAATTGCCTCAAATCATGTAGCACAATCAGAACATCAGAATCCAGAATTCAGAGTGTGGATCACTTGTTGACTACAAATGTTGTAAGAAAAGTGGCTCTGGATCCACATGATGATATGAGATGCATTTTATCATGTGGCATACATACTCTACCATGGGGTCATTGTGATTTGAAAAGTGGTAATCAATGCCCAATTACAGAGCATGATTTGAAATAAATAAACATGCCTATGAACTTATTTGGGTTCAAAAAACAGGCTATTATGGACCTGCCAACACCTCAACCCTCTTCTGATATAATATCTAAACTAAGTGCTTTGTTAATTATTCATCTGAACAGCATACTTACAGATGTTGATGAAGAAACAGGTAAAACATTGTACATATTTAACAATAATTTAAATCATTACCAATTACCTGTAGGTGGTCAATTGAAATTTATTACAACCCCTGAGGGTAATGTCAAGATTTCAGTAGGGAGAAATATTTATAGAATTAAGCACTCAAACATAGTTTCTGGCAGTGTATATACTGTTTCTGCTAGTGACTGCTTATATATTGAGGTCCCGGGATCATATGACAATCTTATACCTTTTTTTATAGAATTAAGAATCAGATATTCAATAATAAATAACCACTAAAACAAAATGCCTAATGATATATTTGGCCATACAAGGCATGAAGATCACAGTGATGAGATTCTGATGCTTGATATCAGAGTCAAGAAATTAAGAAGTGATTTACAAGCTTTACAAACCACACTCAATGCCAGTCTTCAACTAGAAATTAAAAATTTACAATCACAATGCATGGACCCTCTTCTTAAAATTGATTCTGAACTCAAATTGCTGCTTCAGAAATATACTGATTTGGCCACATTGGATAATTTTAAAAGTTTAGAAGAAGGTGTAGCAGCTCTTCAAGCCAAATTTAAGACCCAGGCCACCAACTCTGAGCAATTGAAACAGCAATTGGAAGAGCAGATAAATAATGTCCAGACACAGCTCCAAACAATTGTCAAAAGCATAAAATCACAAGAAGATTTTGATCTAGTGATTTCCACTCTAAAGGAACAGATTCAATCATTACAGATACCTAATCTGGACCCTCTGAACAATGCCATAGCCGAGGTTAAAGAAAAAATTGAGACACTTGAAAATTTTATGAACAACTTGCCATCTTCTGATGCTTTGAGTGCAATAACTCGGGGTGTTGCCAACATTAAGCTGCAACTTGAAACATATGAAGATTTTGGAAAAATTCAAAGTACCATAACCCATCTTGAGGGTACAATAGCAGCAGTGCAAAGTGATTTGACAAATGTACAAGAATCCCGCCTGCCTGGTATTGTAGACACTCTTGTCAGTGTCCAGCAACAGATCACAAAGCTTGAAAACCTCAACACTGAATCTGAGCTATCTCATTTTCATCACTTGATCGATGATATCCAAACAAAACTTGAAATTTTACAACAATCAACGCCCACTCAGGCAGATATAGCCCTGATCCAAAATGCTATGCAAAATGTGGCTGATGCTTCTGAATTAAATAATGTGAAATTGGCACTTGAATCTTTGCAAAATACTGTAACAAATCTGCCTACATCACAGGAACTTAAAAATATTAAGAGAGCTGTGAATCGCATATTGAAATCAGAAGATATCAAGAATATCCAGACAGAGATCAAACAACTTACTCAGACAGTGGCCACTCTACCAACTAATCAACATATTAATGAACTGCATGCCCTGTTTGAGGATATCAGAA
This sequence comes from Lepisma saccharinum, assembly GCF_977018435.1. Lineage (NCBI taxonomy): Eukaryota > Metazoa > Arthropoda > Insecta > Zygentoma > Lepismatidae > Lepisma > Lepisma saccharinum. The sequence goes on from NC_139230.1 coordinate 137,129,163, forward strand.
GACAGGTCCATGATCTTACTGCTCAAAATTCAAAATTGGCAGTTATTGAAAATTTGCAACAAATTGTAGCTAATATCAAGCAACAGCTAGGGACCATGGAATCCAATCAAGCAAATGCTCTGTCTGTTTTTGCCACCCAGCTTCAAGAGATTGTGCAACAATACAAGAAACTTGTTGTGGACATAAAGATCAAGCCAGGCCATGATGATGTTGTTAGGACTATTAATGAGCACCTTGAATCTGTAACAAGCAGATTGCTTACAGCAGAAAAAGAAATAACAGGCATAATCGAGAATCCTAAACATACAGTAATTCTTGAATTGTACAGCATCCCCAACAAAGAATATGATTCACCATTTACACCAGGTGGCAAAATATATATGCTGTCCCCTGCACAATTTTATTACCAGTTTTTTGTTGGGGGCACACTGAGACCAATCAAGATCAAATATTGGCTTCAACCACAGGCACACCACTACCCCACCTTATCAATAACAAATGCTGACAACAAAGCAAAAATCACCAGTGTAGAGTTAGAGGATTTTACAGATCCCAATACATTAGAAACATCTTATGCTGAAGATGATGGCTCACTGGAATTTCATTTATATTTAGAAAATCCTGTAGTATCAGCTGCTGAACACCCCATAGTTGCAATATTCTTGTTTTCATATTATGTCTAGAGTATTGTTGATGAATTACACAGACAAGCCAGACATAATTATAAGAGACTGCCAGTAGTCACAAAAGGCATAGATGATTTATGGCAGAGCGACTTGATTGAGATGGCAAGTGGAGAGCTGAAAAACTTAGACAACATCAAAAAGGGCTACAAGTATCTACTCACTGTAATAGACACATTTTCAAAATTTGCCTGGGCTGTGCCACTCAAATCCAAGACTGGAAAATGTGTTACAGAAGCCTTCAGGACAATCATCAATCAGAGTGGAAGATCACCGCGCTATTTGCAAACAGATAATGGCAATGAATTTTATAATTCTGTGTTCCAACAATTTATTAAAAGCCAGTCAATACAACATTATTCGAGTTACAGTGATCTCAAGGCCTCAATTGTAGAGAGATTCAACAAAACCCTAAAAAATCTTATGTATAAACAATTTACACTTCAAGGTAATTATAAATGGCTTAATATTCTTCCAGAACTTCTACATAAATATAACAACTCTGTCCATTCCACAATCAACATGAAACCCTCTGAGGTAACTTCATCTGATGAGAAAAAATTGATCAGAACTGTTTATTATCCTAGATACCAGCCAACAACAAGAAAAGCCAAATACAAGGTGGGTGATCAAGTAAGAATAAGCAAATATAAGCACTTATTCAAAAGAGGCTTTACAAGAAACTGGAGCACTGAATTATTTACAGTGGTTCAAGTTAAACCTGGGACCCTTAACACATATATAATAAAAGATCACCGAGGAGAAATTCTCAAAGGCCGGTTCTATGAAGAAGAACTCAACAAAACTAAACAGCCTGACACATATCTCATAGAAAAAATCATCCGCAGAAAAGGCAACAAGTTATTTGTCAAATGGCTAGGACTTCCAGAACACAGCTGGATCGATGCAGACAAAGTGATAATATGAGCACCTGGGATGTTATAAAGAGGCTGCCAGAACCTGAACAGCAGATTAAGAGAAATGGCAAGTTGCTGCCTGAAAATATTAGATGTCTTATTGTTGGGCCATCGGCTTGTGGTAAAACTACACTAATGATTGATAATTTTTTATTGGCACCCAACTGGTTAGACTGGAAAAACAGGCACTTGTATGTCTTCTCTAAGAGCTTGGAACAATTAAAATATCAGCAGCTGATGAAGCTATATGATGGACTGGATATAGCCACTTTTGAACCAGATGTTAACCCACTCCATGAATGTCTTGATAACTCTGTTGTTGTGTTTGATGACATTATACTGGATAATCAAAACAAGGTTAGAATTTTTTTACACAGGGGCGACACAAAAACATTGATTGTTTCTACCTGGCACAGACTTTTTCTAAAATTCCGAAGCAGCTGATCCGAGACAACAGCAATTTTATATGTGTGTTTCATCAAGATCATACCAACCACAAACACATACATGATGATGAATATGTAGGTGGGGACTTGAGCTACAATGATTTTTCCAAGTTTTGCAGTAGGTCCTGGAACCAGGACAGTTATGGGTTTGTCACAATTGATATGACAAGAAAACCCAATAGTGGCAAATATAGAAATAAAATTAACAATTTTCTAGACATTGAAACATATATAAATAACCATGAAAAGGCCAATCATTGATGATCTTAAATTAAGAGATTATCTTGTAAAAAGATTTAAGGGATGGAAATCAGAGAACCGAGGAATTTATGAACAACACAAACAAACAGAACAGCCTATTATTGATGCTATTAGTGAATTAGGTAAAAATATCAAAACTGTTACAGAGCAAAATCAAAATTTGATCACAGAGCTTGTACCTGTAGCTGCAAGGAACATATTAGATTATCCAATCACACCACTTTCTAGTATTCATACACCTAGTCCTGTTGCTCCTCGAAGAATTGAAGCTACTCAGGATCCTATTGAATTGGGTCTTCTTGCTCAAAAATATTTAAGCACACCTAAAGACAACAAAGATGAGGTCTTTGGCTTATATGCTGACACAGAGCGTGATGGTAGCATCATACATAGAATTGGCAATTTCAGAGTAACATTTATGGGAGATGATCTCATTGTATATTCAGAATCTCATCTTGGAGAAAAAGGTGGTTTTGTTAAATATCCCGGCACACCTGGGTTGTGGGAACTGATGACTAGGAAGAGACCTGGCAGCTATACAGATCAAGATTACGAGCACTACAAAGAAATATTAATAAAATAAGATGCTCTATACCAGAACAATGATCCCACACAAAAAAGAGTCAAGTCTAGCAGTGGAGCAAAATACAACAATTTAATCAAGCCCATATGGTCACAAATTAAGACAGGCAGTGGAATCAAACAATACAACACCCTGCCTAAAGACTTTTTCTGGGTTGATGATGTCAGGAAACTTGTAGATAGGTTATTGGTGATAGCTGGGGAGGAAAATGCTGGCAACCACAATTTTTACAATGAAAAGGTTGGAATTATGGACATGATAAGCACAAAATTGTCTAATTTTATAGTGAATGATACTAAGGGGATTGGATATCTTATAAAAATTATTAATACTCTACCACCTAAATTTTGGAATATTTCTGAGGGCCGGGGACTGGTTAATGACATTATAAACAAGCTGCCATTTGAATTACACATTCCACGCTATCAGTATTGTGGTCCAGGCACAAAATTGGACCATAGATTAAACAGAGGTGATCCTGGTGTTAATCCCCTAGATGCTGCTTGTAGAGACCATGACATAGCATACAACACACATTCTGATATTGACAAGAGACATGTTGCAGACAAGAAATTAGAAGAGGCTGCATTTGGTAGATTTGTAAGCAAAGATGCTTCTTTAAGTGAAAGAATAGCAGCATTGGGGACCACCATAGCTATGAACACCAAACAAAAACTGGGGTGGGGGTTGTGAATATATATATAATAAACCTAGAATGAAGGCCAAGGGTGTTATGTATCAAATACCTTATGCAGGTCTTAAATCTCTTAAAACTATTGATAGCCTTTTAACCAAAAAGCAGCGGAAGAAAAAAAATTCTTGTATTGCCAAGGGCCATGGTATGAAATTGTTGCTTAGTACCCCCCAATTAAAAAAATTACAACAATCTAGAAAAAAATCACATGTGGGTGGATTTATATTTACTATCCCGGCCATCTTAGCAGCACTTGGGGCTGTGGGGAGCTTGGCTGGGGGATCAGCTGCCATAGCAAAAACAGTAATAGATGCCAAGAAGAATAGGGCAGAATTAGATGAATTGAAGCGCCATAACCTGGCCATGGAGAAACAAGGCAAAGGTGTTAAGAGAGCCATGAATAAGTTTAAAAAAACAAGAGCCGCTTACAAACCAAGATATTAAAGCTTTAATCAAGCCACTGGGCATCAAAAATTTTAGAGGTGTGTACATGTCTGATTCTTTGCCAGAGCAACCACTCAACAAAGAGTGTGGCATTGTTAATTTGGATAAGTTCAAAAATCAGGGCACTCACTGGATTTGTTATCTTAAATATTTAAACAATGAGGCATTTGTGTTTGATTCATTTGGAGGTGTTCCACCTGAAAATTTAATAAAATATCTAAAATCAGCTAATCTTTATTACAATAATGCCCGTGTTCAAAATTTCAAAGATGTTAATTGTGGACATTTGTGTTTATCTGTTCTTAGATATATGTCTCAAATAAATAAACCATCAATTGAAAATTTTCAAAAAGCCTTGTGGTATTTAAGACATCATGGGGGTATTCCATCTCACCAGCCAAAATTCAATATTGAAACTCAAATTACATGATGATATAGTGTATCCCAAAACAATAGCTCTCAGAGCATTTTATGGCATGTACTTGATCCCTAATATTACACACCACAACAACAAAATTGCAGTAGGGGATCAAAAAATTGTCATCACTCCAGGGCAGTATAATCTGTCCACTCTAAATGCTCTATTACCCAGAGGTATAGTATTAACTCAAAATTCTGTCACTCACAGAGTAGAGATTGTATCTGCTACAGAAACAGTGGATCTGGGTACTATAGGAGAGCTGTTAGGCTTTGAGAACAACACAAAACTTGAACCGGCCATCAAACACACTGCTATTAATATACCTAAATTCTTAGCCATAGAGACTCTGAATATTCACTGTAATGTGGCCGAGGGTATGATCACCAAATCAAATGGCATAGGCACTCACAAACAAACTGGCATCATTGCAACATTTAAACCTAATTCTGAATTTATGGAGCCCATCATCTACACTCCATCCCCAACATTATATTTTCCTGTGTGCCATAATAGAATAGATTATATTGAATTGATGGTCACTAATGAAAAAGAAGAATTAGTTGATTTTGCTGGAGCCACAACAACTGCTATAATAGAGATTAATATTTAAATAAAAATACATACAAAAAATGGAAAATATTGAGAGTTATGAGCTACAATCATTCCCCCCAAACAGGAGGACATTTGCAAATTTAAATCAACCCAACACAGAAATTGAGGTTGATCTTATGTAGGGGATGGCTTTATACACCCTCACAGAGCAGATCTATACATCAAATTTGATGTTGTAAAGCTCGATGGAACAGATTATCCGGCAAATTCAAATATAAGATTGGTGGACAATTTTGTGCCACATCTGTTCTCTGAAATTGAGATCAGAAAGCATGGTGTTGTTATAAACAGAGTGGATTATCCCGGCATTACCTCCACAGCTTTGGCCACACTAAAATTATCCAAAACCGAGGCTTCTTACTACAAAATAGGTGGATTTGAGGCTGGTGATAAAATATTATCCAAGAGCCACACAGTGCTGTTCCCTATGCGCCTGTTGCCAGGATTCTTCTCAGATTACAAAGCTATTATGTGGAAGGGTGGTTTAAGAATCACATTTAGAAGAGCTGCCAATGATAATAATGCTTTGATGAGGTACAGTACATTAAATTCTACAGGGGAAGCTCTGCCCAATACCCTACCTGATGAAGGCAAATGCATTATTCAGACTATGGAGCTAAGAATCCCGGTTGTTGAATATGAAGCCAGTTATGCTCTTAAATACAAAGCAGATATAATAAAAAATCCACAGATCCCTTTACAATTTTATACATATCAATGTGTACAGAAGCCAGCCGCTGGTACTTATTATGAGTTTAATGCTACAAATTCATTCTCCAGTATACAATATGACATGCCAGATTTTGTGGTGGTATTGTTTCAGACTGGAAGACACAATAATCAGGAAAAAAATTCAAGTAGATTTGATAACTGCAACATCAAGAACATATATCTTAAAAATGGCAGAAATGAGGTATTCCCTAGAGAAAATTATAATTTAGACATGTCCAAGGATGATTTCCTTAAATTATATGAAGCATTTACAGCATACAAAAGGGTCACTACTGGCAATACTGACATGTATTACACACCAGATGAATTCAAAGCACAGAGACCCATGTTTGTCATCAACACTTCAAAAAGGAAACAAGTTGTGGTTAATGACAGGACAAACATTAAAATTATCTGTGAATTCCACGATACACTCCCCGATGACACCATATGTAGTGTTATTCTTATAGGTGAAAAATCATATGTTTATGATGTAAGAAATGAGAGAGTCACAGAGCAATTCTAGAAGATTTTTGCACAATGCATTGTCTTAATACTAGATATGCAAATTGAGGCTGGTGTCCAATTAAAATATTGAGCATATTCCAGGGAACATATTAACATAACAGCAACAAGTATTTAAGCATATAGTACATTATATTATTGTGTAAGCAAAAGCTCTTATAAGCATTTTTGCCCTAGTTTTTAAGTGTAGTCAAAACAATATCAAGGGGGCATATTTTTGACAAGTTTATGGACAACAAACTGAGAGATGAAGCTTTTACACACATGGGCAAATCTGTCTGAGGGGAGTTCTTCTTTTCTACACTAAAATTCAAGATTCTTGGGATTTTGACAGAATAACACACTATAAACAATAAAATCATATGGGTACTTGACATAGTTTTAAGTGTGGGCAAATCGGGGCATATGAACTCTTCTTTTCTACACTAGGATTCAAAATTCTTAGGATTAAGAGCATATCGCACTTGAAGAAATGGGGAATAAGAGCATCTTGGCATAATTTTAAGTGTGAGCAAATCGGGGTGTTTAATCATATGAGCTCTTCTTTTCTACGCTATAAGTGCACCAGTAGTATATACTTTTATACTACTTATATCATCACTCATCCTCAACTTCGCAGTTAACCGTAGGAGGCAGAAAAGCGAAGAAAAATAAACCAAATCATTCAATAGTTTCAGCAGCACTAAATATACACCGATTATGCAACCATTACAGGATATTATTTTTAATTTTGCCTGCTTTACGGTGCACTATATACACCAGCAAGTTAACCTCAAGGAAATGAAGTAATTAGCTCACAAAGCGGATTACATAAAAACAACACCATCGTAGATTCTAGCCGAGGCTACTCCCTTAATATCGTGCGACAGTAGCCATCAGTCGTAGAATCACTTCTTGGTGAACAAGGGAAATTACATTAACATATTATTATTAATAATATTAAACAGAATAGGATTATACACAGTGGCGGTGATTATGGGGGCGTGGGGGTAGTTGCCTCCCCTCAAATTTTGGCACTTCTTGTCTCCGCAACTGCGTCCTCTAACGAAATTTCCTGACACTCCACTCATCTCCACTTCAAAATCAATGGAATCAAGAAATATTTAAGTTAAGAATGGATGACCACAATTAGAGGCAAACCAAAAGAGTGATCATGTGAGAAGTCGACCCCATCCTTGAAATAATTTGATTTCGATCAGTCAAGTATGAGTTTTTAAACATTTAACAACGTTTTAGATGAAAATCTTTTTATTGCATGAATGCGTGCGTTTTGTTGGTTCTCTTGCTACCGCGTTTGCCATTCGTTTCTCTGCAACGTAAAGTTTGGGGGACGGTCGAGATTCTAACTCGAGGCCACGTGATCAACAACTTGACATGCTTTGCCCAGATGTCGGCTCGTTTTGCCCCGTCGCACGGTAAAATTAAAAAAGGAGCTCCCTTTCCTATCAGGAGAAAGAAACCTAGCGAAATGACACCACGGAGTCTTCGTGACGTGAGGTGAGGTGATACTCATTTAGGGCTAAAAGGGGGTAAAACATCACCCTAGTTGTTGCAATCAATGGCAGAGTTGCGATCCAGTCCCATGTCTTCATCTTTCCTTATGGGTGCGAGAAATCCCTCCCACCCTTCCTTTCCCTTCTCATTTCAAGTGCTGGAGAGTAAACTTATACCTTGCAAGTGTCAGTCTCAGAATATTACGAGTATAGAGTGAGTTTTAGATACCGGGGTTCAACATCTCGAAATACCGGTTACATAAAAGATGCAGAAAGTACCGGAAAATAGCGAAGGTACCTTTTCGATATATCGATATTTCGGTGTTGCCAATACCTGAGATTCTGGTATTTTCAAGTAACGGTAAATCAATAACTCCGCCATCTTTAAAAAGTATCACGTTTCTTATCATTCATATTTATTTTCTAATCACACATTTATACATATGCACACATTGTGGAGGCTGTGTGCCTGTGCAGTACTTCTTTCGGAAGAAAGTATTCAGGTACCGTTTCTAAATTCGTAAGCAACATAAAAGGAATATCCAAAGTTAATAAACAACTATTTATACTCTGTTATTTACAGCGCGTCCAATTTAAAATTCTACCGCAGTCCGCCCATTTACGAATACCTAACGCAATGCATTTTTTTTTGTTTGTAATGGTAACACGACGGCTGAATAGTCACGTAGCTTGGTGTGGAACGAAGAAGCAGGGAAATTAATACTTACTCTCATGATGCTTTTCCGGTGGGTTCAATTTTAAATTGAACGCACTGTATATTTTACGTGGCTTTTCTTCCTGTTCTTTTAATCGTGTATATTCACACGTCAACCTGCCATTATCCTTCACATTTATGTTTTTACTTTATCAGTGACTCACTGCGAATTGCCATAATGCATAGTCGAACATCTAAGGAAAAGAAGGGCGAAATAAAATATTATCGCACTGCGTCTCGGTTTTATTTAGGGGTGAAGCCGTTGCACATTACTCTATCGCGTCTGAACTGAATCTCCTACCTGCCCCAAAGGAACGATTGATTGATTATATTGCTTTACTTTACTTCGCTTCTTGTGCAACTCTTGGCTAATTTGCGAAGATGAGGATGAGTGATAACATGATGAAATTGATGAATGCACACTCACAAACTTCCATGCCCAGGCCAGGATTCGAACCTTCTGCCTTCTGGGGCCGGCCCAAAGGAACGAGTAGAAGTGGTTAGTTATCTAAATAACTTACATAAGTTTGTTGGACGAATAAACTGGTCGCTGCAGAAAATGGACATTGCTTTGCGTTGATTAAAAAGAGTCTCAAAATATTTTATCATATATACTTGCTTCAAATTAGCAACCTCGTTACATAATTTTGTACAACCTTCATGCTTTTCGCGTCTTTAAATTTGTTGGCTAAAGAAGAGTAGTTGGATAGCCTCAGGCTGAATTTTTTTAAAGAAAAGACGAATTGATCTAAAGTTAAAGTATTTTCTGATCATTTTTTAATGTATTTAACAGTTCTGCTGTACTCTCAGCGGCGAAAGAAACAGTAGGCGAATTGTCCACCACCATTTTCATTCGGTCTGTATTACACAATGTGATGAAACTGAATTGAAATAATGACGTCAATAATCAGAGAACAATGCCTGCATCGAACCAACATAGTGTCATTCCTTAAAACAGCACAGGATGTAGAATAAAAAGTAATGAAAATAGCAATGGACAATTTGCCTACCATTTCTTTGCTGTTGACTGTACAAGTAAAAAGAAAACACTCTTTGGTGGGTTCCTTTATTTTCCACAGTGGGCTTTCAGAACGCCACAAGCAATAACTAATTCTGTGCAACTTGCTTCGTGGCCTCCCTTGCTGGCAGCGTCAGCGGAGTAAAGAATGGCGCCAGGAAGTCTCATCCCCCGGTCGGAAAACCTACAGACGCAAAATTGCGTTTGCATTAGCTGCTAGTCACTACGTAATTCGTTTTTGCCATCGTTGGTAATATCTGTCTATCAAACTTTGCCCATCATCCACTTAAGAAGGATATAACTGAAGTCAATACATGCGAACTACAAAGCAAAACGGATGAGTGAAGAGTGGGGGGTCAATGTTGTTTCATCGTTTAATATAGCCTACGTGTCATAGCAAAACTTTGGTCAAACCACATTCATCTGTGGTTTAACTTTGTTTTGAGTCCACGTTTTGCATGACAGGCTAATCGGGAAGGACCTACAGTTTAAAGTGGGATTCGAGGCTCTGATCAATCTACCCAAAGCAGGCATGAAAGTTCGATCTCGGAATCCTTTGATTACAAAGCGACAGCGTTTGGCATGAAACAATTACGGAGGCCCTTATCTTTGAAACGGTAGGCAGAATATGTGTGTAACATCATCATATTGACTCTTCGTCGTCGCCTTGTAATAAAGGGGTACCGGGTTCGATGCCCGGTGGAGGCACATAGTGGTTTGGATCCCACTTTAAACTGTAGGTCCAGTTCCGATTAGGCTTACTGTACATAAAGTGGACTTTAAACACCAAATCAATCAATCAATACTGACTCTTCTTCTTTTTGCTTCGTGTACATGGTGTGAAATCACTGTTTGAGGGGGGAAAGATCTTAATCTACATGCACGTGCGAGCTAATATGTATACGTAATTAAATACAACATTACTAATTACAAAATCACTAAATATTTAAAAATAACATTATTATATACATTTAAAGCAATTATCTTTTTACATTTATAAATATCAGATTTGCATCAAGTAGCAAACTGATTTCTTTACTAAGTGGTTAAAGATGTCAATTAGTTTCAAAATTGTTGAAATTGTTTTATTATGGAATAGCTGAAAGATTGATTGATTGAATTGGTTTATTTTTTTTCGCTTTTCTGCCACTTTTGGCTAATCGCGAAGATTGAAATGGCTGATATACAATGAAACCGATGAAGGGACACTCACAAATACCCATGCCCAGGCCGGGATTCGAACCCGGAACCTCAGGTGTCGTAGCACGCTATGCTAACCACTTCGCCACGGATGTCGGCGTAACACTTGAAACATTGTGTTTAGTTTTTCTATTAATATAAATCAATTACGTTTCATTCTTATATTTATTGTCCTTTCTTGTTTCACTTTAATGGTGAATACGTTGCTATTGCTGCAGATCTGTTAATGATCTTTTGAAAGATAGATTGTTGGGGAAATACCCCCGTTGCACCTTTCCCTTGGACCTCTCCCCTCCCAATAGTTCTCATGCACTATCATCCGCTGAGAGGAGATCGTTTCGAGGGATATTGAGCAATCCAGTGTTACGGTGAAAAACCTTCCTTCATTTCACTGCAGGTGACAAGAAAATCACAAAAAATCAAGTATAAAGAACAGATTGAACTGTTTGTGACATTTTGATCATTTTGGTAAGATGTCACTTAGAATGTTTTACACCAGAGTTCTTCATTTAATGAATTTATTTTGACTTTAATTTTAGTTTTACGTTCAGTTACTCAGCGCTGGACCTAAAGTTAACTTCTCAGCCAGGACCTTGGGGTGCACGAGTTTGGGATGGCAAAATGCCTTATCTTATTTAAATCTTCCTTTCTTCAACATTCGTCAATTGTAGTGATAGTGAGTTGCATGTTATTGAGTATAGGAAAGCAAGCAGAGAACAGCAATTTCAGGAAATCAGGCTGTGATTCCGCTCCTTGGAAAATTATTTTTCACTTATTGCAGACGATAATTTTACCAGAACCTTTGATAACTTCCAGGAAATATCCCGTTTCTTCCGTTCTGCACGCCCTCTCATATCCGCGTCGTGGTTAACCAGACGGTACAAATTAGTTACCTTCACCTTGTACTAATCCACACAATCCACAATATTTTCACAAAAAAAAAATACTTGGAACGGTAGCCATATTATTGGTATTATAACCTGAGCATTGCATTGGTTTGGTTTAGAGTACGAGGTCGTTGTATTATGAAGTTTATCTAATTTTGTGTCGTGTCGCCAGTGTCACATGTTGGTACAATGCTGAGGATTTCGGTTTTCCCCTTAGTTGACTTATATTCAATGACAACTTAAGGAAAGCTAAGCACTTGTTTATCGCAGAAGAAAATTGTTATAACAATGTAAAATGTGACAAATCCACAACAAAATTATATGCAAGGTAATTTCGTACTTTGTAAGTCACGTGTATATAACCTATACTTAATGAATGAATTAATGAATATTGCATTTAAAGTTCTTTGAATATTGCTCATGTATTAGGGGAGTATACAGACCCCCCCACCACCACCGGTACGCTCTCCGACAAAAAAAAAGTGTAGAGTAAAAAGTAAAGTTGTTGCGTGGAAATATGACCATTCTATTCAATTGCTATTGCCTTCGGTTTGTAGACCGATTGATTATAAAAAAAGTGTTTTCTTAACTTTTTTCCGAAGAGCTTGAATTTTCTGCAGCTTGCGTTTCAATGTACGAGGCTTCAACCAGGAGACAGGACAACCAGGCGATCTTGCTTCTCTTCTATCGGTATCTTAGGTTGCCAGACCTTCATCTTTTATGCTTAACTTTGCTGCTTTTATATAACGTTATTTTTTCAACATTAAAGCATAAAGTTGGTTTACACAGTTTAAATTGAGAATATTTCTGTTATACGTTTCGTGAAGCAATGCTGAGAGAACACGGGAATGGGCGTTCTTAGTTCTCTCTCTTCCCACACGACCTGCATGTGTTTCTGAGGCAGTAGCAACCATGCCCACTAAGTCCCTCGCCCTCGCAGACAAGGGATGGGCGGAAACCACTAGGTGTTGATTTTAGATGTTATTTGTAGAAGCACTTCGCAGGTTTCTCTCGCTCTTCCTGTGTAACTTGCGATAAATGCAGAATTCCTGTGTTGTGCGCACAATCGAAGGCAAATGTAACAATAGACAAATCGCTAATCATTATGTTAATTAATTCTGTGTTCCTCAATGTGATTTTCCCGTGTAAAAATACTGTAAGCTTAAGTGTAAATCTACTTAAAATAATATATAAAAATAATAATAATACAGCTTCTTAAAAAAAGCCCTGTCTGGGAAAGTAAATAATGGAAAAACTATGGATATTTTGCCTGCTATAATGTTTCCCGTTGACTGTATCGTATCGTACCCAAGGTATTGGGTAAGAAGTATAAAGTCTTAGCATAGCAGGAAGCAGAGAAGTATGAAATACATGTGAAGGAAATTTAAGTGGGAATTTTACAAGATGGGAAATTTCTACCATGTGGAAGAAAATAAATTAGGAAGTACTCTAAGTAACTTCATTATAACATTCAATAAACTAATTGAGTCGTATTTGGAATGAAGTATCCCAAATTAGATGGATCAATGTAACGTCTACATGTTTAATGAAAGATACTTTACTTCTTCAAAACTGTCGTAATTCATCTCATGACTGTGTCGTTAAATTGTTAATAAAATGTGACAAGTGGCTGCTGATAATTCATGATCGTAACTGTATGTGTAAAATACTACTTATTTCTTCTATGCTCTTAATTGACTTATTACTCTTCATATTAGATTTCAAATCTAGCTTTTATGTAAAGTTATGTAAGAAAAATATACCAAATATTCCAAATCTTGGTCGTCTAATACACGAATGTTTGTGCTTACAGTTGCCATGCATCGCCAATGTCAACACTAAACTAAGAGTTCCAGTGTATTTCTATTTTACACCCATTTTCTACCTATTGGGTTAATCGCCACATATACGCCGAATTTGCATAAATTTTATATAGTCTGAATCTCTGGTTCATTCCGCATACAACGGGATATCACTTATCTCTCTAGGGCAATTAGCCTCCGGTCTACACTCATTTAATTGAAACTCTACATTTTACTCAAAATCGGCTCGGGACCAAGGGGGTTACATGTGAAAATGGCCTTGGGAATCAAAAGGTTAATGTAAGATATGGTCGAAAAGTTAACAATGTTTCCCAGTTTTCTTTGTTCAACAAATGTAAAAGAAAAATCATGCTAAAACGCTTTTGCAAGTCAGTTTAAATACAGATGTCTGAGAGATATGTGCAATCAAACCATGGCCAGTATTAATGGAAGGACTATTATGCCAACTCATTTTATACAGGCACACTTTGTGCTTGGGGGAAGTGGGTGGTCAGACGAGGCACTTTCTGCCTCTCCTAAAAAAATCAAGATTACATTCTGAGCTCCCAGCAGCCACTTACGGTAAACAACTTTTTACTTTAGTAGAAATTTTAGACTAAATATTTGGTCAAAATTGCCGGTTTTCCCCTCAATTTTGCAAAAAAATATTTCTTGCTTGCTTCGATTGTAATATAAACGTTTCTACACGTCACATTATTTTGAAAGAATTGGCGACCTACTCAATTAAAATGTTCCCTACATAGCTATTTCTATTTTGTTTTTTTTTTGTTTGGTCTATTTCGTGATTGAATCGAGATAATGAGGTGGAATGATAAAATTATGAAGGTACAAACACGATGTCCATGACTCCATATTATCGCGTTTATTCTTTAGATTTAGCTAAACTTCGCGGAAAATTGTGAAAAAGTATTAAAGCAATCTTTCAAACCAGAATGTTGGTAATTGTTTGACACCCTCAAGATTGGCCCATGTAAGCAATTGGATCTCCGACGCTGTGCTTCTTGCTTGAGTGCGAGGGGACGTCAAGGGAGGGGAGGGGATGGGTGACGCCGTTCGTGGCTGATTCAAGGGTTGGCGCTTGAAATTACGGAAGGAAGGGAGACTATGCCATTCCTGTTTTCTCTGCTTTCAGGGCATATGGCCTGAGAGCGAATGATTGTCTACAGTCGGGTTAAACATTATGGAGACTCGAGTTTGAACTCCAATTAAAAATTAACCAGTATAGCTACGTATTTAAATTTCGTCACGATTGGACCACAAGTTTTCTAATTACAGAATCTCGAAGTGAGCATAGTTTGAAAAACACATAAAAAGCTGCATTTTTTGTTCTCGTCTCACACATAAAGATCGAAATTTAAGATTTATTGGTGATCGAAGGCACTTAATACCGAGAAAGACTTGATTCAGTTAACATGCATTTATTATTATTATTATTATTAGACGTATAACATATAGCGAATACATTACATTCAGTTAGGGAAGTTGTACAGTGAATATTGTTTAAAATTTGTGCATTCATAGAGCCGTAGGTTGAGAATTCTACGCCAAAGAGAACAACACAATTCGACACACCCTTTACACACCACTAAACTTTTGCTTCTGTCGAAAGTATTATTTTAGAACATATATACTCAATATGAAGGAAAGCTCTCATTGTGAACCGACCGAGAAAATTTACTTCACTCAATTTAGGGTTAAAACGGACAATTTAGACCGGTTTGTTAGTGTAAAAAAATATGTATGTGGAATTATCCAATATTTCAAGGCATAGACAACATTTACAGGTCCCTAGCCTCCCCCCTTCCCTGCATTGAGGGGAGCTGCTGCTATGCTACTGGTCACCGCTGAAACCAACTTTGTTCTATTTTATGTCTTATATTTGTACAGTTATAACCCCACCAAATCATCCCCTGTTTAAAAGGGAAGTGGGGGGAGGGGTGATGGACTGCGAGATTCATTTGTGGAGTTTATGGACAATACGAAGCTTTGTCGTCTTCCAGGCCAGTGTTGTTTAGAAGTCATTTGTATTTCATATTTATTTTATGTCGCTTTTCTTCCACTTTTGACTATTCACGACGATGGATCATGATTATGTTAAATGGATGAAGAGACACTCACAAAACCGTCTCGTCCAGGCTGACGGGACTCGAACTCGGAGTGTACGGTCACTCAACGCACTCGTCCACAGTGTCGAACCTTTAGAAGTGGGGGAATTAATCTTTTCACACCATATTTCTCAGGAAACTACGTTACGACTATGCGTCAATAAGTGATTGAAAATATCATTATATTTTAACTGACATTAAAAGTGTTGTTGAAAAGCCGTGATTTCTTTCTATAAAAATATGTTTCAAAGTATGGATATTTGTGTAAGAATAGAATTTAATCGGTAGGTTTTTAGAACTACAATTATATAGTTTAAAACTTTGTTGAAGAGTTTCATTCATTTTCTAAGATTAATCATTCATATTAATATGATTTTTGTTTTAAACCTAAAATTCCCAATCGGTTGTTCGGTGTAGCCATAGGCTAGAAAACAGAATACTGAGCGGCGCATAATATGTTGACGGTAGTGACTTGCAACAACTCTTTAGTTCTTTACCTGAAAATCCAGGAAAAGTAACTTGTTGATCTAAAATAATTCACTTATTCTACACATGTTTATGTAGTTTATTTATTTATATTAATATCGTTAGAATAAAATACAAAATTTACTTAAACGTTTTCCTTCTAAATGCTTTGAATTCAAAGCTTTATTCTTTCATAGCATTTGAACTTCAGAGGGAAACAAGCATGAGAGGAATGCTTGGCGCCTCGAAGTCCAGACAAGAGGCCGCGAAGAGTAGGGATGAGCAAGGAAAAGTAACAATTATACCAATACAAAATTAATTACAGCAGTAAAAATTAGTTGCATTTTGTTACTTTCAGTTTGCAAATGCAGCAGTAGGCAAGTTGTCATCGTGAATATTGTACACATTGTAGTATGCAATAAAAATCGAGGACTGAAATAAAACTTCTAGGAAATCCGAGGACAATATCAGAATGTCATAGAATACGGCACACAGCAGTGACAAGAGAGCGGAGAATGTGGTGCAGTGCGATGTGCACACGAAGCGAAAATTGGTTCCTAAGAGCCCTAAATCTCCTCTCCTAACCTAACAACGTAGAATTGTCATTAGAATCAGTGGCGGCGATTGGGTTCCAAAACTGGGGGGGCAAAGACAGTTTACTTTGGTGCATAAGATTTAGCATAGTGTGAGGGCAAAAGTGGCAGAAATAAGGGAACAACAGCCTCCCTCGCTCCCCCTTCTTAGAATTTTAATTGTAAAAATTAAACATGCTAGTTGAGTAGTTGTATTGATACTATTATAAACCCGAGAAAGTATGAGCCCCCCTCAGGCAGATTTGGCTACACTTAAAACTAACTCAAGATGTGCATATGAGCTTATTGCTCAAGTGTAGTACTCTGTCTAATCCAGATTTTTGTAAAAATGCCCTCGGGAATTTCCCGTGAAAGTATGACCCCCTCAGATTGATTTGCCTACACTTACAAAAGCCACATCTGTGAGATTGTTGTCCATAAGCTTGTTAAAAATATGCCCCTCTTGATATTGTTTTTGCTACACTTAAAACTAAGCCAAGATGCTCATATGAGCCACCCACACCCACCCACACCCACACATATTTACTTCTGGTTTAAGTTCAATTGAACACCAGCCTCAACTTGCATATCTAGTACTAAGACAATGTAATATGCAGAGGCCCTCTAGAATTGCTCTGTGACTCTCTCATTTCTTACATCATAAATATATGATTTTTCACCTATAAGAATAACACTACATATAGTGTCATCAGGGAGTGTATCGTGGAATTCACAGATAATTTTAATGTTTGTCCTGTCATTAACCACAACTTGTTTCCTTTTTGAAGTGTTGATGACGAACATGGGTCTCTGTGTTTTAAATTCATCTGGTGTGTAATACATGTCAGTATTGCCAGTAGTGACCCTTTTGTATGCTGTAAATGCTTCATATAATTTAAGGAAATCATCCTTGGACATGTCTAAATTATAATTTTCTCTAGGGAATACCTCATTTCTGCCATTTTTAAGATATATGTTCTTGATGTTGCAGTTATCAAATTTACTTGAAATTTTTTCCTGATTATTGTTTCTTCCAGTCTGAAACAGTACCACCACAAAATCTGGCATGTCATATTGTATACTGGAGAATGAATTTGTAGCATCAAACTCATAATAGCTACCAGTGGCAGGCTTCTGCACACATTGATATGTATAAAATTGTAAAGGTACCTGTGGATTTTTTATTATATCTGCTTTGTATTTAAGAGCATAACTGGCCTCATATTCAACAACCGGGATTCTTAGCTCCATAGTCTGAATAATGCATTTGCCCTCATCAGGTAGGGTATTAGGCAGAGCTTCTCCTGTAGAGTTTAATGTACTGTACCTCATCAAAACATTATTATCATTGGCAGCTCTTCTAAATGTAATTCTTAAACCACCCTTCCACATAATATCTTTGTAATCTGAGAAGAATCCTGGCAACAGGCGCATGGGGAACAGCACTGTGTGGCTTTTAGATATAATTTTATCACCAGCCTCAAATCCACCTATTTTGTAGTAAGAAGCCTCGGTTTTGGATAATTTTAGTGTGGCCAAAGCTGTGGAGGAAATGCCGGGGTAATCCACTCTGATTATAACAACACCATGTTTTCTGATCTCAATTTCAGAGAACAGATGTGGCACAAAATTGTCTACCAATCTTATATTTGAATTTGCCGGATAATCTGTACCATCGAGCTTTACAACATCAAATTTGATGTATAGATCTGCTCTGTGGGGGTGTATAAAGCCATCCCCTACATCAAGATCAACCTCAATCTCTGTGTTGGGTTGATTTAAATTTGCAAATGTCCTCCTGTTTGGAGGGAATGATTGTAGCTCATAACTCTCAATATTTTCCATTTTTTTTGTATGTATTTTTATTTAAATATTAATTTCTATGATTGCAGTTGTTGTGGCTCCAGCAAAATCAACTAATTCTTCTTTTTCATTAGTGACCATCAACTCAATGTAATCTATTCTATTATGACACACAGGAAAATATAATGTTGGTGATGGGGTGTAGATGATGGGCTCCATAAATTCAGAGTTAGGTTTGAATGTTGCAATGATGCCAGTTTGTTTGTGAGTGCCTATGCCATTTGATTTGGTGATCATACCCTCGGCCACATTACAGTGAATATTTAGAGTCTCTATGGCTAAGAATTTAGGTATATTAATAGCAGTGTGTTTGATGGCTGGTTCAAGTTTTGTGTTGTTCTCAAATCCTAACAGCTCTCCTATAGTACCCAGATCCACTGTCTCTGTAGCAGATACAATCTCTACTCTGTGAGTGACAGAATTTTGAGTTAACACTATACCTCTGGGTAACAGCATTTAGAGTAGATGGATTATATTGCCCTGGAGTGATGACAATTTTTTGATCCCCAACTGCAATTTTGTTGTTGTGGTGTGTATTATTAGGGATCAAGTACATGCCATAAAATGCTCTGAGAGCTATTGTTTTGGGATACACTATATCATCATGTAATCTAAGTTTCAATATTGAATTTTGGCTGGTGAGATGGAATACCCCCATGATGCTTCAGATACCACAGGGCTTTTTGAAAATTTTCAATTGATGGTTTATTTATTTGAGACATATATCTAAGAACAGATAAACACAAATGTCCACTATTAACATCTTTAAAATTTTGAACACGGGCATTATTGTAATAAAGATTAGCTGATTTTAGATATTTTACTATATTTTCAGGTGGAACACCTCCAAATGAATCAAACACAAATGCCTCATCTTTTAAATATTTAAGATAACAGATCCAGTGAGTGCCCTGATTTTTGTACTTATCCAAATTAACTATGCCACACTATTTGTTGAGTGGTTGTTCTGGTAAAGAATCAGACCTCTAAAATTTTTGATGCCCAGTGGCTTGATTAAAGCTTCAATATCTTGGTTTGTAAGCGGCTCTTGTTTTTTTTAAACTTATTCATGGCTCTCTTAACACCTTTGCCTTGTTTCTCCATGGCCAGGTTATGGCGCTTTATTTCATCTAATTCTGCCTTATTTTTCTTGGCATCTATTACTGTTTTTGCTATGGCAGCTGATCCCCCAGCCAAGCTCCCCACAGCCCCAAGTGCTGCTAAGATGGCCGGGATAGTAAATATAAATCCACCCACATGTGATTTTTTTCTTGATTGCTGTAATTTTTTTAATTGGGGGGTGCTAAGCAACAATTTCATACCATGGCCCTTGGCAAGACAAGAATTTTTTTTCTTCCGCTGCTTTTTGGTTAAAAGACTATCAATAGTTTTAAGAGATTTAAGACCTGCATAAGGTATCTGATACATACTACCCTTGGCCTTCATTCTAGGTTTATTATATATATATTCACAACCCCCACCCCAGTTTTTGTTTGGTGTTCATAGCTATGGTGGTCCCCAATGCTGCTATTCTTTCACTTAAAGAAGCATCTTTGCTTACAAATCTACCAAATGCAGCCTCTTCTAATTTTTTGTCTGCAACATGTCTCTTGTCAAGATCGGTATGTGTGTTGTATGCTATGTCATGGTCTCTACAAGCAGCATCTAGATGATTAACACCAGGATCACCTCTGTTTAATCTATGGTCCAATTTTGTGCCTGGACCACAATACTGATAGCCTGGAATGTGTAGTTCAAATGGCAGCTTGTGTATAATATCATTAACCAACCCCCAACCCTCAGAGATATTCCAAAATTTAGGTGGTAGAGTATTAATAATTTTTATAAGATATCCAATGCCCTTAGTGTCATTCACTATAAAATTAGACAATTTGGTGCTTATCATGTCCATAATTCCAACTTTTTCATTGTAAAAATTGTGGTTGCCAGCATTTTCCTCCCCAGCTATGACCAGCAACCTATCTACAAGTTTCCTGACATCATCAACCCAGACAAATTCTTTAGGCAGGGTGTTGTATTGTTTGATTCCACTACCTGTCTTGATCTGTGACCATATGGGCTTGATTAAGTTGTTGTATTTTGCTCCACTGCTAGACTTGACTCTTTTTTGTGTGGGATCATTGTTCTGGTATAGAGCATCTTATTTTATTAATATTTCTTTGTAATGCTCATAATCTTGATCTGTATAGCTGCCAGGCCTTTTCCTAGTCATCAGTTCCCACAATCCAGGTGTGCCAGGATATTTAACAAAACCACCTCTTTCTCCAAGATGAGATTCTGAATATACAATGAGATCATCTCCCATAAATGTTACTCTGAAATTGCCAATTCTATGTATGATGCTACCATCGCGCTCTGTGTCAGCATATAAGCCAAAGACCTCATCTTTGTTGTCTTTAGGTGTGCTTAAATATTTTTGAGCAAGAAGACCCAATTCAATAGGATCCTGAGTAGCTTCAATTCTTCGAGGAGCAACAGGACTAGGTGTATGAATACTAGAAAGTGGTGTGATTGGATAATCTAATATGTTCCTAGCTGCTAGAGCTACAAGCTCTGTGATCAAATTTTGATTTTGCTCTGTAACAGTTTTGATATTTTTACCTAATTCACTAATAGCATCAATAATAGGCTGTTCTGTTTGCTTGTGTTGTTCATAGATTCCTCGGTTCTCTGATTTCCATCCCTTAAATCTTTTTACAAGATAATCTCTTAATTTAAGATCATCAATGATTGGCCTTTTCATGGTTATTTATATATGTTTCAATGTCTAGAAAATTGTTGATTTTATTTCTGTATTTGCCACTATTAGGTTTCCTTGTCATATCAATTGTGACAAACCCATAACTGTCTTGATTCCAGCACCCACTGCAAAACTTATAAAAATCATTGTAGCCCAAGTCCCCACCTACATATTCATCATGTATGTGTTTGAGGTTGGTATGGTCTTGATGAAACACACATATAAAATTGCTGTTGTCTCGGATCAGCTGCTTCGGTATTTTAGAAAAAGTCTGTGCCAGGTAGAAGCAATCTATGTTTTTGTGTCGCCCCTGTGTAAAAAAATTTCTAATCTTGTTTTGATTATCCAGTATAATGTCCTCAAACACAACAACAGAATTATCGAGACAGTCATGCAGTGGCTTAACATCTGATTCAAAAGTGGCTATATCCAGTCCATCATATAGCTTCATCAGCTGCTGATATTTTAATTGTTCCAAGCTCTCAGAGAAGACATACAAGTGCCTGTTTTTCCAATCTAACCAGTTGGGTGCCAATAAAAAATTATCAATCATTAGTGTAGTTTTACCACAAGCCGATGGCCCAACAATAAGACATCTAATATTATCAGGCAGCAGCATTCCATTTCTCTTAATCTGCTGTTCAGGTTCTGGCAGCCTCTTTATAACATCCCAGGTGTTCATATTATCACTTTGTCTGCATCGATCCAGCTGTGTTCTGGGAGTCCTAGCCATTTGACAAGTAACTTGTTGCCTTTTCTGCGGATGATTTTTTCTATGAGATATGTGTCAGGCTGTTTAGTTTTGCTTAGATCTTCTTCATAAAACCTGCCTTTGAGAATTTCTCCTCGGTGATCTTTTATTATATATGTGTTAAGGGTCCCAGGTTTAACTTGAACCACTGTAAATAATTCAGTGCTCCAGTTTCTTGTAAAGCCTCTTTTGAATAAGTGCTTATATTTGCTTATTCTAACTTGATCACCCACCTTGTATTTGGCTTTTCTTGTTGTTGGCTGGTATCTAGGATAATAAACAGTTCTGATCAATTTTTGCTCATCAGATGAAGTTTCCTCAGAGGGTTTCATGTTGATTGTGGAATGGACAGAGTTGTTATATTTATGTAGAAGTTCTGGAAGAATATTAAGCCATTTATAAATACCTTGAAGTGTAAATTGTTTATACATATGATTTTTTAGGGTTTTGTTGAATCTCTCTACAATTGAGGCCTTGAGATCACTGTAACTCGAGTAATGTTGTATAGACTGGCTTTTAATAAATTGTTGGAACACAGAATTATAGAATTCTTTGCCATTATCTGTTTGCAAATAGCGCGGTGATCTTCCACTCTGATTGATGATTGTCCTGAAGGCTTCTGTAACACATTTTCCAGTCTTGGATTTGAGTGGCATAGCCCAGGCAAATTTTGAAAATGTGTCTATGACAGTGAGTAGATACTTGTAGCCCTTGTTGATCTTGTCTAAGTTTTTCAGCTGTCCACTTGCTATTTCCACCAAGTCACACTGCCATAAATCATCTATGCCTTTTGTGACTACTGGCAGTCTCTTTTAATTATGTCTGGCTTGTCTGTGTAATTCATCAACAATAATTTGTCTAGACATAGTATGTAAACAAGAATATTGCAACTATAGGGTGTTCAGCAGCTGATACTACAGGATTTTCTAAATACAGTTTGTCTCCTATTTGTATATAAAATTCCAGAGAGTCATGATCTTCAGCATAACATGTTTCTAATGTATTGGGATCTGTAAAATCCTCTAACTCTACACTGGTGATTTTTGCTTTGTTGTCAGCATTTGTTATTGATAAGGTAGGGTAGTGGTGTGCCTGTGGTTGAAGCCAATATTTGATCTTGATTGGTCTAAGTGTGCCCCCAACAAAAAACTGGTAATAAAATTGTGCAGGGGACAGCATCTATATTTTGCCGCCTGGTGTAAATGGTGAATCATATTCTTTGTTGGGGATACTGTACAATTCAAGAATTACTGTATGTTTAGGATTCTCGATTATGCCAGTTATTTCTTTTTCTGCTGTAAGCAATCTACTTGTTACAGATTCAATGTGCTCATTGATAGTCCTAACAACATCATCATGGCCTGGCTTGATCTTTATGTCCACAACAAATTTCTTGTATTGTTGCACAATTTCTTGTAGCTGGGTGGCAAAAACAGACAAAGCATTTGCTTGATTGGATTCCATGGTCCCTAGCTGTTGCTTGATATTAGCTACAATTTGCTGTAAATTTTCAACAACTGCCAATTTTGAATTTTGAGCAGTAAGATCATGGACTTGTCTTCTGATATCCTCAAACAGGGCATGCAGTTCATTAATATGTTGATTAGTTGGTAGAGTGGCCACTGTCTGAGTAAGTTGTTTGATCTCTGTCTGGATATTCTTGATATCTTCTGATTTCAATATGCGATTCACAGCTCTCTTAATATTTTTAAGTTCCTGTGATGTAGGCAGATTTGATACAGTATTTTGCAAAGATTCAAGTGTCAATTTCACATTATTTAATTCAGAAGCATCAACCACACCACGCATAGCATCTTGGAGCAGGGTTATATCTGCCTGAGTAGGTGTTGATTGTTGTAAAATTTCAAGTTTTGTTTGGATATCATCGATCAAGTGATGAAAATGAGATAGCTCAGATTCAGTGTTGAGGTTTTCAAGTTTTGTGATCTGTTGCTGGACACTGACAAGAGTGTCTACAATACCCGGCAGGCGGGATTCTAGAGATTCTTGTACATTTGTCAAATCACTTTGCACTGCTGCTATTGTACCCTCAAGATGAGTTATGGTACTTTGAATTTTTCCAAAATCTTCATATGTTTCAAGTTGCAGCTTAATGTTGGCAACACTCCGAGTTATTGCAATCAAAGCATCAGAAGATGGCAAGTTGTTCATAAAATTTTCAAGTGTCTCAATTTTTTCTTTAACCTCGGCTATGGCATTGTTCAGATGGTCCAGATTAGGTATCTCCAGTGATTGAATCTGTTCCTTTAGAGTGGAAATTACTAGATCAAAATCTTCTTGTGATTTTATGCTTTTGACAATTGTTTGGAGCTGTGTCTGGACATTATTTATCTGCTCTTCCAATTGTTGTTTCAATTGCTCAGAGTTGGTGGCCTGGGTCTTAAATTTGGCTTGAAGAGCTGCTACAGCTTCTTCTAAACTTTGAAAATTATCCAATGTGGCCAGGTCAGTATATTTCTGAAGCAATAATTTGAGTTCTGAGTCAATTTTAAGAAGAGGGTCCATGCATTGTGATTGTAAATTTGTAATTTCTAGTTGAAGACTGGCATTGAGTGTGGTTTGTAAAGCTTGTAAATCACTTCTTAATTTCTTGACTCTGACATCAAGCATCAGAATCTCATCACTGTGATCTTCATGTCTTGTATGGCCAAATATATCATTAGGCATTTTTGTTTTAGTGGTTATTTATTATAGAATGCGGCCCCGGCGCCCACCCAGCGTCGAATAACATGGGTACCTGGGGGAAACCCTGGGGGGTAAAGGCGGTCAGGTGCGTGATGCTGATCACATCACCCCCACTCACGACCGGATCAAGAAAGTGTGGGGCGTTACCCCCACACCCCCTATACGCCTTCATGGCGTGGTGCTATGCACAGGGGAACACTTTACCTTTTTTTTTTTTAATTCTTAATTCTATAAAAAAAGGTATAAGCTTGTCATGGAATCCCGGGACCTCAATATATAAGCAGTCACTAGCAGAAACAGTATATACAGTGCCAGAAATCATGTTTGAGTGCTTAATTCTATAAATATTTCTCCCTATTGAAATCTTGACATTACCCTCGGGGGTTGTAATAAATTGTAATTGACCACCTACAGGTAATTGGTAATGATTTAAATTATTGTTAAATATGTACAATGTTTTACCTGTTTTATCATCAATATCTGTAAGTATGCTGTTCAGATGAATAATTAACAAACCACTTAGTTTAGATATTATATCAGAAGAGGGTGCTGGTGTTGGCAGGTCCATAATAGCCTGTTTTCTGAACCCAAATAAGTTCATAGGCATGTTTATTTATTTCAAATCATGCTCTGTAATTGGGCATTGATTGCCATTTTTCAAATCACAATGACAACATGGTAGAGTATGTATGCCACATGATAAAATGCATCTCTTATCATCATGTGGGTCCAGAGCAATTTTTCTTACAACATTTGTAGTCAACAAGTGATCTTTACTCTGAATTCTGCATTCTGATGTTCTGATTGAACTCTGGGTTTTGAGACAATCTTCATAATCTTCAAATTCAAGCTCTTTGTCTACAGTTACTCTGCCAATACTCTTGGCCTTTTTGACAACAGCACCACCACATGTTTCAAAACTGTACATCTTGGCCCTTAACCCAGCAAATGCCACAATAACATCACCAAGTGTCTCATCTTTTAACTTGCCAGGCACCTTTTTGTTGTGGGGTTGAATCTTTGTATGTTCACTGGTATCAAAATATTCAAGCAATGCAGGCTGTGACATATCTTGATAAACATCTTCTGTCTGAATATCAAGAATAAAACTATCTGTGTCCATGTACATCAATTTTACACAATCCTTATAAAAAGGCTTCAACACATTATAATACAATTTTAACATATGTAATTTGGCCAATTACAATATCACAGCCCCTACATAAATAGGCTTATCAAACTTAATCTTTGTTTTTTTCATGTTGAAGAGTGCCATATTTTCATCATAAATTCTTCTATAATTGAAATTAGGCTTTGCAATCAATTTTTTGCTCCGGCTGGGGTCAGTAATTATTTTAACATCAGTATGTTTTCTGACATTTTCTATGGTTTTGCCATACACAGAATTGACCATCAATTTAAACAAGGTCTTATCAAATTGGCTCATTGCAGATGTTCGAAGCTCTGTGTTTGTATCAATATATGGCTTCAACCATCTTGAGTGCCTGAACCTCAAAACTTTGCCAACTTTGGTTACTTGAACACCATGATTCATTAGGAACTGGAGGTTTTTGTAATATATGACATAATCCTGTTTTGGCTCTAGAGTCATCATCAATTTCCTCTGTTTAGAGCCAGGTCAACACTTAACCTCAGGAATTGGGGGCAGATCAGAAAATGTGTTGTGTAAATTATCTGGAATTGTCAGATCAACCTCTAAGAACAGGCCATAGTTACTGTCATCAAAATCCTTAAGATCTTCAATATTGAAATCTTCAACCCACTCAAGCCCTGCATATGGCAGTTTATCCATCATAGCATAACCATACAGGCTGTTTGCATCCACATACAGTATATAATTTGATGGCAGTGCTGGATCACAATAGAGAATATACTTGTTATTTGCTCTGGCATATCTCTGATAACATTGCACCATGCCTCCTCGTATACATTGTTCCATAAACAGATACATATCTTGATCTTGGATCAGATCCAACTGCATTTTAGTGTTCAAAAACATTGCAGACCATGCTAGGCCTGGAGCACTGTAGAAATACATTGGATCCAGCTTATAATTTTTCATGGAAGATTTTCTGAATGCCTGCAGTATATCAGCTAAGAGGGTCACATCAAGTTTTAAATATGCCTTGTGATAATCACCAAATGTCTGGCATTTTAAATTGTTCCACATCAACTGGGCATGGTGATAATCTTCATCAGTGATTCCAGATCCTCTGAGTTTGCTGTAGAACTTTTGTTGTGGTGGCAGAGCACACTCATCAAATTTAGAAAAATCTGTAACATAATCATATGGATATACACCCTTCCGCCTAATTAAGTTCAGGTCCTGATTTGGAAACAAAGCACATGTGATTTTGAATTGATCATCAGATAATCGATTGGCCAGTGTAGCCAGGCTAGCGGACAGAATTCTGTAGGAATCAAGAAATCTTAAATGAATGTGAACACCATTAACTTTAATTATCTTGCTAATAGCTATATATTTCTCATTATTTTCTGCTAAAATATTTAAATTCTGCTTGTCAAACCCCTCGTACCTGATCAGATGATGGAAATCATAATTAGATGCACCATGGCAAAATATTGGGACAAATTTTGGTCTCTGGATCTTAATATTACAGCTATTACACAGGCCCATTTTGAATTTACCATCTGTATGAGAATGGTGATGCACCTTGATATTTGTATCTGAAAATTCAGAATCGCATACCGGGCATTTTTCTGCATTGTTGAAATCTTCAATCTGATCCTTTGTTAAAGGCAACATGGGTTTTGATTTTAATAAGACATTAGATGCTATGGTATGGCACTCATTTTCTATTCTATGTGAAAATTCTTTGATGGCATCTGCTCCCATGTATAAATATTCTTTACTAACAACCCCATCCTTTACAACCACATAATAAAAACTAGAAGGTTCATGTAATTGATATGATGTAATTGAAGATTCCTCAGGATCTGGGCTACAGAATGCAAGAGGTTTCAGGTTTGACTCAAAATCACAGACTATATATGCTGGGTGTTCCAACAAGGCTTCAAATTTTTTGAATTTGGCATTTTCACTTGGATTAGGCATAAGCATATGAACAGGTTTATGATTGCCACAGTATTTTAAATGTTCAATTAATTTGTTTTTAGCAATTTCTGCATTTTTTTCACGAACCCCATTCACCATTTTTTGACCATCAAATACAGTTAAACATCTTCGGCACAACTTGAATATTGTATTGGATTTACCTTGTTGTTTTCTGACTAAAGCTTCAAGACTGTGTATCAGAGTGTAATGATATGTGTCATCCCTTTCAATTAAGAGCAGATCAATAGGAACTGCAGAATCATCATCAAGTGTACTGATTCTGAGAGGTGCTATCAAGCAATTGCCACGGCCAATAGAACAAATAAATACATTAATAGATAATTGTTTACCATTGATATCCCTGGGCTTTTTTTTCAAATTTATCAATATTCTGGACAGACATTGGATATTCTAAACCCTCCATAGCATCATCAAAATCATGTTCATGCTGTTTATAATAACTTATTCTCTCAGGATGCCTTAAAACTGGAAACAAAGCAGCTAAAATACACCACAAAAAGCATTTCTCATCATTATTTTCTATGTTAACCACGGCTCTTTTGTTTTTAATATTGGCAGGTAATGGCAGATTTGTAGATCCTTGTAATGGGCTGAATTCAGAAATATTAACATAGAGCTTGTGTGGAGTTCCACATAGGCTCCATCCTGATTCTTTTGCTGCAAATTCAGAGTGTTTAATGTTCAATTGATCTATCAAACTGCTTATTATTTTGTTTAAATTTGCATTTGAATATACAGCTACAGTTTCTGTTATGTGGGGCTGTGTAAATTTGGTGCCATTTGATTTCTTATATTGTGTAAACAATTTGAGGGACAGCTTATAAGAGCCATTTTGTGCATTTAGAATTGCCTGCACATCAGGATTTATACTGTTCAAAAAATTCTTAATGTCACATTTTTGCTCTGATACAAACCGGTAATCCCTAAGTTGACCATTAAAACTGCTATGGATGGGTTCATAGCGTGGCTGCTTTGCTGCTCTAGCATTAACAGGTGCTTCATGCTTCCTTTTCAGACCAGATGTAGATGGTTGTGGGGGCAATGTTGATGACTGTGCAGAACAAGTACCCATATATTTATATGTGAAATATTCCATGCTATATTTTCTATGGCATTTTGGGCATATTTTTGTGGGAGTTCTGCATTTGTCTGGATTACAATTCTTTTGATGCTTAGCCCAATTGGGGCTGGATATATTCTTATTGCATTGATTACAATATTTTTGATTTGGCATTTTTGTTGTTGGTTTATTATATAAAATTTCTTGGGGTTCAAATCAAAATTCTATGCTTAATAAAAAATATCAGTTGGGTTCAGCAGTGTGCTTTGTATATTTAGTGTGTGTGTGTGTGTGTGTGTATGTGTGTTAATATTTTTGGCTTTGGTATTTATATAAAATTTCTTGGGGTTCAAATCAAAACTCTATACTTAATAAACCTATGACAGGTTGTATAAAGCTGATAGCCTACATGCACAAAGATAGAATAAGTACAGAAGCACTGCCCTAGCACAAATGCATGTCTACACAGGCATGTCCTAGAAAAACAATGACCTAATACCATGTGTCATGTATAACAAACTGGGGCAGATATAAACCTGACTCTAAATATGAGTGGATTACAACAAACAAGCAAAATGTGTCAAATATCAGACCTGTATGAGGAGCAATGCAACAACACATCTGTACTCCTCAGCCACTCTCACAATACTAACTGATGTGTAATGCAAAAGCTCTTGCATCATAATTTGTTGCACAACATAATGCAAAAGCTCTTGCATCATAATTTGTTGCACAACATAATGCAAAAGCTCTTGCATCATAATTTGTTGCACAACATAATGCAAAAGCTCTTGCATCATAATTTGTTGCACAACATAATGCAAAAGCTCTTGCATCATAATTTGTTGCATAATATTGGGTCATAATTTGCTGTACAACATGATGCAATAGAAATAAACCAGAAGTAAACATATGTGTGTGTGTGTGTGTGTGGGTGTGTGTGTGTGTGTGTGTGTGGGTGTGTATGTGGGTGGGTGTGGGTGGCTTTTTGGCTTAGTTTTAAGTGTAGCAAAAACAATATCAAGAGGGGCATATTTTTAACAAGCCTATGGACAACAATCTCACAGATGTGGCTTTTGTAAGTGTAGGCAAATCAATCTGAGGGGGGTCATACTTTCACGGGAAATTCCCGAGGGCATTTTTACAAAAATCTTGGATTAGACAGAGTACTACACTTGAGCAATAAGCTCATATGCACATCTTGAGTTAGTTTTAAGTGTAGCCAAATCTGCCTGAGGGGGGGCTCATACTTTCTCGGGTTTATAATAGTATCAATACAACTACTTAGTTGCTTAGGAGAGTTAAGTTTAGTGCTGTAATCATATTTTATGATCCTGTGATCCCTAGCGGGTGTCTTTTGATATATTACAGTTTCCTAGATACAGTGTGTTACTTTGTAACATTGTATATCTGACAATTATAATACAATAAAATGTTTAATACATCCAAATGTCAACCTCTCTTCCACGTAGTACAACCTCGACTGCATTGTGCAGAAGATGGAGGTTCGAGCGCTTGGATTCACAATCAGTATAATCCTCTGTGGGGTTTGCGTTATATGTTTGAACCCTTCATCCTTTTCTAACATTCATTTGCATCCTCGCAATTAGCCAGAAATGGTAGAAATGCGACGTTAAATAAACTAAATCAACTAACAATAAAATGCTCAACGTGCAAACACAACTGCATAAAATATATGTGACGCTTCGAAAGACGGTATTTTGAATTTATTTTCCCTTCCCATGACTTGGATTGCCTCGAATGTAAATATTCCTTACGTTGCTTAACTAAAATTATCTCCTAGGATAGTGAAATGGTAAACATTAATGAAGCGACAGAAAAATGCAACGTATAGCCTTTAACGTTAATCTGAATTGCTTTTCTTCGGTTAATCGTTAATGAGCATTAATGGTGGAATGCAGGAATAAATGAAAGAACGAACACAATGGTATATCTATGTCTTACTCAGGATTCTAAATTAGGGCTTCTGGCTTCGTAGCTACTCCTTCATGCAGACCGGAAGATAAAAAAAATGAATAGAATACAGTTGATTTGATTTGAATATTATTATTTAGCGTCGCTTTTCTTTCCCTTTTGTCTAGACGAAACGATGGGATGAGTAATGATACGATGAAATTGATGAAGAGCGCCCACAAAGGAACACCCAAGTAGCGTCGTAATGCGCTGTGCTAACCTTTCCGCCACGAAGGTCAGCTGCAATAGATTGATCGATTGATTTGCTTTATTTTACTTCGCTTTTTGTGCCACTTTTGGCTAATTTGCGAAAATGGGGATGAGTGATGATATGATGAAATTGATGAATGGGCACTCACAAGCATCCACGCTCAGGCCGGGATTTCAACCCGGTACCCCTGGTGACGTAGCGCGATGTGCGAACCACTCCGCCATGAGGGCCGGCAGCTACTATAGCGTCGAATTTACTGAATGAGAACATATACGCATTGATTGATTGATCGATTGATTTGGTGTTTTAATTCCACTTTATGCACAGTTAGGCTAATCGGGACTGGACCCACAGTTTAAAGTGGGTTCCGAACCACTATATGGCTCCACCGCATATACCGTTTTAAGGGGAAGTTTAACTACATAGCTTTCATTTTTTACTATCCCTTCAACGGAGCGTGCTGTTGATAATATCACCCACAGTACGGCCGTAACCGAGAATGTGTGGAGCACTATCTTCTGCTTGAAAAGTAGCACAGTAAGATGCAGAAGAAAGAACTTTACCTTTTGTAGCACTCGCCCACACACATGTTAATGGCATAACCTCTGCTTACTAGGGCTTCGCTGTTCCTCTAAGTACACTTGTTTGTGTAACTTCGTAAATATTGTCTCAATAAAGCCACACTAAGGAAATGAACACGCTTCCTTTTACTAAAACTGAATTTAATGTTGGCCCTTTACTTTATTACATAATTTATTTTAATCTCAATCAAATAAACATCTACATATTATTCACGTTTAGAAACGGGAAGAGTATTTATATAGTTTTTTTTACCTTGTCATTTTTAAATTAATGGAATTAATATTTTCTTTATGATCGTAGATGGTAAGTACATGTGTAGTTTCCAGGCATTATTTATCATAAAGGAATAAAATCTATGTTTTCTACTCGAGGTTTTCCTCTTTCCCCAAAGTTGTCTGTTGGAGAACATTAACAAAGATACCCTTATTTCATTGTCCTCTCTGTTGTTTTATCTAAGTAAGAATGTGCATTAAGGATGATACGCATATAATAATTCGAATATCCCTGCGTAAGAATTTGTATGTTATCTATTTATATTTTCTCTTGAATACACGCACATAAACAACACGACAACAAGGGCAGGACACAGAATGTAACTTAAATGGAATTCTATCAACTTCAACATACGAAATGATGGGTTTCCTACTTTGTGAAGCTGATACGCAATGGAGAGATAGATGAACGTGATAACGGGCAGCTTAGCAAGTCGCGTTGATCCTTTTCTGCAAGAGGGGAGCGTACTTGTGTTCCCCCGCGACGTTGTCAGGTGAGGAGCTTATCAACTTTTCAAGTCGCACTTTAAGCAGAGAGGGCGGGAAGTGAAGACGACAAAAAGTGTGGCAACGTAGCAAAAAAACTCATGCACGGCGCAGTGGCCGCAGAGGTGGATCGCATAAAACAACAGTGTTGCCAAACACGGTTGTTAGAAAAAGAACTACATTGAAGTTAAGGACTCAGACCAAGCAGTTAGCTTTTAGACGTATGAACACTTGTCTCCGTCTCTACACTGTGGTTTCTGTGTTCGAATCCTGTAAGAGTTTAGGGAGCCTCCAGACCAAAGTGAGAAGCGAAGCATATAACTTGGAAACAAACACTCAAAAGTATATGTGACGTTTCGAAGTGACATGACAAGGTGCACATGTCGAGTCGAATTGCGTCGTTCTAATCTGGTGGCGTCTTCTGGTAGCGCAGCTGCACTGAATGCTTGCTTATATTCTTAAGAGGTGCGTGTTGCTTGTTACTTCGGTATGAACCCCTTAGTTTGTACACATTGTTATTCTTAATATGAGCGTTTATATATATGAAATATTCGATAAAATATAAATGAAATATTCGAACCAAGGCTATTTTGCTATATTTTACTTCGCTTTTTATGCCACTTTTGGCTAATTTGCGAAGATGGGGATGACTGATGACATGATGAAATTGATGAATAAACACTCACAAACATCTATGCCCAGGCAAGGATTCGAACTAGGGACCCCTGGCGTCGTTTTCGAACCAATGCGACACGACAAAACATGTGTTGCTTACGTGTTTCTCGCAATGAGCGTGCCGTGTTTCTCCCGCCTGGGGTCGTGCCCACGCGTTGAATGGTTTCTTACGGAGAGACTTCAAACCGAAGCTACAGGGAACAAGTATCACAAAACGGCGGCAAGTGACAATTAAGGTTCACATCGAAGTGACAAGTTACAAGACACACGGACCACTTTAGTCTATCAAAAAGCATTAAAATGCGAAAGCCCGAACACCAGACCGATGCGACATAATTCACGATATTTAGAAAACTGCCCATTCTGTGCAACACGGAAGCAATAAACGAGACGTGCAACTTGTCACATTGCTGTGTTTCGAAATGTTGAATTCATTAGTGTTGCAATTGTCTCAAAGCGATACGTGTCACTTGTCGCCTTCCACTTCGGTCTGAAAGTTCCATGAATGTTATGCATCATGTCGTCTTGGTCTGTTGTTGGCGGATATGAGAAGACTTGCATATAGACCAAGGTACCTGTGTCACTTGTCACTTCGATATAACCCCCTACCCCTATTGTCCCGTCGGTTGTCACTTTTGAACTGAAATCTCCATTCTTATTTCTTTTAAAAAAATATTATTATTTCGTTATCAATTCATTTTTCTTCAGCATGACCGAAACAAGTAACGAGATGTTACCAATCAAGTTTGAAAACTCTGCTATTTGTTTCTTGGCAATGGAAGAAAATGTGCTTTAGAAATGCATTTATAGTGAACTTACTAGTGTTATATTAAAACCAACTGATAATTTATTAAGGATACATAAAAAAGTCACATTTGGAGGAAGAAATTATCTTGTAGAGTATTGTTTGAGTATAGGAATAGAGTATAATAGAAGAACAGATTTGGTTCCAAAGTTTTAAGTTGGCAATATTGACAGATCGGGAGCAACAGGACGGCCAGGCGAGCGGGGAACCCCGTCGGCCGCCGAACGAACCTTTCCTTGCCCCTCAAGCCCCTGCGATGTTCGGTACCAATACATGCGAAATAGATCCAATATTTTACACACCCACACTTCACGGTACCAAGAGATGCGATTAAACACCACAGTTTTCCACAGCCTTGAAGGTACCAGCAGGTACCAGCTTTCACCAGCAGGTGGCAGAGTGTAACACAGCCACATAAACACTAATCCAACAAATATGAACTTTTTGGTACCTTCGAAATACTCCGCGTACAGGTCGCAAGGGCTCTCAGTAGTCTCGAAATGGCCTTTTCCTTATTGGGACCGGCAAAAAGTCCCAACAATTTTTTTGGTCCCATTAAGAAAGGTGTTTAAACATACGCCGGTCCTAAGAAGAATATATCTGCGTACCCACCCATATACACACAGAAATGTTTGGAATGGAAAGAATTCTCAGGAAATTCCCCTTAGCCAAGCAAGTTACATGCCCCTCTCTCTCTTCTTTTATAGAGAAAAAAAGGTCATGACATTCCCAAGCTAATATTATTGATGTGACATTCTTAACAGGTCGACGTCATATCTACACACACACGCATACACACTCGGGGAATGTTTGGAATGCAAAACTATTGATTTGTCTGAGTAAAAACAACTAGGTTACATGAGAATTCTTGCCAACATTTCTGTTAGTATTTAATTTGCTTCAAGTTACTTGTTAAGAAAAAGTTTTTTTTTTTAAATTAGAAAAAAAAACACTACGAAAACCTATGACCTCACTTACCTCCGTACTCTTCAACTACTCTCACGATACTGACTGATCTGTAATGCGAAAACTCTTTAAGTAACCTAAGCGCGGACCGCGTTGAAAACATCTGAAACAGTGAGCCAATCAGAAGACACCCATTACGTCATAACCAACCAAATCAGAAAATAACACGTTAGATACGTGTCATCATAATATTGCAAAATAACTTCTTGCGAAACATTGCACAATAGTTTACCTTACAAGCCATCGCAATGTTGCGTAATAACTTGTTGCATAACATGATGCAATAATTTACCCTCACGAGCCATCGTAATGTTATGTCATAACCTGTTGCATAAGCATGATGCAATAGTTTACCCTTATAAAAATACAATAAAGGGGGCTTAATAAAGGGGCATCACAATATTATGTAATGTTACGTAATTTAACTCGTAAGAAATTATGACACTCGTACGAAATACGAGATGAAAAATCACAGAGTTGCAATACTATAAAATCGACAAGAACATCGTCAAAATAGGTTTATCATTGTGGTTAAATTAATAAAAACAATAAACCGCGTACCAAGTATGATTTTGAACCGCTAAAAATACACTACTCACCACCACCATTAGCCCGCAAGGACAAGTGAATGGGTAAAAATGGCCCAAGCGATTCTGAAATATTTTTTTTCCTCTTTACCAATGAGTGTACCTGAGGTGACCCTTTTCAGTACCTTTCCATTGAACACATTCAAACGTCATCACCTTGAATCAGCTATGAGACTTCGTTAGTTCCCCTCACAGGGCCGTACAAACATTGCCTGTGTAAATTTCACCCATATGTGCGCTCCAACGTTTCAGCTTGGTATTTAAACATGTTCTTTTCGCTCATTTTTATCAATTGTGAAATACAATTAAGATGTTCAAAATAAATATATTTGTTTAACCAATAAAGGTATTGTTAATAAAATACTTTAATGTAATTATATTTCGGATTTACGAAGTAATTTTTCTTCTAGATAATATTTACACAGCCGAGTCTTTGGGGAAAATGTTAGGGAGGGTGTTGATGAAAGTTTATGGGGGTGTTAGGGGTTGTCGGGGACGTTTGAATAAATAACTGTTACGCTGCACTACTTCTATATGTATTAAGCATGAGCTGATAGCGAAATCTGAGACCTCCTATTCCCCTAGCACGCACATGTGACCACGTTTGATTCAGGATTGCTAGCTGATGCATTAACAACGGAGCACACGTTCACAAATTGGCTAAATTTGTCAAAAATAGCAAAAAGTAGCAAAACTTTTCTCTCGTACCGTTCTCACAATATTTTAGAGTATCCTTTGTTTTAGAAATCGTCGCGGGAAATAGCGCCGAAAGCTATGTTAACTCAAGATAACTTTTGTATTTTCAAGTAAAAAATAAAAGCGCAAGATTTACTATAATTCAAATACGAGTTCCTTTCTGTACATTAATGAGAAGTTGTGAGTCTACGTAGCACAATTATATTGTCTTGCGAAAAAATAATTGCTCCAACATGTCTTAAAAATAAGCACAAAATATAGTCCGATAATTCCATTTTCACGAACCGCCATTTTGAGACCCAAAAACAAGAACAAATAATCAATTTAGAGAAAAAATTCTCTGGCAGTTTCATGCCTCATTTAGTTGTTTACAGAAGTGTTCATGTTTTATATCCCCTTATCGAAAAGTCAAAATTTCTATTTTTGCCGACTTATTTGGCATTCAGAATCACTGTGAAATGGGCATGCATCAAAGCTCTATTTGCAACCTGTTGATCCGTCACTGAAAAAACAGACTGAAACAATAATCTATATATTCTATTTTTCCACCGTTGAATGCAAAACTTCAAACTTCTGATCTTTGAGCAGGGTTTCTTCCTCCCTTGCAAATCCACCCGAAATGTGTAGGCAATAACAATCTTTCTCTCTTTATACTAAGAAAAGGCAGTTAGTTCATTGTTGCAATGCAACATTTTGTTTAAAACTCCGGTTTCGCTGTAACCTGCTTCCCCTTCCTTTCGTCGTTCAAGGCAAGGCACCAAATGTTTGCGAATTTCTCTGCCATGTTCGGAACAGCGTGCGGTGTGAGAGAGTTCGAAATTTCCCTTTCTAGAAAGAAACTCAATTTGCAATGATGTGTTGGTTGCTCTCGACTCCGTCACACGACAAGGAATGGACAGATTGCAACACTACATGACGAAGAGGGAAGTGAGCGCATGCCTGTAGGTTCTAGATCTCAATTTTTCGTGCGAAGCGAGTCCGGAAGCCTACTGATCAAGGCCATAAGAGCCTTTCTGCTTTCTCTACTCGCCTCTGAAAACAGCGCCAGGGGATGTTCCACTTTGAAAAGCTGCGAATGCGAACCTCATTCGACGAGAGGGTAACTCAGAAACGCTGAAGTAAGGAAGTAAATGGAAGGTGATGTGACCTGGGAACATGTGATGTTTTGAAAAAATGGTGTTCAATAAATAATCGTAATAAAAATTAATCGCATTAAACATTTATTTGAGTTTGTACGTGCGAATGTGTGAATAAGCAGGGGCCGCTAATGAGTGGTTGTATCTTGTTAGGAGGTTCAACCTTATCTCCCTTCTCTTTCACTTTGTTGTGCTCTATTATTTTTTCTGCATCATTAAGAGTTTTCCTCTCGTGTTTACAGTCATTATCTTTTACACTTAGGAACACTAGGTTAGGGCACTTGTTATTTACTATCTGGATGTTAATTTGCCTTTCGTCAGGTTTCTCATTTTACTTAGGCCTTTGTCTTGATCTTTCTGTGTAGTGCAGTGTAGTTATTACACTGCCTTTCAAAGCAAAGGATAGCGCGCCGGGAAGTAACATCGCGTCGGCCGGAAAACTAGATGCAACATCTGCGTAACTGGAACCGCTAGCTACGTAATGAAATAAGGTCGTACAATTACATTGACAGTTACAATTAAAATAAGGACGTTACCTTGTTACAAGAGGTCTTGGAATTGATGTCCTCCAACATCCACATATTTACGACATATTTATAGAGAATTTTCACTAACACTCATCAGTTCCACTTCGAAAGTTGCTTCAATTACTCTCCTGTTATTTTCTTTCAAATCTTCTAATGTA
Source organism: Lepisma saccharinum (assembly GCF_977018435.1). Classification (NCBI taxonomy): domain Eukaryota; kingdom Metazoa; phylum Arthropoda; class Insecta; order Zygentoma; family Lepismatidae; genus Lepisma; species Lepisma saccharinum. The sequence continues at coordinate 137,167,072 of NC_139230.1, forward strand.
TGGCTTCATGTCTTAAAGCTTGGTAACTAGTCACGCAGACGTCATGAAAATGTCTGTTTCTTGTGCAAGGCGTCGGAGGGATTTTTGACGAGTGCTCCAATTGTGCTGCAACGTCGTCTAGTTTCTCCTAAGTAAGGAGAAGTCGTTTAACCCTTCGCTTCTTATCAAGAACAGACCCTGATTCCCTAAATTTGTTCACAAGTATCCGAACACTGTCTCTGTGTGAAACAGGAACATCTGGTAACTCTGATGCAAAACCTCTTCTAACTTCCCTGCCAAAATTTGTAATGACGTAAGATTCGTACATAAAAATTCGTTATTTTAAATTGTGCGGATAGCGTGTCATTATTAGACTGGAGCGTAATACGTAAAACAAAACAAAACATTCTAAAACACTTTTTTAACAACTTAACACTTCACAAACACGTGCAAACTTGACACCAGCTATCTGGATGCATGTTGAAGCACTGACGCGTCCAGTGCCAAGGTCAGCCTACAGCTGTAGGTTGCGATCTTACTTCCCGGTGCACAAGATACCACCTCGGCCGTGAAAGGCACTGTATTTATTGTGACTTATTTACTTTGCAGTTCCTTCGGTGTTCTGCCTGCAAGCGTGCAACAATTAAAAAGGAACTGTAAAACAATACAGTAACACAACAAATCACATGCAACCTCGAAACGAGGGAAATCATTGCTGCTTCGTGTCTCCTCATACGTATGTGTATAGGTTGTAAATAAGTCAAGGAATAATTCCACTCACAGCGTTGATTTCTTTCTTCTTTTCGATTTGAGTTACTTTATGTATATTGCGTTAAATTAATTGTTGTTATGAGGATGAATGATGAAATTATGAAAAGTATGATACTACACACCGAACAGTTGATTCAAAACCTAGATCTCTGAGTGAACGGGCAAAGGTTAAGAAGAGTTAACAGGATTACTATTGCCTGAATATTTGGTTACTATTTAGTAAGAGATAATAAAAGTAAGGACAATTAGGAAAAACGAAAGGGAATATCACTTCTGTCTCTATTAAACCAGAAATCACAGCGATTTAAAGGCAATGGAGCGAAATTGTCTGGTGGTAATGAACAGAATATTGCATCTCAATTTCAAGTACTACTTCTCCCCGTCTTAACGGAAGTAGTTCACAAAAGCATTACAACATACTTTAGTGTCGTAAATGTTCATGCTATTTTGAATAATACGCAAAAGTTTCATAGCCGAATAAAATATCCAATAATTTCGTATTCATTTGAAACACACATAACATATCATACGTAATTCATAGATGACTAGGGAGAAGAGCTTGCTTACCTTATTTGACTTCTTGCGGGCCTTTTGCTTTCGGCGTCGTCCCTTGCCTTTAGCACAGGTCTGTTTTCCATTCCAATCACCTTCTTGGGTACCAACACCTCCCTGAAAGGTAGAGATATGGCAATATTTCAATATGGTGACATGATTTTCCTTCCCGCCCAAACTAGAAATATCTGGATTATCTTGCTACGATGAGAATGGACAATGAAATGGTGAAAAACGATGATGGGGCAAACACAGTGGTATGTACATACATGTCGTACGTTTGATTAAAAAATGGATCTCGGAAGAAAATGGGTGGCCATGACAGCTTCCCACTTTGTTTGGGGTTGTTCAGAACTCGAAGTTTAAAAGGAGTTCCTAGGGTTACTATTGCCTTAACCCTCCAGTACTCGCGCGGGTGACCATTGTCACCCACCCCCTTTGTTTTCCTTACAGCCAAGCAGTGGGGAGGAGGGGAGTGGTAGGGGCTTCAGTACCTTCCGGCTACATTTCCAGCTACCTGACTAGTGTGCTTTTGTATGTTGTAGTGAGGAGTGGCCCGTGTTATTGCGCTTGAAAGTCAGTTGGGTGACACTTGTCCCCCGCGCGATTAACGGCGTTATGAATGCACCAAAGCGTCCACGACTCTGTAATAACTCTCTTATTTTGGATGTATTGCTTGGTGAGAGTTCCGATGAGGACGATGTTGTGGAGAATGATAGTAACGATGGTGGACATGATCATTTAGATGTCCAGGACGATCTCTTTGACACCGAAGAAGCAGATGAGCCACAAAAGGACCAAGTGAAAAATGCCGAAAATGACCTGGCGCCAAATGTGGAAGAAGAATCCAGTGATGAAGAGGACATCCAATTTGCAAATTTATTTATGGTAGGAGACCAGTTTAAAAATGTAATGAATTGGAAAAACTATCCCCTCAGCTCAGAAATGTACGAACCAGAGCTGACAACATTATTTTGCGGCTCCCAGGACCAACTGGACAGGATAGGGAAGCACGTAGTTCACTTGATTGCTTTTTTCTTTTTAACGTTATTGGAACTATAGTTACATCAACCAACATTTATATTGACCATATAAAGAAGCATTTTAGCCGAGAAATTCGTGCTTTCATAGGCATTTTGCTACTAACCGGCTGTTTTGGCAGTAAAAGAAAAAAAACTAAGCAATGTGGGACAACTCTGCAGGGACTGGTGTGGAAGTCTGTTATCTTGCCATTAGTGAGAATATATTTCATTTCCTCATGCGATGTCTTCATTTTGACGACATCGGAGTTCGTCAGCAGCGAAGAGAAATTGATCGGCTTAAGCCTATCAGAGAAGTCCTAGAACTTGTGGGGCAAAACTTGTGGTTAGCGCCTCAATCATTTACAAGTTCAACAATGCTGCAGCTAAACCACCTGCAAGACGAGAATTCCTGAAAAGTTTGGCGTTGGAACTCATAAAACCTCTGATTGAAAGTCTAACCCAGCTACTTTTCATCCCTGTACACCTGAAGAGCAGAGTTAAGGCGCTTCTTGTAATCGAAGAAACTCATCAGCCTGAGCGCAGACAACAAGATAACAGTAGAGGTCGCTGCTATCTGTGTGGGTGGGCGAGAGACAAAACAACCAGAAAACATTGTGAAAAATGTGGACGTCATATCTGTAGTGATCATTCATCAATTCTTTGTCATTGAAGTTTTCAACCTACAATATGCATAAAAAATTATTACGAGTAACAAACATTGTTGTGACTATACTCTTTCTATATGTAAAATGCAGGGTACGCTTTAGCGATTTCTTTTGCCTTGTAATGAAGGCCAAAATATGTTAATACATATGTTTATGGATTCTCGATAAAGCAGTCTTTCAGATGAGCAAGGAGTTTTACAATGTTACCCTGCATTAAAAAAAAGTTATGGTAGCCTAAAGTTTAAGATATTTTTTCCATGCAAAATTTTGTTAAAGAACCATTCGGTATTTTTTTTCTTTACGACACCTGTTTGATACAAAAATAATTCAAAATATACTTTAAGTGTCCCTAGAATAGATTGTAAATATAACAAAACAAAACAATCCACCATACTATAATTAGTCTTTTCGAAATTAATAAAATACCTTATGGGTGACAACTGTCACCCGCGCGAGTATCCGTGTTACGGGATGCCGCGCGAGTACTCGAGGGTTAATATTTAGTTCCCATTTAGTGAGAGATAAAATAAAGTGCGGACAATTAAAATCCTCTACTAGGTGGTAAATCACAGCGATTTAACCCGAGGACCGTTTTTCGGGATAAGGACAAGAAGTTTAAAATTGCACAAAGTTTTAAATAAAAAGAATATACTTCAGTAACTACGAATGCTAGAGTAACAAATTACAGCTCGTCTTTCAGTGCAGTCTAAGCTACAAGCCTGTGCTAGAGAGAGAAAAATATTCAGCAAATAAAGAGCATTCCTTGATATTCGCTACGAGACTCGGCGGCAAACGGCCCGGCGTCAGGGCTTGTCTTTCCCGGTGAACGGGTCCGCAACAGTCGCACGTTACAGTCTGTTTTCTTCGCTGTCCCTGCCTTCGCTCTCTTTCCCTTTCTGTTGACGTTGCAGACTGACGCCAGTATAATCCTCCCTCGGAAATTGTGTTGTGTCGCGTCCGTGTGTTGACGATTGTGGCTTAATATGGCACCACAAAAGTTCACATTACAACAAAGGATTTATCTTGTCGAGTGTTACTTCGGAAAGAGGAATTGTGAAGAAGTGCTACGACGTTTTGCAACGAAATTTCCTGGTGTTCCCGTTCCGCATAGAACCACTATATTAAACCTCTTAAAAAGTTTAGAGTAACAGGGTCAGTTCTGAATAAAAGTGGAAAGAAAAACGGGGAAATCTAAAAAATAAAGTATACAAAGACAATCCGCATACCATCCGTGAGTTAAAAGAGAGTATTGTACGAGAAATCGGGAGAATTACAGTAGACGAACTTGCACGTGTAACTGCCAATTTCCTTCGGAGATGCCAGGAATGTGTTGCAGCAGAGGGACATCATTTTCAACACATTCTGTAGTCAAGGTTAGTACACAATATGAAAACTGTAATTTTAATAGCCGACTCTAGCGACTGTCGCGGACCCCGTTCACCGGAAAAGACAAGCGCTTGCCGGGCCGCCATGCCGCCGAGTCTCGTAGCGAATGTCAGGGAATACTCTGTAGTAGAAGAACAAGAAATTTTACAAATATTGTTTTCTTTACGAAATTTAAATTTCGTCGGGCCCCCACGTAGACAATGGCAGAACATAAGGGTTAAAAACGATAGTTGCGTATTGTCCAATATGTTTTCCATTCTCGTGGCAAGAATTGCGCACATGTTGCTGATACTTTAGGACAAAGATTTTGTATTGTAAAAGGCATGCTTTTTCCTTGGCGAGAAATCCAAAATACGATTTTTTATACATATCTCGGAAAATATGCACACTCTAGTTACAAATTATACCTTGTTTTTGTCAATAGAGACCAGCCTGTGAAGAAGATTGATTAATTGATTGATTTACTTTATTTTACTTCTCTTCTTGTGCCACTTTTGGCTAATTTGCGAAGATGGGGATGAGTGATGATATGATGAAATTGATGAATGGAGACTAACAAACATGCATGCCCAGGCGGGGATTCGAACCCTTTACCCCTGGTGTCCTAGCGCGATGTGCTAACCACTCCGCCGGCTACAGTGAAGAAGAAGACTGACGTTGAATGTCGTCGGACCCCACATAGACAACTCCGGAATTGGAGGATTGAAGATGATACCTCGTGTTAAAAATTGCGAACTTTCTGCTGAAACCTTCCGAGAAAAAATAATTTCCAATGTAAACATCATGATCCCCCCTTCCCCAATTTAGCTAGAAGCAAATTAAATTTTAGTATGTAGTAATGTAAAGTTTTATTTGATTCAGGCTATATTTGGGGGTGGAAAATATCACAGTGTTTGTATTGGAAATATTTTTCTTTCGAAAGTATCAGCAGCAAGTTCACAATTCTTTTAAACTTTAGTATGTAGTAATAAGAGCCGCGATAGGTCAGTTGGTAAAGCATTAGTTGGCTACTACGGCAAAGACCCGGTTTCGAATCCCTGGGTATGTGATCTGGACCAGGATATTTCCAGTCATTTCCCTGTTTCTGCGCGGTTCTCAAATACGCGTACTACATCAGCGTGATGCTGATCTCATAATCCCAACTATGGCCTGGATCAAGAATATGTGGAGCTTTATGAAGGTTTGAAGTGGAATACTCTGGTGAACAGAACATCACATCTCAATTTGAACTACTACTTCTGTACGTCTTACCGTAAGTAGTACACACAAATATACTACATTTTACGTTAGAGTCGTAATTATCTTCCTGCTAGATTTTTGACTAATACAAGAATAAAATATCCAATAATTTCGCTTAAGTATGATACACAACGAATTAAATATCATATGTTTCATAGATTACTAGCGGAAAGTGCTTACCTCATCAGACTGTTTGGGGACTTTCAGGGCCTTTTGCTTTAGACGTCGTCCCTTGCCTTTAAATCCAGTCTGCTTTCCACTCGAACCATCTCCAGCACCAACACCTCCCTGAAAGATAGAAATATGGCAATATTGTAATATGGTAACATGATTTTCCTTCCCGCTGAAACTTGTAATATCTGGTTCATCTTGTAAAATGTCCTCAATTAAAAAATAATAATTATTTTTATTATACAACATTGGAGACATTGCATGCTCTGTGCCCCAGCACATTGAGTGGTAAGTCAGGCCATCTTAATCAAATGTTCTATACATGTTCGATTTTCCAGCATTGGTATGGGTGTGTATGTGTGGTTCACTCAGAAATAATATCCGATGATCATCATCGCCATGATCTTAAAAAAGCAGAAAAATACGTAAAACAGGCAAAATTAAACACAGTTACACTTTTTGGCAGTAATTTCTATTGTTTTTTTGTTTGAAACCCAAGTCCAGAAGAAATAGTAGGCAAATTGTCCCTGACCATTTTCAGTCAGTTTGTTTTCTACAATGAGATGGTAATTTGTTGAACAAAAACGTTAATAATTAGAGGGTAACATCTGCTTTACATCAACAGAATTCCATAATTCAAGACAGCACAGGAAGTTGAATCAAAAAGAAAGAAAATATTAATGGGTCTACTATTATCTTTGCCGTTGACTGTACCACACCTCTTAATGTCACGTCATTCCAAATTAAAATGCGGTAGGTTGGTAATTGAACTTACTTGGAGGATGGTGCCCAATTCCCACCTCTAATCTCTGTATCCTCCCCGCTGGTTGCTAAATCTTAGCACTTTGTGGATAAACTATATCAACCTACGCAATTTATGGAACATACTTATATTTCAAGAATAGTTATTGCAATTTCCCACCACTGGAAATTTTTGAAATAACACCCTGCTTAACTGTGATCACAAGATGGGGAGAGTTGCATGATTCAAATCGCTATTTGATAGTGGCCGTGTTTTCACCCTGCACGGAGAAATCAACATATTTTTGTATCCTTATGTCATGTTTCCTAATTGGAAGGGCATAAAGGCAAGACCTCCAGTGCATTTTATGGCGATATTTTTTGCTGTCAAAATTACCGTGTGGGAACGGGCATTGTATGATGATGAATGACGTATTGGACAACACTCCTTTCTTTTTGCGAATGGCGATGGAATCTGTGGCTGAGTGATTAGCACATCGCGCTGTGACGCCAGAGGTCTTGCTTTCAAATCCCGCTAGGGCATGGTTGTTTGTGAATGTCCATTTATCAATTTCATCTTTTCATCACTCATCCCCATCTTAGCAAATTAGCCAAGAGGCACAGAACGCATAAAATGAATAAATCAATCAATTCTTGCGAATGGCATTTCGTACGGCCATTTTTGCTGACACTACTGCGCATGCTCCAAATACATCGGGGCGAACGCTCAATACTCATGAAGAATGAAAGTACATCCCCTGGTAGTTTTATCGTTCTCGATCTACTCACCACTTTTTTATACACAAATTACTCGGTTCAATTTGAACGAACCATGCACTTTGCAGAAAAGGTGGATTTTAATTCAGGAAGAATTAGGGCAAAATGGAGATATTCACTGAACAGTGAATATTCACAGCTTACCATAGTGAAAAAAAATGTTATTCCTGCAACTCGTGCGGTCAGTCTGCGATTGTTTGTAACTTGAATATGTTCACCAGTGAAAATACTTACTTCCATAATGTAACAGTGTCCTCCTCCGTAGTCGAGCGGGTTAAGGCGTTCACTCGTCTTGAGATCGTTCGCTGCGGGACGGCGTAGGTTCGAATCCGGCTCTGGATAGGGCCGGTGGCAACCCACCATCGTGAGGAAATTGGGAAGCTCCGAGTGAGTGAGCGTAACCCGGTCGAGAAGACCTACAACAACGGCTGGGGGTTCGTCGGGCTGATCACCCGTCACCCCAACACTGGTCTGAGACCTCCACGCTATAACAGGTGACGGCGGAACAGTGTGGGAGGGAGACCAGCAGTCGGTAGGTAAGCCAAGGCCCGCCAAGGTGCTGTAGAGCTGTGGGGTTATGTTATAATGTAACAGTTTGTGACGTAGGTGAATACCATATGCATGGGAAGACATTGACCAGCATATAGGCTACACATATGTGTGTATGTATATATGCACTACATAGCCAAACGTCAACGGCAACCCAAGTGAACGTGGATGTAGTGTCATGGTCTGGGGCTGTTTTTTCCTGGTTTGGGCTCGGGCCATTAGTCTTGGTTAATGGCAACATGAACAATGGTGTTTTAGACAATATCATGCTACCCACACTGTGCATCCATTGCATTTAGGACAATCAGGTGATGTACTTAGCTGTCCCGCCGAAACCCCCGACTGAAACCCCATAGGACATGTTTGGAAACTGGAGCGTCGGTTGCGTACCAGACCCACTCGAAAGAAAACCAACCATTCACGAGGAAACATGGCAAATAGTAAGTGTTCCACCAGCAATATATCAGAACTTTGTGGAAAGGTTGCCCCGAAGAGTAAATGCTGTAATAAAAGTGAAGGGAGGTCCGACATCTTATTAGTTACATGGCTGGTGTCTTTGGAATGAACAGCACTAGGTATCCGGTGACTTTATACTACTAGTGTATATATACAGTGTGTACATAAACTCCGGACCCACTTTGAAAAATTTATTGTAGACAAAATGTTAGCACTATCGAGTAACAAAGTAGATTATTTTAAAGAGTAAAGTTGATTTTTTTGGTATTGCAGGTGTTTCTAGTAGTTCCATTTTCTGCCACTAGAGAGTGCCAGATTCATCATGGCGCTTTCTCAACCTGAGAAGGCCTTTTGTGTGCTACAATTTGAGAAATCATTTTTTTATTGGGGATATGTGAAGAACCTTGTTTATGTCCCTCCTCTTCCACGTGATGTTGTGGAACTTAGGGGGAGAATTGAGCAAGCAACAGCCACAGTTACAGAGGACATGTTGAGCCGTGTTTGGCAGGAGTTTGATTACCGTGTAGACATTTATCGGGTCACCCACGGTTCCCAAATAGAGCATTCGTAAACAAATTATCATGTAAAAAAAAAACTTTCATGTATTCTCTATAATATTTTGTATTCCTGATGGTGATAAATGTCATAGGTTGTTGCAAATAATTTTTTCAAACTGGGTCCGGAGTTTGTATACACACTGAATATACATGCATATAGATACACTTATATCACACGGGACATCGAACCGCGGGAAACCATATTAATACTAATACCATTGTAAATGTAAGTACTGCCTGATTCGTGTATCCTCATACGTTCAAAGCGTGTGTAGGTTCTTAAAAGCCAAGGAATAGTTTTACTGCTGGCGTTATTTTCATTTCTTGTTTCCATTTTTTGCCTATGGTGTTAAATTAATTGATACGATGAGGATGGTGGGGGGAATGATGAAATGGTGAAATATATAATAATTACATACAGTGGATTAAAAAATGGATCTCTGAGGAAAAAGCCTGGCTATGATGACTTCCCACTTTGCATGGGAAGTTTGTTCAAAACTCAAATTTTAAAAAGAGTTCCTAGGGCTACTATTGTCTTAATATTTGGTTACAATTTAGTAAGAGATATCAAAAACTACGGACAATTGGAAATAATGAAAAGGAAATTCACTTCTACCTTTACTAGGTGAGAAATCACAGCGATTTATAGATTTGGAGCGATTTAGTAAATCTCGTTTGAATATGAATCACACCGTATTAAGATCACATGTTATTCATAAGTTAGTAGGTAAAAAAAAAGGTAAAGTTTTCCCCTGTGCTTAGCACCATGCCATGAAGGCGTATAGGGGGTGTGGGGGTAACGCCCCACACTTTCTTGATCCGGTCGTGAGTGGGGTGATGTGATCAGCATCACCCATGTTATTCGACGCTGGGTGGGCGCCGGGGCCGCTTCCAACGTTAGAAAAGTTCCCGGATTTGAACCGGCAGGGGATCGAACCCGGGACCTTTAGCATGGTAGTCAGACGCATTACCGACTGAGCCACCGCGGCCACCATAAGTTAGTAGGAAAAGTACTTACCTCATCTGAGGCTTTGGGGCCTTTAAGAGCCTTTTGCTTTCGGCGTCGCCTCTTGCCTTTAAATCCAGTCTGTTTTCCACTCTCGTCACCTTCTCCAGCACCAACATCTCCCTGAAAGGTAGGAATGTGGCAATATTACAATATGGTAACATAATTTTCCTTCCCGCCCAAACCTACGTATCTACTTCATCTTGTAAGATGTCCTAAATTTAGAAGCTTCTGTGCCCGAGCACATTTAAATGGTCACTGTAATTTTACATCCCACTTTCATCTTTTACTTTGCAGAAAGGTGGAATTTCTTTCACGGAGAGTGAGGGCAATATGGGGATTCTTGTTGAACATTGAACATCCACAATTAACCACAGGGACAAAAATGTTAATATCCCCGCATCTCTTGTGGACAGTCTGTCTTTCTTTGAAACTTGAATATGTTCACCATCGTGGCCACTCACTTTTCAAATGCAACAGTTTTTCATATCTTAGGTCATATATGGGGAATACATGGGCTAGACCGGTGATTCAAAAGTGTGGAACTGGCCTTAGAATTTCTACAGCTATCACTGTATATGAATGGAACCATATCCAGTATCCAGTATACAAAACGCTACATCCCTGACGCATGTTGCACACACATCCCATCCGACTTAAGTTTTTAAAATTGGAACATGGGCATGTGACATGTCAAAATTGTGCAATACCTTCTGCGAAATCGAATGAAGAAATCCATTGTAACATACCTTAAATCGCTATCAAGTTATTGCATGTGATGTGCTACATTAAGTATGAACAGCATCTGACAGAACCTGTTCAATATGTGTCCTTTTTCAGCTACACATATATGCAAAATCGTTCCCAGTTTATATGTACCCGGTTAAGCATGCCAGGTGTAATAGTCCCGTGTACAGCGCTCTTGTAGCTGTCACACATATATGTTACCGGAGTTACATTAATCATATTTTACATAATTACAAAAATGCAGTTAAAAACTTCCATAGGTTCTTAAAATCTCAAGGAATAATTTCACTGTCCGCGTTGGTTTCTTCTCTTCTTTCCATTTTGGTTGTCTGATGTCTATTGCATTAAATAAATTGCTACGATGATGATGGGGGATGATGAAATGGTGAAGGAGATGATGGGGCAAACACCGTGGCACATACATACTGTTCACTAGTCTGGAAAAATGGATCCCTGAGGGAAAGGTGCTGGCATGCAGGGTGCGAAATCCTTGGGGGAGCGCAGAGGGGATTTACCCCCACTAACAATCTTGACCACAATGATAGCCCCCCAAAAAAATTTCCAGAGGGGAGAGTTTTTGTAAAAACAGCCGAAGATAAGCAATTAGTTTGACTTCAAATATACTAAGGATAATATAAGGATAATAAGCATAATATCGAAAGCACACACAAAGCACTGCGTTTGCGAGCGTTACATGTTCTCTCTCTCTCTCTCTCTCTCTCTCTCTCTCTCTCTCTCAAAAGATCATTAACAGATATACACCAAAAACAATATATACAGCACAATAAAAGTAACACAGGAATGAAGACAAATATGAGTACGAAATTTAATTGATTTGTATTAATAGAAAGAAAAAACTAAGCAAACACGTAAATATAATGCAACTATTTCAACTATCACGTAATTAATTGACATCTTTGTTTAATCTGATTTTATATTTGATAACGTTCCAACAACAACACACACACACACACACACACACACACACACACATATATATATATAATAACTAGGGAAAGGAACTTTAGGTAAATAAATGTTTTTTCTGCGATAAGATAGAGACCCTCATTTTTGCCAAAATTCTGATCATAGCCTTATATGTCAACACAGCAAATTTTATTTTACATAAAAACACATATTTTCCAGTTTTCCGTATGTAAATACATATTTTGCGAATTTTCATTTTAAATACATAAAATCGCTCATTGACTTCATCTACCTCGAAATCCTCGAAGGAAAAATGTTTATTCTCCGCACCTCTTTCATATCGAGAGTGCTAGGTTTGTTTTGTCTTTGAACAACCTCGCTGGCAGACTTCTGGCACCTCGCGTACGATCCTATTGGGAGAAAATAGCTGTAAGTAGCTGGGGCTGGCTACACGTAACGATAGCAAGGCTTTTTAATGAAGCAATGCAGCTATTGTGGCCGGAAGGCATAAAATTTGACAATGTTCTTCTCTTGACAGATGCTGCAGCTTACATGCAGTAGGCCTTGCCGTTAGCTACTCCAAAATGGTGCACGTTAAATGTGTGGCTCATGCGTTGCATAGAATATGTGAAAAGATAAGTGCTCTTTATCACAATGTCGATAAACTGGTTTCAAATGGGAAGAAAGTTAGATCAAGTCGCCTAGAAGAATAGACATTTTTAAACAAAAATGTCCTGAGGTTCCCCTTCCCCCTACACCTGTAGTTACGCATAGTGTTGTCCACGGGACGAGACGGGACAGGCTTTTAAAAATTCGAGACGAGACGAGATTGACCATGTGTCATAAGACAAACGAATATTTTCGAGACGAGACAGCATTTCCACGAGGCTCCACGAGACGAGACAGGCCAAAGTCTCGTCTCGTGGGCAACACTAGTTACGCAATGGGGCACTTGGTTGGATGCAGATGTTATGCCCAGAACTTTGAAAAAATTGTATCTGTTGTAAATGATCTCGACAAAGAAGAATTCTGCAAGAACTGTTGATGGAGCCCTCCTTAAAAGTCGAATTGGCATACATCTCAACAAACCTGTCCATTCCTTCTAATTCCATATGAAAGCTTGAATCGTCAGCGAACACTTGGTTGAGATCATATGTCCACCTAACTTGTACAGAATTTTTTGGGAAAAACCAAGGTTTTCAAACTTTGTGCCAAATTGCACGTGTTTTGGAAAGTGAAGTAGAGGAAGAGGAAGCTTTGGAAAACTTCAGCGTTAGTGACATTTCGTGCTTCAAATATGCAAGAACTGTTTCTTGTGACGCGGAGCGATCTTTCTCACAATATAAGATGCTTTTTAGAGATAATCGTCACAGATTTACAATGGAGAATTTGGAAAAAACTATGGGGATCCACTGCAACTCTTCCAAAAAAATAGCTCGCTAAGAGGTAATCATTTAGAAACTAATTTCAGGTGTTTAAAATGCATGTTATAGTTTGTTTTTGTCACCAAATGTTTTTATTTTTGTCACATATTTTCCTGTTTTTATCACATATTTTCAACATTTATGACACATAAAAAATAAATATTTCTGAGTTTTTTAGCACATAAAGTTCCGTTCCCTAATAATAACCCACAGCGCTACAGCCCTTGAGGGCCTTGGCTTACCTACCGACTGCTGGTCTCCCTCCCACACTGTTCCTCCGTCACCTGTTATAGCGTGGAGGTCTCAGACCAGTTTTGGGGTGACGGCTGATCAGCTCGACGAACCCCCAGCCGTTGTTGTAGGTCTTCTTGACCAGGTTACGCTCACTCACTCGGAGCTTCCCAATTTCCTCACGATGGTGGGTTGCCACCGGCCCTATACGTAGGCCGAATAAATTTCGACCAGAGCCGGATTCGAACCTACGCCGTCCCGCAGCCAACGATCTCAAGACGAGTGAACGCCTTAACCCGATCGACTACGGAGGAGGTCATATATATATATATATATATATATATATATTTCTGTGTGTGTGTGTGTGTATACATTAAAATCTTCCTCCGTCCAAAGTAGTCTTCAATGATTCGCACCCTGGCTGGCAGTGCCAGTTAGTCCATCACTTTGCATGGGTAGTTTCTTCATAACCAAGTGTGAAACTGCGTTTGTAAGATTAATATTGCCTTAACATTTGGTTATTATTTGATGATACATAAAAAGTCCATGCAAGTCGGAACAAATAAACATAAATTAAATTCTACCTGTACTAAGTGAGAAATCACAGCCATTTAAAGGTAATGGAGCGGAATAGTCTGAACAGAATAGCATTTCAATTTCAAGTATTACTTCTCTACATCTTACTGTAAGTAGTACACAGAAATATTACTAAACTTTACATTAATGTCTTTAATATCTTCAATTTAGATATTTGAATAATTCGACAATGTATCGTGGTAGATTAAAATTTCCAATAATTTAGTTTGAATATGAATCACATTGTGATAAATATGGTATGTTATTTATAGATTAGTAGGGAAAAGAACATACCTCATCTGACTGTTTGGGGCCTTTCAGGGTGTTTTGCTTTCGGCGTCGTCCCTTGCCTTTAGCAAGAAACTCCTTTCCATTCGAATCACCTTCTTCGGGACCAACACCTCCCTGGAAGGTAGAAATATGGCACTATGATAACTAACATGATTTTCCCTCCTCCGAAACCAGTAATATCTGCTCCATCTCGTAAGATGCCATGATGGAAACGTAGCATTCTCTGCAAAAGCACATTGAGCGGTCATTTAGGTCTTCTGGATCGATGTGCCATGTTCGAGACCTGGCATTTACATAGGTGTGTATGTGTGGTCCACTTAGAATTTCATCCAGTGATCAACCGCCGTCATCATCGCAATGATTTTAAATAAGCAGAGAAATATGTAAAACAGGCTAAATACAAATACAGCTATTTTCGCAGGAATTTCAATCACTTTTTGTGGTAACAGTATGGTATAGAAAAAACACATTTCACTCGTGTATTTCCTAATTATTTACATTTGTACTTACCTATTCTGCATAGCGGAACATTTTTAAAGGTGGGATTTTGCTTTTTACACTGAAAAAAGCGTAATCTTTCACATTACAAGTATTTATTGTTCTTTGCTAATTAGCTTTCGTTACACACAATATGGCGGGCAAATCTTGACTCACGTTGTCTATCGCCAGCTGATATGCAGTGTTTCCAAACTTTTTAACCGAAAAATGCCGCACAAACTATTCACAGAAGGTTTTTAAGCGGAAATTGATCCACAAACCATTCACGGAAGGTTAGGTTAGGTTCAGTTAGGTTAGACAAACAGAAAATTAAATTGGAAAAAAAATCACAATGCAACCTTCACACGTCATCTTGTAAAACTACCGCGTGGTTGCTACACTAACGGGGGGTTACATAATCGAACGCAAGGAACATTTGATTCACGTAGTCGACGGTAATGGTGGGAAGAGCTATCGTGCATCGGATATACATTTATGTCGAAAAATACATGATTTACCGGCCGAATAAGTTGAACGAAGGGAGAAAACACTTCCACGAGCTTCCAAAAGTCTACAGAAACTCAGTTCCGTAAGTAGTTTCTCCTGTAAATTTGAAGAAATGTGCTTTCACTATACCATACTGTTACCCTTCTTGTTTGTACCTCACCGCTTTAGTGTCACATTATTGCATAGTAGATTTAAATTGTGGATTAATACTTGTCAATTTAACAAGTAAGATATTGATTTTAATGAACTAGCAGCATTCCAAATAAAGTTTTCGATATATTAGTGCATGCCTTACAAGCCCACATTTCCTTAAACAACAAATCAAATATTACATGTGGTAGGTAATTCAACTTACTTAACAATAATACAGGATGTGGCCTACGGCGAGAAATAAATAGACGGTAGCTGCAGAGTAATATTCCAATGGAGAATGAAGCCAAATTCCCACCTCTGGTCTCTCCCAGCTGGTTTCTAAATCTTAGAACTTTATGGATTACTAACTCGTACGTTTCAAAAATAGTTACTGCAATTTCGCACCACTGGAAAATTTATAAATAACGCCCTCCATAACTGTGCTTACAAGAAAGTTACATGATCTGATAGCGGCGAGGTTTCTCGCTCAACGGGGAAATCAGCATGTTTCTGTAACTTTATATCCTGTTTTCAAGGGTCGTTCCAGGCTGACAGAGACTCTCATTCCTAGGGAAAAAATGGAAAGTCCTACAAGCACCAAAATAGGCCAGATTTCAAAGTATTCCTTCGGAACGTTCATGAACCGCTGCTATCGTTGTGGTAGTTCCCTCACTGCTTTGGCGTAGAAAGAAGTTGGCTGTTGTAACCACTGCAGGGCATATTTTGTCAGTGCTTCTTCAACTATCTTCAATTTCTTTCCTTTCAGATGATCTTTAAGGAGCTCAAACAAATCAGATAACTTATGGGTGCTAAGTCCGAACAGGCATAGCGCCAAACCTCCAGTGCATTTTGGCGATATTTTTTGCTGTCAAGTCTTCAATGTGGGACCGGACATTGTAATGATGAAGAATGACATTTTACGCAACACTCTATTCTACAAGTATTTGTGAATGGCATTTTGTACGGCACTCTTTATTAATGTGCAGTAATACTTGGCATTTTTCTGAGAGACTTCTCCAAAAAAATGTCTCAGCCGGAAAATATGTCCACGAGGTTCATTCGTTAACAACTATCGTCTATCGACAAACTGTAGACATGCTTCGTGTACTCTCGTCCCTGATACTGTTCGTTCCTCATTCATGCCTGCAAACTTCTAAAAATTTCAGATGGCTTCACGTTCTCTTTGACAAGAAATATGATTATATACCACTGATTCACAGCTACAAACACATTATTTGTCGCCATTTTTGCTGACACTACTTCGCATACCCCAAATACATCGGGGCGAACGAGCAATACTCACGAAGGATGATGATGCATTCTCTGGTAGCTTTATCGTTCTCTAACTACTCGTCACTTTTTTATACACAAATGACTCGGTGAACGTTGAACGAAACATGCACTTTGCACAAAAGGTGGATTTTAATTCAGGAAGAATTAGGGCAAAATGGTGATTGTCATTGAACAGTGTATATCCACAGTTTGCCATAGTGAAAAATGTTAATATTCCCGCATCTCGTGCGGACAGTCTGTCATTGTTTGTAACTTGAATATGTTCACCCAGGAGAATACTTACTTCTATAATACAACAGCTTGTGACGTGGGTGGAGCCCACATATTTGGGAGGACATGGACTAGCATATATGCATATATACACATATAGATACATATACGTAGAACACGCGACCTCGAACCGTGGGAAACCATACACACTAGTAGCACCATTGCAAATGTCGTAAGCGCTACCTGTTTCGTATATTTGCATACATTCAAAGCGTGTGTAGGTTCTTAAAGAGCCAAACAATAATTTCACTGCTGGCGTCTTTTTCATTTCTTCTTTCCACGTTTATGTCTATTGTGTTAAATTAATTGATACGATGAGGATGAATGATGAAATAGTGAAAAATATAATGATACATACATACCGTACAGTGTATTAAAGAAACGGATCTCTGTGGAAAGTTTCTTCAAAACTCAAAGTTTAAATGGGGTTCGTAGGGTTACAATTGCCTTAATATTTGGTTACTATTTAGTAAGAGATTGCGAAAGTACGGACAATTAGAAATTATGAAATTCACTTGTACCTCTATTAGGTAAGAAATCACAGCGATTGAAAGGTTTGGAGCGGTGAAGTAAATTCGTTTGAATATGAATCACACCGTATTAATATCACATGTTATTCATAAATTAGTAGAAAATGTACTTACATCATCCGAGTCTTTGGGGCCTTTCAGAGCCTTTTGCTTTCGGCGTCGTCCCTTGCCTTTAAATCCAGTCTGCTTTCCACTGAAATCACCTTCTTCAGTATCAACACCTCCCTGAAAGATATAAAAATAATAATAGTTCAATATGGTAACATTATGTTATAGGCGTGGGGGTCAGTTTCTGTCCCACTTTTTGCCACTTTTGCCCCTGCACTATGTTAAATCTTACAGTATCTTCGAGGGAAAGTAAACTGCCTTTGCGCGTCCAGTTTTGGCACCTTGTTCCCCTAGTCTTGGAACCCAATCGCCGCAAGTGCACAGAAATAACATCGTTTACAAACCAATAAACAAGAAAGTGACGTGTCATAACTTGTCACCAGAAGACACATCACAGTCTGGACAAATGAAAGGTCCTTCATCATCCGTAGTGACTCCTACACACACTATGTGAATATAAAAGTAACAAATGTCACATATGCGATTGTCTTTCACGATATATTCCTATGTAGGCCATATTGAGTCTACCTTACATAATGATATTTTTCCTTCGTTATAAACAGGACTTTAGATTAAAGTCTAAAGTAAGTACATTGTTGTAAAGCACAAATTATGAGCTATCATAATATGGACTAGAGATATAAATGCTTATCACTTGGAAGATGCAGTAAGTGATAACTTCCATAGACAGTATTAGATCGCATAGAAAGCAATCACGAGGTCCGGCTATTTCACTTCTTTGTCCTAAAGTTACTGCACTATTGGTATAGCCAACAGGTTCAGTCACGTCATTCGGACAGTATAAATGACATGCTAATGTCATCTGTTGAAGTAACCTTGTAACTGCTGGGAAACTGCAAATAGGCCATATTGGGTACCCAAAAACTCAATATGCTGACCAAGGTAGAATTTATTTATTTTAAAACATAAATCTGTATCCGCAAACGTCGTTACCAGTCCATATGAACCCGGTTGAGCATGGCAGGTGTAATGATTGATTGATTGATTTGGTGTTTTAAGTCCACCTTATGCAAAGAAAGGATTATCGGGACTAGACCTACAGTTTAAATTGGAATCCGAACCCGTATGAGTCTCCGCTGGGTATCGAACCAGTAACCCCTTTATTACAAACCGACGACGTTACCACTACGCCATTGGAGAGACCTATAATTATTTGGTTACGATGTATAGCCATATGTAAAATATCCGTACAATTAGAAACATTGAAAGAGAAATTCACTTCTACCAGGTCATAATGAGCAGAACATCGCATCCAAATTTCAAGCACTACTTCTCTCGTCTTACCGTAAGTAATAAAAAAAATATTATTACACTTTACTTTAATGTCTTAAATATCTTTGGGTAATACGAAAATGTTTCATGGCAGACAAATATGGTATGTCCAATAATTTTGTTTGAATATGAATCACAATATATTAAATACAATATCTTATTCATAGATTACTACGGAAGAGAACATACCTCATCTGCCTGATTCGGTCCTTTCAGGGCCTTTTGGTTTCGGCGTCGTCCCTTGCCTTTAAACCCAGTCTGTTTTCCACTCTCATCACCTTCTCCAGCACCAACACCTCCCTGAAAGGTAAAGGAGGTATGGAAATATTGCAATAT
Organism: Lepisma saccharinum; assembly: GCF_977018435.1. Classification (NCBI taxonomy): domain Eukaryota; kingdom Metazoa; phylum Arthropoda; class Insecta; order Zygentoma; family Lepismatidae; genus Lepisma; species Lepisma saccharinum. Next base: position 137,186,085 of record NC_139230.1, read on the forward strand.
GGTAACGTGATTTGTCCTCCCACCCAAACCAGCAATATCTGCTTAATCTTGTAAGATATATCAATTTAAAACAAAATGACACCTCACTGGAAATCATAGCACACTGAGTGGTGACTCAGGTCATGTTAATCAAATATTAAAGGTTCGAGTTCTGTCATTAGCGTAGGTATGCGTGGTCCACTCAGAAATGTCATCCAATCGTCTACCATACTCATAATCTCAATGAGCTTATAGAAGCAGAAAGGAAAAAAAAAAACAGTCAAACTACAAATGCATTTATTTTACATAAGTGTAAAGTGGTCGCGGTGGCTCAGTCGGTAACGCGTCTGACTACCATGCTAAAGGTCCCGGGTTCGATCCCCGGTTCAAGTCCGGGAACTTTTCTAACGATGGAAGCGGCCCCGGCGCCCACCCAGCGTCGAAACCCTGGGGGGAAAGGCGGTCAGGAGCGTGGTGCTGATCACATCACCCCCACTCACGACCGGATCAAGAAAGTGTGGGGCGTTACCCCCACACCCCCTATACGCCTTCATGGCGTGGTGCTATGCACAGGGGAGCACTTTACATTTTTTTTTACATAAGTGTAGGTGATGTTACAGAAAATTTCACATGAATGGAAAAGAATATTCTTGGATGATATTCGTGTCCATCAATTTGTGACAGTTGTCAATGTTACACGTTAATCTTTTCATTTCAACAATTGAATCGGTCACACGAACAACGTTATATCCAACAAACCCCAAATGCCACATAAACACGAACACAATCAATCACATTGCTTTATCTTACACGTTTTTCCTCAAGCAGGAAGTTCCATAGTGCAGAAAACTCTTCCGTCTGTTCATAGAACGTGTCACTACTGAATTCTGGAAGCCAAAAACATTTTTCTCCGATTTAATGCATCTTCCACCTTTGTAACAAAACCGTTCGTTACCACATTGTTCATGTGACCGATTCAATTCATCATTCATTCCAATCGTCTCAGTTACTATAAAATGGAAGATAGCATGTGTATTAATTTTAAAAATATACCTTGTATGTCTCTGATGCTACTTCAGGCAGAATCGAATGTTTGTACTGATATGTCATTCAGAAAATTTGATTCACTGGTTCCAAGTGAGCATATTGCGATTACATAATCGATGTCTCTCATGAATCAGGACCCATTTAAACTGGATTCCAATTCCTAAATCAAGGTAATAATATCACATTATTTACCTATTCGTAGTGTGATTCATCTTTGTGTATATTAAGTGAATATTTTCTTTCATTGATTGTTAATTAACGTCACATTAATTAACACCAGGCTAATCGCGACATGAAATGAGAGCACAAAACATGGGAAAAAACGTGAAGTGGAACCATTAAGGTTCTAGCTACAGAGTCTGCGGACAATCGTGGTAATATATTGTTTCATTTCTTTTTTATTTTTAATTCACTAATTTTACTTAGCGTTTCTACCACTTGCGTCAACGGATGCGATGAGGTTGAATGGTGACGTTTTTAAATATATGATAGGACAGTCACAGCCATGCCTTACACAAGGTTCGAACTGGAGACTATTACTTCTTACGATTCGTCATTCTTTCTGTTGACAATTCCTATATCCGAGCACCATTTCACAAGTTTGGAGAAACTATATCTAATAACGTTCCAAGTTATTTCAACAACACTAGCTGCAGCAGTTTCATCTTCTGTGAAAATAAGTAAAGTAAGTGAAAATGGCTAACTTCTGTGAAAGTAAATAATCTTTAACTCTGCTCTTTTTCAAGATGTTCAGGGTTTGACAGAACATGATCTGGTCTGTGATGATGATTCGATGAAAACCAGAATTTCAGTGAACCTTCTTGGCAATGACTCTTATATCACCCAAAATAATATTTTATTGAGAATTGCTCTTGTTAATAAACCAATTACTGAAACTTTCTTCCGAGTTCCCGTAGCACCCAGTTGTTTTTTGTTTAGGCTGGGGGCATGACTCACGCTATCAAGAACACTCAATCCTTTCTGAGAATCCAGATCCACCAGGCAAACCTAAGCTACAATTTTGTTATTTGGTTTGCATAAACAACAGGCTTTAAAACGTTACGAAATTGTAGTCACGTGGCACAGATATATCTTATTCTGACTGTATGTAGTACGTACAGTCATGGAAAAAAGTTCTTCCCCATAAGGCTTTAATAGGAGCAAGTAATGCAAGAGGGTAGGCAACACATATTGCACCTTTCGATGATCGGGTGATTTTGCCTGTCTTAACACTGAGAAATGTATTCCACGCGAAGGTCAACATGACAGGAAAGCAAAGAGGGTCATGTGACTATTGGTTACGTGGAGTGTTGTGCTTCTCCACGTCCCCAGTTCTTGATCCACATTGCAGAAAAAGTAGAGCTGCATGCAATAAATGAAAATAGGTTGTTTTCAACTACACGCTTAATTATGATTTTCCCAATTGTAAATCTATCAGACGTGTCTCCCTATTTAGTCGGGACAGTCTTTTACTTTGAATTCCTGTTCGTCATAGGCGTAACTTGACGGGAGCAGAAAGGGCATTTGTAACCCCCTTCCCAAATCAGGTTTCTTAAAGCTGCTAAAACAGGAATTAAATAGTATGATTTGACGCGTCCAAAAAAAGTATTATATTGAAAGATTGTTCCCAAATACGTAGATAGCAATTTAATACTTTGAAAGTGTCTCAGATTTGTTTATTATGTCACATCTTAGTGTGGCACAGGTCTACTACAAAAGTGGAATTTCGTAACAGAAATATGAAACCACTCCTTTTATTTCGTAGCCGATTTCATCTTGAAACTGAAATTAAGAATATTAGTTAACGATGTCATTGGTAAACAATAAAAAAATGTGTTAGACCCAATTCTTTAATACCTTATCATAATCTTTACCGCAAGTTTAAATTTTGTTGTAAGTCCACTTTATGCAAAAAAAAAAAAAGGTAAAGTGCTCACCTGTGCTTAGCGCTACGCCATGAAGGCGTATAGGGGGTGTGGGGGTAACGCCCACACTTTCTTGATTCCTTCGTGAGTGGGGGTGATGTGATCAGCATCACGCCCCTGACCGCCTTTACCCACAGGGTTTCCCCCAGGTACCCATGTCATTCGACGCTGGGTGGGCGCCTGGGCCGCTTCCAACGTTAGAAAAGTTCCCGGGCTTGAACCGGCCGGGGATCGAACCCGGGGCCTATAGCATGGTAGGCAGACGCGTTACCGACTGAGTCACCGGCACAGATAGACTAATCTGAACTGCATACAGTTTAAAGTGGGATCCGAACCACTATGTGCTATCACCTGGTATCGTACCCGAGACCCCTTGATTACAAGGCCTTACCACTACGCCATCAGTGAGGCGCACACAATCTTTGTATTTCGACCTTTTTAAACCTATATGTATCATATAATAGGTTGTTTAACGTTGTTATGGCTCTGTGGATTATATTTAGCCAGTATTCGAGCACATAGCGTTAGGTTTCGTAGAATATAAGCTTCTCTTCCATGTTTATGGTTTCCTGTCTGCAGTAGAAAAACTGGCAGGTTCCCATAGCTTTTCTTTCAATAGTCTTACAATGGTTGCATATCATATCACTCAAATTTGATTCATTCGTTTCGAACACAATCCCCGATGGCGCAGTGGGATCGTGGGCGCCTTGTAATTAAGGGATCCCGGGTTCGATACTCGGTGGAGGAACATAGTGGTTCGGATCCCCCTTTAAACTGTAGGTCCATTCACGATTAGCCTAACAGGACATACAGTGGACTTAAGACACCAAATCAAGCAACCAACACAATCCCGTTATTGTCCATATTATCGAATCCAGAACCTTCGTCGCGAATAACATAAGCAGGAAGACAATGTAAAATTACCGAATAGAAACAGAACCTAAAACCTACAACGGATAGGTCAACGATACAGCACGCGTTCTGAAGTGAACAAGAATACGAAAGTTGAAGGACCTCTATACGCACCCACCTTTCCTCCACTCAATGGGGAAGATATCCTTCTAGCTGAGAAGCCTTTACGTAGGAGTGCCCTGAGGGAACTTCAAGGCCACGACGATAAAGTGTTCTACGTGCAATGACGGGACCAAAACATACGTCAGATAGCTGTGTTCCTCCTTATTTCGTACGCCATTGATAACTGGAACACGTCACCTCGTCTTTGGTAGAGCAGACGCCTACTTGCTTGCCACCACCCTTTAGTTCAGTGACCTTCGCCCGTAGTCAGCAAGAGTGAATGACTCACCAGATACTTGTTGTGTGTGAGGCTACACAAGAATAGATATTTCGTTAGTGGCTGTAAGTATTGTTTCATCTGCAGTCATATCAGTTAACATTTCAATAGTTTCCTAATGGTTACGTTAGTGATAAACATGTAAATTAGTTCTCGAGAGTGAACGTTTTTATCTATTTGAACGGGGGATTTTTATACAGCCTGCATGTATTATTTTTTCCTGAAACAAGACGAAATTTGAAGACGCAAAAAGAGTTTTATAAGAGTAGTTAACAATAGTAAAAAAGAAGAAGAAAACGAAAATGTAAATGTAAATGCTGAAATAAATTATGGTAGAGATCGAGTGAATAACATTTTGTCATGGGGCCTCCTCGATGGCCTTGTAATCAGTGGATCCCGGGTTTGATACACGGTGGATGCACATAGTGGTTAGTATCCCACTTTAAACTGAAGGTCCAGTCCAGATTAGCATATCTGTGCACCAAACCAAAACTAAGAAAGAAATTGTCACAGTGTAAGAAAATTTCATGTTCAACCAGATACGAAACAAAAGGGAATAATATATTGCAGGTTGGAGTTCACATCTGTAGCATCTAACCAGCACAATTATGAATCGCAACATATCGTATCAGATCCATTTTTATTATACATGTATGATAATATAAGAGAAGTAGAGGAAAGAGAAAACCAAGCGAAACACGGACGCCTTCTCCAGAATTTCAAATCTCGTTACATAAGGTTCTGGGTTGGAGTCCCGAACAGGCATGACTTTCTTGTTCTTGTCCTTTTATCTGCTTCATTTCATCATAATTCATCGTTATGGTTTACCTGCAGGGGAAGAATAATGACAATAATTGCCAATACAAAGCCAATGACAAACAGAACAACTCGATTACGGAGGTGCCAAGAAGAAACGAGACTTGACAGTGTCTCCGTCTCTCGGTTTGTCGAATTGAAAATTGCTCACCCGTTCTCGGTCTCGATTAGTTAAATATAGAAATCGAAAATGTATGCGAATGAATATACATGTATTTTATATATTCCGGTTTTGTAGGAGATTTCGTGAGAGATGAAATAAGTACTCTTCCATCGTATTTATTTTTATAATTTTTATTCCCTGTTCGATGATCGCGACGATAAGGACGAGTGACCATTACATGAAATTGATGACGAAATAGTCAAACATCCCCGACAAGGACGGTACTCAAACCCGGGAACTTTAGCGACGATATCGAATGTCAATCACTTAATGAGCTTGACCACCGAGCCTGCTTAATGTTGTTTCTGTCAGGTAATTCGTAATAACTGTCAATATCCCACATTCACTATCATTTGCTTCATAATTTATCTTACTGTTTTGATTAACCTGAATTCAAAGAATTAGTTGAAAGGCAAAAATGCAAGATTGAATGTCTCTGATGTTACTTCGTGCCGAATAATATGACGTGGTATTATGATATGAATTTATTAATCATAAAATATGCCTATTCATTCCATTGATTGATCCCAATTGAGCACACAAAATATGTTATAATGTCCACTCCATGGAGGAGTGGTTAGCACAGCGCGCTACGATGCCATGGGTCCCTGGTTAGAATCTCGACTTGGGCGTGGGTGTCCTTGGTAAGTGTCCCTTCATCAATTTCATCATAGCATCACTCATCTTCATCGTCGCTATTTGCCAAAAGTGAAAGAATAGCAAATCTAAATAACAAACATCCAATCAAATCGAACATCTCTACCGATTTAATTCTATACGGTACCAAATTCCCACTTTATTACTGCATCTTAAGTCATTTTACAGCATCTCAATTGTTTTCCGATTCGAAAACATTTGGAATGTTGTTTTGTGCAGTTGATTGTGTATTGTTTCGTTGCTTGGATTGTTTAATTAACGTCGCATTAATTAGTTTTAGACCAATCGTGACAGGGAGAAGCAAGAGCACAAAGGAAGCGAAAAAGACAAGGAAGAGACCACGGCTTTCTTTAAAGATAGTATCCCGTGAATACAACTCAAGTGACTCCAGAATATTATGAATAAAATATATTTCGCTTTTTCCTTTTATTTCTGTTTCAGTTATTTTACTTCGCTTTTCTTCTACCACTCGCGTTAATCGTGTCGGTGAGGAAGAATTATAAACTCGTGAAATGGACGATGGTACAAAAAAATATATGCCTCTCCCACGGTTCGAAACTGTCAGTACAAAATATTGTCTTATTTTTAAAATTTACGGGCAAATATGTTTTGTCACGTAGCAATTTTCGCTTATCTCTTTCTCAAGGGGTCCCATTGCCTCTCTGATGTCGTAGTGGTAACGTCTTCGCCATGTAATGAAAGGCTTCCGAATTCAATACCAAATAGAGAGGCTTTTGGTTCGGATCCCATTTTAATATGTAGGTCCAGTGCATGAACTGGACTTAAACAATTAACGTGTGGCATGTGGTCTGTGATGAGAACCATCATTTCAGCGAACCTTCTTGACAATGACTCTAATATCACTCGAAAGAATAGTATTTCCTTACGAGAAGCTCTTGTCAAGAAACCAGTTCCTGAAATTTTCTTCTGGAGGCCTCGTAGCACCCAGCTGTTTGTTGTGGCTGGGGCACGAGTCATGTGACTCAGGCTATCAAAGCTCAATCCTTCCCGAGAACTCAGAATCACCAGGCAAACTTAAGCGAATATTTTGTTATTTGGGTTGCATAAACAACAGGCTTTAAGACGTTACGAAATTCTACGTCCCGTGGCACAGGTAATTTTTTCTCTGACTGTACATCTAGAATGTGATTTGCATCGCAAGAAAGAACAAGCTGTTTCGTTTTATAGTGGCAGATGAAGGAAGGTAGCTGAAACTTGGCCAAATGTAAATGTCGAATTCTGGAACGACTTGCTTTCCGAATCTAAAACATACAGTCTTACGTGGCCGAGCGGTTAGAACAGCGAGCTACGATGTCAAGGGTAGTGGATTCGAATCTCGGGGGCATGGGTGTTCTTTGTGTGTGCCCCTTCATCAATTTCGTCATATTATCACATATACTCATCTTCGCGATTAGCCAAAAGTGACAGGAAGGCGACGCTAAGTAAAACGAATGTAACATAAAGATCAAACAACTCCAAAACGATAAAATATTTCGAAAATTTTTCGTGCTAGGCTTCTTCCCTCCATGAAAGGCGATTCTTTGTACACTTCGCAACATCTTATTTGACAGCTCCGAAAGAATTCTAAGTCCCGAAATCGTAAACTTAGCAACATTGCCCTTCAGCTCCAGGTGCGAGTAGCCAACTTTGAGTAGGTTCTTCCACTAGATGAAAAACGCTGTGGTGATAAGTTTTCAAATTAACACTTTCCATGAACTTAGAAACTATAAACCGCTATTATAATACACAATCGTAATGACTGTTGTCAATCCTCTGACCACCATCTTACCATGCGTCTAAAACTAATAGTAAATCGCTTAATAAGATAAGTAAATGGTTATTGCGACGGAGGCCGATTCGATAAGAAACTACTAATAAGTATTTATATAGTGAGTGACAAACAAAAAATTCAAAACCTGATAATGATCGTTAATTCCTCACTGCTTTGTATCTAAAATGTTTGGCTTCTTTGAACAGAAAGTACGAGTATCAGATATAACAAATTTTCCCACTAACTTTGCAATATTCGATACCACCATTACAGACTTAGCTCTACGTAACTTGATTCTGCGCATTCCACGTGGCATGTGACTTCCTCCTATCATCGAAATAACTTTCTCTTACTATTTTCTTTCCTCTCGTGAAATACAGAGACCAATGTTAACTTCTTAGCACGGTGAATAAACTTTACACCCAACCATATAATCCTGAAAAAATCCTGCCTAGGTGGAGAATCGATCCTACGACCTCCCTCGTAAGAATCAAGCACGCTACCTCTTCTCCAGGTAGCTCATGTTAAAATTTGCTACCAGTTTGAAGAAACCAATGCACACATAATGTCATATCTATATTTTCCTCATGGCAATTTTCATGAGGAAACGAATTCAGATAAAATCGAGAAACGCTGATAGGGAAAAATGATGAACATGTCTATTGGCGTTTTGTCATATTTTGTAAATTGTGTAAAAATTCCGTACTTTGAACAAGCAATCGTTTAGTTACGAAGTATTTTGTTGTTTGTTTAAAGTAGGAACAGGAGAGCGAAAAGAAGTCATTTGAAACAGACCATGTTTGACAAGAAACTTCAGCTTTTTTCCAAGGACTGTATGAAAAGATAGAGGAACGTATGAAATATAAAATATGTGTGAAATTAAAACAATGGAAACCTTTAAAGATAATACTAACGAACTTCAAACTATGAAAAACATATTTTCCTGGTGGAAAACTCCATGTCATTTTCGAATTATGAACTTGATGTTTTTCTTTATTATGAAGTGGAGATATGGGACGATACGATCCCTCAGCAAGAAAATTTTAAGTAACCTACCTCCAATTTTTTCAATGGTCATAATTACTAATTAGGGTTCGGAAGTTGATGAAAAATCAACTTTTTTTACCCTTAAGAACAATGCTAAACCTGATATCATGTCCGTTTCCCTTCAGTTAGAGCCGGAAAACACTTTCTCTTTTACATTTTCTTTTTGTTGCATTTTTCGACCTTTTTTGGCTTTTAGTTTATTTGTCAGTATTTCAACAGCTTTTGTTCCATTTTTACTTATTTTTGAGGTTTATTTTTCTCCTCCCCTATTGTTTCGTGCATTTTAAATGCATTTACTAGTAAAACTTACATATTTAGATGTCTTGACATGGTCCTTTTAGCAAATTTACCATGAATCGAAAATACGGTCAATGGAAAAGCATAATATTATTCTTAACTGAAATGTTTGGCAATGGATTAAAATACTTTGTGTGAAGATCTACTTTGAGGTTCTTTTTCTGGACACTATTATCGCTTTAATCTGTAGTTTTAAAGTAAAATTAGTCACAATATTAAATGCAATTACACTCTGGTATACGCGAAGCAGAACTGTATTTTCGGATGCTGGCCGACTACAGTATCATAGAAGGCCCACTCTGAAAGGAGATGAATTGATTGATTTGGTGTTTTAAGTCAACTTTATGCATAGTAAGGCTAATCGGGACTGGACCTACAGTTTAAAGTGGAATCCGAACCGAGTGCATAAACTAACGTGAACCATGTGGTGTAGGGGGATCGTTTGCTTATGGAATGGAAGGTCATGGGTTCAAACCTACTTCTTTATAAAATCTTTTTCGGGAAGTAAACGGCTTTGGACGAGAATGCTTATCTACGTTTCTTGGATATTTCCGTTAATATTTATGCGATTTATGTCCAGCATTTCCGGATGCAGAAAGTTGACATGTAAGTTCTTAATATGTGTTAACTTATAACAGCTGAATGAAAGGAAAATTATTTCCTACAATCACTGAAAGATTAAAAACATTAGTAGAAGCATTACTTGAGGCATGCACAGTGGCGACGATTATGGAGTGTGGAGGGGCAGATGACCCAGCACTATGCTAAACATTATCTACCAAGGGAAAGAAACTGTCCTTGCCCTCCCCCCTTCCCCCACCTTGACCCCATCAGTTTTGAAACCCAATCGCCGCACTGAGCATGCATCGCATAAATATTTACAGTAATATCATATAATATTATATTCCGTTATTAGAACACTTCGTACTCGGTAAATAGAAAAGAAAAAATAATAAGGAAAGGGTGGGATTTGAACCTACGATGTTTCGATCTTGACGAAAACAGTAAAAAAACTAAAGTGCTGTCATCTAACCAACTATTCCAGGAGATTGCTAACAAAAATCTCAGTAAAACACGTTAATCTCAGTTGAAGCAACATTGTGGCGGAGTTTCGAACCATTTTTTGCCAAGAACCAAGGAAAAGACACACTTTGCAGAATCGTTTGGTGTTGTGCAAGGTATCTTTACTAAACATTTCGCATAAAATAATCATAAATTTGGCTTCTTGCATTCAAATGTGACGGCAATTCTTTCCAGGTGGATGAGAACCTGTTCAGTGTTTCACAATGCACATACATTTTCCTATTTTCAAATTCAGAACGAAGAATCTTGAAATATTTTCAACATTCGTATTTCTACTTAACATATCTCTTGTCTACTCATATATTTTATTACTGCTTTAGGCTATCTTTACTTTATGGAATGTGAAAGAATGGAAAAAAAATCACGAGTGTTTTCATTCATGAAGAAGAAATGTTGCAAAGTTGGCTACTCTTAGTTGGCTCTGAAGCGCTATGCTGCCAAATTTACGAATTCCGGACTTTGAAATTTTTCAGGGCGGTCAAATAAGATGTTGCGAAGTGTACCTCTCCTAAGGGCGGAACAAGTTTAATACATATGAATACATCTTGTAACCCAATAACTTGCAGTGTATCTTGCATTTGTAAAGAATTTTTGGTATTTCTCGTATCTGTCGCATGAATTGAATGGTATACTCTAGCAAAGTACACAGCAGTTGAAGGACATAGGCAGGGATATACAATGAAAGGAGAAACTTGAATGAGAACGAAAGAAGAGATTATATGAAGATTGTCACAGGAAAGACAGAATAAATTATAGAGTACGAAAAGAACCTGGGGAGCAAGAGATTCTTGAGGGCCAAGACGTGACAAGGGTATTTGCAATAGACTCCCTTCGACACATTTCAAAATTACAGTCGATAGAGAGAATACAGATGAGAAATTTAATTAGAAGAATTGAGGAATGAATTACGGGCGCTCGCTGTGTGTGTGTGGGGGGGGGGAGGGGGGGTAAGGTTTAGTTGTGAATTTTGGTTGAGCCCTCGGGTCCGTTCCGTTAACACCACTTGCGCATATGTGGGTTTACATCATTGGTAAATCTGGTTGTTATTTCCTCATACCGGTGAGTTCCCTCTCACGTTAGTGTACAGTGGTGGAAAAACGTTCTTCCCCATAAGACTTTAATGGCAGTAAATAATGGAGGATGGTAGGCAACACACATTGCACCTTTAGGTAATCGGGTGATTCTGTCTGTCTCAAGAGCAATTCGTATTTCATGCGAAAGCCAACAGGTCCAAGAAATGCAGGAAAGTCACGTGACTCAAGCCAAGTCGCAGAACCGAGAAGAGATTCACTTTATATGTTAGAAAATGATTAGCCTAAATACGTAGAACGAAACTCTAAAATAACTCGATTAAGAAGTTTAGCAACTTCTCCGCCATTATCTTTCTTCCCCTTCTCATCTTTAGTGAGGTTCTCAATCCTGTCTAACCTACTCTGTACTTTGTTAAGTGTCCTTGCATTACTCTCTTCTAGCTCTCCTAACCTTCACCTGATCATTCTCCCCTTTGGCAAGCTCTTCTATGCCCGTTACCTTGCGCTTAGTTGCTTCTATCTCCTTTCTTAATTTTCGATTCGAAGGCCGTTTGTAGGAAGTGAACTGTCTCTTAAGGAGTTCATGTAGTTGACTGACTCCCTGTTAAGCTTCCCCTCTGCCTGCTGCAATTCTCTAACATTTAGTTCTTTGTATTCTCTATCTAATTTTTCTACTCGCTTTTCTAGCTGGTTTAGTTCCCCCCTCGTAATTTTGCATTTTTATATATGTGTTTCTAATTCAGTGTTCATCTCTTCCCTGTACCTCTCTATCCTGTTTCTCAACTCATTATTCCTCTGTTGCATTTCGCTGTTTTATAAATCTAGCTTCTCATTTGTTGAGTCTATTCTTTGGCTTAGTTGCCCTATTGCATCTAGCAGAGATTTGTTTAGTTCTTCCATTGTCATTGACATTTTCTTGTTATGGGCATTAAAAGGATCTCAAGTTTTGTGTTCTAGTTATGTCTACACGGAGGTTAGTTCACTCGCGGACATACATAACTAAAGAAGTGTCAACAGCATGTAAGTAAGTGGTAAAAGCATTAAACATGTATTTGCTTCAGTGTTCTGAATTCTGATTTTGTTTAGTAATAAATTTACGGCTGGTGTGTTTTGCAAGACCAAAGGATTATAGAATTTAATCGTCTATTTCCTGTGGCCGAACTCAGGACCATCGATCTCTCAAACCTGTCCTTTTGGTTACATGATGATTTTGTAAAGCAATATCATGCTACCATAAACGACCAATAGAACCCCTATATATTGCTATGTGTGTGTGGGGGGGGGTGTAAGAGAGAGAAGGTGTTGCATACCTCCAAGTCTGCCTAGCAATTTACCCCACGCTCGTTACGTCAAGAGCCCAAGACTTTCAATCACAAGTCGTAGTAATCCAATACAAACTCTGTTTAAACTTAAAGGTTTGTTATTTCTTGATTGATCGATAGATTTGGTTTTATTTTTCTTTGCTATTCTTCCACTGTTTGCTAATCGTTAAGATGAGGATGAGTGACGAATGATGAAATTGGTGATGGGACACTCACAAAAAACACCCATACCTAGGCTGGGATTCAAACACGGTACCTCTGACGTCCTAGCCCGCACTTACAAACAATTTACAAACTCAAAGTCACATATCGGTATTATTATCGGTTTCTTCATACTACTGTTTTCCCGTTGCTGTTGATATTGTGAGACTGTTTATAAATCTATTATTTAGTAAATGTTATTGCCAGGTTGATACATACGGGTTAGTCTACTTGTCCTTCTAACGCTTGTTGGTTGTGATACTCTAAACAGTTGACAAAAAAACGAACAAACTCAACATTCCAACTAAATAACATGTAATTCTAATGTAATATTTAGGCAATTACATGGCCAGCCCCCTCACAACTAAGAAAATTGACAAAACACTTGGGTGGAGGAAACTTTCTTTAAGAATCTTAAATAAGTTGCTGTTTCCGTTTGTCTTCTACAAAGGAAATACTCGTAGTTTGAAAATCTGGAGAGCGTCATTCTCTTCTGTCTCTGGTATTAAACCTGAACTATAGGGTGTTGAATTTCCCCAGGAGAATGCAAATGGATCCAGATTAGTTTTAACATTCATGGGCGAAGTGTAGGTTTACACTCATCCTCGTCTTCCCGATTACCCAAAAGTGGCAGAGAAGCTAAGAAACGTAAAACAAAATAATCGATCAATCAACGAATAATTAACCTTTCATTAAGGTTAAACAGAGTTTGGATTACTACGACTGGTGATTGTAAGTGTTTGGCTCACCACTAATTAGCATGCATCTCATTTACTCACAAAGAATTTGTATTTCTCTGATACCTGGGTTCATTCGCCGAAAACTCCATACACCGTGCAGTCAAAAGCTGCAAAAGGTACCCCATATAAGCCAAGGAAGCATGGGTTCGCGAGAACCTCTCCTGTACTGGAACCCTTCCGTGTTTCATAGATGTGACAGTAACTGGCAACTGATAACAACTTGCAGAACATAACTGAGGAAAAACTTTCGAAAACTGGCTGTAGAGGACAGATAACAGAAGGCTATGCTTCTTTTAATGTAGTTATCGTCTGAACAGCGAGAACTTGATTACGTAACAACCTGCATTCAAGCACAAGGGTGAATGGAGGTCTGTGGCGGAATTACGTTTTATAATTATAAAAATACGTACCACAACATTCCCATCCACCCAAAAAAATGGAAGTCAGGCACTACAGACGAAAAATACAAGTAAAGCTAAGAACCTGAATCCTCTTAAAAATACCGGATTGGAAATAATGGGGCCAAAAATCCCATCATAATTTTTTATGGTTTTCTTTTGAATTTATTCAGTTTTTATACGTAGATAACACCTCTTATTCTTGTTGTGTATTTGGTACACATGCAGATATCACACAAGGTGTCGAATACATTATATATGATATGCACGCATAATTCAACATTATTTAATTGACCTGAAATTACCATTCAACAAACTATAATGAACTCCATTTATATAAGACAAAACATGATCTGTTTTTACCCACATATCAACAATTTCAAAGGTCTTAAAAACCATACAGACTATTTACATAATAGGCGCTCACACATACGACATTCCCATGCGTCGATGAAATTTTGCCTTAGCAAAATTTTATTTTATTTTTACTTCATTTTACCATAATTACTCAAATCTAGTCTTTCCGGTGGTTTTGTTTGCCTATACAGATGTATGAAATGGCGACGAGAAAAATACTTAACGGCGTAGTACACATTTAGGTGAGTTTTGTCTGTGATTAACTGGATTTAATCGTTGCTGTAGGCATCATATCGTATGTGCCAGGATTTGACAAATATGATCCAGATGAAGGATCCTTTAAATCTTATTTAGCAAGGTAATAATTCAAAACTATATAAATCAAAGTTCGAAGTGGAAGAGCATTATGAAGGAAGTTACTGTTCGATCTGTGGGAAGCAAGGCCATAATTATTTGAAATGTTATAAAAGGATTAACATTGAACGTATAAAATCCACAAATTAGGAACTCAATAACAAATTTGTTGCTCATACAACTGAGTTAGAATCCGCACCTAACTCTGAAGCAAATCCAACAAACACAACTGCCAATCAAGATTTAATTATTGCCACTATTTTTACGCATTCTAATGATACACAAATCAACGTTAATAGTAAAGTTCATAAAGAAGAAATCGTGGATCAGGCATCCAAGCTTCAATCATCACAACATGTGATCAACGATTCGGAAAATGATATAAAAGCGTGTACAAGGGAACTAGATTCCAACATTAACCAGCGCACATATTTAATAGAAATTAATGTACTACATTGAAAGGTGCTGGTAATAATGTGATACCTTTACTGGGAAAAGTTAATGTGAGAAATCTGTTCTATCGACTAGATTTGTATATAATTTACTGTCATTTAGAATATCCGTTTTTAGGAAGAAGTTGGATTCAAATTATGATCCCCAAGTTACATTGTGAGTTGACTGAAATTTGTGGAAGGGAAACTTGTTCTCCGCAGTCTGATATTATTGCACACAATGTCACAGGAAATAATGCAATGAACTCTGATGTTCGTAATTTCATGCATGTATTAAATAAATGTGACAGTTGTATAAAAACTAATGATATTCAAGGGATCGTTGATATTCTAAAGAAAGAAATTTATTCTACATTTGATGGCGATTTAAGCTTGCCTATAAAGGATTTTAGAGCTCATATCAAATTAAAACCAAACCCAACTCCAATTTTTAAAAGATTTTACAATGTGCCTTATAGATTTATAGATAAAGTAAAATCAGAATTGGATAAATTGGTAGAAAATGGCATTTATGAAAAAGTCAATACTAGTGAATGGGCCAGTCCGATGGTTGTCATTAAAAAGAAAAATGGAGATTTACGCATTTGTTGCGATCTAAAAAGTAAATTGGACAAATATGTAGAAAATGCTTCTTATCCCCTACCACTGTTAGAGGATATTTTCCAGAAAGTTAGAGGAAATGCCGTATTTGTTAGTTTGGATTTACAAAAAGCTTATTGGCAAATAGCTTTGAGTGAAAAAGCAAAAAGGTTGCTTGTAATGTTGTAATGAACAAGCCATGGGGATTATTACAACACACAAGATTACCGTTTGGAGTTAAAATTTCGTCTCAAATATTTCGGAGAGTAATTGAACATATATTGCAAGGTCTGCATTATGTAATTCCATATCAAGACGATATTCTAATTTGTGGATCTGGACTGAATGAAACGGTTAGCAGATATATTGAGGTCATGCACAGGTTAGCACAATATAACGTGAAGGTTAATTTGGAAAAGTGCAAGTTCTTTAAATCATCCCATCCTCGTCGCCATTTAATACATCTGTTGTGTATTTGGTACACATGCAGATATCACACAAGGAGTCGAATACATTATAAATGATATGCACGCATAATTCAACATTATTTAATTGACCTCAAATTACCATTCAACAAACTATAATGAACTCCATTTATATAAGACAAAACATGATCTGTTTTTTCCCACATATCAACAATTTCAAAGGTCTTATAAACCATACAGACATAATAGGCGCTCACACATACGACAATTCTCAAATTATAATTATTTCAATAAATCTCTGAATATTAGTAACAATGGTTCTGCATTAACATAGAATGTATTGATTTGATTTTGTGTTTGAAGTCCACTTTATGCACAGTAAGGTTAATTGAGTAATTTGGACTGGACCTACAGTTAAAAGTGGGATCCAAACCACTATGTGCCTCCAGTGGGTATTGAACCGGGAACACCTCGATTACAAGGCGACGGCACTATCACTACGCCATGGGGGAGGCCCTACATGTTAAATGGATATTTTCCATTGTGCAGTGCTTTAAAAAGTGTATTTAAAAGCACCATGGGTTCGATCCCGGGTTCAGTCTCCGGGAATATTTGGCCTGTGCATAGGGCCGGTGGCAACCCACCATCTTGAGGAAATTGGGTAGCTTCAAATGAGTAAGTGTAATCCGGTCGCGGAGACCTACTACTGTATAACGGCTGGGGATACATCCAGCTGACCACCCGGCTATTCCAATACTGGTTGTACTGTCTCCACGCTTAGAGGTGACAAAGTAAAGCGTGGGAGGGAAACCGGCAGTCGGTAGGTAAGTCAAGGCCCTTCATGGGCTATTACGCACAGGATTATTATTATTTATTTTTATTTAAAAGCACCAGACAATGGGCAATATTCAATTGACATTGCATGGTAGTGTTTTTTCAAACAATAAAAAATAAAAATGTGATATTTCATTCAGTTTAGTAATTAATAGATTCAAGAAATGTGATATTTTTCACTGCTCCATTCATTTGCTTTCAGCAAGTATCAACATCTTTACGTATATTTGTTACTACGTATGAATGGTGTCGTGATTGAAAACCATCCTATGCATTTTGTTGCTTGTGTATTAATGTTGGGTTACAAGTTGTGTAATTTTTACTCCTTCGCTTGATTATTGTATATTATCGAATATGTTTGCTTCATTTGGATATTTCTTTTAATCTGTATTTACATGGTAAATCAAGAACATATAGATTAAATGACAAGGAAAATCAATTTACTTTCTTTTCTAATTCTAAAAATTATTATGATCTCTCATTATATGCAAAGGTAAGATAATTTCTTTCTTTACTATTTTTAATATACCTCCAAATCATTTTTTTTCAAACTTGAATACACATCATCTATTTACACCCTCCACACATCATCTCAATGTTAAAATGTAGTTTAGTCTGCATTACCAATATACAGTGATAACTGAAAACGAAAGATATGATTGTGGACGAAGTTGGACATTTCTCATTTAAGTGTATGCGATTGTTGTCACATTAAAATAATATTCCATTGTTTATGAGCGCGCTCGAGGGTGGCAGACGCGAACCAGTATGAGCGAGCGAAAGTGGTCACCTACAGGACTCGAATCCTTTCGAAGCTGCCAAAGAATAGAAAATAATCAGCAGCAATAGATTACTTGGCTTTACACAATACAAATCTTCACCACTGAGAACCTAATCCGGAATATCTTGTTCACAGGTCGATGATGTTACGAACAACGTTAATACACAACAGCTAAAAAGTCAGTAGCATCGATTCCAGTCTTGACTACTAAAGAAAAGTACTCACTTCATCTGACTGATTAGGACCAGGTGCCGTTGTGCGTTGCCCCCTTCCTCGATCCCTTCCTCGTTCCCTGCCTCTTCCCCTGGCTCTTCCACTGGCTCGTCCCCTGGATCTACCCCTGGATCGTGCTCTGCGTTTATCATCAGTCTTCTGTCCACTCGAATCACTTTCTTCGAGAGAAACACCTCCCTGAAAAGTAAAAGTATGGCAATATTGCAATATGATAGCATGATTTTCCTTCCCTTCGAAAACCTACAATCTCAGAATTATTCTGTATAATTCCCTCAATTTAAGAAAAGTGATAGCACATTAGAAAACATAGCATCTTCTGTGCCAGAGCAAGTGGTCCACTCAGGTTATCTTAATCAAATGTTCTAGGTTCGAGATCTGGCATTAGCATGGGTGTGTATTCGTGACCCCCTAAAAAAATTCATCGAATCATCAGCCTCCATATTCATGACAATGATCTTAAAGAAGCAGAAAAACCTAATCCAAGCATATTCAAATGCAATAATATAATTTTGTATGTTATGTTTGTACCACACTACATTATTATATTGCATTTTACAAAGTTGAGAAAATGTTTGGCATTCGAGTGTAACGAAATTCGTCGGGTATATATATTTTTTTGCATTTGTGGCAAAATACCGGGTGTTTAAAAAAATGATATAATTTCGTAATCTAATAACGTTACCAATTCTCGTGCAAATGATCTGAAAATTTAACAGTATGTGTACAGACGCCTAAAAAGTCAATGTGCACATGTACACACGAATGGCAAAGTCAACAAGCATAATGTTCGCACTTGGGGCGAAGAAAATAATCTGAGAGACTCACCAAAAGTGGCTGTCTTCTGTGCCATCACCAAGAATCATCTTTATGAATAAATACACTCATTGCAAACGAACATGAACACTTAATTTTGCAACAGGACGGGGCACCATCTCACTGGAAGCTCACTGTGCTGACGTATCTCAATGAGACACTGCCAGGCCAATGGATCGGGCGTGCTAGTGATGAGGATAATATTCTTTTGAAATGGCCACCAGGCTCACCAAACCTGACCCCTTCTAAATTTTCTCTGGGGCTATGTGAAGGGCCTCTTCTATGTCAATCCTCTTCATACGTACAAACCTAGAGGAACTCCAGCAGAGAATCACCACCGCACTGGAGACTGTTACCACAGACATGCTGCAGCATGTTTGATTGATTGATTAATTGATTTGCTTTATTTTGCTTCGCTTATTGTGCCAGTTTTTGCTAATTGCGAAAATGGGGATGAGTGATGATATGATGAAAATAATGAATGGACACTCGCAAACACCCATGTCCAGGCCAGGATTCGAAACCGGACTCCTGGCGTCGTAGCGCGATGCTGCGATGCTAACCACACCGCCACGAGGGACTTCTCAGCATGTTTGACAGGAGCTGGACTACCGACTTAACGTGTGTAGTGTCACAAGCGGTGCGCATATTGATCACTCTTGTGAACAATCATTTGTGACATCAAAATGCCTTTGAATTTCTTATTCAAATCTTATTGAGTTGAGGATTACACCTACGTTGTTCCCTTTACCTTGACTATGCAATTACTGAGGTGTTACTGATATCAATTTTTTTGAAACACACTGTACATTTAAGCTAGGGTGACCATAATATTTTGTCCCAAAAACGGGACATCTCAAGTAGCTTTGTTATCCACACCGTCTCGTTAAAAATCGGTTAGGCCTAATTAAACATTAGTCATTGTTATTATTATTAATTAACGAATTAATTATAGTATGGATCACATGAACGATACATCATGAAAATAAAATAAACATTAGGAGAAGCTCCAACATTTGTTCAAAACACATCTAAAATATGTCACCGCCAATAGCAGTCTCTCCTTATCCGAAAGAGTCCAACCTGGCTATTGGTGACTGTTACATGTTGTGCGTCTTCAGTCAACATCACCTAACAACAAGTCATCTGAAGGTGTACACAACCGGCTTACCAATATTAAATTTCACATTTTCAGTAATATGGTTTACCGTGCCATAAAAATCAATACAAAGACGTTATGAACCATCCTATTTTCTCAACAATGACTTGAGGTGATAGCAATCATAGTGCAGAATAGGATCCCAGATTCCTAATTTGATCAACTTTACTATTAATACTTTATCCCGTAGCCAATACCGAACTTGAAAATAGGTTTGGCGTGATGGACTTTGTAAGTTTGCAACGTTGACAGAAGATCGAGAGAAGAGCAAGACTTTAGAAATTTAGGAATGTTAGAATTTTCCCGACCTTTAACCCTCGAGTACCCTCCCGTAACACAGATACTCGTGCAGATGACAGTTGTCACCCATAAGGTATTATTGTATTTATTTCGAAAATACTAATTACAGTATGGTGTATTTTTGTTGTATTATATTTATAATCTATTCTAGTGACACTTAAAGTATTTTTGAATTATTTTTTTATCGAATAGGTGTTGTAAAAAAAATACCAAATCGTTATATTACAAAATTTTGCATGGAAAAAATATCTTAAACTTTAGGCTACCATAACTTTCTTTAATGCAGGGTAACATTGTAAAAGTCTTTGCTCATCTGAAAGACAGCTTTATTGACAATCCATAAACATATATATTAACATATTTTGGCCTTTATTACAAGGCAAACAATCGCTAAAGCGTACTCTGCATTTTACATATAGAAAGAGTATAGTCACAACAATGTTTGTTACTTGTAATATTTTTTTTACTCATATTGTAGGTTGAAAATGTCATTGTAATAACTAGACCTATAATGTCCTTATTTTGTTTCACATTTTGGATGTCAAGAATGAAATGGATGTTAAATTACAGAAATACATTTGTAAATAAGAATACTAAGAAGTCAGCAATATTTTACAGTTGCATTGGTTGTATTACCTTAGTCCTATTCTAAGCATTCAGTACAAAAAATTGATGAATGATCACTACAGATATGACATCCACATTTTTCGCAATGTTTTCTGGTTGTTTTGTCTCTCGCCCTCCCACACAGATAGCAGCGACCTCTACTGTTACCTCGTTGTCTGCGCTCAGGCTGTGGAGTTTCTTCAATTCCAAGAAGGGCCTTTCCTCTTCTCTTCAGATGTACAGGGATGAAAGGAAGCTGGATTAGACTATCAGTCAGACGTTTTATGAGTTCCAACGCCAAACTTTGCAGGAATTCTCGTCGTGCAGGTGGTTTAGCTGCAGCATTGTTGAACTTGTAAATGATTGAGACGTTGACCACAAGTTTTGCACCACAAGTTCTATGACTTCTCTGATAGGCGCAAGCCGATCAATTTCTCTTCGCTGCTGACGATTTCTGATGTCATCAAAACGAAAACATCGCATGAGAAAATGAAATCTAGTCTCACTCATGGATCATAACTTCCACACCAGTCCCTGCAGAGTTGTCCCACACCTGCTTTGTTTTTTCCTGTTACTGCCCAAACAGCCGGTTAGCAAAATGCCTATGAAAGCACTAATTTCAAAAACATTCGTCTGTTTGGCGTGCCTGTCTCGGCTAAAATGCTCTTTTATATGGTCAACATAAATGTTGGTTGATGTAACTACAGTTCCAATAACGTTATCGTCCATAAAAAGTACAAAGCAATCAATAGCACTGTTTGCTTCACTACCCTGTCCAGTTGGTCCTGAGAGCCGCAAAATAATATTGTCAGCTCTGGTTCGTACATTTCTGGGCTGAGGGGGATAGTTTTTCCACTTCATTACATTTTTAAACTCGTCTCTTGCCATTTATAAATTTGCAAATGGGATGTTCTCTTAATCACCGGATTCTTGTTCCGCATTTGGAGCCAGTTCATTTTCGTTATTTTCCACTTGGTCGTTTTGTAGCTCATTTGCTTCTTCGGTGTGAGAGAGATGTTCTGGACATTTAAATGGTCATCTTCACCATCGTCACTATCATTCTCCACAACATCGTCCTCATCAGAACTCTAACCAAGCAATGCGTCCAAAATAAGAGAGTCATTACACAGTCGTGGACGCTTTGGTGCATTCATAACGCCGTTAATCGCGCGGGGGATGAGCGAAACCCAACTTACTTTCAAGCGAAATAACACGGGCCACTCTTCACTATAACGTACAAACGCACACTAGTCAGGCAGCTGGGAATGTAGGCGGAAGGTACTGAAGCCCCTACCACTCCCCTCCTCCGCACTGCTTGGCGGTAACGAAAACAAAGGGGCTGGGTGACAATGGTCACCCGCACGAGTACTGGAGGGTTAAGACAATTTCAAGGGGAAGTTGTAATGAACTTTTGTTCTCGGTCTAATGACTCCTTCATGAAGAGGATGTATGTGTATTTGAAGTAGAGGTAAAACGTATGGCCTGTTACATGTTGTAACGCCATATTTTCATTAATATTGTGAAACTTCTTTACAAACTAGCTGTTTTATCTAAGAACTGGGGTAGCCAATTAATGGCGTTTAATATACAGGGTCTTGAAAAATACCTGTTACAACGCTTGTGAGGTGATTCGACAAGTAAAAACAAGGAAAAAATGTCATGTGAAAAAATGTCGAAATCGGCACCGTTTTCGAGTGACAGGCCTGTGAAAATCACCTCACACCATGTTTAAAGCACAATAACTCAAGAAGGAAGAAATATATCAATGTCGGATTAAGAGAATACAAAGAAAGTCGTACCTGACAAATACAATGGTGCAGCAATTGAGGGCCAGTGTAAATTGCGCAGGGGACTCACAAAGAAAGTGGGTACCCCTGATGGAAAATACACGAAATTTACTACTATTTTTTACATAATGGTGAGATCGGAATGTAGCCAGTAAGAAATGACAACGTATGTCCACATGTCCCACTACTGCTGGGACACCGTCTCATACTCGGGAAAAAGGAAAATAACTGCGAATCTCCTGTTGCGCACGGTTCATATTGCGGTACGAAGAAGAAAAGAAACCAATTTCTTGCATGATCCACTACTGCTGGAATAACATCCCAAATGGAAGAAAAATACGGAAAAACCAGGAAAAAAACTTTTTCAATCCCCTAATGTTGATACACTACTTTGCAGTACGAGAAATAAAAGTTAAACAATGGCCACATGTCGTCAGGCTGTACATACTACAAGAGAGCTCCCCAAAGAAAGTGGGTAATCCTCGAAGGAATGAAGACGGAGAATGGCGAGAAAACGCACACATTGGCATGTAACACAACCTCCGCACATGCAGATCGACAGTATGTAGTACAGCGATCTCTAGCATCTTCACTCGCACCTTTCACTAAAGGACACTATGCGGTGCTGATCGGGGCTCACACACACCGGTATACTCAGAGACGTTGTTGAAATTGTCCGCCATTGACTTCAAGACAAAGTTGGCATCGACGAAGCACTGATTGTCTGGTACGCGCAAATACTTTGGCATGTCCCCAATTGTCCCAGCAGCGGCACTAACAAGAGCAACGATGTCCCCAGCACTTTCCACAGGGGTTTCATGCACAAACCTTTTAAATTCTCCCCACACAAAGAAATCCAGTGGTGTGAGGTCGGGGGGAATGAGGTGGCCACGTTAAAGGTCCACCCCTGCCAAATCCAACGACGCCGAAAATATCGTTGAGTAAGGCTCTGGCTCCCCGGTCGAAATGCGCGGGGGTGTCGTCGTGTTGAAACCAGATACGTTGGTGGCACGTTTTCCAAAAGTTCAGGTAATACGTCATGTAGAAACACTCGATAATTCCCACCACACAAAGTAGAGGGCAAAATGTACGGGCCTATCAAGTAGTCACCTACTACGCTACACCACACATTCACTGCGAATGTTGATGATGGCGCACAATGATTGCATGCGGATTGTCCATATCCCAGACGTGGCTGTCGTGGCTATTGAACATTGCCTCATCGGCCCACAAAACTATTGTAGGGAATTCTGGAATGGCAGAGGGCAAAATGTACGGGCCTATCAAGTAGTCACCTACTAAGCTACACCACACATTCACTGCGAATGTTGATGATGGCGCACAATGATTGCATGCGGATTGTCCATATCCCAGACGTGGCTGTCGTGGCTATTGAACATTGCCTCATCGGCCCACAAAACTATTGTAGGGAATTCTGGAATGGCAAGAGTTTGTTGCACGTACCATTGGCAGAAATCCATGTGTAGGGGAAAGTCCGTGGGCAGTATGTGGTGCACCTTACACAATTTGTATGGGTGAAATTCCTCCTCCTGAAGAACGCGGAACACATTGCTATGGTGGGTTTGTCGCGTACGAGCAATGACACGTGTGCTGGTGCCAGAACGGTCTCGTATCGCGTCCAACACGTCCTCTTCAAATTGCACAGTGCGGGGTCTTCCACAATCCCACCTACGGGGTAGTAGAGATCCGGTTTCACACAGTCGAGCATCAAGTCTTTGAAAGAGTGAATGTGCTGGTAACCGCCTATTGGGAAAACGTTAGTGATACGAACGCGTGCTTCACGGCTGTTTCGGTTTGCCTCTCCATAAACGAGATGCATAACAGCAAGCTCGTGGGTAGAGTACTCCGCCATTGTCCTGTTCGAGAACTGACCAGCACTTTCCCTCCGAGTGACAGATCACAACTACCGTGATTAGCACTTACGTAATGTCACACAGGTGTCCACGCAGTTGTTGCAAATGGAGAAAGAACACTGGAATACGTACTCTACGTACAATACTCCTTGGCGCAATTCAACCACGCACACACGCCACATTAAACTCCACGTTGCGACACGTAGAACGGACAGGAAGAACAACGGTTGACTACACTCTCTACGTAGTATCCACCAACGCTAATACGTAACAGGTGACCTACACTCCCAGCGCCTCTAGTGGGGCTTTCTGTATCACTTAGCTGAAATCAGTCAGCGTAATCTGACGGCCTAGCTTCATTTTCGGGTGAATTTCCTATTTCCCGAGTGTGGGACGTTGTCCCAGCAGTAGTGGGACATGTGGACATACGTTGTCATTTTTTACTGGCTACATTCCGATCTCACCATTATGTAGAAAATAATAGTAAATTTCCTGTATTTTCCACCAAGGGAGACCCCACTTTCTTTGTGAGTCCCCTGCGCAATTTACACTGGCCCTCAATTGCTGCACCATTGTATTCGTCAGGTACGACTTTCTCTGTATTCTCTTAATCCGACATTGATATATTTCTTCCTTCTTGAGTTATTGTGCTTTAAACATGGTGTGAGGCGATTTTCACACGCTTGTCACTCGAAAACGATGCCGATTTCGACATTTTTCCTTGTTTTTACTTATCGAATCACCTCCCAAGCGTTGTAACAGGTATTTTGCAACACCCTGTACATTTTCAGTGTGAAAATTGAAAAATTCTTCAATACATTTTTGTGGGGAAAACTCACCTCTCTCCCTTGCACGCTATGTTAGTCAAGGAGAATGGGCTGATTTTAAAGTTCTAGCAACTTTGTTTCTATTTCCGAATTGTCTACAGAAAAGAACTTGTGGATTTGTAACGCGAGCTAGCTCTCGCCCTAGGCTCCACCATTGCCTCATATCCTCCCTGAAAGAGAGGACCAGATATCTGGCATGAAAAATAGTGTTGGATCCTGACTCTACGTCCCTACCATCGATAAACTACTAGAGAGAAATGTTAACTCCATGTAGGGGTGTAAGTTGTGACCCTCCACGTAGTACACCCTGGACTGCATTTTGCAGAAGAACGAGGCTCTGGCGACTGGCACTATGGCCAGTATAATTTTGTGTGTGTTGTCCTGTTTTTTGTCCTTGTGTGTGCTGAGTGCCACTTTACAGCCTCAGCTTTTAACGAAAGTCAGAATATTGTAATATTTTAGTAACACGACACTGAAATTAGTATAATTTTGTTATGGTAAGGGGCTGGACCCCGTATAATGTGATGGGTGCAAAATATCATAAGTGCTGACGCACCCAAAATTTTGATTTCAAATTCAAATTCAAGAATGTTAACTCCATGTTGTATTCTGTGACCTTAATACGTCACTGACGATGCTAGGGCCATCTATGAGCAGTCGACCCGAATTTCGAGGTGTTTCTCTACACACGATAGATGGCAGTGCGTATGAACGAAAGCGTCACACTCATTGCACGCAAATCAGACACCTTTCTCCCGTTCATTGCACACAAACAGACACCTTTCTTCCGCTCATTGCACGCAAATCAGACACCTTGTTTTGGTCAGTACCCTCCCTTCGTTGTACAGCAGAAAGAACTAAACCTAGCAAATCCCGAAGATGTGCAGTGTATTTATGCTAAGAGAACTAAACCTAACAACGAATTTATATTGCACTTACCTCACAACAGACGCTTGAGATGAGCAAGATCCCGAATGGGGGTTAGGCCATCCTGAGACACTAAATGACATTCTACTTTAAAATATTAGTTCATCAAAACATTACCGAATAATTCAGTGCACCTATCCTACATGATCAGGAGGTGTGTGTATTAGCAATGCACATACACACATGTTTGCCTACATAAAAACAAACAAAAAATGTGGAAAGTGTTTTTTCTATTGTGAAATAATGAGGTGTTGTATAAATTAACAGGTCATTAGAGTGGCAGATGAAAAGTACATATGCTTCCTCATATTCACAGCATTATTGACAAAATAAACCTTACCTTTCCTTTGAGTATTCAATGAAATTATTACCTGTTGATTATCAGTGGTGGTTCATTCATCAGTGTTGTAACTCATTCTGATTTTATAATAGTACAGCCGAAAGTTAAACTCCTTACAATATACGGGCTTAACAGAACATTAATAAAGTATTGTTATCTGTCCCATTGAAAAAATGAATCAAACGTGCGAAAAGATACGTGTAAGAACATACAGCCTTGTCCACTGGTGTAGTTTTCCCAGTGAAACTGGTACATTTTTATGTAAAGAGGATTCACCCTGTCTCACAAAATGACAGTAAACAATGAGTATAGAAATTTCCAAAACATAATTTGTTAAAGGGAATGTATCAGTTCGTTGTAACTAGTTGCATGATGACGATGATATGATGTACGTACATCAATTTCTCGCTATGTAAAATAGTGCAGGCACAGCGTACGCCTCCCATCACCAGGGAAAAGAAAACAGTTTCAGTATGTTCGTATGTAGATACACATAAACACACAGTCAGCAGGCTAGGAACCGAACGAGTTAAGTGGCTTACTTTGGGAACTCGTTACCGAGGTTCCCTGGTTTGAGACCAAGGGTGGACATAGATATTATCACTCGTCTTAATCGATACGATTAGCCAAAGGTGGCAGAACAGCGACGCTATATAACAAAAATACAAAACACACACTCGTACATACATACAAATATATTTTTTTCTAAATTATGTTTCCTATGAAACGTTATCAGTTTTTTTCATTTGAAAGTAAAATTTAAAGAGCAACGGAAGAACTATATTTTGCCTTAAAAATAGTTGTAAATTTACAGTTAAACAATTTCATGTGCAAGTATTATTTTTTCTATAATTTATTTTAGTCGTTATAACCGTAAATTAATTCAATAAAGCAACAGCACGTCAGTACTTAACGAAATACTTCATTTACAATATTTAACACAATGAACTTGAAATAGAGTATTTAGTCTTCTGACTGAATCGTTCTTTCTTATTCCATTTAGAATGTTGCCTTCCTCTCCGAGAACATTTCAAATTTTATGTAACTTTAGAAAGTACTTAAATAATATTGTTTAAAGTAAAATGCAATCTCTACCGTTCTGCATAATGGAACTATATTTTTCAAGTTACTAAAGAAAAAAAGGCGACACAGATAAAAATATTATACAACATTTGAAACTTACTGTGAATTAGTAAAGAATTATCAGGTTTCTGATATAAATGCTATCTAATAACATGTTATGAGTCAGAGTTCCGTATGCAAGATAATTTTCTAAAAATGTTACTTACATGAGGATGCGCAAAATGTTTGTAAGATTGGAATTTCGTATCAAATAAGCTTTTAAACTTTGGAAACGCAGTGTCCGTGTATAATGTGAATTAATTTCAAATTTTCGAATTAAAATTTCATTTTCATTTTTCGTACGCACAGGCGCAGGCAAATAGTGAAAGTGTACTAATACTAATGCAACAAGCATAACTAACCTAACCTACTCGAAACACCTAGATGCTAAGGACATTAAACTAAATTACATAACCCACTGATTCAAGCCTATTCAAAGGGATTTGCTGTGACTAGTAAAATGAAAGTAATTTATAATATTAGTGAAATCAGCTTACTTTAATTAAGAAATCCAAAGCAAAAAGCAAAAGAACCAATAGACCTCATGTACAGAGGAGAATATTGCCATTGTTAGTGGCTACTGGAATTTTTTTCTTCTACAATTCCTATATTTATATTCCTTTCGGTAGAGAAGCCGAGCAATGGTAAAAATCAAAGGGCAATACATGAGTCAAGTTGTTTTTTCAGGATAAGGCATCAGTTTTAGCCGCGTGTTTCATTATTATCTAAAAACAAAAATTTACTTGTAACTGTACATGTATGTTTCGAAACGTGTCATGTAAAATATGTGTGCTGTGTGTGTGTGTGTATAATCACGAGATAATGCACCTGCAGTTTAAATTTTAGCCAGATTACGAATTCTATAGTATAGTCATCCATTAAATTGATAGTCGTTGAGCATATATTATAATTTTATATTCCCTTACATATCAGTTAATAATTACATTCTCCTCTTGCACTTGACGTTAGAACAGGTTGAGATAATATCTCGTCGCTCTTCTACCTTTCCATACGGACCATAGATGAAAATATAGCAAATAGCTTACATGAAATCACATTGACTGACCGTGATGGCGTACAGGGTATTTAAGTAGCAAATTCTCACTTTAGGAACTTGTTTAAAGTTTCTATTACATTTCCAGACACGTTAAATGCTAGTATTTGACACAAGAACGTTGTAATATACATACTTCATTAATTCCATTGAAATAATCAAGATCTTGCTGTTTTGACATAAATATTTTGTAGAGGAAGAAACAACGGATTTTATGTGCATAACATTCATTGTTCAGACTGAGTGCAAAGGTATAAAATTATCCACTTGTGAAATAGTTCATAAAAATAGAACGAAGTCATAAATTTCATTGATGGACATTATATTTATTCCACGTTAATTTTTTAATCGTGCAGATAATGCTTTTAAACTGGAACATGATATATTTTTGTAGAAGTAACTGATTATTCTGTACTGTGACCAGAAATAAACACGTGTCCTTTACACTTCGAATTATACAATTTTTGACAACATATAAACAATAATACAACACACAAACTAGAATCAATTTTTCTAATGTCAAATAAAGGAATATCAGTAGTTACAAGTTAGACATTAATGTAATCAACCTTTCCAATCAACTAGGCTCACAAATTCTTTAAATGGATGAACACAAACATATTTTGCACTAACGTGTAATTGAGTTTTATATTACACAGAAGCTCGCAAATTCACGTATAATTGATGAGGTAATGACAGTTTAAATTTTTCGATGACAATTATTTTTCTTACTCTAAAATAAATACACTTACAGGAATTCGTTATCGCACTACTAGAATCAACAGTTGGTAGACGTCGCCATATTGTAGGTAAATCTCAGCTCCCCATAATACAGCGCCTTGAATAACGTAGTGTGGAAAACGGCACAGTTCTGCACGCTCTGGCTGGTTCCACTCGAAAATGATCCGCTAGAGGCGCTGGTGTTGAACCCGGTGCTTGGTATTCGTCTGCTTATAATGGAAGTAAATGGAGTTTTCGCTGCAACGTCTGATTCTTTTACATGAAACATTTCTATGAATGTGATAATTGCTATGATATTTGGTACAGTGGTCGCGAAGATATTAACGAACATTCTAGACAGTCGACCACGTCCTGTTATCGTCATACTTTCGTTAATAATACGGGAGCAAAAATACGCGTGGAATGCTCTTGGCAACTAAGTTTTTGTGTATGAATTAGGTTCAATATTATTATCATCATCATCATTTCTTTTAAAGATATACACACTGAAGCATTTGTATTTTGGATATTTACTGTCTCTTTTCTTCCGCTTTAAAATAATCGCGGCGATGATGATAATGATGATTCCATGAAACGACAAGAGGAACCCCACAAAACTTTCTTAGTGCCATCGACATGATTATAAGGAAACTTTCAAACCAATGGGACAAGCGACACGGGATCTTCACACTGTCACACTAGTGACACACACTTCCAGACTGTAAAATAGCATTCATTGCACATGAGGGTCCAAACAGCAAACGACACGTTCATATGGCGTATTCGGGTGCTAATACTTGTTACTTCAGTCGGAAAGCTCCTTAAAGGAAGGGTGCTCAGACCGAAGCGACGCGCTACAGGGGGAGTTCCCAACTAAGTGACAAGCGACATGGTGCCTTCAGTCTATTGGCAAGCGTTCGCTGCTAATTGTGGAACAACAGATAGGCGACACGAAAAACCACACATTACAACAACAGATCTAGGCGACACGATAAGTCACATGTGTCGCTTTG
Organism: Lepisma saccharinum; assembly: GCF_977018435.1. Lineage (NCBI taxonomy): Eukaryota > Metazoa > Arthropoda > Insecta > Zygentoma > Lepismatidae > Lepisma > Lepisma saccharinum. Next base: position 137,216,411 of record NC_139230.1, read on the forward strand.
TCGCTTGTGTGTCGCTCAAACTGGGCCATTTCCTCAATAGCTTGCAACATGTTGCCGTGGTTTGTTGTTCGCGCATGCGCGATGCAATGAGTTTCTTGCTTTAGGGAGATGGCGCACCAAAGCGACAAGGGGAACGCGACACTTGTCGCTTGAGGATTTCACCAACCAATCGCTCGCCTGTGCTTCCCGACATGCCGCTACGATGTGAAATGTTGCTCTTGATTGGCTTGTTTCCAAGCGACATGTGTCGCTTCGGTGTGAAAGTTGCATTGGACCGAAGGACGCGTGTCGCTTTGGTGTGAAATCTCCTTGAAGAAACGGTGCAGTCAGAGCTTGTGTCCCTACGGTTCGAAAGGCTGCATTGATTACGGACTGCTCGCTTCCAAGCGACACTTGTGGTTTGTCGCCTCGATATGAAATATCTCTCAGGATACTATTTATATTCTAATAACATAGAAAAATAAAACTAGTACACAATCCAACACCTGACGTCCGGAATCAGATTGCGATGTTTCTTCTTGTGTTGCGCATGCTATTTATTTATTAATTTTATTTTACTTTTCTTTCCAAATTAATGTCATTTCGTGACTGCAAATCACTCCACAAATATAACTGTTTCCATCAATTCACGTGCCGCCTTTCAAGACAAACAAATCTACATAATATATTCCAAAAACTAACAAAGCCGCATTACTTTCATAAGAAAATTAGCACCGACATTGATCGCACTGCCATCTATGTTTCTCATCCGTCTGGGGAACCAGTTTCTTGGGTCGTTTTCCACACTACGTTATTCAAGGCGCTGTACCCATAAGAACAATGGATGGCGATCGTAGATTCAGCCATCTAGCGTGACAAGTGAAAAGCAACCCGAGACAAATAGTCGAATCGACTGCTCATAGATGTCGCTAACATCGCCGACATCACCCGAAGACCTTATTATGCGTTTTGACATTGTTAACGCACTTTCAAACTACGTTCAGGCATTTTAATAGAAGCGAGAGAACAACAATACTGCAGTGGCACAACCACAGGGGCCAGGGGGCATTGCCCCACACACCCTTGGACGTAAATCAATTCTAGGGTGGCAAGGGGGAGACAAACATTTAAGTAAAGAAAAGCAAGGCTGCTACTCTTAGTAGGAGGGCAAAAAATTATACCCAAGATGGAATTAGTTTTCATACAGTTCTTACATTTTCTTCCAGACGGACAAGAGCACCTGAAAAGGGGGGGGGGGTAGAGAGGGGAGATTGTTCCTCCCTCGATTTCAAATTTTATGCAAATAAAAATACATTTCCTAAAATTTTCTTGCTCGTTTCGCTCGCAATGCCTGCTTTTTACAGTCTCATCAAGTTCAGAGGGCGGCAGGAGTCGGACCTGGGTACCGAAAAATCTGAATGAAGAAAGTTGTAAAAGAGATAATGCCATGGCACCTCGTGAAAGTAATTGCGACCTATTAAATTAATATTCTTTCAGTTTGCAAAAATTGGGTATAATTTTTTTTTTCCTTTGCTCGTTTCGCTCACATTATGATTATTTTCTGTAATGCATTGCAATTTACCAGAGAGAGAAGTAAGACCAAATATGTACTTCAGACTGTTGCTGATAAACAGTCTTATTTTAAATGTATGAACAATTGATTTGAGAAAATGGAGCACACACATGTGAGAGACAAAAAGTAAAAGTGTTCCCCTGTGCATAGCACCACGCCATGAAGGCGTATAGGGGGTGTGGGGGTAACGCCCCACACTTTCTTGATCCGGTCGTGAGTGGGGGTGATGTGATCAGCATCACGCCCCTGACCGCCTTTACCCCCCAGGGTTTCCCCCAGGTACCCATGTTATTCGACGCTGGGTAGGCGCCGGGGCCGCTTCCACCGTTAGAAAAGTTCCCGGATTTGAACCGGCCGGGACCTTGAGCATGGTAGTCAGACAATTTATATAATTTTTGATTTAGGTTTGTTATGAGGTGGATGAATTGATTATGAATATATATGTGTATTAAAGAAACATTGAATAGGTGCGCAATTTAGTGTTAACACGTTGCATATGTATTTCTTATTTTACGTCGCTCCATCGCTCCATGTTTTATATGTGCTGTATTAAAGTCACACATGTCATATGTATGTACAAAAATAAATATATTCGTAACTTTTGTCTTACAAAAATACAGTTTGTTGGCTTCTTTTCCATTATTAGCTAATGTGAAATTCGAAGTGTTAAAAAATACAAGGATAAGATGCAAATAATAGTCTAATAATAATTCTGTAATAATACCGCTATTATTATCATTGGCACGTTTATCCCCCTGATACTTGCCTCCACCCCAAAACAAAAATTTGTGGTTGCGGCTCTGCAATTCCGAGACGGTATGACAAGGCTGGAATATATTGTATGCTCTCAATATAATTCTCCACCTCTCTCCAAAATAATGTAAATTGGTAAAATTTTAAAACTGGCTCACCCTCCTTGGCTCACACAGAGTGCAGGGCGAGGTCTCTCAACAAAGGATATATATATTTTAAAAAAAGTATTTGTCCTCTTTTTGCACTATTCCCGTCATTAGATATAGAAACAGCTAAATTGGATCAAAGTAGCATAAAATTCACGAGAACAACCCGACCTCCGTGGCGGAATTGTTAACACAGTGCACTATGAAGCCAGGAGTCGCGGGTTCCAATCCCGGTCTGGGTTTGGGTGATCTTTATGAGTATCCCTTCATCAATTTCATCATATCATCAGTCATCCTCATCTTCGAGATTAGCGAAAACGTGGCAGAAAGGGGACGTAAAATAAGCCAAATCAATTCATGAAAAATGATGGATTTCGAAACTGTGGAACCTTCATGTTGATATTAACAATAACAGTGACATGGTGACAGCCAGTTACAAATTAACAACACTGCAACAAAATGAAGTTTACTATCAAACACAAATAGACAGTACATGATCTCTTCAATTAACATATGGTAAAATAAGTACTTACATTTACTGTACTCCCTGCCTTGCGACAGATACTGGGTGACCTGGTTCTGCTCGAAGGTCCATCTTGAAATTCAAGAAGATGTCGGGGAAAATGAGTAATAACCTGCAAAAGGTAGATGTCGAAAGAAAAGTGTTAGGATTTGGCCTAATTAAACAAGATGTTTGAAAATGACGGTATTTTTATAAACAAGTCGCATGATTTCTCAATATTTGAAGTTTAGCACCAGTCACAGTGTCCCACACAGCCAATTACACGCACACTTTGGTATGGTAGTGAGGCAACATGAATAGTTACGAAGATGAAGAAAGTAATACTTATTCACTTACCAACCATAGTAAAATACGCCCTGTACTTCCTTCATTGCAGAAAACATAGCCTTTCTGCATTTTGGTCATGTCTAGTGTGCCCAGTTTAGGCGTATAGATGCAGACAATTTTTTGGAGAGATTCAAAGTAAAAAATAAATAAATGGCACCTATGTAGGATATCCAAACAATGAAATTTTCTGTGACAATCAATGTCTAACTCGATATAGACCTAATATGTATAAGTATGGTTGAAAACCAAGTCGTCAAGATAACTAACCATATTTATTCTTGGATGATTAAGGGAAACTTAATGTGATAGGAATTTTATTTCCTGATCTGTTTGATGTGGTAATGTAAAACGGTAATGTAATTACTGTTGGTGATTTTAATGTACCTTTTAAAGTTGGTTCATAATTTAACTTTTAGAAAAAGAACCTTGTTGTAGAGCGCTGCAGAACTTCTTGAACCTGAGCTGAAGAAAGATAGTAAAGAAGTAGAGAATATGATGGAACAATGTACTTGAGACTTATGTACTATCTAACAAAGCAAATTTTTAAATAAACTTGACTTGTAACGAAACTTGGATAAGAGTTATTTCAATGGACTGAATAACGTAGCAATAAAAGCAGTAGGTTATATCGTATCGTTCCCTTAGGAACCAGGGATCTTAACCTGGGACCTTCAGATGTCCCTTGTGTAGCGATAGCTCTCCTCATCATTCGTACTCGCTTGGCGATTAATCCTCGTGCGAAGGATAACATTAAATGGCAAAGGAACGCACGATACGTATACTCTAATTTGGATTTTAGGTCTCACTAAGATTGTATCGGCATGATGTTAGGAAAATACTTGTTTCAACTAAAAGCTGATGTTCTCCTAGTCTCGTGGTATGGAAGAAGATCAGAGACTTGTTCTTTCCGATGTCGTAGTGTAGGTAGAGTGTAACTGCACCACTACCTTTGGTGTCAGACTTGCATCAGGCCTTCAGACCGATGTGCGTAGCAATACCACTCTCTCTGAAGTCATGTTTATAATCCCCTGCTCTCTGTTCAGATCTCACTGATCCCTCTCTATCAGAATACACATTATTTATTCTTCAAGGATTGCTGTTGTAAACACCAGGTCGATGCAACTTGTTTGTTAACCTGGTGCCCCACAGAGATTGATGTAATATATTTACTCAGCAATACTTGTAGTTTCTAGCGACTGCTTCCTGGCTGTGATTCTGATAGACAAGAATCGAGAGTAATTACTTTTGTGGTCATAATAAAGTATGAAATTGTATAGAATTGATACGTTCTCCTGACAGCGAGGAAAATTCCTTGTTGAATTTTCTAGTTGAATTTCAGATGAATTCCTTAATGCCTAGCAAATCATAGAGAGATAATTTATTTATAAAACATGTGTATAGAAATATTAACCGAACCATAAATACAGAAATATATTCCAACACCTCCTTGACCTAATGAACTGAATATACGAAAGTCAAAGCACTTGGGTCAGCTGTTTGCGCTGAGACAGTGTCCGAGAACATTATCACAACATTCTTACGTCACTCATGCATGCATAACGCCTAGTAGGCGGAGTTTATGACGTAAGAGAACTCGTTGTCATGGCTACGCCTGATAACTGAGTCTTTGCAGACGGCGCCATTGCAGTTCCAAGATGGCAGTTGCATCTCAGATGACAAAAGGGGTGTGGTTTGACTGATGAGGAAAACAACAGTCGTGTTCCACAAAGCTTGCTAGCTCACAACGTGTGTCTTTTTTAGGTGATTATTTTTCACATTATATAAAGTGATTACAACACTTGTAGCACTTATTGACTGTATATGTTATTTGTAAACACAACATTATTTACACAAAGCACTATGTACTACATACGTATATACGTATATATGTGTGTGAGGGGGTGTATTTGGTTGTTCGGGATATATACAAATGACTTTCATGGTGTGCTGACGTCATGAAATGCAGCCACCAGCTCTTGTGTTCTATCGGACCACCAGCATTGTGGACTAACGCAGCACACTACGTTGGAGAACGGGTATGGGAATCTTATCCCATTTCTCTCTGCATGCTTTCCAAAGACGAGGGTGTGCAACGGCGATGTTTCAGACGTGGTTTCAAAAGTTCGAATGCACAGAAATCAATAGGCTGGCATCACATCTGATGTTTCTGTCTCTGTTTCTCCTGATAAAAGCGGAGATATAGCTTAGCGGTATAGCTTGAGATCTTGTCCATATGAATGAGCACCTATTGAGTGTCCTCTCCGTACAATCGAGGATGTCTGTAAGGAAGATGGAGTCATAATGGATGACTGAAACTAGGCAGCCTTCACCTTCACATTTCTGTCAACCTTACGTATCGGCAACTTCCCCGCATAACCGAATCCTGTGACAACCATGAAGCCCTTTGGAAAAGTGTCTCGGCAGTAGCGAACATACTCGCTGCAGTTGCGCCCCTGGCCATCGGTTTTACGGTACGTAAGTGACTAAATGTCGCCACTGACAGTGAGGGGAATGTACGCTTTGTCCATTGTGACCACAGTCCTCAATTTAGACATTTGGACCACGCCAAGTGTCTTTCATGGAATTTTATTCAGTTGATCCTGTATTCGGCAATGTGGCGCGGGAGGAGGTGGTGTTGCACGCTCGCCTTACGAACGAACATCAGCCCGAGAAAGGTTATGAATGGTCGTATTCACAAGCCCGTGCCGTAACCACGGTTACGCTTCACGTTTTGCATGCAATGACATGTTATCGATAAAGTGAATGTATCGCTTGAATATCAAGCCATGTTAAGGACAGAACGATAGTGTTGCAATATGTAGATATTAAACAGAGGAACAAGAACATCGGGCAATAGTTTTTATTTCACGAAATGTGTAATAAGTAGCTACCGTGAGTATATTCAATCTATCTGAAGCTATACACTGTACATGGGTATATAGCTTTTAAAGGAGAAAACATCTTACATCAGGAAATTCTCATTTATGCACTCGATTTAGCGTTTTCAGTTTATTACATTGTTCCCTATCTGCATATTACAACACGTTTCAATGGCTAAATTCACTGAACACTATCTCATTCAAAACATCAAACGTTCCGACGCCCCATCTGCTTCGCTTTAGCAGGCCCTGCTGCTGAGATAAGTTCGCTTCGCACAAGTCGCCGTGTGCTCATTTGCTACTGTTTACAGCACGCAAGGGGAGAGAAGGGATTGGCGCCTGTAGCTTGCAATATTATATGCTTTACGCACACTAGTTCTGTGTTCACGATGCAGTATTGTAAACACATTCCATTCGAGATCGTGTGGCGGAGTAGAGGCAGCCCATACACCATCGTACATCAGAGGATTTTATTTTGGAAGATGGTCATTTCTATTATATCTTCGTCCATCCTGTTCCGAGCATGGCAGGGACAAGAAATTAGGGGAAGAAGGGGAACAACCGAAAGCGAAACGCGTGTTTTGAATAACTGCATTGCCTTTGCTTAATTGGGCAAAATCAACTGTCCTTGTGGCGCTGTAGTCGAACAACTCGCGCGGGAGGACGTTGATCAGTCAGCGGTTTTCATTCTACCTGTTCATGCGTTGCAAAATTGTTGCACTCTCCATAGCTCGTTCCTGTTTCAGTGCAAAGTGTTTGATTTCATGATAAAAGTGAAAACTGTACACAGCGATAACGTATACGTAATATTTAACGTTGTTGAATATTTGGAGGGAAGTTAGCTACAAAGCGCGCATCTGCTGCAGTAATAATACGGATACGGTGGAAGGGAAAGAAAAATTCTAAAGTACAAAGCAGGGCAGTGTGGACTCAGTGAGTACTGTTAATTTTTTAAATATTTATTATTCTCTTGATTTGCTTGATTTTATTATTTTGGTCAGTAGTTCAACAGCAGTAAACAGCTGCAAGATAGATTACAACTGATTTGCTGCATGTGGTCTTTGGTCTTTGGATCCGGTACCTTGTTTGCAGGAGCGGCTTGAGATAAAATTTTCACCCTGGCGAGGTGTTGCCCCTCTTTTCCACCTTGCTCCAATGTAAATCATGGCCATGTTATAAATTATCGGTTTTGATGACGAAGAATAATAGCCTTACTATTTTAAAAATACTTTGAGTTACTGTTAAAGAACATGCTTATTGTAGGTATGTGAGAATGTGTTTATTTAATGCCTACATAATGGCATCAAAATAACTGCAATGTCTTAGCTTAAATCCATACATCATTTTGCGATATGCTTCAGCAGTAAGTTCAAATAATTCATAACAGCAACAAAACCAATTATTTTTTAAAACATATAGCCACGCACCCGGTGGACACACATAACGGTTCTGATCTCACTTTAAACTGTAGCTCGTCTCTGCTTTCCTGTCCATAAATGGACCTAAAAAATAAACTCAAACAAATAATAAGATTTTCCATGAAATTCAATACTCCCATAACCTCATTTTCAGTGAAAGGTGGTCATAACATGGGTTGCCAATACATGTAGCATCATTATGTGCGCAAAAACTGGTGCGAGTATTTGAGAGGGGTGACTTATAAGTAGATCTTGAATTTTAGGTTTTTAACCTATCTTTTCCTTTGCAGGTATGTAAGAAATAATAAGTTATGTCAACGTTTGATTAAAAAACGAAACAACTGATAAAGGTTTATAGTGCCTAAAAAAACTATTTCGCTTGTTAGAACCTATTTTAGGTTTTTGCGCCTGAATCAAACCTTTTTTTAGGTTTTAATATGCTTTTAAAGGTTTTCTTTTTTCAGAATTTTTATGTTACACAGAGGCATTTGCTTTGTTTGGTCACGAAAAAATTCAATGACGAACGTTTTTGAAACGTACTCTATGTCGATTTCCTTTCCTTCAAGTCCTTGGTGATTTTCCTAAGCTCTGAACAAAGCAAAATGTCTGGTGCCACAGTTACCTGTACAATCCAAAGTGGTCTGATCTGTGTGGTCTTGCTCACTTTCACGTCACTTCGGTGCTTTGTGGCAAACTAGCATTGAAGTTTGCACCACTGACTATGTTTTTGTTGAAAGATTATTTTCAGCATATAAGATGATCCTCACAGACAAAATTGAGGAGTTTGACTGTGGATAACATGAAAAAAGAGTGTTGCCTAACTATACGGCGAAGAGTGTATTTTAATAGGAAATTTCTAATGGTAAGTTCTGCCATTGCCGTAGGGTTAGGCAACACACATAACGTTATGCAAGATATGTGTATTTCAGGATATAGGTAATATACCTAATCAACATTTTTCAGGAATTTTGAACTATTTTAAGTTTTTTTGAACCTACTTCAGGATTTTTCGGGTGTAACTTAATATTTTTAGGACCTATTTTAGGATTTCTAGAACCTATTTTAAGATTTTCCGAACCAATTTTAGGATTTTTAGAGCCTATGTTAGGAACCTAAAAGCACACTTTTTAGAACCTAAAAATCCGAGGTCTATTTATAAGACTTCTTCTGGACGCAAGGCTTCAATGCACACCTATAGGGCCAGACCACGAGCCGCCACTGACCATCTCTTTCACAGGGGGTTTTCCCGACAGGAAAACAATTCTCCCGACACAGTTTTACTATTCGGTCACACGAGAAATGTGCATGAAAAAAGGTCGTTATGTACTCTTCGCCATAACGCTTCACGTTTGGCGTCATTTGATAGCTACGCAAATGACACTCCAGCACCCACAAAAGTCAAGTATACATACGAAATACAAGTAGATACACAAAATTCCTGTGTCAGTGGTTTTGTTCAAAGTGTCCTCCATTGTTTGCACATTGTGCGCAACGATCAACAACAGAATTGCAAATACGATGCAGTAAACTTGTATCATTGAATTTAATGTCAGGTAACATTCTCTGAACACCCCCACGGCTTATTTGCAATTGCTGTTGCCAGCGTCAAACGACAATGTTACCAACCGTATATCTAAAAAATATTGCTTAGCACAAGAAGCACATACACTATCGTAATACTATTATCAATGTGCTTTTTCCGTAAACTGACTTTTGCGCCACCTGGTATATATATATATATATACATATATATATATATATCAGTGGCGTAGCATGGGCATTTCGGGTGGGAACGCCAAGTCCGAAGGAAGGGTTGGCCCTTTTTTGCTTAATAATTTATTTATGGAATTAGTCGCCACAGATATTGTTTATTTGCCTGAAGTCAGCTGGGTTTTCAATAAAACATCATCTATGCATGTTTTAGCTAGAAAATGAGATGCCTCACTATGCCACAAATGTTTTGAACTCTGGTGTTTTATACTTTTGGGTATGACGCAAGTCATTAGAAAACCTACCTGAATCGCAAGCGCATCTGAACAACAGTAGACGTCATTGTTGTAGGCGATCCAACTACTGGTTGATTTGGTTTATTTTACTTAGCTTTTCTACCACTTTTGATTAATCGCGAATATGAATACGAGTGATGATATTTATGAAGTTGATGAAGGGACACTCATAAAGAACACCCGTGGTAATGCCGGGATTAGAACCAGGGACCTCTGTCGTCTTGGCGCGCTGTGTACAGCACTCTGATACGGAGGTGGGTGGATGATCCAACTATCGTACACTCTACTGACGTAACAGTGCCGATTAGTAATTCAGACCACTGTTTATTGCATCTTGGAATGGTGATAAACATTTTAAAATAATTTTGTCCACAGACCATTCGATGCTAAGAGTTTTCAAATGAATGCTAAACATTTCCATTGACACAATATTAAGCAGTTAGATACTAACGAAAAAATAATAATAATAAAAGAAGAATAGTTTTGCGGGTTAAGTGGTAGAGCAGGCACAGGCTGAACTTCTACCACGAGGACTTCACCAACTTTTTGACAAAAACTGTGTTGATCTTTTAGTTTTTAATACACATCGCTGTTCGTGCGATACATTATACAATGCAATGGTCATTAAGAAATGGTATATTTTAGTTTGGTAAAGTAACGTCAGTCAATATTGCGTATTGTAGCATCACATAGCACGAGTGGAACGAGAGCGAAGAACTGGGTAGGAATTCTACCGCTGTCGTCTGCTTCAGAAGGCAGGAAGGGTCACATGAACCCATCACGTAGCCCTCTGCTCCATACGCTGGCGTACGAGAGAGTATTTGCGCGCGTGGTGTAGAGATCCAAGCTTTCCCTCCAGAAAGGCAGCAAGGAATATAGAGTTCTTTACGCCGAACCTGCCCGGCGTCCAGGCAGGAAAGGCATTGAAAAAAATGCTGGAACGAGTGTTGTTGGTAGAGAGTTGCAAGCGGATCGCGAAAAATAGCTATTCTAATGCCATGAAGGTCAAACATATATGAAATTAGTCAAGATTTACTTTATATTTACAGCATTTACGTAATTTTGAAATTTTAAATCAGGGAACACCGGGCGTATGGGCGTACTATAACGCTACGCCACTGATATATATATATATTGTTGTAATCCCTCTTTACCAGGGATCTGAGGTCACAGGGATGCTTCAATAACACATTTAGGTAGAGCTTAAATATACTTGTGAGTTGAACCTGCTCCGACTAAGAGAAAGTAGATATGGAAGATTGAATTTAGGTTATTCACGCTTGTTCATACCTGGTAGACGAATGATGTTTCTTGTCCAAATGCTTCTTGTTGACCGAATTGTGACTGATGCCAAGGTTCGATACTGCGACCTTTGACTCACTAATCCGAGCAATCCCGCACGAATGGCTGCAGGCTTATGCAGCCGTAAACTTCGTACACCGTATTTGTAGTTTAGTTCGTTGTAATGTGTATGAGTAAAATAAGAGAAATGAGAGCGAGCTGTAGAGCGAGCTTGCTTTTTTTAATATTTTGCCTCGAAAGGTAATTACACCTTTCGAACACGCTGGATCATGTTAGATCCACGTATTTTCCTCCCAGTCAATAGCTCTGAGGAAATATCGAAGCGTGCACATTCCTGAGATTGCTCGGCGGTCGGACAATTCCAGTGAATGAACAAGCATAAAATAATCTCTTGACGAGGTTTTCTCGTACTTTTAATCACCATATCTCTACAATATACAACCTTAGTGACAATGAAGTTCGACCAGTCACAAATATAGGAGTGCGTTGTGAAAGAAGGAGAACACATGCATATGCTGAACATATTTTATTCAGCAGGCTACATGGAACAAAAAAAAAACATAAATTTCCGCTGCAACGCAGCAATGTATGGTGTCCACAAAAAATAAAACATTTTCGTCCATCTACATGTGACATTGAAGTTCGACCACTGTTAGAGGGGATCCTGTTTACCATGGTGTGACGCCGCCCCGTCGGCGAATAACTGTGGCAATGCGTCGGGACATGCTGCGGACGAGTCGTTCAAGGTTTTTCACATCGATGCGGTGCCATTCCTCCTGCAGGTAGGCGATAAGAGCAGCCACTGTCGTGGGTCCCCTCTGTTGCACACGTCGCTTAAAAACACGCCACACATTCTCAATGGGCGAGAGGTCGGGACTCGATGGTGGCCACGGCAGAGTTCGCACGTGATGGCGAGTCAACCAGTCTCTTGCAAGCCGCGCTGTATGAGGCCTGGCATTGTCGTGTTGAAAGATGAGACGCCGCCTGTGGGACAGGTGCCTTCGCACTGTGGGAAGATGCCGCTCCAGTATGCGTGTATAGGCGTGTGCATTCACAATGCCCACACAGACGTGTAGTGGGCCAACCCCAAATGCCGTCATGCATCCCCATACCATCACTGACGCAGGTTTCTGTACCCGACGTGCATAACATTTTGCTTCATTCTGTTCCTCCTTCCGACAAATGACTGTTTTCCGTATTTTCCCGTACACAACATTGAAAATGGATTCGTCCGTCCACAAAACCCTGTTCCACTGCCGAAATGTCCATCCCCGGTACATTCGTGCCCACCGTAGTCGATTGCCTTTGTTCAACATGGAAAGGAAGGGTTTACGTTTCGCCTTGTACACTCGGTAACCGCATCGCTGTAGGTAACGGCGAATGGTTCTGGTTGACACTTCAATGTGAAAGCGTTCTCGAGTCCACAGTCGTAATTCGGCCACAGAAACATGACTGTTGGTCTGGATATAGCGCCTAAATATCCGTAGGTCACGCACGCTCAGCAGGCGTTTTCGACCGGGGGCCTTACCTGGCTCTGTAGTACCCGTATTTTGGTGGTGTTTGATGATGCAGTGGACGGTTGACTTGGGTAAGTTCAGTTGGCGCCCTATTTCCCGTTTACTGAGTCCATCCCGTTGCAACTCCACCACTCTTCTCCTCACGGTGTTGTCAATAGGTTTGCCCCTGGCCATGGTGATGATGCACTGCGGTTCCTTGGTGCACAGCAAGCGCTTATATACGGCGGACTCCCTTATCGTGTCCGTGACGTCATGCTTCCGTCGAATGCGCCACTATCTGGTATTTTCAGTATGGGTCTGGTGCCTGGTCGAAGTTCAATGTCACGCGTATAGTTCCCCGTTTTCGTTCTTTACGTGACCTTGGGTGCAACATGCTGGGATCACGATTCTTGCCTGCTCACACGCCTCCTCTTACACACATGCGTCACTTCTGCGGGTCACCCATTCCACAGCCTATGCCTCTGTGCATTTAATCACGTATTCCTTTCTGGTCGAACTTCATTGTCACCAAGGTTGTATATATATACATACATACTGTTACCCTGCCCCCGTGTCAGGGCAACAGTGTTTTTTTCTTATTGTAATATTTATTAATATGTTAATTAATTGGGTAATCAAGTGTATAAAAATATATGTGTCTCATTAGTGTAAATCAATTTATTATGCATTTTTAGGTTCGTATTTTTCCATGTATAAATACCATGTAGCTCTCTGTTCTTGCTTCGTGTTTCGAACGTTCAAGAGAAAGGCGGGCTTAAAAAATTTTGAAAGAAGGGCCGTTGGCAACAGACGCCAACCAAACGTATATAAACTCCCAGATGAGAGTAGGGGAGGTCGGCTGTTGGAACTGAGACTTGGAAGGGAGAGGCTGTTTTTGCTTCGGTTAGCTAGGACCGGAGGACAGATCTCCCGAAACGGATGCTGTAAGAAATTGGATTGCCGGGCAAGCTAGTGCCTTGGTATCCAGTTTACAGGTAAAAAGGTAGTTGTACTGGATGTTATTTTGAAGTAATTACGGTGCGCCGGGAAGCCTAGTGCCTTGTCACCGTGGAGGTTGAGAAATGTACACGTCGGGCGGCCTAGCGCCTGTTAAGACGTTTCTTGGAGTAACGCGAGTCTACCTTGTGACAAGCGTACTTCAGATGTAATTCATGAAATGTAAAGCATCCAGGTACAAACAATAGAGATTCCAACATCAAAATTAGAGTTTTGGCCCGATAAATAATTAGAGAAATGAACGTTCGGAAACGACATGTATATACTTTAAATTTTACGTTAATTAAACTATAGAAATTATCCAAAATTTCCGTCTTTAATTTCATACATGCTGGACAAGGTAATTTATCCCCCTGATCATAAAGTTTTCGCAAAGGTTATCCGTTGTCTCTTGTAGTTAAGTATATAATTATGTTGACTTGTAGCAACCCACGTGCATTGTCGTACAAAGAAAGATACCCCTAGACAAATCAGAGCTGAGTAGGAAGTGCACCGAACCTCGAGTGCGGAGGTAAAGTGTGGGGGGCCAGGCTAGTAACATATTTATTTGGGGGCTCTGTCCGCGATTGAACTTATTTTTTTGAAGGCCTTGTCGTAGGATATTGAACGAGATTTTTGATTTGAAAGTTAAGGAGAGAAACGGACGAGGATCGAACCGATGATCTTGCGAAACAGAAAAGGGGAAGTTACAAGAATGTCGCTTGGTAACTCGAGCAGGTCCAGCCCGACCGTGTCAGAGCTTTCTGTTGTTGAGGAACAAAGGTGCGTTCCAAGAGTGACAATGGAGGAAATTCGTTTGCCGCTTCCGACATTTGAGGGAAATGTAGGGAAGGAAGATGCTTTTTCGTATGTGGATAGGATTCAAGATTACGCGAGAACGCTGAAAATTTCTGAAGATGATCTTCTGAAGCAGTTTATTCCTCTTTCGTTGCGAAATGAAGCGAGGGAGTGGTTTTTGTTCACGGAACCGTTCGGTGATTTTTCACACTTCAGGCATAAATTCTTGCAGGCTTTTCACGGATTGGATTATCAGAGAGAAGCAGAGATATTTTTGTCTCAGAGGTTTCAACTTACTAACGAGGAATTGGCGGAATACGTTCGCAAAGTTGACAGGCATTTTAGCAGGATAAGGAATTCGGCTTCTTCACAGGAGAGAATTGACTTTGTGAAGTCGCACTGCAATCCGGTATTTAGGGATTATTTGTACAACAAGACATTCACTTCTATGAGAGAAATGAGAGAGTACTCGCTAGAACTGCAAACGGAGTTTTTGGAAAGGCAGAGATTCAAATCTTTCGTTTCGGAAGACGAAATTTACAGCTGGTCGTTGAGAAAGTCGTGCCTCCTCGATGGCGCAGTGGGAGCGTCGTTGCCTTGTAATCAAGGGGTCCCGGGTTCGATACCCGGTGGAGGCACATAGTGGTTCGGATTCCACTTTAAACTGTAGGTCCAGTCCCGATTAGCCTTACTGTGCATAAATTGGACTTAAAACACCAAATCAACGTTGAGAAAGTCATTTAACCAGGAATGCGAAGAGGAGAGGGGGAGAAAGAAATCTGATATTTTCTTGGACCCTGTGAGCATTGGTTTTGACTGCCCGAAAGTCGAGCGCTTGAGGGTCGAACATGTGGTTTCACGCCCTCCACCCTCGCGGCTTGCGGTGAGGGATGAAAACAAACAGAACCGCTTTTCGAAGGAAAATTGCCAGAGAAATAAATTATGCTACACTTGTGGACAGAAAGGTTGCAGAGCTTCAAATCACCGTAGGGAAAACAATATTAATGAACGTGGGAAGGAAGTAATAACAAAAAACGCGTAGAGTCGCCACTAATTTGTCAAGTTCGTGGCGTGGAAACAGCAAATTTTACACAGAAGGAAAATTTTTCACCTCACAACGTAAATGTAAAAGACTTAAGGGAACCTATCGTTTTATGCAACGTGGCTAATGTGGAAGTACACGCATGTATTGATACGGCATCGTCCAATAACTTTGTCTCTTTGGAGGTTTTCGAGAAAATGAAGACAAATGGAGTAAAATTGAAGGATTGCAAAACTAAAGTAATACTTGCGGAAGGAAATGTGGAATCTTTGGGGAGCGCTTACGTGAATATTAAGTTTCACGGACACAAGGCTCGGGATCAGATATTTGTGTTATCAAATGCTAATCATGAAATGTTAATGGGAAGGACATTAATGGCTAAGCTGGGACTTGTACCCATGATTCATCGTAACGGGTGGGCAATTGAGCCTGATCTTTCGAAAATCGTGCCTTTTGATTCGCCGCCGACACGTGACAGCGTTGATGCTGTTGGTTCTAGGGGACTGGGTTCGACCGCGGATGGAGTCGAAGGGGTCCGAGAGAACGTTTCTGCTTGCGGAGCGGAGACACGTAGCAGCGACATCAAAGAGGAGGGGTTGACGAAGAGAGAAGGATTGCCATGCTGATGGAGGGTACCGATATCTCAGAGGAAAACAAGCCGAAATTGATTGCCATACTGAGAAGGCATATTGATGTTTTTCAAGTTAAACCGGGATTAGCAAAGGATTACGAGGTTCGTTTGGATGTGAATAACGAGAAGCCGTTCCGAGCGAAACCTAGGCCACTTTCTGAGCAAAAGAGGAAATTAATGAATCAGGCAATTGAGCAGATGCTTGAAGACGGGATCATTGAAAGGGGTGATACAGATTACCTTTCGCCGCCTATTCTTCATGTGAAGAGAGATAACACATGTAAAGTGATCATCGACAGCAAAGGCTTGAATAAGAGATTGGAGGCTAGACGTAGAGAAATACCTGATATTAGGTCGACAATATGTAAGCTTTCTGGGGGAACTATATTTACAGTTCTGGATATTCCGTTTGCATTTGCAAATATGCAGATTTCTGAAGATAGAAGAAAATATGCAGGTTTCTTGACAGAAATGGGAACGTTTAGATACAAAAGGTTATTTTATGGCTGTCGTAGTGGGCCTTTTCACCTTGCGGAACTGATGCAGAAGACGCTAGGAGAGCATTATCAAACTGATGCAATATGTTATTATGATGACGTAGTGATTGCAAACGCTACCGAGGAAGAACAACTGAGAGTGTTGGATTCTGTTCTGGGAAAGATGAAAGACAAAGGACTGACGATTAGTTATCGAAAGTCGCGTCTGTTCAGAAAGAAAATTGATTTTCTTGGGTTTACAATTTCAGAAAATACGATATATTGTGCACAAAGTAAGAGGAAACAGGCAGAGCAATTGCAGCGCCCGAGAAATATCAAGCAGGTTAGGAGACTAGTAGGTTTCTTAAATTTTCTGTCAGATTTCATAAAGGACCAAGCAAAGATATCCAAACCGATCACAGACTTGTTACAAGGAAATAGGAAATTTTCTTGGGGAAAAGAACAAGAAGAAAGTTTGCAGAAGATGAAGGATGCAATTGTAAATAGTCCTGATCTCAAGATTCCTGACGTTTCGAAACCGTTTCACTTGTTTGTAGACTGCTCTGACATAGCGCTTGGCTATATCGTCGCTCAGGAGAACGATAAAACCAGAAAATTGCAGACTGTTGCATTTGGGAGTAAGAAGCTGTCTGAAACTCAGCGTTCTTATTCTGTCACAGCGAAAGAGTTATTTGCGTTGACCATGGGTCTGGAGAAATTTGAATATCACTTTCTGCAAGCACCGGAAGTGATAGCTTACACTGACCATTCTGCGCTCGTGGACATCTTGAAATCTTCTCATATTCCGAGCCACATAAAGAGAATGATAAACAGGGTGACCAGGTTTCCAGTTACAGTAAAATACATTGCCGGTAGAAATAACACAGCGGTTGACTACTTGTCGAGGATCGAAGCGGGATTCTCCGAGAGGGAGAATTACATTGGATCTTCGGATGCAGAAGAGAATTATCCGATAGAGGACATCAAGCCTGAAGGATATTTCAGATTAGAGATGCCGGATGGGACGATAATGGAACACCATGAGATTCCTAAAGTCGAAGGCAAAGTGTGTCAGAAATTCGACCGGAAACAGAAAAGGAAAACGGAAGCGATATTTACAGATGCAGCTGGCAACACTGTCAATGGAAGACAGACGGATGGACAGAAAGAAACTTCGCCGCCCGTAGATCTTAACGATAAAGATATGTGGAAAAGAGAACAACAGAGTGATCCTTATTTGTCGAAATTAATTGGATGTTTGAATGGAGAAGAAGTTGAAATAAAGGATGCTCGAGAGAAGAGAAAATTTGACTTTTATCTGCAACATTCCTGTCTCGACGATGATGGACTGCTTTACCGTTTCGTTGACGAAAACACTGGACTTTATCCACCGTTTAGCTCCAGATTGAAGCTGTGGGTACCAGAGAAGTTGAAGAATGAAGTACTTAAATCTTCGCATGATGATTTATTATCTGCGCACTTAGGACATGGAAAGACATTGTTTAAGGTCCTAGAGAATTATACTTGGGACGGAGTAGTCAAAGATGTCAGTAACTATTGCAAAAGTTGTATCACTTGTCTTCAGTATAATCCTGACAACAGCAGAAAGATGGGATTTATGAACTCGAGAAAATCTACTGCGCCTGGATACAAAGTGTTTCTGGACATTTTTGGACCACTGCCTACAAGTACGAAGGGGAGATACAAGTACTGTTTAGTCATTCAAGATGAGTTCTCAAGGCACATTAGTTTGACACCACTTAGAACTACAACGGCGAGGACGATCTCGCAAGCATTCTTGAAGTACTGTTTTCAATCAGGATTCCCGAAATACGTTGTCAGTGACAACCAAAGTGTATTTCGAAGCAAACTGTATTCACAGACGTTGCGTTCTGTGAATTGCAAGCCTGTCTATATTACGACATATAGACCGAAGGGAAATAAATCAGAAGCAGCGATTAAGATAATCAAGCAAGCACTTGGGAAGTTCTGCAGAGAGCACTCGTCGTGGACTGAAAATTTGGACGCGATAAGTTTTGCCATTAATAATGCAACGAATTCGATGACTGGATTGAAGCCGTCATTCTTGTTCTTTGGACGTGATTTGTACACACCGCATGACACTCGGAAAATGGAGCTTCAGAGGGAAGATGGAACCGGGGAGGACGTCACGGCGGAGAGACAGATGGATTACGTCATGCAGTTAAAGGAAAGAATGGGCGCGGCTTTCGAATTTGCAAGAGAAAAAGAGGAAAAGACGAGGCAAAAGGCGTCAAAGGCCTACAATAAGGGCAGAAGAAGGGTTAATCTTCGTGTCGGAGATCGAGTACTGCTTCAAGAGCATAGGATTTCGTCTGCTTTTAATAAGCAAACTGCGTGCTTTTTCCCGAAATTCAAAGGGATCTACAGAATTCTGAATTTCACTACTCCAAATAATGTTGTTTTGGAAAAGGAAGGTGAGGGGAAGAGAGTTATGGCTAACGTTGACCAGCTGAAGGTCGTTCCGAGAAGAAATTTGAGAAGTGTGAGGGAAAGCACTCGTCCCTAAATTCTACCCTGAGAATCCATCTCAAGGGGAGGGGGTAGAAGGGCTGTGAAAAATGATGGAAAGGAAGCCGAGTGACCGACTTCTAGTTTGTACAGTAGTAATTAAGTTCCTGATTTATTGTCGCTACACATTAGAGTTCTGGTAAATTTATTTCATGTGAATGTAAGATTTAATTTCGGACTGTTGGATTTTATGTTATGTAAACCTTTTACCGATAAAAGTAGATGAATATTCTGCACACGAGGACATGAGATTTTCATCGCTAAGAGAATGCTGAGGATGGCAGTTCGATGCCCGAAGAAGGAAGGGAATTCCTTAAAGTTGAAAAATGGGAAAGCCAATTTCAAGTCGGGTTGTGTGATCGAACGATAGAAGTTTTGAAAGCATTTGAAGCTGAAATTCGGCAGGAGTCGAACAAAGTACCGCAGAAGTCCCAGACGCAAGGAGTAGGGGACTAAGGAGCCGGGAGTTCTTCGGATGGACCGTGGGAGAGGCTGAGTCGACCCTAGAGCGGGAGCTGGACATGTTCGTTGGAAGGTGGAGGTGCTGAATCCGTCTGCACCTGGGAGCAGTCCTGATGACCAGATGGCTGAGATGTCCAGGAGGTTCCAGGATTCCGGAGGAAGAATCCGTGTGGAAGTTGGATATTTAGTGCAGTGAAATCGAGACACTTCTGTTTCAGAGAGACGGTTGTGATGTGTAGTGAAAATTACATTTTTCGGTGAACTTTTCTTTTTCAGATGCAGTGCTTTACTTTAAGACAATTCACACAGACTGAAATTTAAATTTCAGATTGAATTGTAACGCTGGGGAGGGGGAATCTGTTACCCTGCCCCCGTGTCAGGGCAACAGTGTTTTTTTTCTTATTGTAATATTTATTAATATGTTAATTAATTGGGTAATCAAGTGTATAAACATATATGTGTCTGATTAGTGTAAATCAATTTATTATGCATTTTTAGGTTCGTATTTTTCCATGTATAAATACCATGTAGCTCTCTGTTCTTGCTTCGTGTTTCGAACGTTCAAGAGAAAGGCGGGCTTAAAAAATTTTGAAAGAAGGGCCGTTGGCAACAGACGCCAACCAAACGTATATAAACTCCCAGATGAGAGTAGGGGAGGTCGGCTGTTGGAACTGAGACTTGGAAGGGAGAGGCTGTTTTTGCTTCGGTTAGCTAGGACCGGAGGACAGATCTCCCGAAACGGATGCTGTAAGAAATTGGATTGCCGGGCAAGCTAGTGCCTTGGTATCCAGTTTACAGGTAAAAAGGTAGTTGTACTGGATGTTATTTTGAAGTAATTACGGTGCGCCGGGCAGCCTAGTTCCTTGTCACCGTGGAGGTTGAGAAATGTACACGTCGGGCGGCCTAGCGCCTGTTAAGACGTTTCTTGGAGTAACGCGAGTCTACCTTGTGACAAGCGTACTTCAGATGTAATTCATGAAATGTAAAGCATCAAGGTACAAACAATAGAGATTCCAACATCAAAATTAGAGTTTTGGCCCAATAAATAATTAGAGAAATGAACGTTCGGAAACGACATGTATATACTTTAAATTTTACGTTAATTAAACTATAGAAATTATCCAAAATTTCCGTCTTTAATTTCATACATGCTGGACAAGGTAATTTATCCCCCTGATCATAAAGTTTTCGCAAAGGTTATCCGTTGTCTCTTGTAGTTAATTATATAATTATGTTGACTTGTAGCAACCCACGTGCATTGTCGTACAAAGAAAGATACCCCTAGACAAATCAGAGCTGAGTACGAAGTACACCGAACCTCGAGTGCGGAGGTAAAGTGTGGGGGGCCAGGCTAGTAACAATACATACATGCATACATACGTACATACATCATGAGGGCTGAAAACTAAAGCGGCAAAAAGGGTCCATATTTATGGTTGTATAATTCAGCCACTTAATAATAAGCATGTAATTATTAAGGAGATATGAATGTGATAGGAATGTCATCCTGTTAAACACACTTGGAGATGTATCCATATTAAATTGAGTCTTATTTTGTTTCTCTTAAATGGAAAACATCCTTGATATTACAATTTTTTATTACACCACAATAATATTACGAAAAACATAAAAATTACTATAACATTTATCTTTGCGATTAGATAGATAAGAATAGGCGAATTATAGAACTAATAGCGATAAGACAGAAGATTTTCCCTAAAAATATTTCACTAGATAATA
This sequence comes from Lepisma saccharinum, assembly GCF_977018435.1. Taxonomy (NCBI): domain Eukaryota; kingdom Metazoa; phylum Arthropoda; class Insecta; order Zygentoma; family Lepismatidae; genus Lepisma; species Lepisma saccharinum. The sequence goes on from NC_139230.1 coordinate 137,237,508, forward strand.
ATTTTGGCATGTTCTGCGTTAAGGTGATAAGAAATAAGATTCACTATGTAGTGGACTTGTATCTTTCCAAAATTCTGTGTTGATGAATACGCATTTTTCTGATCTCTTTGGTAATAATACGGAAGTGCCAAACGGCAGTATATTTATCGTTGCTGATTTAAATTTACCTTTTAAAATTTATTCATATTTTAATTTTTAAAAAATGACCTTATTATACATCGCCTCATAACTTCTTTTACCTTGGTGATTTACGCCCTATCGATAATATTTAAAATAGTAACATGAGCGCACTGTTACAAGAATGAACCAAAGTTTATAATCATTTATTACTAAATATACATTTTTTCACTCATGTTAAAGAAGACGCTCACCCCACAGCTCTCAGAGGGAGACAAAGTAACTCTAAATAGTAAAAATGCAACTGAATTATCTCACTGCTTTCGCGTTAGTGCTCATTATTCACCCAACTACATGCACTGAAGAGTTTGCTGAAGCAATTTAATATCACGCATTTTGCAACAACGGCCAGGCAATTTCCAAGTAATGATTGGATGGTTGTAACAGTATTGTTTCAATATCTGTTTCAAGAATTACCAGCTCTAGAATAGCGCAGAAAACATTGGCAACTCTTGGAGGAAATCGAATAAGAAGCTTATGATCCTTAAGACTTTGGAAAATTAGGACTACTAGAGAATTAGGGGAGGCTGCAAAGGAGTATTTCTCTCGCTACGAGATTTGCTTCATGGAGGGATCTTTTTAAATGATAGAGTCAGGGGACTCTGTATTATATATGTATTGAATTTGGAAACTAAGTAATATTAATATTGACATTAACATTAAAAGTAATATTATGGGAACCAGCTATAAATTGGTAATCCCCACTGCCACTAATTAAAGTTTATTATCAAACACAAATATGTACATGCTCTATTCAATTAACGTATGATGAAATAAGCATTGATACTCACTGGACGGCTCCTTACAGCTCGGCGATATCTGGGTAACCTGGCTCTGCGGAGAGGTCCACCACGGAGTCCCAGATTTGAGGGGTAAGGAAGAATTGCCTACAAAAGGAGGTAATAAAAATGTGTTAGAATTTGGCTTAAGTAAACAACAAGAAGTTTTCTATAGAATGTATGTTTATAGTCAAATCACAAGATTTTGAAATATTTAAAGTTAACCATCAGTCACAGTCTCTAAGAGCCAATGTGCGTGTGGATGTGAGGCAAATATGAATAGTTACAAAGCTGAAGCAAGTAATACTTATTTGCTTACTAACCATAGTTCACAATATGCTCTGTACTCCACCCACTTCAGAAAACATAACTTTTCTGCATTTTGTTAATACCAAGTGTGCCCAGTTTTGTTTCTGCATTTGTGTAACGCTTGGTGGATCCAGTATTTTTTCCAGTATAAATGAAAGTTACTTATTGAATATCGTTACATGAACAGTATTGTTTGACAGGCCTTGTCGAATAGCTTAAAATTTCCATTTTCTCATTTAGTAAATCCTACGTCCTCTCGCACTCAAGCATGGGCTGGAACTCGCGCGCATGCCTAGCGTACTAACACCTCTCTAAGGTGAGGGCTCTGAGTATCCGGGAAGAGTAACTCAACCGGGACCCCAAATAGTTTTAACTTCACACTACTCCTCCCGCACTGGACACTTGTAGCAAGATTTGCCCGTATACTAGTTCTGCACTCGTCGGAGATATGCCACTCTCTTACACTCAGAGTTCGGGTGTATTAATGCATTTATTTCACTATGCTTCTTTATATCGACCTGAACGAATTCACTACTCTACTCATTTATAATACCACTGCACGTAGTTGTGTCTGGAGGTCGGGTTTCCTGCTCCTCTTCTCAAATTCCAAGTAGGGAAGGCAGTGGCCATCCAATTTTTGCCTCTCAAGAGGCACCAGTGGGAAAATGACTGGCGTTATTTTCTTTAGGGCATCTTTATTCAACGTGTTTTGAGTTGAGTTAGCGTTTGATTTTCTTTGGGAAACAGTGATAGCAAATTAAGACAATTGGACATGAATTTACCCAACCCATAGAACATTTAAACTGCAGTCGTGCCAACAAAATTAAAAGAGCAATAATGATAATTCAGTACTAAACTTAAAATCTAGATTATTCATTTAGCTCTTAAATTAATTATTTATGAATTGCCTCAATTAATCAACTGCTTATTCTCTCTGCTAATGAACGTTGGTCGCCATCTCCAGTATCATGCCTGGTAGGCCAAGAGATACTACTAACTGTCTTGTAAGTTCTACCAGAGTAGGTGAAAAACGTCACTTCTATTTCGACTATCCTGAGACGTATTTATCTAATAGTAGGCACAAATATGCGGTTAACTTTCGTGTAAATTCTACTAGGCCGCATTGCAGAAGGCTTTCCCTAACAATACGAGTGCTTGCTAGACTTGGCTACAGGATGCGAAATTATTGAATGCTGATGAGGGGAGAATGTTCTTAATCTACAAATCCCCCTCCCCCACAAACATAGCTATGCGTAAATTATATGATATACATATTTGTAATGTTATTGAAAGTAAAAATAAATTACTAAATTAAAAATATATTATTATTATGATTATTAATTACATAAAGGAAAATAATTTGTTCCTTTTATACATATCAGATAGTGTAAAGCAGTTAATTCTTTCCTTTACTAACCGGTTAAAGATGTTAATAAATTATGAAATAGTTGAAGTGGTTTTATTATACGTATGTTTTTGTTTAGTTTGTGCATTATGTTAATATAAAGCAATTAGATTTCATACTTATTGCATTTCTTGCATTCTTGTTTTACTTTTATTGTGCGTATTGATGTAGATATGTAAATGATTTCTTGAGAGAGAAAAAAGCATTCAATACTCACAACCACACTAATGTGTGTGTGTCTTTGATATTATTCTTAATAAAGCATATTTGAAATTGAAAATAATTGCTTATCCTTTGTTTGTTATAACAAGAACTCTTCCCCCCCGGAATTTTTTGGTGGGGAGATTTTTGAGGCCAAGATTGTTGGTAGGGGGAAACCCCCCCAGGATTTCGCACCCTGCTTGGCTATCGGAAGAGCAGAGCTCGACCATGAGTTGCCGACGGGCCAACACAGACTGAGTTACCCAGAAAGGTAACAACTCGGGGCAAACCCCAGCACCAACCTATTGGGTGAGATGAGTCAAGACAAGAACTTTAAAAACCTTTTCCTGCTCCCCCAAAAATAGGCAACAGTTTGGCTGGAGAGTCCAAGGAACTAACCGATCTCTAACTACGCACTGGTAATGGGCAGAATTGCTGCTTATATGCAATTCGAACCTTAGCACAAGCGCCACAAGTGTCTTTCTCGCGAGCCACGAGAGAGCTGCATTTCACTGTCATCATCTATTCAGAACTCAACTGAACTAACAACGCAGTAACGTTCCATAGCGAGGTATCTTCACAACACCTTATTTGCACGACCCGAAATAATTCAGTGTCCTAAATTCGTAAATTTGGTAACAGAACTTCTTAGCCAATATATAGTAGCCAACTCTGTAACAGTTCTTCTTTCTAAATGAAAATGCTCTTGTGGATGTTTTTCATTCCTTCATATTCCATGAAGTTAGAACGGAATGTGAAAGAATTAAATAAATTTCATGAATTTAGAGGCAACCCTGTGAAGTAAAGGCGTCCGGAGAGTGGTGCTGGTCACATCATCTACAAAGTGGTCGAGATCTAGAAAGTGTTGGCATGGTGCTACATGCACTGGCGTACGCAGAGGGGGCTTAAGAGAGGTTACAGCCCCCCCGAAATATTTAGAAAAAAAATCAAATGAAGGAGTAATAAAGTCGGGAAAAAACATTAAATTACCCCCGATAGCAATCTTTGCGTTTGAATAACTTTTAAAACGTAGGTATAAAATGGTAATTGGAGCTCATATCTCATGAAAATAAAACACGAACAACGGTTATCACCAAAATTGATTTACTCTGATGCATTTTGTGGTACAAGAAAATATTTAATTTCACTCTCTTCAGTAAAAGTTAGATTCATGGCCCTGAACCCGCGTCCACATTCAGCTGTAGCTATGGGTACAATTTCAATTGAATTCACATAATCCTTGAGTGAGGTGGAAATATGTTTTGGATTATCTTTGAAGATATGAAAATATTTAACTAGAGACGCACACGCTTTCGCTTACATTAAAGTTCACCTGACATGTCTCTATAAAACACATGTTCTTAATTATCTAAATGCCATGTGTGCGCATTTAATAGGACTACATGCGAAAGGAAACATACGACTTCAAGCCGACTATTAATATTGTGCACCAGAGATTGGAAAAAGGCTTTCGAACGAATGGTTCTCCTTTATATCCTGAACTACTGTCCTCCTGCACGGTGAATCAATCGTTTGCAATGTTTCAAGACTAGCCAAACTAACTAACTAACTCTCTAGCCTTCTTAAACCCGAAGGTTCATGGCTGCAGCAACACAGGCCTTCCATCTGTCCCTATCTTGAGCAAGATCTATATACTCTTTTCCATCCCTACCGATTTCCTTTAGGTCCATCTCAACGTTGTCCCTCCATCTTCGTCTTGGCCTTCCTACAGGTCTCTTACCATCAGGTTTCCCAACAAGAACCTTGTAAACTCCTCTTTCCTCTCCCATTCGTGCCACATGGCCTGCCCACCTAAGCCTTCTTGACTTAATTATTCTAATAATATCTGGACATGAATACAAATTATGTAGTTCTAAATTATGTAACCTTCTCCACTCACCTGTCTCCTCATCCCTTTTAGGTCCAAAGATTTTCCTAAGGATCCTATTTTCAAATACTCTCAATTTATGTTCCTCTTTTAATGTAAGGGACCAAGTTTCACACCCATATAATACTACAGGCAAAATTACTGTTTTGTATATTTTAACTTTTAGTTTCTTAGATATTAAACGAGAAGACAAAAGTTTATGAAGAGAGAAGTAACATGCATTTCCTGAATTAAGCCTACTTTTTATTTCCTCTTTAATATCATTTTCATTTGTTAATATTACTCCTAAGTATTTGAATTTGGAAACTGGTTCAAACGAGTTGTTATCAATAATTAGATTTTGATTATTACCTAACACTTGGTTTCGGCCTGTAAGCATATATTTAGTTTTCTCTTTGTTAACTTCCAAACCTATCTCTTTAGCAGTTTTGAAAAATATTTTAGCATTATTCTTAATCGTATTTATATCATCCCCCAGTAAGTCTACATCATCTGCATATGCTAACAACTGAGTCACACCATTTAATTTCAGTCCTTCTTTAGTTTCTTTTACCTTCCTTACAGCATATTCTAAGGCAAAATTAAAGAGCAATGGAGATAATGCATCTCCTTGTTTTAACCCATCATGAATTATAAATTTGTCAGACATATTATTACCCACACGAATTTTACTTTCTGTTTCACTGGTGCATATTTTTATCATACTAACAAGCTTCTTAGGTATTCCAAACTCTACTAATATATTATATAATTTATCTCTTTTGACCGAATCATATGCTTTTTTGAAATCAATGAATAGCTGATGGACATTATGATTATATTCCCACTTTTTTTCAAGTGTCTGTCTGATGTGAAAAATTTGATCTGTAGTTGATCTGTTACGTTTAAATCCACATTGATAATCACCTATAATTTCATTAGCATATGGGGTTAGTCTTGTTAAAAGAATGTTAGACAATATTTTGTATGTTGTTGAGAGTAGAGAAATTCCACGGTAATTATTGCAGTTCATTTTATCACCTTTTTTAAACACAGGAACAATTATGGATTCTTTCCACTGTTGAGGGATTTCTTCTTTATTCCATATTAAACAAATTAATTTATGAATTTGACATATTAATGAATTTCCACCATATTTAATTAACTCAGCTGGTATTAAATCAATGCCAGGTGCTTTGTTATTCTTAAGCCTTTTAATAGCATCTTTAACTTCAGTCAAGTTAGGTTCTGGAACTAAAGGTTCTGCTGTGTGTACTTCATTTACTTCTGATTTATCTCCTACATGGACATTTAAAAGGTCATTAAAGTAGTTCTTCCATCTATTTAGAATATCGCTTGGGTCAGCTAGAAAATCACCGTCTTTATCTTTTATCAAGTTTACTTTAGGTTGCCACCCCTTTCTAAATTCATTTACACCTTTATATAAATCTCTGATATTTTTATTTTTGCCGTTTGTTTCAATTTCGTTAATTTTGCTTTTCAAGTAATCTCTTTTTTTACTTCTAAACGTGCGGTTAACGTCTCGCTTTATTCTATTATAATTGTTTAGATTTGTATCATCAGAGTTATTTAACCACCTAAGTCTAGCCTGATTTCTTATTTCTATTAGATTATGACATTCATTATCAAACCATGGCTTACTTTTTCTTGGTTTATGGTATCCTATACTTTCTTTAGCTGCTGATTCTATTGCATTACGTATGTGCTCCCAATTCTTATTTACATCTGTTTCATTTATATTTTCATCATCATTTAAATCCTGCAAAACATCAAATCTATTTGACAGTTTAATTTGGTAATCTTTCTTAATTCTTTCATCAGTAAACTTTCCTGTATCAAATTTTATAACTTTTAGATTTTGTTGCTTATGATTTATCACTGAGAGTCTTTCTCTTAATTTAGCAATTACTAAATAATGGTCACTGGCACAGTCAGCACCTCTATGTGTACGAACGTCAATTATACTAGTATGCCTTCTCTTATCAATGAGAATATGATCTATCTGATTATGAGTTTTACCATCTGGAGAAGACCAGGTATATTTATGGATATCTTTATGTTTAAAAGTGGTACTTTTCACAATTAAATTCTTTGAGGTTGCAAAAGTAATCAATCTTATACCATTATCATTACTTAATTCATGAAGACTTTCTTTACCAATCGTGGGTTTAAATGTCTCTTCTTTGCCAATCTGTGCATTACAGTCACCTAACAGAATTTTCATATCATACTGAGAAAATTTATCAAAGACCTGTTCTAACTCTGTATAAAAATCATCTTTATCTTCCGTTGGTGCATGTATGTTTATTAAAATAATTTTACACCACCTACCCTGTAAAACTGCATATGATATCCTATCATTAATAAATTCTACTGTTTTAAGAGCCGAGATAATTCTATTATTTATGAAAAAAGCCTGTTCCAAAATTATGATTTTCAGTACCACCATAGAAAAAAGTATAATTTTTAGTTTTACAATTCCCTTCTCCTGGCCACCTAACTTCCTGGACAGCTACTGCATCTAATTTATACTTGACTATCTCATTACCTGTACACTGAAATGCCCCAGGCCGGTAAAGGCTCAGAACATTCCAGGTGCCTAATTTAATATCCTTATTCCTAACGTAGACCTTATCCTTAGTCCAGGGACCTCCCAAAGTAGTCCCCACCCGGAGATCCGAACGGGGGACTATTTTACCTCCGGAATATTTTACCTTGGGAACATCCATGGCCTTATATTTCTGTTTCTTGACATGTCTTTTTACAGTGCAGAGTTGTCAGCTCTACGCCTAACCCCCGATATGAATGGAGGAACTACTACACAAGACAAACACAAACATATTAGACAGCACAATTACTACACAAGACGAACACTACCATATTTATTTAAGAGATTACAGTGACGTATCATATGTAAAGTCATAGTCATTAGCCTTTTATATGTACAAATAAAAGCTTTTAATTATTAAACAAACTGATACAGTGCAAAGCAGAAGGTAAATATCTTGTTTGGCGAGTGTCCCTTCATCAATTTCTTCTAAGCAGCATTTACCAGCATCGTGGTTAGCCAAAAGGAATAGAAAAGTAATGCGAAAATACAACAGAATACAAAAATGTCAAGTCAATAAGCATGCAAGTGAAAAAGAATGATTAATACCTAGTTTATGTCGACTGCCTGCTTGGTGTTTTATTTTATTTTATATTGCCTTTTAGGTGCTTATTTTAAAGTTACTTCTGCCTATAAATCCACACAATAATAATTATTTTGATTTTGATTCTTGTTATTTTACTTCGCATTTCTGCCACTTTTGGTCAATCACGAAGATGAGGATGAGTAATGATATGATGAATTGATGAAAGGACACTCACAAAGAATACCCCAAGCCAGGCTGGGATTCGAACCAAAGGCCTCTGGCATCATAGCGTGATGTGGCGAATAACACTCAAGATTAAACAACAAACCCAACCAACCCCGTGTGACGGCCTTTCTCTGTAAGTGACTGTGTTGCTGATTGCCGGGTCGAGGAGGGGGACAGGAATATTGACGAGTTGAATTCCTTTTGTTGCTCATGTCAATTTATTGTTTTGCTCTAAAAACTGAGGGATTTCGGTTTTACATGTACAACAAAAGTACTTTCAATACGTTTAGAGCGTCGTAAACTATAGAAAATTTCATTATAAATAAATAAATAAATTCCATTCAATTTGTCAAAAGTATTACCACTTTACTGAACTTGGGCATCTCACGAGTCGATCGGGGACCATCTTGACAATTTTTTGTAAGGACACAACGCTATAGATCTCAACAAGCGCTTGAACAAGATTAAACAACAAACCCAACCAACCCCGTGTGACGGCCTTTCTCTGTAAGTGACTGTGTTGCTGATTGCCGGGTCGAGGAGGGGGACAGGAATATTGACGAGTTGAATTCCTTTTGTTGCTTTGAACTATAACATTGCAACAATTACGTTTAGCTCTAACTGTAATGTTACCATAGCATTTGCGGAAACATGCAATACTCTAAGAGTATTTCGCAGACCGTGTTGCGGGGTCTTTAGCACAGAGCGCTACGAAGCCAGGGGTTCCAGGTTTGAATCCAGGCCTGGGCATTGGTGTTCATTGTGAGAGTGCTCCTTCATCAAGTTCATCATACCATCACTCATCCTCATCGTCGCGATTAGACAAACTTGGCAGAAAAGCGACATGAAATTACCTATTTTAATCAAAACCACAGCATTTCGGATCTTCTCTTTGTTTCACATTTTAGTATCTGCCCCCTCCCTCTAAAAACATCCTGCGTAAGGTCCTCTAAGCCCAGCGGTAGAAGCTTCTCGTTGAGATATTTCCAGAGGCGAGCCTCAGTCAAATTGTGAAATTGTGAAAAATCCAGACGTGATGGGGAAAAGTGGATGTCATGTGAGTGATGAGCATTCAAAATACTTACAGAATCGCCTTTTGGTTTGTAAACAGCCGAAATTTCTCTTGCATAAATTTATTTTGTTGCGTTCTATAATAATGGAATGGAATGGTGAATATGATAATTTTGATTGTGAAACTGAAAAATCCTGACGTGATGGGCAAAAATGGATTTCATTTTCGTGATCAGCATTGAAAATATTTCCAGAATCACTTATTGATTTGCAAACAACCTAAATTTCCCTTGCATAAATTTATTTTGTTGCGTTAGGTAATAGATGTAATGCAATGGCTAATATGAAAATTTTGATTGTGAAATTGTTAAAAATCCTGACGTGATGGGGAAAGATGGACGTCATTTCCGTGATCAAAATTCAAAATACTTCCAGAATCACCTATTGATTTGAAAACATCCAAAATGTTTTGTTTTTTTTTAAATGCAGGGACGTGTTAGGAATGTAAGTTTTGTTAGTATTATTATATCTGAGATACTTGGTTAGGACCCCTCTTGAAATATATTTTCACATACATGCCTGCATGTGATGATGTAAGTTCGTATATAGGGAGATGTAAGGTTAAACGTAGAGCAAAAATAAGCATAAACTGGACCCTTGTGAGTAATTGTAGAGGTGCTAGGGGTGGGTAAATCACTGTTTTACACGATGTCTTCGTAACACTCAAACATGAAATAGAAGTTTCCAAGAACTTGAATCGTCCAGTTTGACGGCACGGTAATATTATCGACTCGACGCTTAATTTATAATGTAGACAATGAAAAACGCTGTAGCGGCAAAAAAAAAAATTCCCCAGGTGAGGCTCGAACTCACAACCCCGGCATCTCTCGGTTACTGTCTTAAGCCCCTATCACACGGAACTGGATTTCTAGTAGGTTGGCGCTGAACTAACTTTTTAGGTAGCAATCATGGCTGCCTGGCTGACTGCTTGACTGGTTTGGAGGAATAGGACATGTTCTAATTGCTACTAATTCTTCGACTAGATTCTGTGGAACAGCCAATCAGAGCAAAGTTTCGCCATGTGAAGATAATCTGTGAGTTTGCAAAGTAGCGTTTTTTGTCTGTGGTTTCCGAGTGCATACAGCACGAAAGGCATGTCGAGTATCATCTATGGTGACTGAGTGCATGGTGTTTACAATTGAAAAAGCTAAAATATTCTTCCATACGTGTATAATGAACGTTGTAAAGTATGAATTTTATCAGCGCCATTCTTCTCTACCTAAAACTATTTAATACGACGCGATATTCCTCTCGGTTGAATAGTTATCGTATTTTAAAAGTGTGAAGTGATACGTTGTTTACATCTCGCGCGGCCGCCATTATGGGAACGAAAGACTATCGACAAGTACGGTGTAACAAGTACCGTGTGAGACGAAAACTAGCAAATGGGTAGTCAGTCCAGCGTCAACTAGAGCATTCCTACTAGAAATCTAGTTCCGTGTGATAGGGGCTTTATAAGTACCGTGCGCTAACCAATTGCGCCACTGGGGAGGTATGGTGAACAGGGCCTTATTGGGACCTTAAGAGTGGAAGCATTCATTTACAGCTTTCGTTGCTAGATCTTCTTCGTCGATTCAATTTTTAAACGCATGCTTCCTTTCCACGTGATTTACTTTCAACTTGTCGTCCGTAACAAATTTCCTTGTGAAAGAAATGAAGCATTTTGGTTTTGCACATACAATGATAATACTTTTAACACTTGTAGAGAGTTTTAAAATATAGCAAATTCCATCATAAATAACTTATTTGACGTTTTACCAATCCTTCAAACCTGAACATCCCACGAGTCGACCGGGGAACAATGTCGACTTATTTTTACAAGACGCAACAAAACACTACAGATCTCCACAAATCTCGAACAGGATTGCACGACGAAGAGACCCAACATACGTCAGAAAAAAAGCCCAGTTTTAGTGTTCGATACAAAAGTACTTGCGAAACACCAGAAGTCTGAAATAATACAGAATACATGGCATCTAAAAGAGAGAAAGGCAGGGACGCCAAGTTTTTCACAAACATTGGATGGGCTCAATCACTTGAATTATAAGTTAACAGAAAAACGCATAAATTATAGGATGGGCTCGAGCACGGGCACGTATAAATTAGCACCACTGTACAGAGTCGCCATAAATTGCGTAACGAAATTTCTTTATGTAGCTATGGCGTGGTAAACTTAATTGAATTCAACTGGAACCCGATAAGTACGATATAGATTTCAAGTGGGTTGGAAATAATGATCCCTGGTTGAGATGTGTCATTCATTACCAGAGATTTGATGTTTTATGATAGGAAGGGGGCGAGATAATCCCTCCTATCGCCCCTTCAAATCGCACCCTGCAATAAAATGAACAGATGCAGCTTTGTTCGCTACTTTCAAATGACAAAATTCTGATTTTCCGTTCCACCGTTCTATCACATTCCTAATGAGCCCAAAACAAGGTCTACAGTTTCATATGTTTCGGAATTATCTGTCTCTAAAATAACCATAAATTCGTCCTCCAATATATATCATGATTATATATATGCAGGGTGTCCATAAAGTCTCTCCCCATCATGGGTATTGTGAGAACGGCTGTAAATAGGAAGAAATGGCGAAACACGTATTCCATGATGTTCAGAGGAAAACGTTTTGAGGCCAACCATTCCCTACCCGGTCCCCTCACAAGGAATAGCAAGGAAAGTCGAAGAATATGTGGTTTGAAAGGTCTTATCATAACAACAATAATACAGCAAATCCGGGGTCTCTACATAGCTTCAAGGCTATGGCGCAGTGGTAACGTCGTTGCCTTGTAATCAAGGGATCATGGGTTCGATACCCGGTGGAGGTACATAGTGGTTCGCATCTCACTTTAAACTGTAGGTCCAGCCCCGATTAGCCTTACTGTGCATAAAGTGGACTTAAAACACTAACTCAATCAATCTACGTAGCTCCAATTGACAATGGCGTGAAATCAAATGTGGAACATGACCTGCATTATACAGGACTCCAACTCCTACAGTAGTAATCCTAGACAACAGTGGGAGCTGGAAAAATGTTCCTACACTGTAGCATGATTCGGAGATATCCTAGCAATGTCTACAAATAGGTATACCGCCCCCAAAAGAAATTGCAAGCGTCCGTACACAAAACCGCATATCATCGGGCCCTATGAGATCGCTACCAGGACGGCACGGACCAACATGCACAATCGTAACTCAAGGCAAATGGGGGAGGGGTTACAAGATGTTACAACACGTACACCACTAAAAGTCAAATTGAGCTTACCTACTATTTACAGAAGATGTTCGAAATGAGCCCCATTCACTTGTTTGAAGGAGAATGCAGACGGAGTATCGAATCAGACCAAGTAGTCAGTGTTACTACCGCGATGAAGATTCAACAGGACCATTCTGCTTGTGTTCTCGTAAGCAAGCAGACCGTACCGCAAACGTTCTAAGTGACCTTGAAATACTAGACGTAGAAGAGTTGTAGTATCGTACACACTGTGTTCTACTAACGTGTTTCCTGTATCTTCCGTTAACGTGGTTCTGTGTGTGTATATGTATTGGTGGTTAAAGTGTTTGCAACGACGAGAAAAAGGGCGAGTTCTGGCGCAGACAAAGTGGAAATTATCTTTCTTTTCGGTTAATGTGGCAGAAACTACCGTGCCACTGCTAGAAGATTTAACGAATTGTATCCCTAACGCCCTAGTATTGACCATAAGTATGTTTCAGACCTTGTGAAAAAATCCGTGAAACGCAAAGAGTCAATGACAGACGACGTCCACGACGACCGCACATCGATGAGGCAACAGTGTTGGAAGTTATAGGACGCGTGACTGTAAACCCTGAAATGTCTCTTAGACAAATAGAAAAAACAAGTAACATTCCACGGAGTTCTATCAGTAAGGTGTTAAAATTACACAAATTTCATCCTTACAAAATGCAGATAAAGCAAGAAGTAGGAGATGATGATTTCGATAGACGAATTGACTTTTGCAAAATTATGTACGACAGGATTGCTAACAACGAGAACTTCTTACACAACATCTGTTTCAGTGACGAAAGTTCTCTTTTCCTAAATGGCTGTGTTAATAAACACAATGTTCGAGTATGGGCAGATGTTATCCCCATGTTGTGAGGGAAGGCCATACGCAAAGACCTGAGAAGGTTAATGTGTGGGCAGGTATTTTAGGAAACTACATAATTGGACCCCTATTTCTTAATGGCAATTTAAACGGTAATCTGTACCTGCAAATTCTACGTGACACAGTGGATCCTTTGGTAACGGACCTTGTAGAAAACTCAGTCGATGTCAACGGTGTGCCTGAATTTGATGCGGACAATATCGTTTTTCAGCAAGATGGATGTCCTACACACTACAGCCGGGACTTATTTGAGTACTTGAACGAACATTATCCCAATAGGTGGATAGGCCGTCGTGGTACCATTGAATAGCTTTCGGGATCGCCTGATTTGTCTCCGAACGATTTTTTCCTTTGGGGACACCTTAAATCTGTTGTGTACAAAACAGAACCTAGTAGTCTTGCTGACCTGCAACAAAGAATAATAGCAGCCTGTAGAGACATTTCAGCAGACACGTTCAGCAAAGTGCGACGTGCATTTCATACTCGAACATCTTCTGTAAATAGTAGGTAAGCTCAATTTGACTTTTAGTGGTGTACGTGTTGTAACATCTTGTAACCCCCCCTCCCATTTGCCTTCAATTGACATTGTACATGTAACTACGTGCCTCCTTCACCATTTGCCTTGAGTTGCGATTGTGCATGTCGGTCCGTGTCCTCCTGGTAGCAATCTTATGATATGCGGTTTTGTGTACGGACGCTTGCCATTTCTTTTGGGGGGGTATACCTATTTGTAGACACTGCTAGGATATCTCCTAATCATGCTACAGTGTAGGAACATTTTTCCAGCTCCCACTGTTGTCTAGGATTACTACTGTAGGAGTTGGAGTCCTGTCCAATGCTGGTCATGTTCCACATTTTATTTCACGCCATTGTCAATTGGAGCTACATAGAGACCCCGGATTTGCTGTATTATTGTTGTTATGATAAGACCTTTCAAACGACATATTCTTCGACCACCCTTGCTATTTCAAAAAAATTGAGTCGACCCCAGCCTACCCCCTTGTGGGGGGGCTCGGGTAGGGAATGGTTGGCCTCAAAACGTTTACCCCTGAACATCATGGAATACGTGTTTCGCCATTTCTTCCTATTTACAGCCGTTCTCAAAATGCCCAGGGTGGGGTGAGACTTTACAGACACCCTGTATACATCAATATATATATATATATATATATATATATATATATATATATATATATATATATACACACACACACAAGCACGCACACGCACCCCCCATATATATATATATATATATATATATATATATATATATATATATATATATATATATACATATATATTATGGAGGACGAATTTTGTACCTCTCAGATGAAAATATCTCCTGCGCCACTGTTTGCTCACCATCGAAGTTCACAAGTTCACCGTACCCCCTCTCCTGAAAACAAATCCTGTGTACGCCAGTGGCTACGTGCACGGTGAGAAATTTGCCTCCTTGCATTGAAATGTGACGGCAATTCTCTCCAGGTGGAGGAGAACCTGTTCAGCGTTCAAACTGCATAAAAGAAAAGAAAAAATGGTTTGAACTCTGGCACAATCTTCTTTCAACTGAGATCAACGTGTTTTACAGAGTTTCTCGTCAGTAATCTCCTGGAGCAGTCGACCTTTTAGACTTTTTCGTCAAGAACGAAACATCGTAGGTTCAAATACAAATCTTCTCCACTCCGAGTACGAAGGGTTGTAATAATGTATTATACGATTTTATTAAATCACTGTAAGTATTTATGCATTCCTCGAGCAATGATTGTGCTTAGCGAGTTTGAATTCTCTCTGGCGCAGTACTCATCACAAGTTGAACTTTATTCAGTGATTGGCAGGATTTTAGGCGATACATTCTCTTTATTCAGGTTTCGTAACTTAACACACATTAAGAATATATATGTCACAGATATTTGTTCTTAAACAAAATGTTGTAATCAAGGGGCCCCAAGTTTGATACCCGGTGGAGGCACATTGCACAGTGGTTCTAATTCCAGTTTAAACTGTAGGTTCAGTCCCGATTGGCCTATCTGTGCACAACGTAAATTTAAAACAGTAATAAACAGTGTACACATAAACAGGGTGTCCTTTTTTGTTGGTGCTCTTCAGTGTGGACCTAAAATTGTAGAAAGACACATGTCGTCGGTCGATGCACTAAGGTGTTGTCCTGCGCACATTTAGTGCAATGTGAGTTGTCTTCCATGCTGTATCTCCGCAGTTGAGTTGTTGTTTGAAGTCCACTTTATGTAGAGATAGGCTAATTAGGACTGGACCTACATTTTAAAGTGGGGTCCGAACCGCTATGGGCCTCCACAGGGTATGGATCCCGGAACCCCTTAATTACGTTGCCACTACCCCATCAGGGAGGCCCACCGTATCTCTGCAATCGTACACCTGTGACGATAGCATCATGTACAGTTAAGCCATATGGCACGCGCTCGATCGGGGAGGTGGGTCGCTGCTGTTTCTCCACACCATGTTCCAGCTAACATTGGCAAATAAAGGGACATTGCGTGGCGTATGCTTTGTCCGAACCCGTAGCATGTTTGAAATAAATTTGACCGTCAAATCAGGAAGATCCACATTTGGAAATAGCATCATCATGCAACAAAATTCCACTATTATTGTTCGTAGACAGAAAAATTAGGGGGTGTATCACCTGCATAAAGTGAACCACAAAGATCTACGTCATCTATCAGGGAGCACAGGACAGGAACCTTAATGCTTTCTTGATGCTGAGCTATCATGGTCATATGTCTGTGCAGAAATAAAGCTTGGGCTTGTCTTTAAATACTCAGCATATTTAGCCCTCCTAGGCGAGTTGGTAAGCAAAGTGTATTATGGGCTACATGGAACAGGTGTGTGTGCCAGAGAAAGCGTGTAACCATTGTCCGGATTCTCGCAGCCATCTGGGAGGTACAGTGTCTCTCAAAAGTTTTAGGACAACGACATTTTAAACTAGGCAACCCAATTTACACAAGCCGTTGGTGGGTTGCGTGTAGAGTTAGGCTCAATTTCAGGGTTGCCACATGCACAATAGATATTTATAAAATACGCGAAATAAATATAAACAAGTATTATTGTATAAAATTATTAAAAATATCACTATTATATCGCAAATGACAAAATTCTTTCTGAAAGAAAAAAATAGGGTTTCTTGTATTTCATCGGTGATGAGTCTACAGTAAGGAAAAGAGGTGAGAGGAAACGAAAGGTTACAAATGAGAGAAGAAAGAGAAAGCGAAAGGAGAAGAGGAAAAGTAGAGGAGAGAAGAAAAATAGGATAGACGAGGAGACGAGATGTAGTGAGGAGAATGGAAAAAGATTCGAGGAGAGATAAGGAAAAAAGAACAAAGAAGAGAAAAGAGAAGGAAAACGAGAGGAGAGGAGAGGAGGAGACGAGAAGACGGAAGTGGAGAGTAGAGTAAAGGAGAGAATAAGAGAAGAACGAAAAAAGAGAGAATAGTGCAGTGGAGTCGGAAATCTAAGACAGGAAAGGAGATAAGAGGAGTGGAAAAGAGTTGGATGGAAATAAGATGCGAGAAAAGTAGGGAAGGCGATATGAGATAAAAGCAGTACGGAAAGAGGGGAGAGAAGAAGGAGAAGAAACTGGAGAGAAGGGGTAGTTGCAGAAAATATCGTCTGAGCGTCAAGAATGGATGCATTGGTCAAATTATCGACATGAAACATTCAATAACATTTTGAAATGTACAGGAGAATATATTAGATCGGTGCGAAATGCCTTTTGGCTGAGTTCAGAGCAAATTAAAATCTTCCATGTAAGATCTTTGATTTTACCTGCGATTACACCACTAAAAAAAATGAACGTAATTTGTAATATTTGTAAGAATTATTCTATTTTTCTCCACTTCTCGGTTCGTTGAAATGGAGATTTTGTAATTCAATACTTCCCCTCCCCCCACCGTTAATTCCAAACTGAATCATTCAGTTTCACACTGCGTGGACAATGAACACAATGGGATATGTCTAAAACTTACGAAAATTTTCTGCCACCGGAAGGGTTTGAACCTACGACTATCAGATTGACAATCCTGAACGGTAGCCACTACCCTACAAGCTTTAGTTCCTTAATCCAGGTAGAAGAACCACTACACCACGCCTTTACCTTCGAATGAAACAACATTTTTTTTTAAGTATTCTGTCCCTCCAATATTGTAAATGTCGTTTGGTATACGTGTAGTTGAACTTTTACTTTAATTTTGATTTGCTTTCTTGTAGTATAACCGATATCTTCGAGAAATAATTTTCGAAGTGATTAAAAACGAGAATATTGGTAGTTGTGAAAATGCGAGTTATTTCTTCTAACTTATTATTGCGATTAGACATTATTAATGGAAAATACCTAGAGGCTTGAACATTACAGGACGATGTTCTTTTCCTGTGATACTGTAACAGAGAAAATGCTTGTTTACTAATGCAAGTCTTGTGTCCAGAACAGTCTTATGAAATGTATTTGCTGTTGCGTAAGATAACACGAAATAATTACACCGTGTGCGAACTACCAAATCTGTGCAACGTTATACGTAAACAGGCGGAAAATTTTATTCATAAAATCACTTCACATTTGGCAGTGTTAGTCAAGAGAGACTCGTGGGACACTTTGTTAAGGTGCTGGACTAAATCCTTCTAATTTTTCTTCCTCGAAGAACAACAATTTCTAAGGAAGAGCAACAGTGATGATCTTTCTTATTTCTTTTAAATGCTTACACTTTCCTTTAATTGGGTTAAAAATAAATAAGAATATTGCTTGCATTTCTGTCATTGACGTAGACCAGAGAGAGAGACAGACAGACAGACAGATATTACAAAATAGTTCAAATAGTGCGAGCGCCATTAAAAAGTCATGATAATTCTATGTTGCGTACTTAGAATTATTTATACAATAAAGAACATGTCTAATTGTGAGTTAACAAAAAAAAAACAATAATAAAGAGACATTTTCGCATCACGATTGCAGTTCGAAAAAGTCCTGTAATGTTCAAGCCTCTAGGTATTTTCCATTAATAATGTCTAATCGCAGTAATAAGTTAGAAGAAATAACTCGCATTTTCACAACTACCAATATTCTCGTTTTTAATCACTTCGAAAATTATTTCTCGAAGATATCGGTTATACTACAAGAAAGCAAATCAAAATTAAAGTAAAAGTTCAACTACACGTATACCAAACGACATTTACAATATTGGAGGGACAGAATACTTAAAAAAAATGTTGTTTCATTCGAAGGTAAAGGCGTGGTGTAGTGGTTCTTCTACCTGGTTTAAGGAACTAAAGCTTGTAGGGTAGTGGCTACCGTTCAGGATTGTCAATCTGATGGTCGTAGGTTCAAACCCTTCCGGTGGCAGAAAATTTTCGTAAGTTTTAGACATATCCCATTGTGTTCATTGTCCACGCAGTGTGAAACGGAATGATTCAGTTTGGAATTAACGATGGGGGGAGGGGGAATATTGAATTACAAAATCTCCATTTCAACGAACCGAGAAGTGGAGAAAAATTTAATAATTCTTATAAATATTAAAAATTACGTTCATTTTTTTAGTGGTGTATTCGCAGGTAAAATCAAAGATCTTACATGGAAGATTTTAATTTGCTCTGAACTCAGCCAAAAGGCATTTCGCACCGATCTAATATATTCTCCAGTACATTTCAAAATGTTATTGAATGTTTCATGTCGATAATTTCACCAATGCATCCATTCTTGACGCTCAGACGATATTTTCTGCAACTACCTCTTCTCTCCAGTTCCTTCTCCTTCTTCTCTCCCCTCTTTCCGTTCTGCTTTTATCTCATATCGCCTTCCCTACTTTTCTCGCATCTTATTTCCATCCCACTCTTTTCCACACCTATAATCTCCTTTCCTGTCTTAGATTTCCGACTCCACTGCACTATTCTCTCTTTTTTCGTTCTTCTCTTTTTCTCTCCTTTACTCTACTCTCCACTTCCGTCTTCTCGTCTCCTCCTCTCCTCTCCTCTCGTTTTCCTTCTCTTTTCTCTTCTTTGTTCTTTTTTCCTCATCTCTCCTCGAATCTTTTTCCATTCTCCTCACTACATCTCCTCTCCTCGTCTATCCTATCTTTCTTCTCTCCTCTACTTTTCCTCTTCTCCTTTCGCTTTCTCTTTCTTCTCTCTTTTGTAACCTTTCGTTTCCTCTCACCTCTTTTCCTTACTGTAGACTCATTACCGATGAAATACTAGAAACCCTATTTTTTTCTTTCAGAAAGAATTTTGTCATTTGCGATATAATAGTGATATTTTTAATAATTTTATACAATAATACTTGTTTATATTTCTTTCGCGTATTTTATAAATATCTATTGTGCATGTGGCAACCCTGAAATTGAGCCTAACTCTGCACGCAACCCACCAACAGCTTGTGTAAATTGGGTTGCCTAGTTTAAAATGTCGTTGTCCTAAAACTTTTGAGAGACACTGTACATTGTGTCACCACTCTCACACTGTACGTTGTGAGAGTGGTGACACAATGTACAGTGTCTCTCAAAAGTTTTAGGACAACGACATTTTAAACTAGGCAACCCAATTTACACAAGGCGTTGGTGGGTTGCGTGTAGAGTTAGGCTCAAATTCAGGGTTGCCACATGCACAATAGATGTTTATAAAATACGCGAAAGAAATAAAAACAAGTATTATTGTATAAAAGTATTAAAAATATCACTATTATATCGCATGTGACAAAATTCTTTCTCAAAGAAAAAAATAGGTTTTCTAGTATTTCATCGCTGATGAGTCTACAGAAAGAAAAAGAGGTGAGAGAAAACGAGAGGTGACAAAGGAGAGGAGAAAGAGAAAGCGAAAGGAGAAGAGGAAAATTAGAGGAGAGAAGAAAGAGAGGATAGACGAGGAGAGGAGAAGTAGTGAGAAGAAAGGAAAAATCGAGGAGGGATGAGGAAAATGTAGCAAAGAAGAGAAAAGAGAAGGAAAACGAGATGAGAGAAGAGGAGACGAGAAGAGGGGAGTGGAGAGTAGAGTAAAGGAGAGAAAAAGAGAAGAACGAAAAGAAGAGGAGAAAAGTGCAGTGGAGTCGGAAATCTAAGACAGGAGAGGAGATACGAGGAGTGAAGATGAGTGGGATGGAGATAAGATGCGAGAAAATTAGGGAAGGCGATATGAGATAAAAGCAGAGCAGAATTAGGGAAGAGAAGAAGGAGAAGGAGAAGAGAAGAACAGAAGGGACTGAAGAGAAGAGGTAGTTGCAGAAAATATCGTCTCAGTGTCAAGAATAGATGCATTGGTCAAATTGTCGACATGAAACATTCAATAACATTTTGAAATGTATTGGAGAATGTATTAGATCTGTGCCATATGCCTTTTGGCTGACTTCAGAGCAAGATGAAATCTTTCACGTAAGATCATTGATTTTACATGCGATTATACCACTAAAAACATGAATGTAATTTTAACATTGATCCAATGTTTCTCCAATTCTCGCTTCGTTGAAATGAAGATGTTGTAATTTAATATTTCCCCTCCCCCCATCGTTAATTCCAAACTGAATCATTCCGTTTCACACAGCGTGGACAATGAACACAATGGGATATGTCTAAAACTTACGAAAATTTTCTGCCACCGGAGGGGTTTGAACCTACGACCATCAGGTTGACAATACTTAACGGTAACCATTACTCTACAAGCTGTCGCTCCTGAAAGCAGGTAGAAGGAGCTGACGAACGTGAAATGTAGATGCATCTCTCATCCTACATGTAATGTGCAAAGAATACTTGTTTGTAACAAAGAAAACGAAAGTAGAACGAATCGGAGAAAACATTTAATGGAGAATTGCACATGTTGAAAACTTTTCATTCGATATTTGCGGAGGTATCCTTGCATTGATCTCGAGTGGGAAAAGGGGTAAAATTAGTATATCCTGAATTGCCACAAATATAAAGAGTTATTTCATTAATATTTGTCAATGTCTTTAAACGAGTACAGAATTATCGTTAGAGTATCATAATTCATGATCTTATACATGAAAATATCCCTTTGAACGTGTGTCAATTCATTTATTTGTTTTTTATATATACATTTCAGATGCAGAACAATGTAGCCACTTTACACTGCTATTACAAATAATGTTACCTTAATAGAAGGGGAAATATGTTTTCTAGTATGGAGGATCGAACCTGAGACCGCAATCAATGCTTTCAAGAACCAATACACTACGCCCTTCGTTTCCCTTGGAGCAACAATTCTTAATCATTCTCTCGCCTCAATATTGTAAACGTTATCCTGCAAATGAAAAGTTCAATACTCTGATATACATAGCTCTGTACTTCTAGAATTACTTTATACACATGCATTTTACTCTGAATTTCTTTCTGCGTATTAGAATATCTAAGCTTGTGAATAATTTATTTTAATTTCATAACGGTTGCATGAACATTTACGAAATAGTTCCTTACAACTTGGAATCTAATAAATAGATACTTTCAAGTCTTCAAATTAGTTTTAGACTACTAGATTTTTGCAAGGGAATTGTATATGTGATCCGTTTCCAGTCATTCATTGCTGAAGCAAACGTTTTAAAACTCTGTGGAATTTTCATTCTGAGATAAGTTTCTTTACTTGCTACATGTATGCGAACTACACTCTCCCACTTATCTCTGGAGCAGTTGAACGGAAACAAGTATCTGAGCATCGATGAACACGTGAGAGGAACGGGATTGCGTGGTGGGAGGAAAGCCACTGCAGTTACCAGCCTTCCCAGCAGCGTGCACTGTTTCGCTTTGTCCAGTCGATCCCCCCCCCCCTTTCCCTCCTTCTTTTCTGCTATGCGCGGCTTTGCTCCAGAGATGCTGGGACAGGACACAATTAATTGTTTTCGCAAAACAGTATCTCTGTATGCCACACATTTCATTCTTACTCACATGAAAAAATGTCAGTTTGCATTCAGAGCTAGTTTCACAGTTACAAACTCTTTTGTCCGCGATGAGAATTTAGTATAAATAGGCATTTTGTTTATAATTTTGAAATTGAGGTCTAAGGTTAAAATTCTCATATTTAGGGCTTGAACTCGTAATCTAAGAGATTTGAAGATCCGTCGTCTTCTTTGTGCGTGAACTTCTTTATTTCTTTCTCTATTCATTATTCATCCTTATCGTCGCGATTAGCCAAAAGTAAAATCAGACTGTGCTGTCTAAGGTGCTGTGCTTTGGACTCCGACTGCGGGACGTCATGGGGTCATGGGTTCGAGTCCGCCTGTGTTCAGTCTTAGGGTTCTCGGCCTGGGTATAGAACCGGTAGCAACCCACCATCGTGAGGAAATTGGGGAGCTACGAGTGAGTAGCGTAATCGGGTCTGGGAAATCTCCTATAACGGCTGGGGTTCGACGTGCTGATCCCACGTCACCCCATTACCAGTTGAAGAACTCCACACCTCTAGGTAGGACTGTGGGAGGGAGACTGGCAGTCGGGAGATAGGTCATGCCCTTCGAGGATTGTCGAGCCATGGGTTATTATTATTAAAATAAGAAAATACAAGGGAATGAAAAAAATATATTTTTTAAATATTTATCTATAATAAAGCAACCATTCAGTTTTATTTTGTTCTTCATGGATCTATTGCCACTACTACGCTGTAATCCCGATAAGTATCTTACATGTCACACGATAAAGCACGTGTTACTATTCGAATATAATAAGTTTTTTGTTTGTCAGGAATTATGTCAAACTTATGCATGTTTATCTAGTGCCCAACTAGCCGCCTCTGATGAAATGTAACATTCTTCAGGTTCTTTGTAAAATTCGACTCTGGTCACTTGTAACTTGTTGGGTGCAGACGTTGTGTTTTGCGATAAGAAGCGGCCTTGAATATAGCGTGAGTCACTTTGAACGCGAGCAAGCTACGCTACCAAGCTTGCCTGCCTTTGAAAACAGTCATTTTTTTCACCGTTTCCGAACGCGATTGCTATTGTAGAAGTATATATTGTCTCAAAAGAGCAAGAAAGGAAATTCGACCAATGTTCTCCCGTCGTTTTCTAAACATAGAATTATAATGAATTTTCAATGGCGCTCGGACAATTTGAACTGTTTGTAATCTCTCTTCCTCTCTCTCTCTTTCTCTCTCTCTCTCTCTCTCTCTCTCTATATATATATATATATATATATATTATATAATTTTGGGTCTGGCCCCTTCCTCAAAGAAATCCTGGATTCGTGCCTGGTCTACGTCAATGACAGAAATGCAAGCAATATTTTTATTTCTTTTTAACCCAATTAAAGGAATATGTAAGAATTTAAAAGAAATTAGAAAGAGTGGAACTACTGTTGCTCTACCTTAAAAATTGTTGTTCTTCGGTGAAGAAAAATAAGAAGCATTTATTCCAGCACCTTAACACAGTCCCACGAGTATCTCTTGACAAACACTGTCAAATGTGATGTGATTTTATGAATAAAATTTTTCCCCTGTCTACTTATAACGTTTCTCACATTTGGCAGTTCGCAAACATTCTTGCAAACGGTGTAATTATTTCGTGTTACCTTGCGCAGCAGCAAATACATTTCATAAGACTGTTCTAGACACGAGACTTGCGTCAGTAAACAAGCATTTCGTCTGTTACAGTATCACAGGAAGAGAGCATCGTTCTGCAATGTCAAGCCTCTAGATATTTTCCATTCCCATTCATAATATCTCATCACAATAATAAGTTAGAAGAAATAACTCGTATTTTCACAACTACTGATATTCTAGTTTTTCATCATCACATCAAATTATTTCTCGAAGATAGCTGCTATTGATTGATTGATTTAGTGTTTTAAGTCCACTTTATGCACAGTAAGGCTAATCGGGATTGGACCTACAGTTTAAAGTGGGATCCGAACCACTATGTGACTCCACCAGGAATCGAATTCGAGACCTATTGATTACAAGGCAACGTGGAAAGAATTTACAATACCGGACCCTTCTGTAATTTCTATGCTACGTCTTATACTCACGAAATAATCAGCCGCGATGATTTATTTCAGGTCAACATGTTTGGGTGAGGTGAAGAAATTGTTCATTAACGTGTAGAAGTTGTAAAATAAGCTTTTCAGTTCTCGCAATGACTCTCCGTATACAAGTATGGGAGCCATATTTGTTGATATGAACAATTGACGTTCGCAATTAGTTACGCTGTCTACAGCGTTGCCACAATGTTGATTTCATACTTGGAGAGCATGACGAAGAAGACGACAGTGACTGACAATCACGATGTAGAAGAACATGTGGAATGTGGACTGATTTGATTACAAGTAAGTTTGGCAACAGTGCATCGATCGTAAAATTGCAGGATACGAAAATGGCGTCTTCGATTATGAACGTTTGCCGTTAAAGTGCTACGAAAAGAAGATTTTTTTTCGGTTCGTTTTCACAATTAGAGCAAAACCTTTCACGGATAGCCCCACTGACCATTCTCGGTAAGGTGAGGTTAGATTAGGTTAGGCAAACATAGTTAAAATTTGGGGTCGTAAAACCATGCACGGGTAGACGCACACATCATTGACGGATAGCCCCACGAACCATTCACGGTGGTTAGATTAGGTTAGGTTAGGCAAGGCAAGCATAATTAAAATCAGGAATGTATATTTATTTTTTTTTTTTTTTTAAAACTCAAAATTTTCCGGTAAATAATGAGCAATCGTGCCGATCGCGGACCACTCAATTTAGCTTATTTTGCAATTTCTACACATGAGCCCCAAATTTTAACTTCAAATTCGTGATTAGGAGGCCTCAATTAGTGAGTATGCGAAATATTACAAAAATCGGGGATTGGTCCAGTATTGTACATTCTGCGCCATCGGGGAGGCTGATAGCTGCTATACTATAAGAAAGCAAGTCAAAATTAAAGTAAAAGTTTAACTACATGTTTACCCAACGACATTTACAATATTGGAAGGACAGAATTCTTAATAATTGATGCTTCAATTATAGGTATAAGCGTGGTGTAGTGGCTAGTATTTTCGATTGGGCTGCTAGCGGTCCTAGGATCGATCCTCCTTACGAAGTGTTCTCTTTTTTTCAATTCTCATTTCATTAAACAACGGCATGGTGGCATTATTTGTAATAGCAGTATTGTAGTAGTGTATTATTTCTTGAAAGATTGATTGCGGTCTCAGGTTCGATCCTCCATACTAGAAAACATATTTCCCCTTCTATTAAGGTAACATTATTTGTAATAGCAGTGTAAAGTGGCTACATTGTTCTGCATCTGAAATGTATATATAAAAAACAAATAAATGAATTGACACACGTTCAAAGGGATATTTTCATGTATAAGATCATGAATTATGATACTCTAACGATAATTCTGTACTCTTTTAAAGACATTGACAAATATTAATGAAATAACTCTTTATATTTGTGGCAATTCAGGATATACTAATTTTACCCCTTTTCCCACTCGAGATCAATGCAAGGATACCTCCGCAAATATCGAATGAAAAGTTTTCAACATGTGCAATTCTCCATTAAATGTTTTCTCCGATTCGTTCTACTTTCGTTTTCTTTGTTACAAACAAGTATTCTTTGCACATTACATGTAGGATGAGAGATGCATCTACATTTCACGTTCGTCAGCTCCTTCTACCTGCTTTCAGGAGCAACAGCTTGTAGAGTAATGGTTACCGTTAAGTATTGTCAACCTGATGGTCGTAGGTTCAAACCCCTCCGTTGGCAGAAAATTTTCGTAAGTTTTAGACATATCCCATTGTGTTCATTGTCCACGCTGTGTGAAACGGAATGATTCAGTTTGGAATTAACGATGGGGGGAGGGGAAATATTAAATTACAACATCTTCATTTCAACGAAGCGAGAATTGGAGAAACATTGGATCAATGTTAAAATTACATTCATGTTTTTAGTGGTATAATCGCATGTAAAATCAATGATCTTACGTGAAAGATTTCATCTTGCTCTGAAGTCAGCCAAAAGGCATATGGCACAGATCTAATACATTCTCCAATACATTTCAAAATGTTATTGAATGTTTCATGTCGACAATTTGACCAATGCATCAATTCTTGACGCTGAGACGATATTTTCTGCAACTACCTCTTCTCTTCAGTCCCTTCTGTTCTTCTCTTCTCCTTCTCCTTCTTCTCTTCCCTAATTCTGCTCTGCTTTTATCTCATATCGCCTTCCCTAATTTTCTCGCATCTTATCTCCATCCCACTCATCTTCACTCCTCGTATCTCCTCTCCTGTCTTAGATTTCCGACTCCACTGCACTTTTCTCCTCTTCTTTTCGTTCTTCTCTTTTTCTCTCCTTTACTCTACTCTCCACTCCCCTCTTCTCGTCTCCTCTTCTCTCATCTCGTTTTCCTTCTCTTTTCTCTTCTTTGCTACATTTTCCTCATCCCTCCTCGATTTTTCCTTTCTTCTCACTACTTCTCCTCTCCTCGTCTATCCTATCTTTCTTCTCTCCTTTAATTTTCCTCTTCTCCTTTCGCTTTCTCTTTCTCCTCTCCTTTGTCACCCCTCGTTTTCTCTCACCTCTTTTTCTTTCTGTAGACTCATCAGCGATGAAATACTAGAAAACCTATTTTTTTCTTTGAGAAAGAATTTTGTCACATGCGATATAATAGTGATATTTTTAATACTTTTATACAATAATACTTGGTTTTATTTCTTTCGCGTATTTTATAAACATCTATTGTGCATGTGGCGACCCTGAATTTGAGCCTAACTCTACACGCAACCCACCAACGTCTTGTGTAAATTGGGTTGCCTAGTTTAAAATGTCGTTGTCCTAAAACTTTTGAGAGACACTGTACAAGTAGTACTTGCGCCACATATCATAATTTCGAAAGAGAAAAAGTGTTCACATATTTGACTCTAGAGCCTACTGGCAGTTGACGAAGACGGTTCATTTTAATGCCGCTTGTATCGTGGGGACTATGGCTTTGAATGTGCGGTTGGAAGTCTCCGCTAAGTTCCTCGAGAAGTGGATCCCGAGTATTTTCGCAGTGTTCGTCACGGTATTTGTGACCGAATATGCCCAATTACGTGTCACTGTCCCAAATGATAGTATTTTTTCTTTTTTTCTTATTGAAACACAGTCCTGTATTTATTCGTAAGAGTTCTAAGATTTCCATTAGGTTAACATAGTCCTGGTGATCAAGCAATACCAGTGTGGCATCATTGGTGTATTCCGAAGTCCGGTAGTTCATGCCACATACTTGTATTCCACGTAATCGTTGATTTATTAGGTATAGGAAAGTACTGATCGCTGTACAGAATGTGAGGACTGAAAAGGGGCAACCTTATCTAATAGAGCATTGAAGAAGAAACTAAGGACATAAAGTTCCATTTGTACGTACACAAATGCAACCAATCCTGCGTGTAGAGGCTCTTTATCGCTTGTACGCATGAATCACTATATCCAGCTTGAGTAAAGTGCCGAAATTGGTCAAATTGAAGTCCAGGGCCACAATTGCTGCTTCAGAGTAAGGAGCTTCATTCATTAGAGTGGTCATGTCACGTACAACTGTAGTTGTTACCATTATCTTCATTGACCTAGTAGTGTAGCTGTAAAATGTTGTAGTGGATGTGTCAATATTTTATAATCGGCACATAACAATATGATGGGGCGATAATGTTCGGTTGTTAAGAAGTCCGGGATTACAACCATCACACCTGTCAGGCTCGTGTGAGCAATTTTCTTCTGGTGAAAACAGGCACTGAGCCACCGCACCCTAAGCTTCTTATCAAAAAAACTTGTGCAGAAGCAGCATCCCTCGAAGTGTGCATCGGACATTTCTTTACAGTGTTCTATAAACTTTCAGCTTACAAAATGAATTAAATCTACGAGGTAGATCAGGAATATGTCTGTCCTAAAAT
This sequence comes from Lepisma saccharinum, assembly GCF_977018435.1. NCBI lineage: Eukaryota > Metazoa > Arthropoda > Insecta > Zygentoma > Lepismatidae > Lepisma > Lepisma saccharinum. Next base: position 137,265,673 of record NC_139230.1, read on the forward strand.
GCAGCAAATCTGTGCAACTTTACATACAAAAATCTACTACCTAGGTAGATAAGAAACAACAACAAATTAAGGTTTCTTTCAGGCCTGTAGACATGATTTTATTTCAGAGGTTAGGCTCATCCTTTATCAGAAGAGGCGTCGCTAGATATACGAGGGTCACTATTTATATTTTGAGCCTAACAATGAAAAAACAGGAATTTGGCATTGAAAACTGCTTTATTGTTTTTAGAAGTATTCTCCTTTATGGTCAATACACTTTTGCATTCGTTCGAACCATTTGTCAAAGCAGTTTTTCCAATCTTCTTGAGACACCTCCATAATATGGTTTTTGAACGCATCAACGGCGTCTTCCGCCGACGAAAATCGTTGTCCACGCAATTTATTCTTGACATTCGGGAACAAGAAGAAGTCATTGGGTGCCAAATCAGGACTGTACGGCGGATGACCCATCAATTCGATTTTTTGACTGTTCATAAAGTCGGTTGTTAGACGAGATGTGTGACAGCTGGCATTGTCTTGATGAAGAATGATCCGACGGCGTTTGTTTGTTTTCCGTATTTGACCGAAGACCTCTGGCAAACAAATTGTTGTGTACCATTCAGAGTTGACCGTTCTACGTTCCTCTAAAGGCACAGTTGCCAAATGACCAGTTTTCCCGAAAATACAGGCGACCATTTGTTTCGATGTGCTTCGAGTGCGAACAACTTTTGTTGGATTGGGTTCATCTTGAAACACCCATACAGTCGACTGCTGTTTACGTTCCGACTCATATGCATATATCCATGATTCGTCACCTGTTACAATCTTATATACGTCTTTTGAAGCACCACGATTGTATTTATTGAGCATTTGTTTGCACCAATTGACGCGAGCGTCTTTTTGAGTTTTTGTCAAATTGTGTGGGATCCAACGAGAACATACCTTTCTCACAGCTAAATGATCATGTAATATTTTATTTATGCTTGTGGAACTAATGCCTATGGTTGCCTCACTCTCACAGTATGTCACATGACGATCTTGCAGTATTAGGTTTTGCACAGCATCAATGTTTTCTTGAACAACAACTGATTATGGACGACATTCGCGAATCTCGTCGTTGAGCGAATGGCGGCCACGATTAAATTCGTTATACCAGCGTTTCACAGTGGCAAAGGATGGGTGTTGGAGTTGCGTTGATTCTTGTAAGAAAACACAATCACAAATGCACACGCTGATTCTTTTGAGACATCTATTTTCTACCTGTAATGCACTAACTACCATGAAGTATCACTGAAAGGCAATTGTAATCACTTTAGACGACGTATGTGCTTAGTAATGTCCAGCTGTGGTTATCGCGATTCGCGCCATGTTGCTTCTCTCTCACTAACCGTTTTTCTTTACTTGGCGCCCACGCAAACAGCTGACACACGGACCACACACGCCATCTCTTGAGAACAAAAGCAATCCAACCCACATCATCAAAACCAAATAATGAAAACAAGAACACATTCCTATACATATTCCCCCTTCTTGATTGGATAAATTCCAATCAACAGATTTGCTAATTCAATTGTCATTAGGTAAGGGAATCAATTTGTTCACTGGTCTTTTAGTAAAACCAGTTGTTGTTCTAATTTTTGCCGCACGCACTACACCGTCTTTACCAGGAAACGTCTCTTCCACTACTGCTATTTTCCATGTAAGTGGAGGTGCGTTGTCTTCTTTGACCAGAACCACCATGCCTGGTTGAAGATTTTCTGTTGAAGCCGTCCATTTACGACGCTGTTGTAGTTCGTGGAGATAATCCTTCGACCATCTTTTCCAAAAATGTTGTTGTAATTGCTGAATGTGTTGCCATCTAGAAAGACTGTTTTGGGGCAAGTTAGTTAAATCAGGCTCAGGTATGGACATGAGAGGTGACCCTATAAGAAAGTGACCAGGTGTTAAGTAAAAGGTGTCACTGGGATTATCAGATATTGAGGTCAGGGGTCGGGAATTGAGGCATGCTTCAATTTGCGTTAACAATGTTGCAAGCTCTTCGTATGTCAAAGTAGCATTTCCCACTATCCTCTTAAAGTGATATTTCATAGACTTTACAGCGGCTTCGCACAATCCTGCAAAGTGGGGCGCGTTAGCTGGAATGAAGTGCCAGTTGATTCCATCTTTTATTGCAAAATCTTCAAGTCCACCTTTTAGCTGTTCTGCTTTGAAGAGTTGACTGAGTTCTCTCAGTTCTCTATTAGCTCCAACAAAATTAGTCCCGTTGTCACTGTATATGTTTTGACATTTTCCTCTTCTAGAAACAAATCTGCGTAGAGCAGCGATAAATGCGTCTGACGTTAAGGAAAAAACTGCTTCAATATGCACTGCTTTAGTAGCCATGCACACAAATATAGCTACATATCCCTTGGTAGTGATTCTGCTTCTTCTGTTTGTTCTTATGATACAAGGACCAGCATAATCTACTGCTGTATTTAAAAATGGACGTGATGGTGTGACTCTTGGGCTTGGTAATTGTCCCATGAGTTGATGTGACGCCTTGGCTTGCAACTTAAAACATATTAAGCATTTATGCAAGACAGATCTTACTGTTTGTCTGATATGTGGAATCCAGTATTCCTGTCTTAAAGAGCTTATCAACAATTGAGGCCCTGCATGTAATAAACGACGATGTTCTGATTCAATTATGAGTTGCGTCAGATGATGTTTGGTAGGCAAAATTAATTGATATTTGCTCTCATATGGCAATTCTGAATTTTCGAGTCTTCCACCAACTCGTAACAGCTGTCTGTCATCAATAAATGGATGAAGATCCTTGATAGGACTATTTTTTGATACTTGTTGTCCTTCTTCTAAGTCATGAATTTCTTGTGGAAATGAAATGCGTTGCACAATTAAGATACATTTCATCAGTGCTGCACGTAATTCAACATAAGAAAAGTTTCCTGTTCTCTTCGAAACAGGATTCTTAACATTGTAAATGAATCTGTAGCATGTTGCTACTACACGAAGCAATCTCTGTAATGTGGAAAATCTCAGCATGAAATCTGCTTCTGTTCCATGTATCTTGCTAAACATTGATGTAACTATCTTCCTTTGTTCTGTTATGCATTCTTCAAGTTCGCTATTTTCCATAACATGTAATGGCCAAGTATCTTCTTTTAACCACGTAGGTCCATTCCACCAAATTTCCGAATCCTTGAGGGCTCTTGGTTCTACTCCCCTTGTTATCAAATCTGCTGGATTACACTTAGATGTGACATGATGCCATTGGTTAATAACAGAAAGTTCCTGGATCTGTGCAACACGGTTACCTACGAAGGTTTTCCATCGAGTGGGGGACGCTGCTAGCCACCCAAGTACGATTTTTGAATCTGTCCAAAAATATGTACTGTCAATTGGAATTCTCAAAATTGGTGTTGTTTTCTTAACTAGTTTAGCTAATAGAAGAGCACCGCACAATTCTAGTCGTGGCAAAGTAACTTTTTTTATTGGCGCTACTCTTGACTTTGCGCACAGTAATTTAATATTGATTCTTCCTAACTCATCTCTTGATCTAATATAAATGCAACAACCATAAGCTCCTTCTGCTGCGTCGCAGAATCCATGTATCTGAATGTCATTTGTCTTTTCTGTTGTCAGTACAAATCTCTCTATTTGGATGTGAACTATATCTGGTAGTTGTTGATACAAATTCGTCCATTGGTTTCTTAAATCTGAATCTAATTGTTCATCCCACTCCAATTTACAACTCCAAAGTTTCTGCAAAAACATCTTGTATAAAATGACAGCTGGACTGAGAAGTCCCAGTGGATCAAATATGGAGCTAACAATTGACACAACTTGTCGTTTGGTTATGTTCGTTAATGGTGAACAAAAGTCTCCATCTTTCGCTACTTTGCACGAAATTAAAAATTTGTCTGTTGATGGTTGCCAGATGAGGCCTAATGTGTTTATTTCTGCTTCATTATTGAACTGAAATGGTAAATGAACTTCTCTGTGTTCTTCTGGTACTGCTTGCACCAATTCCTCACAATTGGAGCACCATTTGCGTAAAATAAATCCACCTCGTTTCAAGAGTTCATTCAGTTCAGACTGTAAGTTGAGCATAGTTTCAATGTTATCACCTCCTGATGCTACATTGTCACAATAAAAATCCCTTAATAATATGCTGGATGCATTGGGAAAGTTTTCGTTTTCCTGTCTTGCAAGCATTTGTAATGCTGCAACAGCTTGGTACGGCGATGAGGTTAAGCCATAAGTTACAGTTAATAATTCATAAGTTTGTATTTCTTCGTTTGGTGATTTTCTCCACAATATTCTTTGATATTTAGTGTCATAAGGATGGACTCTAATGTTGCGAAACATCTGGGCTATATATGCTGTAAAAACTATCTTGTGCGTTCTGAACCTCAGTACAATAGAGTATAGATCTTCTTGGACTGTAGGCCCTGTCATTAGAACATCGTTAAGGGATAGTCCACTGTCTGTTTTCGATGATCCATCAAATACAACTCTCACAGGTGTTGTAGTACTTTCTCTAATAATAGCATGATGCGGTAGGTAATATGACTCCTTGTTCTCTTCATCAGTAGTTTTAATTTGCTTCATGTGGCCTAATGATACATAATTGTCCATGAATTCACAATAGTTCTGCCTGAGTGTTGGCTGTGTTGTTAATCTTCTTTCCAACTGATGAAATCTTTTGTCTGCTTGTTGAAACGAATTCCCTAATTCAGTATGATTTGGTTTCAATGGTAGCCTAACCATAAATCTACCATCCTTCTGCCTGATGGTTGTTTCTTGAAAATGCCTTTCACAATCCATTTCTTCTTTGCTCTTGGTCTTTGTGAATACTTCCTCTAACTCAAAAAACCTCTGTAATTGTAATTGAAGGCTATCTTCAGTACGTACAAAACATGAAGTAACTATTGTAGGTGCTTCACATTGTTGAGGCATAGCTCCTGCTAAAATGTATCCTAACTCTGTATCTTGAAGTACAGGATAATTTCCTATTCTTGTTCTTCTATCTGAACGTAGTAGCAAGAAAAATAGTTCAGATCCAATCAACAAATCTATGCTGCCTGGCTGATGAAATGAAGGATCAGCAAACTGAATATCCTTTGGGAGATTCCAAGTACTGCAATCGATTACCTGTGTGGGCAAGTCGCCTGTGATTTTTGGTAACACAAGATACTTCACTGTTGTTGTATAATTAGATGTTCTAGACTGGATTACAACATCTACACAATGTTTAGTTTCAAGACACGAATTGTTTATTCCCTGGACTGGAACAACATAGTTTTCTTTCTTCAGTCGCAGTTTCTGCACTAATGATGTAGTTACAAAATTTGACTGACTCCCACTGTCTAAGAGGACTCTGCAATAATGAAATTGTCTATTGTTGCCTTTTACCTTCACTAAGGCAGTTGACAATAAAACTTGTGAAGTGTGTCTTTCTTTGACTGTACAATATGAAGATTGAGGTGCTTCATCTCTTGCCCCATTGTTGCTTTCTTGAGGATACACCCTAGAATTCAATTGTTGTCTATTGCTTGTATTGTTACTGACACTCGACGATCTTGGTCTTTCAGGTGTATCCCTGTGCAAGAGAGTATTATGTTTCAAATTACAAATTTTACAATTTCCAGATTTACAAAAGTTCACTGAATGTTTTGAAGATAAACAATTAAAACAAAGACCTTTCTTCTTCACAAATTCTTGTTTCTGTTTATAACTTGCCTGTAAGAAAGTCTCACATTGGTACAAAGTATGATTTGCGGAACAGTACATGCACTGAATGTTAGTGGATGTTGCTAAATACGTGTTGCTTTTTTTCATGAATTTACCTTGTTTATCATGTGATTGAAACTGCTTAGCATTGGTGTCACTATGTGTCGGTTTCATGTTTTCTAAAGCTTGACACCTGCGCTCTACAAATGCAAATAATTCTGACAAGGTAGGAAAGTAATCATGCTCTTGTGATAATTCAAATTCCTTACGAGTATTGTGATCCAAATGAGATACAAAATGTTGTGATAAAATGACTTCATCCAAAGGCACCTCAAGTTTAAGAGCCTTTAAAGCATTCAGATTTGATGTTGCTGTATTTACAAACTGTCTCAATTCATTTGCATCTTCTTTACGCACCGACTTTATGTGTAATAGTTCACTAACGTAATGTGATGCAATAAGCCTGCTATTATCATATCTTTCAGTGAGCAAGTTCCATGCTACTGTATAATTTGTCTCACTGACTTGCAAGTTTGAAATGAGCTTACTGGCTTGTCCCTTTAAAGAGGACCGCAAATAATGAAATTTTTGTATTGCTGGTAATGTATTGTTATCATGGACCAACACTTTAAAATTGTCCTTGAATGGAAGCCAGTTTTCATAATTTCCATCAAAAGAGGGTATGGAAATCTTTGGAAGTCTAAGCTGAGACTGAACTGACGTAACAGAACTAGTACTAACACTGGGCTGATTCACTTGATCATGCCGCATCACTATTGTCTCCATTTGAGACCTAATGCTGTAGTACTTTTCTTCAAATTCTATTCTGTGAACTTCCTCTTCGGTTGCTTCCGATTGAAGTTCCAAACTGGTTTGAACGTCATTGAATTTGTCCCACATCTCTGTCAAGTGACTTAATCTCAATTTAATTTCCTGAACACTCTGTATATTAATGTCAAATGCATCGACGAATGCTTTCATACGGGTTAATTGCCCTTTGTAGCTTCCTCGCACAACTTTTAAACGTTTAATCTCTGCCTCTGTCATGGTTAAAGGATAACTGATAAGGTTTCACAATAATGCAATTAATGAACGTAATGTAATGTAAAGAAAGGAAATGGTACTAAAATGAGCCTGATTACCTGCAAACTTCAGCGCTGCCGATGTTGGACACACAATCGTCTCGCCGGTTGGAAACACTGCTGCACTGCTCGCACGAAGAATCAGCTGATTTCCTTCCCCGCCTTCTGAATATGCTTGCTACGCAATAAATTTAGTATCGAGATTCCGGAATGTCCCTTCTGCCACCCGCACGAAACGTTCAGTTCTTGAGACACGAATCCACACAACTGGACCACGCTATGTCAATGCAAAACTAGAACACACCGTTCACCACAAAGTTTACAGTTCACAGTCAGGTAGAGCTAAGACATCCAAGGCTTGGAGGACCATAAAAATGTTGGAGTTGCGTTGATTCTTGTAAGAAAACACAATCACAAATGCACACGCTGATTCTTTTGAGACATCTATTTTCTACCTGTAATGCACTAACTACCATGAAGTATCACTGAAAGGCAATTCTAATCACTTTAGACGACGTATGTGCTTAGTAATGTCCAGCTGTGGTTATCGCGATTCGCGCCATGTTGCTTCTCTCTCACTAACCGCTTTTCTTTACTTGGCGCCCACGCAAACAGCTGACACACGGACCACACACGCCATCTCTTGAGAACAAAAGCAATCCAACCCACATCATCAAAACCAAATAATGAAAACAAGAACACATTCCTATACAATGAGGCTTCATCGCCAATTGTGGAAGTAAGTTGATCGATGCACTCTTGTCTTGATAATCCGCGTCAAATCGTAAAAAATCATCGCACGAAAATGTTCACGAGTTAATTCCATTCTATTGTTGTCGCGCAATCTCCAAGGCAACATAAACAACACAAATGAAGCTATTGACAAAACATTTGAAGTACGTTATGGTCAATAATGCCAGACGATTCCGTGCAAACGTCAAATCGCGCCTAACTTCAATCAGTGTTGCCAAGGCTCAAAATATAAATAGTGACCCTCGTAATAACTTAATGACAGGAAACCGTTAAAAACACGTTGACATTTGTGGACACATCCACCTGCCTGTGGTGCAGGCATATTTTCCCCACAAGTCGCAAAAAAAAATATTTATTGAGAACTATTCGACACTATGCAAGGTATTGTAAATCAAATGTCGCATTAACTACTCTTGCTGTTAAATCTTCATGGCGATTTCTTTCAGGTGTAGCATATCTCGATTCAGTGTTTCAAACCTTACCTAAATTTATCTGCTTTAAAATCGAGTACAGAGAATCGTAAAAATTTTCAAATATTCTAATTTCAATTTATTATTTCTGTTTCAATGTGTATTATATTACAGGTTTATAGTTTCTAAGTGCTAGATTGGAAACCTTTCAACACAGCATTTTCTCGTCTAGTTGAGGAACTCATGGGAAAATTGGCTACTCTCAGCTGCCACTGTAGCTAAGTTTTGCTTGGATATATTGGATATATTGTTTTGTAATTCGAGTATGTGTAGTTTTTGAGGAATTGAACGCTAATTGCTGTCGCGCGCTGCTGGTCGATATATCGACCATCCGTCGTTAAGGGGATCGATCACATGTGGAGGTCGAAATTTCGACCGTCATGCGGTTAAAGGTTAAGTGACACACACAAACACATTTCTATACCAACTGTATATTAATATATATGCACATACATAGGGTGTTGCTGTGAACAAACGACAAATTTTAACTGGGTGTAGAGGACTACATTTTAATGACTTTCCTGATAACGTTTTGTTCATTGAGGTCTCATTTCACGCTGTGAATCCTCAGAAAACAACATTTGTATCCAATACCCTTACAGCCATTCATCACATTCATGTTTGTCACTAACATTTTTTTCTGTACTAATCTTTGTACGCTACGGACAAACAGGAAAAGATCGCCATCATAATACAAATACGTATCTCTGAATAAAACTTAACATGACCTTAACGAACAGGTATTAAATATGATAAGCTACAATGCATGAATTAAGTGAAAGGATTCCTTTCAGAGGTTTCGTCTCGTTGGCTTCTCTCCTAGCATGATCTAACTATCATATTCCAAAAATGTCATTAACAAATATGAATCTGCAGGTACGCACACACAATATATAATATTACGTTTCACGATGGTTAGTAGCACCGAAACAAGGTATGAAGTGAGAAAACGTTATTAATTAAAGTTTTGCCTCGAAGTCTTACACACTTTGTCAAATTTGGTCTATGCCTCACGGGAAATCCTATGTTTGTTGATGAAGGGGGGTTGTAAATTACACAATACTAATAATCATGTTGGATTTAATGCAGACGTTTTCAACGTATGGAAGATGTCCATATTATCACTTTTCAAAATATAAGTGCCTCGCCGGTATAGTTCGCATTGAGCCTCGCGTTTCCTAATGGCGGACCTGTTTCAAATTCCCCGACTCTCAGTGGGTCAGGCTACTCGTATTTATTCACGCACGTACGACCACACTCGAATGGATCGAACCTTCCTCTTGTGTGTTGAAGCACGAATTATGGGACCATGGGCCTTAATCTGTAAACATTCATGTATTCATGCTTCAGAATACTGTATACTATCCCATGATAATGAGTATATTGACGCAATGACATCATAATATATTTAACTTGTTTTTCATAAGATCCATTGTATCCAGTTGCACATATATTTTCGCAACCTTGTTGAACTCTGTCTATATTATTCCGGATTCCAAATATTTAATTTGCATTCATGTTTAACGGGAAACTCTCTAAATTGGAGAACAAAATTATTTAGTCAAAGTGAGAAAATGTTTTCTGCTGCGTGCATATTAAACTGTGTGCTCCTTACTCAACCAACAACTTTGCTGAAGCAATTTAGTATGACGCATTTTGCAACAATGACCATGTAAATTACAAGCATGTTTGAATGGTCGTGATAGTATTAGTATTTTAACAACTGCTTCAGTCAATGTCAGGCCAAGAAGAGAGTCAAGAAAGAAAAAGTTGCCAACGCTAGGAGTAGATAAAAAAAGAAGCTTATGACAATTAAAACTTTACAAAATTAGGGATGTTAGAATTTACTCCACCGCTTGAAACGATTCTAAGGGAGGGTTGTAAACTTTTCCTCGCAACGAGATTTCCTTCATGCAGAGTATTTTTGTCAGCGATAAAGGCAGTGGGACTTTGGATTATATATGTATTGGATTATGAAACTACGTAACACTAATATTGACTACAATATTAACAGTAATAGTAGTAGGAGTGGGGGAGTTGACCAACATCAAATGAGGATTGCCTTAATGGATTTCTCTCGTAAGGCATGATCTTCACTTGATGGCGCAGTGTTGCCAGCTCCTCACTCGAAAAAATCACCAAGGTTTTTGGTCTAACCTAACCTAAAGTATGGAGCTGGCAACCTTTTTCTCGCAGTGTTGCCAACACTACACCCGAAAGTAAAGCTCGGTGGGGCTCGCCTTAATGGTTTGCTCTTGTAAGGCATAAGCCCTATTTTCTCGCAGTGTTGCCAACATCTTACTCGAAAAAATCACCAAGGTTTTTTTTTGTCTAACGTAACCTAAAGCAAGAAGCTGGCAACCTTGCTTGAGGCTTGCCTTACAGTGCATAAAGCAAGGTTGCCAACCTACTGGTACTTTTGCCATAGTTTTTTACAAAAAAAAAAAAGAGAGAGAGGGGAGAGAGAGAGGGAAGAGTTAAACAACCGACAGCCTACCTACAGCTTTTTTTCCTTGGTCTAACCTAACCTAAAGCAAGGAGCTGGCAACTTTGCTTGAGGCTTGCTTTACAGTGCATAAAGCAATTTTTGCCAACCTACACACACTAAACAAGGAAAAACCGACACTACCATAAAAGAGAGAGAGATGGATGGATGGCAACACTGCACGGGTTCAACGTCATCAAGTAAAAATCGCCTTAATGGTTTTCTCTTGTAAGGCATGATCTCTATTTTCTCGCAGTGTTGCCAACTCCTACCTACACCTTTTTTTTTTACTTGGCAAGGGCTAGAGAGAGAGAAAAACCTATAGCTGGCAACAGTAATGAGCGAATGCACCATATCGTAATTTTCCAACTCCGGCAATGTTTGTATATCGTGACCTTTGTAAACCTCTCTCTCGGGGGAACGATGTGCCACACACACACACACACACACACATACACACGCGCGCGCGCGGGGGCCAAAATTTTTGAATTTACGGCTGGAAAAATGTTTTTCTATGACATGTTTTTGTTCGAGGCAAATTCGTAGGTGGATATTGTTAAATAAACATTAATATTGTAAATATATATATACTTATTGTATTTAGTTTTTCGGTATCGAAAAGCGACTGTCATATTGTATTTGAAAAAAATATTACGCTTTTGCCTGTGGATATCTAGAAAAACGACAATTTCGTTCCCTCTCTCTGCATATGCTATCAACGTTGACACAATGACACAAATTCAACAAATACGTATGCTTGGTGGCAGAGAAAAAATACAATGAATTTTCCGGTTATTTATTTCATAGCCCTGATAGTCATCGCGTGCGTCACAGATTGTCATCTGCCGTAGGTTTTGGGACGACGGAAGTTATACTTCCTGTTTTTTTTTTAGTGGACGCTAGTTAACAGCATAGGTAACAATGATGCGATGCGATGCATTAACTTGTGAATATTCGAACACAACACGCAAAATGATGTGGCTGAAATGTAGGAGGGGGGGAATGTTCTAGAGAATTTGGTTCTTGGATTTCTATTGGTCCACGTTGCGTTGGCTAACATATCATTTTTGACGTTATTAGAAAACCGTATAAAACTTAAAGCGCTGGTGTATAAAGTTCTGTTTCATTTTCAACGTCAGTGAAGATTATTTCCGCAGAATTTCTAAAAGTAAGTAACTTTGTTTCTTAGCTCGCATGAGTTGGCTTTGATTTGTGAGTATGGCACTGCTTTTGTGGAAGAAAATATACTCACAAAACATGCAAAAAGAGAGAGAATATAGAAGGTGTTTCATGTCTCTCTCTGCTTTTATATATTTGAAGCATGCATCTTGGTAGCTGGAATATTTTTTTTCTTCCGTGTGCCGTTGTTGGTAGGTAGGAAATATGTGTGCGGGGCATATTTCAAAAAAATAAATGTGTTAAATTGTTAGAGGAAGACAGGAAAAATAGAGGAGAGTTGCGTGTTTTTGATATCTAGTGGAAGTACTGATTGATTGATTGAGTTGGTGTTTTTTTAAGTCTATTTTATGCACAGTAAGGCTAATCTGGACTGGACCTACAGTTTCAAGAACCACTTATGCCCCCACTGGGTATCGAACCCTTGATTACAAGACAACGACGTTATCGCTACGTCATCGCAGAGGCTAGTGGAAGTACTGATTGATTTGATGTTTTAAGTCCACTTTATGCACAGTAAGGCTAATCGGGACTGGACCTACAGTTTCAAGAACCACTTATGCGGGTATCGAACCCTTGATTACAAGGCTATCGCTGTGCTAACGCAGAGGCTAGTGGAAGTACTGATTGATTTGATGTTTTAAGTCTATTTTATGCACAGTAAGGCTAATCGGGACTGGACCTACAGTTTCAAGAACCACTTGTGCGGGTATCGAACCCTTGAATACAAGCCTACCGCTGCGCCATCGCAAAGGCTAGTGGAAGTACATAGTTATTCGAATCTTATTTATTTAAAATATTTAGTTTTTTTTATGCACGCTTATTGATTTTAAACCTAAAATTAAATAAAATCCGGCAATTATATCCAATTATACTTATGGCTACAACGAGCATTTGCAAAAAAAAAATGGCTTGAGATTTTTTTTGCCACGTAAACAAAATGGCTGACATGCCAAATATGAACAGGCTATATAGATTTGAGAGAGAGATGGATAAAAAAAAAAGTTAATTAAAATTTAATTTCATGATTGCAACACGGAACTTAATGATTGATTTAGTTTATTTTACTTTACGTTTTGTACCTCTTGGCTAATTTGCAAAGATTGGGGATGAGTGATGAAATGGACATTCACGAACAACCAAGCCCGACCAGGATTCGAACCCGGGACCCTTGGCGTCGCAGCGCGATGTGCTAACCACTCGGCCACAGGGTCGGGCAAGTGCTGGTATATACATAGACCAAAGTTACATGGTTCTAGGCCCCATAGGAGCCGAGAAAATCAATGTCTTGGAAAACGTCTTAAGACAAATATCTCAATCTTTAAGAAAGTCGACTTCCGGTATCTCAAGATGTTACTTCCGGTCTGTCAAGAAAATTTTCTTAAGACAAAAATCTTAAGGCGTTTTCCAAGACATTGATTTTCTCGGCTCCTAATTGAGCTAGGATGATGATTTTAGGTTTGCTGGATAGGATTGGACGAGAACTATTCGACTAGCAAATAAAATCGATTCCACCCCCTCAAGTTTCGGAAATACAGACAATTTTTTATTTTTTTGAGAAACTTGATTTGCCGGCTTAGTTTTTACTCTAATTTGAAAATTTTAATAGCATTCGATACAAAATTAGAAGTACTCTACAACTTATTGGAGAGGTGATGACTACTGCCTGCTGTTTTCGAGTTATTTTGGATTAAAATTTCAAGATGTAATTTCTAAGATGTTTTGTAATTCATCAACTATGGGTTGTAGGAAAACGATTCTTGCTCTATCTGCTATTGCTCGACGAATACTATAAACATAAATAATGCTTATGGTTTGATTTTTAAAATGGCGACCAGAAAATAACTATGTTTTCTGAAATTATAATTTATACTTTATACGCCAAGAGGGCTGAGGGTTAGAAAAAAAAGTTTGTTTGGTAGAATTATGTACACATAATATTTTTGTGTTTTCTATACACAAGCCTAATTATTTTTTTTTCCAATTATTTACAGGATTTATTAAAAAGCAAGAAGTAACATATACATAAATAACACACTCCCACCAAACCCAACACCATTGTGAATTATTGCACAGTATTTATTTTGTGGCACTCCACTATATATATATAAAATAACATACCCCACAAATATTTTATTATAGTGAATTAGCCTTCCAAGATTTTTTTATTGTAAAGCATTTATTTTGTAACACTCCTCCACTATATATATAAAATAACATACCCCACAAATATTTTCACTATTGCAAATTAGAAACATACCCACAAATATTTTCAACAAGATGCAATCTGAGAAAAGTTGCCCTGTGTGCAAAAGAAGCATATCAAGCCAAAATTTTGCAAGACATTGTCGCACCTGCGTGCCAGGCAAGCATTTGGCTGCCACCGAACCATGTCCCAGGTGCGGTAAACATATTACCATTAATAATTTGAAGAGGCATATAACATTATGCAAAGTTGTCGTCGGAGCACCTGTTCCACAACCGTCGACCCGCTCGACCAAGAGGAAATCAGAAGCCGACTCGCACCATCCGCCAAACGTGTGAAGCCTGTGGCGAAAGCGAACCAGTCTGCTTTCCAGCGTTTGTTAGAGGACTTTGTCATCACTTCGGAGGGCTCATGCGACGTGCGTAGTTTTTTGGAGAACGTGCAAGCCAAAATTATTTCCATCCTCGGCGATGCGCTTGCAACGCACTCCACCAAATTCTACGCATCGCTACGTTGCCAGTACAAGAAGCCGTCTGATGAAATTTACAGCTTCTGCCACAACACCAAGGCGAAGACGCTGCATCTGGCGGATGTCGACAACCTCGAGGTTATCTACAACAAGTTTGCAGAGGAGCTGGTGACCAAACAAGAGGAACATCAAGCTAAGGGCTCGGGGGGTTCGCTGTGCGGTGAACCCCACGAACTGTGCGTCAAACTTTGCAAGTTCATACCTCTCTCCGCCTCCAGCTACGTCCCCTTACCACCTACTATTGCGGCAAAGAAGGCCGTCCTGAACATTCAGAACAGTGACGCCAAGTGCTTCGTATGGTGTGTTCTGGCAGCATTACACCCTGTCCACTGGAAAAACCAACCACACCGAGTTAACCACTACCTACCCTACGAGTCAGAGCTGGAAGATGCGATGGTTGGGATCGACTATCCCGTGGAGGTCCCGGACATTCAAAAGTTCGAGGCCCGTACACACAACCCTCGGTTGGCCATCAACGTTTATGGCCTCACTGACAAAAATATGGTGTACCCCATCCAGGTGAGCGACGTAGAGGACGATGGTGCGCAGGAAATTCACCTTCTGCTCATCAAGGACGAGACCCATCACCATTACACCCTTATCCGTTCCCTCTCCCGGTTGGTGTCGAGCCAAAAAAGCAAGCATCATGGTAGCATAGAAGTTTGTCGAAGGTGTCTGATCACTTTTGACAATCGAGAACAGCAGGATTATCAGCGCATCAGAGGTCCCAACATCGCTGCCGAGAAGCTCGCTCGCCACAAGCCCTACTGTAGTAACAACGAGCCGGGTGTGGCAGTCTTGCCCAAACCTGGCACCGTGGAGCGTTTCCACATGCACGGTGCTATGGTGGAGCACCCCGCTATCATCATCGCAGATTTCGAGGCCTTCCTCAAACTCCTGTCCACTTGCGATCCCGATCCCGAAGTTTCCTCTACCACCCCTTACCAACTCCACGAGGCATCTAGTTTCGCATACGTTGTGGTGCGACGTGACCAGCACATCGCCCCCGAGCCCTACGTGTACCGTGGTCCCGACGCAGCCAAACACTTCCTCGAGAGGATGGTTGTCGAGGCCATTGAGATAGGGAAGGTACTGTTGGCCCCCAAGTCTATGCTCCCACTGTCCCCCGACGATCAACGTAGACACGACGAGGCTATCGCTTGCCCTGTCTGCGACAAGGAGTACACCGCCAACAACCGTAATGTCCAACACCACGATCACTTTAACGGTAGGTACGTTGGTCCTTGGTGCAACGGATGCAACCTCATGGCCCGGGACCCGCACTTCATCCCTGTGTTTTTTCACAATGGCTCGGGATACGACTTCCACCACCTCGTCAAGCATCTTGGGTACGACAACGAGGGAATCAGCGTCCTGGCGCAGAACGAGGAGCGTTACATTAGCTTGAGCAAGTGGGTTCGAATCCCAGAATTATGCTCTACCGTCGAGCTTCGCTTCCTCGACTCCCTGAGGTTCCTCCCGGCCAGCCTCGATGCTCTCGCAGGGAAGCTTAGCGACGAGCAAATACTCATCACCTCCAAAAACTTTCCGAACTTGGACGCCGGCCTCTTCAAGCGTAAGGGGGTCTATCCCTACGAATACGTCACAGACGCTACCAAGTTCGCGGAGACGTCGCTACCTCCCCAGGCGAAGTTCTACAGTCAGCTACGAGGCTCGAACATCACCGACGAAGAATATCACCATGCCCAGTCCATGTGGCGCGAGCTGGGCTGTCGAACTCTCGGTGACTACCACGACGCCTACCTCAGACTTGATGTGACGCTCCTCGCCGACGTGTTCCAGACGTTCCGTGCGACCGCAATGAAGATCTACCAGCTGGACCCCGCCTACTTCTATAGTCTCCCCGGACTGGCGTGGTCAGCCATGTTTCTGGTGACGAAGATCGAGCTGGAGCTTCTTTCGGACGTGAACATGGTGCTGTTTGTGGAACGTGCCGTGCGGGGTGGAATGGTCCAGGTGTCGCAGCGACACTCGCGCGCCAACAATCACCACATGGCCACCGGCTACGACCCCTCACAACCGTCCAGCTACATCATGTACACGGACGTCAATAACCTCTACGGACACTCCATGATGCAGCCACTCCCTTTTAGAGACTTCGAGTGGGCTGACCCCTCCAACTTCGACATCGAAAGCTTCGACGATTCAGAACATGGGTTCTTCGCCGAGGTTGATCTGCAATTCTCCGAGAAGCTGCAGGATTTGTTCAGCGATCTTCCCCCTGCACCCGAGTTCAAGTGTCCACCCGATTCCAACCAGAAGAAGCTCGTCATGGATTTCGAGCCCAAGAAGAATTACGTCCTGCACTACCAGAATCTCCGGTGGTTGATGCAGCGAGGGGTCGCGGTCCACGCAGTTCACCGCATCCTCAAGTTCGAGCATTCTCCGTGGTTGCGTCCATATATTGAAGTCAACACCAAACACCGCACCGCA
The DNA here is from genome assembly GCF_977018435.1 of Lepisma saccharinum. NCBI lineage: Eukaryota > Metazoa > Arthropoda > Insecta > Zygentoma > Lepismatidae > Lepisma > Lepisma saccharinum. The sequence continues at coordinate 137,282,540 of NC_139230.1, forward strand.
GCCACGTCCGAGCTTGATAAGGATTTCTTCAAGCTTATGAACAATGCGGTGTTCGGGAAAACCATGGAGAATGTACGGAATCGTGTAGATGTGAGGCTAATATCAAACAAAGCACAATGTCGCAGGCTCGTAGCAAACCCGTTATTCAAATCGAGGACCATTTATAATGAACAGCTTGCTCTGGTGCATATGAGGAAAAGCGAGGTGAAACTCAACAAGCCAATTTATATTGGCGCCTCAGTATTAGACCTGAGCAAGCTGCACATGTTTCAAATATATTATGGGAAACTACGCCAGCACTATAACGATAATATCAGCCTACTCTACACGGACACGGACAGCTTGGTGTACCACGTTCGCACGGACGACACGTACGGGGATATAGCCGCAGTTCCATCTTTGGTTAACCTCTTCGACACCTCGGGCTATCCCCAGCAAAACAAGTACGGTATCCTGGCCCGCAACAAGAAGGTGCCTGGCAAACTCAAAGACGAGAAGTACGGTGATGTAATTCTCGAGTTTGCAGGTCCTCGCGCCAAGGCCTATGCCATCAAAGCCGAGGGCAGCGTTACCAAGAAGGCCAAGGGTGTCGGCAGACAGGTGGTTCGGGAGCATCTCACATTCGAGGACTTTGTCGATTGCCTCAAGACCAGGTCGTCGGTTCTAAGAGCAGAACAGCGCATCCAGAGCGTCGACCATATCATCACCACAAACAAAGTTAGAAAAATTGCGCTGGATCCTGATGACGATAAGAGGTGCGTCCTCGAGTGTGGTATTCACACATTGCCGTGGGGACACTATCGCTTAGCAGAAAGCAAAACCTGCAACATATGTCCATCTTCAACAGAAGATTCATAAAAACAAAACAAAACAAAAAAAACACACTTTGACTGTCATTACAAAAAAAACTTTGACCGTATTCTTAAATAACCAGCATGCCTATGAATTTGTTCGGTTTCAAAAAACAGATCATTATGGAAACCATACCAGATCATGAAGTCTTACCTTCCGTGTTACCTAAACTCAACGGTCTGTTGATCATTCACCTCAATAGTATTTGGACGAAACTGAATGACGATGTGGGCAAGATGTTTTATGTTTTTAATAACAATTTACATTTCTACGAAATTCCGATCGACGGGAAACTTCAAATCACCGTGAATCCGGAAAACGCAGGCGAAATCAAAATTTCTACCGGCAAGAACATTTTTCGAATCAAGCACGACAAGATGCTTTCTAACATTACGTACGATGTGTCTGCAGGAGATTATCTTTACATGGAACTCCTCGGAGATTACGACAAACTTATTCCTCTCTTCGTAGAATTACGAATCGTCTATCCTATTATAAATAACCGTTAACCAAAAATGCCTAACGACATTTTCGGCAACACCAAGCGTGTAGACCACGCAGAAGAGATTCTCATGTTGGACATTCGAGTTAAGAAGTTGAGGACCGATTTGATCGCTTTGCAGGAAACCTTAAACCAAAGTTTAGAGTCGGAAATCGCTACGCTCCAAACGCAATGTCTCGACCCCATTCTGAAAATCGATTCCGAACTGAAGACGCTGATAAAAAATTATGTCGACGTACCTTCTTACGATAACGTTCAAAATATACAGTTGAGCGTGGATTCGCTTCAAAATGATTTGGCCAAATTACAGCAATTTCAATCGAAAAATGAAGATTTGGAAAAATTGAAACTCGAAATCGAAGAACGAACTTCCGCAATCGAAAAGAATTTCTCTGAACTTCAAACCGTGGTGAACGATATAGACGCAGAACGCTTGCATGTCGTCGTTTCCAAATTACAAGAAGAATTCAACAGCACGTTGGAAGAAATTAAATCCAAGTTACAGACTTTGGAAGATACCATGACGAACCTACCATCGTCGGACGAACTGCAGGTCATCGGTAAAAGCGTCGCGAACATAAAAATTCAATTGGAGGCCTATCAAGATTTCGAACACATTCAAACCACCATCGCTCCGCTTCAGGCGTCCTTGGAATTGATCAACGAAGAAATTAAAAATATTAACGCTGAAGCGAGAGCGTTGACGAGCATTCAAGACACGTTGAGCACGGTTCAGCATAAAATCGAATATTTAGAAAATTTAAACGTCGAATCTAATCTTGCTCATTTTCATCACGTACTCGACAACATACAGGGTGACTTGGAATCGTTACGGACGAGCGTACCTTCGAGCGAAGATTTGGAAAAATTGAAAACGGCGGTGACGGCACTATCCGAATCGAGCGACATCAAAAGTTCATTGAGCGATCTCGAGAGTAGGGTGGCCAATCTCCCCACCTCCAAAGAATTGCACGCTTTGAAAAGAAACATATCTCGAATGCTGAAACGACTAGAAACGGAAACGGCGAACGTGGAACAGATTCGAGACGAAATTAGTTCGCTGGTGTCGACGCTGCCCACTTCGCAGAGCGTCGCCGACCTTCACACGCAGTTTACAGAGATGCGAAGCATCGTGAACGATCTTACCGAGAAGAGCTCGAAATTGAATCAAGTCGAGAACCTTCAGAACATCGTCGTCAACATCAGAGATCAAGTCGGAGTGCTGGAATCCACGCAGGAATCTACGCTGGCTTCTTTCGGTGCCAAGTTGCAAGAACTCAACGAAAACTACAAGCAGTTGAACGTGGAAGTGAAAATCAAACCGTCGTTTTCTGCCGTAACGGATACCATAGTCGAGCATTTGCTGCCCATCGAAAATAAACTCGGACAAGTTCACAGTAATCTGCTCGGCGTCGACACTAAAGTCGCTAAACTGCATTCTCTGCAAGCCATCGAAATCAACAGCGTACCCAATCAACAGAGAATCTCCACGTTCGTCGAAGGTAACAAACTGTACATGTTGCATCCTTATCATCCGTACTACAAGTTTCTCCTCGATGGCACGATTCAGATAAACGAATTTTCGTACTGGTCTCACGGTAGAAAAGCTAGCGTTCCCACCATGACCTTGATATCGAATCGTGGTGTCCAGAAAGCAGGAAACATTCCTCTGGCACGTTGGAACGAAACGCGCAACATATATGAAATACACGAAGACGAAGATCTTACCGTTTTCGACGTGAGTGCCGGCGATAAGCTGATCATTCAAAACACGGGCGAGGTGCCACCCTCTTTGAATCCCATCACGCTTGTGCTTCTCTTGAAACGTAATCTCTAAAAAAATGTCTAGGCAAGCCATCGTCGAAGAATTGCATAAACCTGCACGCCGCAACTACGAACGTTTGGCTGTGGTAACCAAGGGCATCGACGACCTCTGGCAAAGTGACCTCGTGGAGATGAGCAGTGGCAATTTGAAAAATGTATATAAATTGAACAAGGGCAACAAGTACCTCCTCACCGTCATAGACACGTTTTCGAAATTCGTATGGGCTCTACCTTTGAAAGCCAAAACGGGAACATGCGTCACGGAAGCATTCAAGACAATTTTTCGCGAAAGCGGTGGCAGACGACCACGGTTTCTGCAAACGGACAACGGTAAAGAATTTTACAACGCCGTATTCCAAAAGTTTATTCAAAAACACAAGATTCAACATTATTCGACCTTCAGTCACATCAAAGCCAGCATCGTGGAAAGATTTAATCGAACCTTGAAAACACACATGTGGAAACGATTCACGCTTCGGGGAAATTACAAATGGGTCGACATCCTGCCGGAACTCGTCGACACCTATAATGATACGGTACACAGAACGATAGGCATGAAGCCAGCTGACGTTACGAAATCTGACGAGCAGCGTTTAATTTCTACCGTTTACTGTCCAAAGTACACACCCACGACAAAAAAAGCTAAATACAAAATTGGAGACCAGGTGAGGGTCAGATAATTCAAACGCACCTTCGAGAAGGGATTCACAAAAAATTGGAGCATGGAACTTTTTACGGTGGTTCGAGTTTTACCTGGAAACCGACACACGTATATAATAAAAGATAGTGGCGGCGAGATTTTGAAAGGAAGATTTTACGAAGAGGAACTCTCTAAAACGAAACACCCCGACACGTACCTCATCGAGAAAGTATTGCGTAGGAAAGGTGACAAACTGTTTGTCAAATGGCTGGGACTTCCGGAAAAGAGTTGGATCGACGCGGACGAAGTGATCTTGTGAGTACGTGGAACGTGGTGAAGCGTCTACCGGATCCGGAAAGTCAAACAAGAAAAAAAAAGAACGGTGAGTTGCTTCCCGACAGCATCCGCTGTCTGATCGTAGGTCCTTCGGGGTGTGGGAAAACGACACTGCTCGTGGACAATTTTCTCCTCGCACCGAATTGGTTAGATTGGAAGAACAGGCACCTGTACGTGTTCTCGAAAAGTTTGGAGCAATCCAAATACCAGCAACTGATGAAACTGTACGATGGTCTGGATATTGCAACGTTCGCCTCGGAAATAAAACCACTCGACGATTGTCGTGAAAATTCAGTTGTTGTGTTCCACGACGCCATCCTGGAAAATCAAAATGAAATTCGCAACTTTTTCACGCAAGGTCGTCACAAAGGAATGGATTGTTTTTACCTAGCTCAAACGTTTTCCAAAATTCCAAAACAGTTAGTGCGCGACAACGCTAATTTCATATGTTTGTTTCGTCAAGATCACACCAACCTCAAGCATGCGTACGATGACTACGTAGGCGGAGACATGAACTACAATCAATTTTCGGAAGGCTGCTGTTCTACTTGCTGGAACGGTGACGATTTCGGATTCGCGACGATCGACATGACGAGGAAACCCAACGACGGAAAATACAGAAACAAAATCAACGACTTTCTAAACGTTGCAACGTTGTGAGAAACGACGTGTATAAATAACGTCATGACGAAACGAAAAATCGAAGACGAAAATCTCAAGCTTCGCGATTACCTCGCGAAACGCTTCAAAGGTTGGAAATCCGAGAATCGTGGATTCTACGAAGAGAAGAAACGTCAGGATCAACCCGTGATCGATGCCATCAGCGGTCTAGGTAAAGAAATTAAAAGTGTCACGGAACAAAATAAAAATTTGATCAACGAACTCGTACCGCTCGCAGCTAAAAGTTACGCTGTACCCACGCCCATTTCGAGCATTCCTTCGACGCCGTTCGAACTGAAGGATGCACCGGCACGACGTCGAGCCATTGGTAGCACATCTTCGGATAAAATCGAGTTGGGGCCTTTGGCACGAGACTACCTGAGTACGGGGAAATTCGACAAGGATGAAGTGTTCGGATTGTATCCTAGCATGGAAACCAACGAAGGCGGTGGTGTGGTGTGGAAGATTGGGAAATCGAAGGTGACCTTCGAAGGCAACGACATTAAAGTCAATTTAGGCGACAAGGATAGTTGGAACAGGTATCCGGGTACGGTGGGACTGTGGGAACTCGTCGCCAAAAAGCAGCCGAAAGATTACACCGACGAAGATTACCAAAGTTACAAGGAAATTCTGATCATGACGGATGCCTTGTACCAGAACAACGACGCCTCGCAGAATAGGGTGAAATCGAGCAGCGGCGAGAAGTACAGGAATCTCATCAAACCGATTTGGAACCAGGTCAAAACAGGCAGCGGCGTCAAACGCTACAACACGTTACCCAAAGAATTCGTTTGGGTGGACGACGTGAGGAAGCTCGTGGACCGATTGTTGGTGATAGCCGGCGAAGAGAATGCATGCAACCGTAATTTCTACAACGAGAAGGTTGGCATCGTGGACATGATCAGCACGAAACTTTCCAACTTCATCGTGAACGACGACAAGGGCATAGGTTACCTGATCAAAATCATCAACACGCTGCCTCCGAAATTTTGGAACGTGGCCGAAGGAAAGGGACTCGTGAACGACATCATCAACAAGTTACCTTTTGAGATGCATTTACCTGGCTACCAGTACTGCGGACCGGGTACCAAACTCGAGAAAAGATTGGAGAGAGGAGACAAGGGTGTGAATCCGTTGGACGCGGCATGCAAAGATCACGACATTGCCTACAACACCACGCAGACGGATCTGGATGCACGTCACGAAGCAGACAAGAAATTGGAACATGCGGCTTTCGAAAGGTTCGTGAGCAGAGACGCATCGTTGGGTGAACGGGTCGCCGCACTGGGTACCACCATCGCCATGAACACAAAACAAAAATTGTGGTGGGGTATATAAATAACATACAGTAAAAAAAACAACATGGCTTGCATAACTGATTTGCCGCACGAACTACTATCTAAAATATTCAAAAAGGTAGTTAACGGAGATGTTAATAAACTTGTGATCATAGCTATGCGAAATAGGATGCGAAATAGTTCTCAAGGACCATCTTCGGGAGATCAGCGGCCTGAGGTGCGGTGATCTCAACATTCTGCTTTTGGCTGCAGGGGAAAAATTAAACGATAGGTTAGATGAATTGCACGAGGCGAGGCAGGGAAGAAGACGATATACTGATGATTGGCGTAAGTCCAAACAGGAAACTGAAGAAATCATCACGCACATCATCGCGTTCTCCGAAGCACGAACTTTCTTCCTCTGTTAAAAAAATCTTCGATACAAATCGTGAAAAAAAAATATATATAAATAACACACATCGTTAAAAAAAAAATAATCTTCGGTATATATAAATAACACACATCGTGAAAAAAATTAAATTTCTCTAACACACACACTGAAAATTTCTCTTCTTCGATATGACAACTGAAAAAATAAGTGACCTCCAAGCATTAAAACAAATGCTAAATTTGTCAGTCGAGTATGTAAAAATTCAGGAATTGGAAGTCGACAAACCTTACACTATAACTTCCGGTTCAATCGTTTCTACCCAGTATGGTCCCAAGGTGTGTCTGTTGCTCAACGGACAATACAGTCTATTTTTACCAGATCGATATGCTATCATGTTATCCGACGAGAAGCTAGCTATCTTAATCGAGAACAAAACTCGAATCGTGTACAAGAGGACAAAGGAACTTCTTGGTAAGAAAACAAAGCATGTAATAGAATTTGTGTAACGGGGCTACGCGGAGTATATATAAAATAACATCTATTGAAAAAAAATCTCAGAACATTTATATATAAATAACATACCGTGAAAAAATAACACATAGAGCATCAACATGAAACCCAAGGGTGTCGTGTACCAGATACCATACTCCAATCTTAAAAATCTAGGTGCCCTCGATGGGTTACTTACCAAGAAACAACGCGAGAAGAAACGTTCTTGCTTGAGCAAAGGACACGGAATGAAATTGCTGCTCAGCACACCTCAATTGAAAAGATTGCAGCGTTCGCGGAAACAGCAAAAGATCGGAGGTTTCATATTCAGCATCCCGGCCATCCTAGCAGCGTTGGGGGCCGTTGGAAGTTTGGCTGGCGGAAGTGCCGCCATCGCGAAAACCGTCATCGACTCGAAGAAGAACAAAGCGGAATTGGAAGAACAGAAACGTCACAACCTGGCCATGGAGAAGAAAGGGGGCAAGGGCATGATGAAAAAGTTTAAAAAAAAAAAACAACAGCACTTACCAACCGAGACATTGAATCTCTGATCGGACCGTTACAAATCAAACACTTCAGAGGAGTTTTCATGTCCGACTCGTTACCTTCAAGCGTTAAAAAAAGAGAATGCGGAGTAGTCAACTTGGACGGTCAAGAAAATCCAGGCACGCATTGGATATGTTACCACAAAAATGATGATAAAGCATTCGTTTTTGATTCTTTCGGAGGTGTTCCACCTACAAATTTAATTCATTATCTGAAAACGAGCAAAACCTCTATATACTTCAACGACGAACGCATTCAAAATTTCGGAGACGTGAACTGTGGTCATCTCTGCCTCTCCGTGCTCGCGTTTCTCTCTAAAATAAATAACCCTACGATCGAGGATTTCCAGAAAGCATTGTGGAACCTCAAACAGCATCACTAGGATGGGCGTGTTCCATCTCACGAGCGAATCATCGATCTTGAAACTCACGCTGCACGACGACATCGTCTATCCTAAATCCGTGGCTCTGCGTGCATTCTACAGCATGTACCTCATACCTAATGTTACGCATCACAACAACAAAATTAGCGTCGGAAGCGAACACATCGTCGTCACGCCAGGCCAATACAATCTTTCCACTTTGCAAGCTCAGTTACCCAAAGGCATGTACCTTTCTCAAAATTCGGTCACTCACAGAGTGGAAATCCTATCCGCGACGGAGACCGTGGACCTGGGCACCATGGGAGAACTTTTAGGTTTCGAGAACGACACCAAACTCGAAGCTGGCATCAAGCACGTAGCAACCAACATTCCTAAATTCTTGGCCATAGAGACTCTGAACGTACACTGTAACGTGGCCGAAGGTATGATCACGAAATCTTCGGACGGATTGTTAGGAAGTCACAAGCAGACGGGAATCATAGCCACTTTCAAACCAAGTTTCGAGTTCATGGAACCGATCATCTACACGCCCTCTTCGCCGATCTATTTTCCAGTATGTCGCAACCGCATAGACGACATAGAGTTGGTGGTGACGAACGAGAAAGGAGAGGTGGTGGATTTCGCAGGTGCCACTACGACGGCCATCGTGGAGATCAACATATAATAAATAACCATACATGTAAAATGGAGCAAATCGAAAGTTACGAATTGCAATCTTTCCCTCCCAACCGTCGCACGTTCGCCAATCTGAACGAAGCGTACTACCAGGCCGGGGGATTCGAAGCCGGGACCAAAATATCGACGAGAAGTCACACGGTGCTCTTTTCCATGCGTCTGCTGCCTGGTTTCTTCTCGGACTACAAGGAGATCATGTGGAAGGGAGGACTGAGGATCACGTTTCGAAGAGCGGCCAACGACAACAACGCACTGATGCGATACGCTACTTTGGGTCCGGACGGCACCACGCCGATAGCCAACACTTTACCCGAAGCAGCAAAATGCGTCATCCGGAGCATGGAATTGAGAATGCCGGTGGTGGAATACGAAACGAATTACGCCCTCAAGTACAAAGCGGAGATCTTGAAAAGTCCGCAGGTGCCGATTCACTTTCACGGTTACCAGTGCGTACAGAAGGTGGCATCGGGAAGTCACATGGAATTCGACGTGACGACGCAGTTCAACAACATACAGTTCGATATGCCAGATTTCGTCGTAGTGCTCTTTCAGACCGGGAGGGACAAGAATCAGGAAAAAGATTCCAGCAAGTTCGACGACTGCAAGATCAAGAACATTTATCTCAAGAATGGACGCAACGAAGTGTTCCCGCGCGAGAATTACAACCTCGACATGACAAAAAACGATTACCTCAAACTTTACGAAGCGTTCTCGGCTTACAAACGCGTGACCGAGGGAAGCGTGGACATGTACTACACGCCCAGCGAATTCAAAGCACGGAGACCCATGACCGTCATCAACACATCTAAGAGAAAGAAGGTTGTGGTCAACGATCGAACCAACATCAAGGTCGTCTGCGAGTTCCACGATGCCTTGCCCGAGGATACCCTATGCAGTGTCATCCTGATTGCAGAAAAGTCCTTCGCCTACGACGTGAAGAACGAGAGGGTCACAGAGCAGTTTTAACAAGTTTTTAACATCTTTTCTTGCACAATAAGAAATTTTTTGTACTAGCACAATCAGTTACAATGGCACAATACGAATTTCACTAGTTCAGATCAGTTACAAATGTCAATTTTATTAGTTATCAGTTACAATATCTTTTTTTGCACTATAGCACGAGACAATCAGAATTTGCACAAAATTTGTTGTTGTTTTTACACGTGAAAATTAACAATAAAATTCTTTCTTTTTTTATCGTTTCAGATGCTGTCGAAACATCAAAAACACATACACACACTAGAAAAAAAAAAGCACGCAACTTTATTTGTAACACACACATATTCTCCATCTTCACCAAGAAAATATTATAATAAACATAATTATTTTTATCTATATCTCACAATAAAACTCTATATCCAAAAATATCACAACATCAAATAACACTAGAGTCGTTAGTACATGCATTACGGAGGTCCTCTGTAGAGTTTCATGGAAGTTTGAGAAAAAAAAAAACACGTGAAACTCTACAGAGGTGCGGTTGTAGATAACCGCAGCCATTAGAAAACTTTTACTTTTTTGGCTGGGCACCACGCACCCTGGCGAGGTTATAGGGGCCAGGTATCCTAAAAAACAACAATTATTATTTTGTTTGTTTGTTTGCGTCACAATACACGCGCGCGCGTGTGTATGTGTGTGTGTGTGTGTGTGTGTGTGTGGCACATCGTTCCCCCGAGAGAGAGGTTTACAAAGGTCACGATATACAAACATTGCCGGAGTTGGAAAATTACGATATGGCGCATTCGCTCATTACTGTTGCCAGCTATAGGTTTTTCTCTCTCTCTAGCCCTTGCCAAGTAAAAAAAAAAGGTGTAGGTAGGAGTTGGCAACACTGCGAGAAAATGGAGCTCATGCCTTACAAGAGAAAACCATTAAGGCGATTTTTACTTGATGACGTTGAACCCGTGCAGTGTTGCCATCCATCCATCTCTCTCTCTTTTATGGTAGTGTCGGTTTTTCCTTGTTTAGTGTGTGTAGGTTGGCAAAAATTGCTTTATGCACTGTAAAGCAAGCCTCAAGCAAAGTTGCCAGCTCCTTGCTTTAGGTTAGGTTAGACCAAGGAAAAAATGCTGTAGGTAGGCTGTCGGTTGTTTAACTCTTCCCTCTCTCTCTCCCCTCTCTCTTTTTTTTTTTTTTTTTTGTAAAAAACTATGGCAAAAGTACCAGTAGGTTGGCAACCTTGCTTTATGCACTGTAAGGCAAGCCTCAAGCAAGGTTGCCAGCTTCTGGCTTTAGGTTACGTTAGACAAAAAAAAACCTTGGTGATTTTTTCGAGTAAGATGTTGGCAACACTGCGAGAAAATAGGGCTTATGCCTTACAAGAGCAAACCATTAAGGCGAGCCCCACCGAGCTTTACTTTTGGGTGTAGTGTTGGCAACACTGCGAGAAAAAGGTTGCCAGCTCCATGCTTTAGGTTAGGTTAGACCAAAAACCTTGGTGATTTTTTCGAGTGAGGAGCTGGCAACACTGCGCCATCAAGTGAAGATCATGCCTTACGAGAGAAATCCATTAAGGCAATCCTCATTTGATGTTGGTCAACTCCCCCACTCCTACTACTAGTAATATTGAGAACCACTTACAAATTGGCAGTCCACGCTTCAACTAATTGAAGTTTATTGTCAAACACAAATATTGGGTTGGTGCGAATGAAATGTCCGGCCCAGGTGCGTCATTGCCAAAGGCCAAAAAAATCAAAAACTACAATCCCTGGTTAATCAAAATATTCGCCGTCTGCAGCCACACACTTTTGTCATCGCTCAGCCAACAATTGGATTCCATGGCGAAAGAAGTCTGGAGTCTGCGACGCAAAGATCTCCTCAACGGCATGTTTCACCGCCCGATCATCAGCGAAGGTCTTCCCTGTCAGGAAGTGATCGAGATGCCAGACGTGATGGTAGTCAATGGAAGAGAGGTCGGGAGAATATGCTGGATGAGGAAGGGTTTCATATTGCAACTCATGGATAGCCTGCACCGTCCTTTGTGCGACATGTTGGCGAGCATTGTCGTGCAACACGAGGACACCATGTCTGTGGACCATTGCTGGATGCTTGTGGAGAAGTTTTTGGTGCATTTCATGGAGTTCAGCACTGTAACAATTTGCATTGATGGTTTCACCTCGCCTGAGAAAGACATGATGGATTACACCCACCATAGACCACCATACCAGCAACAACACCTTCCGTGGTTGGAGAGGTGGTTTCGGAAACCGCCTTGGACGTTGATCACGATCCAACCATTGTCCTGATCGTTTATGATTGTCATAGCAGATCAATTTTTCATCTGAATTGACAATCCGATGCAGGAAACCATCCCAGTTATTCCTCACACTCAGAGAACTGCACACCTCCAGACGGCGAGTCTTGTTGACCGGTGTCAAATCATGTGGTACCCATGAGTCCAACTTTTTCACTTTACTGATCGCACGGAGCCACCAAATGACAGTGGTATGGTGTATGCCTAACTCGTCTGCAATGGCATGAACACTTTTCCGAGGGTCCGCTTCCACGGGGTTGCTGAGGAGCTCATCCGAACATGATGTTGGTCTATGGCCACTGGGTTCATTTTGCAATGCTGTGTCACCGGAAGTAAAATTGACAAACCAGCGTCGAATGGTGCGTTCAATTACCATTCCTGGCCCAAATGCACTGTTAGTGTTTTTGGCGGCTTGCTGAGCGGAATGTCCCAGTTTGAATTCATAAAGAGAAATGACTCGAAATTGTGTGTTCTCCATGGTGCACTTTCAGATGACCCTGTCCAGCAACACACAGCCTCCTGACTGTCTGGGTGCTCCAGCCTGTTTGCTGGACGTATACAGACTTTCTGGCGTTAGACCCGTGACCTCGGTCAATCCCTGTGTTGTGTTGTTGAGGTGAGTTTCCCACCAGACGTCAAAGCGGAAATTTCATTCGCACCAACCCAATACATTCATACTCTATTCAATTAACGTATGATAAAATAAGCATTGATACTCACCGGATGGCTCCTCGCACCACGCCTAATTCTAGGTGCCCTGGCTCTCCTGAGAGGCCCACCATCGAATGCCATGAGCTGTCGCGGAAAAGGTGGAATTTCCTACAAAAATAAGTAATAACATTGTGTTAGAAATTGGCACAAGTAAACAAGGTGAAGTTTTATAATGACGGCATTTTTATAGTCAAATCACAATATTTCGCAGTATTTGAAGTTAACCATCATTCACAGTCAGGGCTGTAGGCGAGGTTATACGGCGGTATTCGCTTATACCCTGTGGTTAACCTTACTCTTTAGGGTATACCTTCCGCTTTAGTTTTTTTTATATTAATTCATGTAATTTATACTTCACTATCCTACATACAATGAATGGCCTTTCTTTGTAGAAGTTAATTAATTTCATCCATATATTTAATGAAAACATAATTTAATATTAATTGAAAAATTTTCTACAATTTACGTTTCACGAAATTTAGCTTATAACTACCCGTGGCGCAACAGCCCATTGAGGGTGTGTGCGAACCTAGCGACTGCCGGCCTCACTCCCACCTGATCCTACTCACTCAATTACCCGAGGTGGGAGATCATCCAACCAGTTACGAGGTGACGCGTGGTCAGCACGACGAACTCTCAGTCGTTGCTGTAGAATTCCATGACCCGGTTACGCTACTCATTCGTAGTTACCCAATTTCCTCACGATGGCAGGTGGTCACCGGTCCCATACACAGGCAGAAAATCTCAGGAAAAAGTTTGTTATGCTTCCCCCAGGAGACTCGAACCTGGTAAACGGAGCACAATGTATGACGCCTTAGGCCGCATAGCCAAGGTGTGGGACAACTTAGCGTATACCCAGTGATAATTTTGGGACTAAAGCACTGGTCACAGTGTCTCACTACCAATAGCACATGTGGGTGTGATTGTGAGGGCAATATGAATTGTTGCAAATCTGCAGAAAGTAATGATTATTCACTAACCAACCATATTTTAAAATATGGTCTGTACACTCCTTAGCGAAGAAAATATAACCTTTCTGCATTTTGGTAATATCTAGTGTGCTCAGATTTGTTTCTTTATTTGTGTAATGCTTTGTAGACAAAGTTTTATTTGTACCATAAAAGTAGTATAAAAACCCATAGGATGAGCGCACTTATAGGTGTAGAAAAGAAGAGGTCATTTGATTAAACAGCCCGATTTGCCCACACTTAAAATTATGCCAAGATCCTCTTATTCCCCATTTCTTCAAGTGTGATATGCTCTTAATCCTCAAGAATTTTGAATCCTAGTGTAGAAAAGAAGAGTTCATATGCCCCGATTTGCCCACACTTAAAATTATGCCAAGATCCTCTTATTCCCCATTTCTTCAAGTGTGATATGCTCTTAATTCTCAAGAATTTTGAATCCTAGTGTAGAAAAGAAGAGTTCATATGCCCCGATTTGCCAACACTTAAAACAATGTCAAGGGGGGGGGGGCATATAGCCCAATCGGCCATGTGTGTACATATTTAAATCTAAAGAATTTTGAATTCTAGTGTAGAACTCCCCTCAGACAGCTTTGCCCATGTGTGTAAAAGCTACATCTCTCAGTTTGTTGTCCATAAACTTGTCAAAAATATGCCCCCCCCCCTTGATATTGTTTTGGCTACACTTAAAAACTAAGGCAAAAATGCTTATAAGAGCTTTCGCTTACACAATAATATAATGTAATATATGCTTAAATACTTGTTGCTGTTATGTTAATATGTTACCTGGAATATGCTCAATATTTTAATTGGACACCAGCCTCAACTTGCATATCTAGTACTAAGACAATGCATTGTGCAAAAATCTTCTAGAATTGCTCTGTGACTCTCTCATTTCTTACATCATAAACATATGATTTTTCACCTATGAGAATAACACTACATATAGTGTCATCAGGGAGTGTATTGTGGAATTCACAGATAATTTTAATGTTTGTCCTGTCATTAACCACAACTTGTTTCCTTTTTGAAGTGTTGATGACAAACATGGGTCTCTGTGCTTTGAATTCATCTGGTGTGTAATACATGTCAGTATTGCCAGTAGTGACCCTTTTGTATGCTGTAAATGCTTCATATAATTTAAGGAAATCATCCTTGGACATGTCTAAATTATAATTTTCTCTAGGGAATACCTCATTTCTGCCATTTTTAAGATATATGTTCTTGATGTTGCAGTTATCAAATCTACTTGATTTTTTTTCCTGATTATTGTGTCTTCCAGTCTGAAACAGTACCACCACAAAATCCGGCATGTCATATTGTATACTGGAGAATGAATTTGTAGCATCAAACTCATAATAAGTACCAGCGGCAGGCTTCTGTACACATTGATATGTATAAAATTGTAAAGGTACTTGTGGATTTTTTATTATATCTGCTTTGTATTTAAGAGCATAACTGGATTCATATTCAACAACCGGGATTCTTAGCTCCATAGTCTGAATAATGCATTTGCCTTCATCAGGTAGGGTATTAGGCAAAGCTTCTCCTGTAGAGTTTAATGTGCTGTACCTCATCAAAGCATTATTATCATTGGCAGCTCTTCTAAATGTGATTCTTAAACCACCCTTCCACATAATATCTTTGTAATCTGAGAAGAATCCTGGCAACAGGCGCATTGGGAACAGCACTGTGTGGCTCTTAGATATAATTTTATCACCAGCCTCAAATCCACCTATTTTGTAGTAAGAAGCCTCGGTTTTGGATAATTTTAGTGTGGCCAAAGCTGTGGAGGTAATGCCGGGATAATCCACTCTGTTTATAACAACACCATGCTTTCTGATCTCAATTTCAGAGAACAGATGCGGCACAAAATTATCCACCAATCTTATATTTGAATTTGCCGGATAATCTGTTCCATCGAGCATTACAACATCAAATTTGATGTATAGATCTGCTCTGTGGGGGTGTATAAAGCCATCCCCTACATCAAGATCAACCTCAATCTCTGTGTTGGGTTGATTTAAATTTGCAAATGTCCTCCTGTTTGGGGGGAATGATTGTAGCTCATAACTCTCAATATTTTCCATTTTTTTTGTATGTATTTTTATTTAAATATTAATCTCTATGATTGCAGTTGTTGTGGCTCCAGCAAAATCAACTAATTCTTCTTTTTCATTAGTGACCATCAATTCAATGTTATCTATTCTATTATGGCACACAGGAAAATATAATGTTGGGGATGGAGTGTAGATGATTGGCTCCATAAATTCGGAATTAGGTTTAAATGTTGCAATGATGCCAGTTGGTTTGTGAGTGCCTATGCCATTTGATTTGGTGATCATACCCTCAGCCACATTACAGTGAATATTCAGAGTCTCTATGGCTAAGAATTTAGGTATATTAATAGCAGTGTGTTTGATGGCCGGTTCAAGTTTTGTGTTGTTCTCAAAGCCTATCAGCTCTCCTATAGTACCCAGATCCACTGTTTCTGTAGCAGATACAATCTCTACTCTGTGAGTGACAGAATTTTGAGTTAATACTATACCTCTGGGTAATTGAGCATTTAGAGTGGACAGATTATATTGCCCTGGAGTGATGACAATTTTTTGATCCCCTACTGCAATTTTGTTGTTGTGGTGTGTAATATTAGGGATCAAGTACATGCCATAAAATGCTCTGAGAGCTATTGTTTTGGGATACACTATATCATCATGTAATTAGAGTTTCAATATTGAATTTTGGCTGGTGAGATGGAATACCCCCATGATGTTTTAAATACCACAAGGCCTTTTGAAAATTTTCAATTGATGGTTTATTTATTTGAGACATATATCTAAGAACAGATAAACACAAATGTCCACAATTAACATCTTTGAAGTTTTGAACACGGGCATTATTGTAATAAAGATTAGCTGATTTTAGATATTTTATTAAATTTTCAGGTGGAACACCTCCAAATGAATCAAACACAAATGCCTCATTGTTTAAATATTTAAGATAACAAATCCAGTGAGTGCCCTGATTTTTGTACTTATCCAAATTAACAATGCCACACTCTTTGTTGAGTGGTTGCTCTGGCAAAGCATCAGACATGTACACACCTCTAAAATTTTTGATGCCCAGTGGCTTGATTAAAGCTTCAATATCTTGGTTTGTAAGCGGCTCTTGTTTTTTTTAAACTTAGTCATGGCTCTCTTAACACCTTTGCCTTGTTTCTCCATGGCCAGGTTATGGCGCTTCAATTCATCTAATTCTGCCCTATTCTTCTTGGCATCTATTACTGTTTTTGCTATGGCAGCTGATCCTCCAGCCAAGCTCCCAACAGCCCCAAGTGCTGCTAAGATGGCCGGGATAGTAAATATGAAACCCCCCACATGTGATTTTTTTCTAGATTGTTGTAATTTTTTTAATTGGGGGGTACTAAGTAATAATTTCATACCATGGCCTTTTGCAAGACAAGAATTTTTTTTCTTGCGCTGCTTTTTGGTTAAAAGACTATCAATAGTTTTAAGAGATTTAAGACCTGCATAAGGTATTTGATACATAACACCCTTGGCCTTCATTCTAGGTTTATTATATATATATATATATATATTCACAGCCCCCACGCCAGTTTTTGTTTGGTGTTCATAGCTATGGTGGTTCCCAATGCTGCTATTCTTTCACTCAAAGAAGCATCTTTGCTTACAAATCTACCAAATGCAGCCTCTTCTAATTTCTTGTCTGCAACATGTCTCTTGTCAAGATCAGAATGTGTGTTGTATGCTATGTCATGGTCTTTACAAGCAGCATCTAGGGGATTAACACCAGGATCACCTCTGTTTAATCTATGGTCCAATTTTGTGCCTGGACCCCAATACTGATAGCCTGGAATGTGTAGTTCAAATGGCAGCTTGTTTATAATATCATTAACCAACCCCCGGCCCTCAGAAATATTCCAAAATTTAGGTGGTAGAGTATTAATAATTTTTATAAGATATCCAATCCCCTTAGTGTCATTCACTATAAAATTAGACAATTTTGTGCTTATCATGTCCATAATTCCAACCTTTTCATTGTAAAAATTGTGGTTGCCAGCATTTTCCTCCCCAGCTATCACAAATAACCTATCTACAAGTTTCCTGACATCATCAACCCAGACAAATTCTTTAGGCAGGGTGTTGTATTGTTTGATTCCACTGCCAGTCTTGATCTGTGACCATATGGGCTTGATTAAATTGTTGTATTTTGCTCCACTGCTAGACTTGACTCTTTTTTGTGTGGGATCATTGTTCTGGTATAGAGCATCTGATTTTATTAATATTTCTTTGTAGTGTTCATAATCTTGATCTGTATAGCTGCCAGGCCTTTTCCTAGTCATCAGTTCCCACAATCCAGGTGTGCCGTGATATTTAACAAAAGCACCTCTTTCTCCAAGATGAGATTCTGAATATACAATGAGATCATCTCCCATAAATGTTACTCTGAAATTGCCAATTCTATGTATGATGCTACCATCACGCTCTGTGTCAGCATATAAGCCAAAGACCTCATCTTTGTTGTCTTTAGGTGTGCTTAAATATTTTTGAGCAAGAAGACCCAATTCAATAGGATCCAGAGTAGCTTCAATTCTTCGAGGAGCAACAGGACTAGGTGTATGAATACTGGAAAGTGGGGTGATTGGATAATCTAATATGTTCCTTGCAGCTACAGGTACAAGCTCTGTGATCAAATTTTGATTTTGCTCTGTAACAGTTTTGATATTTTTACCTAATTCACTAATAGCATCAATAATAGGCTGTTCTGTTTGTTTGTGTTGTTCATAAATTCCTCGGTTCTGTGATTTCCATCCCTTAAATCTTTTTACAAGATAATCTCTTAATTTAAGATCATCAATGATTGGCCTTTTCATGGTTATTTATATATGTTTCAATGTCTAGAAAATTGTTGATTTTATTTCTGTATTTGCCACTATTGGGTTTTCTTGTCATATCAATTGTGACAAACCCATAACTGTCCTGGTTCCAGCACCTACTGCAAAACTTGGAAAAATCATTGTAGCTCAAGTCCCCACCTACATATTCATCATGTATGTGTTTGAGGTTGGTATGATCTTGATGAAACACACATATAAAATTGCTGTTGTCTCGGATCAGCTGCTTCGGTATTTTTTAAAAAGTCTGTGCCAGGTAGAAGCAATCAATGTTTTTGTGTCGGCCCTGTGTAAAGAAATTTCTAACCTTGTTTTGATTATCCAGTATAATGTCATCAAACACAACAACAGAATTATCAAGACATTCATGAAGTGGCTTAACATCTCATTCAAAAGTGGCTATATCCAATCCATCATATAGTTTCATCAGCTGCTGATATTTTAATTGTTCCAAGCTCTTAGAGAAAACATACAAGTGCCTGTTTTTCCAGTCTAACCAGTTGGGTGCCAATAAAAAATTATCAATCATTAGTGTAGTTTTACCACAAGCTGATGGCCCAACAATAAGACATCTAATATTTTCAGGCAGCAACTTGCCATTTCTCTTAATCTGCTGTTCAGGTTCTGGCAACCTTTTTATAACATCCCAGGTGCTCATATTATCACTTTGTCTGCATCGATCCAGCTGTGTTCTGGAAGTCCTAGCCATTTGACAAATAACTTGTTGCCTTTTCTGCGGATGATTTTTTCTATGAGATATGTGTCAGGCTGTTTAGTTTTGCTGAGTTCTTCTTCATAGAATCTGCCTTTGAGAATTTCTCCTCGGTGATCTTTTATTATATATGTGTTAAGGGTCCCAGGTTTAACTTGAACCACTGTAAATAATTCAGTGCTCCAGTTTCTTGTAAAGCCTCTTTTGAATAAGTGCTTATATTTGCTGATTCTTACTTGATCACCCACCCTGTATTTGGCCTTTCTTGTTGTTGGCTGGTATCTAGGGTAATAAACAGTCCTGATCAATTTTTCCTCATCAGATGAAGTTACTTCAGAGGGTTTCATGTTGATTGTGGAATGGACCGACTTGTTATATTTATGTAGAAGTTCTGGAAGAATATTAATCCATTTATAATTACCTTGAAGTGTAAATTGTTTATACATAAGATTTTTTAGGGTTTTGTTGAATCTCTCTACAATTGAGGCTTTGAGATCACTGTAACTCGAGTAATGTTTTATTGACTGGCTTCTAATAAATTGTTGGAACGCAGAATTATAAAATTCTTTGCCATTATCTGTTTGCAAATAGCCCGGTGATCTTCCACTCTGATTGATGATTGTCCTGATGGCTTCTGTAACACATTTTCCAGTCTTGGATTTGAGTGGCACAGCCCAGGCAAATTTTGAAAATGTGTCTATGACAGTGAGTAGATACTTGTAGCCCTTGTTGATTTTGTCTAAGTTTTTCAGCTGTCCACTTGCCATCTCAATCAAGTCGCTCTGCCATAAATCATCTATGCCTTTTGTAACTACTGGCAGTCTCTTATAATTATGTCTGGCTTGTCTGTGTAATTCATCAACAATAATTTCTCTAGACATAATATGAAAACAAGAATATTGCAACTATGGGGTGTTCAGCAGCTGATACTACAGGATTTTCTAAATATAATTTGTCCCCTATTTGTATTTTAAATTCCAGAGAGCCATCATCTTCAGCATAGGCTATTTCTAATGTATTGGGGTCTGTAAAATCCTCTAACTCTGCACTGGTGATTTTTGCTTTGTTATCAGCATTTGTTATTGATAAGGTAGGGTAGTGGTGTGCCTGTGGTTGAAGCCAATATTTGATCTTGATTGGTCTCAGTGTGCCCCCAACAAAAAACTTGTAATAAAATTGTGCAGGGGACAGCATATATATTTTGCCACCTGGTGTAAATGGTGAATCATATTCTTTGTTGGGGATGCTGTACAATTCAAGAATTACTGTATGTTTTGGATTCTCAATTATGCCTGTTATTTCTTTTTCTGCTGTAAGCAATCTGCTTGTTACAGATTCAAGATGCTCATTGATGGTCCTAACAACATCATCATGGCCTGGCTTGATTTTTATGTCCACAACAAGTTTCTTGTATTGTTGCACAATTTCTTGTAGCTGGGTGGCAAAAACAGACAGAGCATTTGCTTGATTGGATTCCATGGTCCCTAGCTGTTGCTTGATATTAGCTACAATTTGTTGCAAATTTTCAATAACTGCCAATTTTGAATTTTGAGCAGTAAGATCATGGACCTGTCTTCTGATATCCTCAAACAGGGCATGCAGTTCATTAATATGTTGATTAGTTGGTAGAGTGGCCACTGTCTGAGTAAGTTGTTTGATCTCTGTCTGGATATTCTTGATATCTTCTGATTTCAATATGCGATTCACAGCTCTCTTAATATTTTTAAGTTCCTGTGATGTCGGGAGATTTGATACAGTATTTTGCAAAGATTCAAGTGCCAATTTCACATTATTTAATTCAGAAGCATCAGCCACATTTTGCATAGCATTTTGGAGCAGGGCTATATCTGCCTGAGTGGGTGTTGATTGTTGTAAAATTTCAAGTTTTGTTTGGATATCATCGATCAAGTGATGAAAATGTGACAGCTCAGATTCAGTGTTGAGGTTTTCAAGCTTTGTGATCTGTTCCTGGACACTGACAAGTGTGTCTACAATACCGGGCAGGCGGGATTCTTGTACATTTGTCAAATCACTTTGCACTGCTGCTATTGTACCCTCAAGATGGGTTATGGTACTTTGAATTTTTCCAAAATCTTCATATGTTTCAAGTTGGAGCTTGATGTTTGCAACACTCCGAGTTATTGCCCTCAAAGCATCAGAAGATGGCAAGTTGTTCATAAAATTTTCAAGTGTCTCAATTTTTTCTTTAACCTCGGATATGGCATTGTTCAAGGGGTCCAGATTAGGTATTTGGAGTGATTGAATCTGTTTTTTTAGAGTGGAAATCACTAGATCAAAATCTTCTTGTGATTTTATGCTTTTGAAAATTGTTTGGAGCTGTGTCTGGACATTATTTATCTGCTCTTCCAATTGCTGTTTCAATTGCTCAAGAGTTGGTATCCTGGGTCTTAAATTTGGCTTGAAGAGCTGCTACAGCCTCTTCTAAACTTTGAAAATTATCTAATGTTGCCAAATCAGTATATTTTTGAAGCAGCACTTTGAGTTCTGAGTCAATTTTAAGAAGAGGGTCCATGCATTGTGTTTGTAAATTTGTAATTTCTAGTTGAAGACTGGCATTGAGTGTGGTTTGTAAAGCTTGTAAATCACTTCTTAATTTCTTGACTCTGACATCAAGCATCAGAATCTCATCACTGTGATCTTCATGCCTTGTATGGCCAAATATATCATTAGGAATTTTGTTTTAGTGGTTATTTATTATTAAATATCTGATTCTTAATTCTATAAAAATAGGAATAAGCTTGTCATAGGATCCCGGGACCTCAATATATAAGCAGTCACCAGCAGAAACAGTATATACAGTGCCAGAAATCATGTTTGAGTGCTTAATTCTATAAATATTTCTCCCTACTGAAATCTTGACATTACCCTCAGGGGTTGTAATAAATTGCAATTGACCACCTACAGGTAATTGGTAATGATTTAAATTATTGTTAAATATGTACAATGTTTTACCTGTTTCATCATCAACATCTGTAAGTATGCTGTTCAGATGAATAATTAACAAAGCACTTAGTTTAGATATCATATCAGAAGAGGGTTGCGGTGTTGGCAGGTCCATAATAGCTTGTTTTTTGAACCCAAATAAGTTCATAGGCATGTTTATTTATTTCAAATCATGCTCTGTAATTGGGCATTGATTGCCATTTTTCAAATCACAATGACCCCATGGTAAAGTATGTATGCCACATGATAAAATGCATCTCTTATCATCATGTGGGTCCAGAGCCACTTTTCTTACAGTATTTGTAGTCAACAAGTGATCCACACTCTGAATTCTATTTTCTGATGTTCTGATTGTGCTACATGATTTGAGACAATTTTTGTAATCTTCAAATTCAAGCTCTTTGTCAACAGTTACTTTGCCAATGCCCTTGGCCTTTTTGGCAACAGCGCCACTACATGTTTCAAAACTATACATCTTGGCTCTTAACCCAGCAAATGCCACAATAACATCACCAAGTGTCTCATCTTTTAACTTGCCAGGCACCTTTTTGTTGTGGTGTTTAATTTTTGAATGTTCAGTGGTATCAAAATATTTAAACAATTCAGGCTGTGCTATATCTTGATAAACATCTTCTGTTTGAATGTGAAGAACAAAACTATCTGTGTCCATGTACATCAGTTTTACACGATCCTTATAAAAAGGCTTCAACACATTATAAAACAATTTTAACATGTGTAATTTGGCCAATTCCAATATCACAGCCCCTACATAAATAGGCTTATCAAACTTGATCTTTGTTTTTTTCATGTTGAAAAGTGCCATATTTTCATCATAAATTCTTCTGTAATTGAAGTTGGGCTTTGCTATCAATTTTTTGCTCCGGCTGGGTTCAGTAATTATTTTAACATCAGTATGTTTTCTGACATTTTCAATTGTTTTGCCATACACTGAATTGACCATCAATTTAAACAAGGTCTTATCAAATTGGCTCATTGCAGATGTTCGAAGCTCTGTGTTTGTATCAATATATGGTTTCAACCATCTTGAGTGCCTGAACCTCAAAACTTTTTCAACTTTGGTCACTTGAACACCATGATTCATCAGGAACTTGAGGTTTTTGTAATATATGACATAATCCTGTTTCGGCTCTAGAGTCATCATCAATTTCTTCTGTTTAGAGCCAGGTGAGCACTTAACCTCAGGAATTGGGGGCAGATCAGAAAATGTGTTGTGTAAATTATCAGGAATTGTCAGATCAACCTCTAAGAACAGGCCATAGTTACTGTCATCTACATACAGTATATAATTTGATGGCAGTGCTGGGTCATAATCGGTAATATACTTGTTATTTGCTCTGGCATATCTCTGAGAACATTGCACCATGCCTCCTCTTATACATTGTTCCATAAACAGATACATATCTTGATCCTGGATCAGATCCAATTGCATTTTAGTGTTTAAAAACATTGCAGACCATGCTAGGCCCGGAGCACTGTAAAAATACATTGGATCCAGCTTATAATTTTCCATGGAAGATTTTCTGAATGCCTGCAGTATATCAGCTAAGAGGGTCACATCAAGTTTTAAATATGCCTTGTGATAATCACCAAATGTCTGGCACTTTAAATTGTTCCACATCAACTGGGCATGGTGATAATCATCATCAGTAATTCCAGATGCTCTGATTTTGCTGTAAAACTCTTGTTGTGGTGGCACAGAACACTCATCAAATTTAGAAGAATCTGTAACATAATCATATGGATATACACCCTTCCGCCTAATTAATTTCAGCTCCTGATTTGGAAACAAAGCACATGTGATTTTGAATTGATCATCAGATAATTGAGTGGCCAGTGTAGCCAGGCTAGCCGATAAAATTCTGTATGAATCAAGAAATCTTAAGTGAATAGGAACACCATTAACTTTAATTATTTTGCTAATGGCAATATATTTTTCATTATTTTCAGCTAAAATATTTAAATTCTGCTTGTCAAACCCCTCGTACCTGATCAAATGATGAAAATCATAATTGGATGCACCATGGCAAAATATAGGAACAAATTTTGGTCTCTGGATCTTAATATTGCAGCTATTACACAGGGCCATTAAGAATTTACCATCTGTATGAGAATGGTGATGAACCTTGATATTTGCATCTGAAAATTCAGAATCACATACCGGGCATTTTTCTGCATTGTTGAAATCTTCAATCTGTTCCTCTGTTAAAGGCAACATGGGTTTTGATTTTAATAAGACATTAGATGCTATGCAACGGCACTCATTTTCTATTCTATCTGCAAATTCTTTGATGGCATCTGCTCCCATGTATAAATATTCTTTACTAACAACACCATCCTGTACAATCACATAATAAAAACTAGAAGGTTCATGTAACTGGTATGGTGTAATTGAAGATTCATCAGGATCTGGGCTGCAGAATGCAAGGGGTTTGAGGTTTGATTCAAAATCACAGACTATATATGCTGGGTGTTCCAACAGGGCTTCAAACTTTTTGAATTTTGCATTTTCACTTGGATTAGGCATGACCATATGAACAGGTTTATGGTTGTCACAGTATTTCAGATGCTCAATTAACTTGTTTTTAGTAATTTCTGCATTCACTTCCCGAACCCCATTTATTATTTTTTCACCATCAAATACAGACAAACATCTTCTACACAACTTGAATATTGTATTGGATTTGTCTAGTTGTGTTCTGACTAAAGCTTCAAGACTGTGTATCAGAATGTAATGATATGTGCCATCCTTTTCAATTAAGAGCAGATCAATCGGAACAGCAGAATCATCATCAAGTGTACTGATTCTGAGAGGATCTATCAAGCAATTGCCACGGCCAGTAGAACAAGTAAATACATTAATAGATAATTATTTGCCATTGATATGCCTGGCCTTTTTTTCAAATTTATCAATATTCTGAACAGGCATTGGATATTCTAAACCCTCCATTGCTTCATCAAAATCATGCTCATATTGCTTATAATAAGTTATTCTCTGAGGATCCTTTAAAACTGTATACAAAGCAGCTAAAATACACCACAAAAAGCATTTCTCATCATTATTTTTTATATTAACCACGGCTCTTTTGTTTTTAATATTGGCAGGTAATGGCAGATATGTAGAACCTTGTAATGGGCTGAATTCAGAAATATTAATATATAACTTGTGTGGAGAACCGCATAAGCTCCATCCAGACTATTTTGCTGCAAATTCAGAGTGTTTAATATTCAATTGATCTATCAAACTGATTATTATTTTGTCTGAATTTGCATTTGAATATACCGGTACAGTTTCTGTTATGTGGGGCTGTGTAAATTTTGTGCCATTTGGCTTCTTATATTGTGTAAACAATTTGAGAGACAGCTTATAAGAGCCATTTTGTGCATTTAGAATTGCCTGCACATCTGGATTTATACTGTTCAAAAAATTCTTAATACCACATCTTGGCTCTGATTAAAGGCCTGCACAAGACCTGGAGCAGACCCGTTCGCGAGACATCGCTCCTGAAATGCCATGCAACCTGCGCAACACCCTCGCTTGAGCAGCTTGTATGCCCACCTGCACAGATCGTTCCTGGCTGGCATTGTAGACCCGCCGGGTACCCGCAGTCTTACGATACCTAGTAGGTCTCAGTTCGTTCTTTCCATCAACTGCAGACCCCTCCCTCTGCATGACGTAGTTGCTTCGAGTAGAAACTGCACCTGGCCCACACCGTTCTGCAGTGTTGCCAACTGCAATAGATTTTCACTACTTAAAAAAGGGAACTCGAAGCTTCGTAAGCCACATCACCAATGAAATGAGATTTACGAATGTTGCTACCCCCCCCCCACACACACACACATTGAAATAGGTTTTCCGTGGCACAGGATCCATAAGTATATGTCGTAAACAACCAATATACGTATATATAGTGATATAGGACAGGACTGAAACATGTCACGTTCGACGCTGAGGTCGCGAGTCGAACAACACACTGTTCTACTGCGAACACCAGGGCCGTAGCCAGCCAGGGCCATTGCCGTTACCCTCGTTTGGGGGGTAGGGCCAAGTACTTGGATAAACGTGCCAACAAGAACAATCACAATAATAGTAATAAAGTAGCATGAAAGGCATTATAATCCTCATAAATCACGCAAAAAGGGGGTAGAAGTCGGTTCTCACGCGCATTTGTGTTGAAACAGAGGATTAGAAATATTTTTTTCAACACGTCAATTTCACATTAGCTAATAATGGAAAACAAGCACACAAACTGTTTTTGAAAGAAAGAAAGTGCATGATAAATGCATTCGGAATGTACAGACATATGGCATGTAAAATTTCCATCTACAATATTTTCTTTTCACATGGAGCGACGTATTACATAATCAATTCATCCAACTCGTAACAAACCAACATTAATAGCAAATAATATCACGGGCCGCCATAGCATTCTCTGTTTTAAAACTTTTCTCACTTAGATCGTTCGGCGCTCAGGGCCGACTCCCGCTACCCCTTTGCTACGGCATTGAACTTGATGAGACTGGATAATATTTTATAATATATTTCTACTTTCATAAAATTTGAAATCAAGGGGTTGCAATTACCCCTCCATTCCCCCTCTGCAGGTGCCCTTGGCCGTCTGGAAGGAAAATGCAAGAAAAATATAAAAATTAATTCCATCTTAGTAGAGGAAGTGCCCGGGTTGAACGTCCTCTTGTGGTGAGCTGAAGTGGTGAGCAGTGTTGCCAACTCCTCACTCGAAAAAATCACCAAGGTTTTTGTTTTTGGGTCTAACCTAACCTAAAGCAAGGAGGTGGCAACCTTGCTTGAGGTATTTTCTCGCAGTGTTGCCAACTCCTCACTCGAAAAAATCACCAAGGTTTTTTTTTGGGTTTAACCTAGCCTAAAAGCAAGGAGCTGACAACCTTGCTTTATGCACTGTAAGGCAAGCCTCAAGCAAGGTTGCCAACCCACTGGTACTTTTGCCATAGCCTTTTACAAGAAAAAAAAGAGAAAGGGAAGAGTTAAACAACCGACAGCTTACCCACAGCCTTTTTTGCTCTAACCTAACCTAAAGCAAGGAGCTGGCAACTTTGCTTGTGCAATCAACCCGGTTGACCACCCTCAAGTAAAAAATCAGCGTTGCCAACTCCTCACTCGAAAAAAAAATCACCAAGATTTTTTTTGGTCTAACCTAAAGCAAGGAGCTGGCAATTTTGCTTGTGCAATCAAGCCGGTTGACCGCCCTCAAGTAAAAATCAGCGTTGGCAACTCCTCACTCGAAAAAAAATCGCCAAGATTTTTTTTTGGTCTAACCTAACCTAAAGCAAGGAGGTGGCAACTTTGCTTGAGGCTTGCCTTACAGCGCATAAAGCAATTTTTGCCAACCTACACACACTAAACAAGGAGAGCCGACAACAAATATGTACTGCCGTAAAAGAGAGAGAGATGGGTGGATGGTAATATAGTATGTGTGTGCGTGTGCGCGTATAATATGTAGCATTATTAACTAGAGTGTGTTGGCAATTTACTTACAACTAAAAAAAAAATAGAGATGCCAACTTTGCTGTAAGATGAAGAGAGAGAGAGAGAGAGATTTATGGCTGGCAAGAGTAATGAGCGAATGCGCCATATCGTAATTTTCCAACTCCGTATATCGTGATTTTTGTAAACCTCTCTCGGGGGAACATTGTAACACAAACAAACAAACAAAATAATAATGGTTGTTTTTAGGATGCCCGGCCCCTATAACCTCGCCAGGGTGCGTGGTGCCCAACCAAAAATGTAAAAGTTTTCTAACGGCTGCGGTTATAGATTACCACACCTCTATAGAGTTTCACGTGTTTTTTTTTCCCCCAAACTTCCATGAAACCCTACAGAGGACCTCCGTAATGCATGCAACGTGTACTAACGACTCTAGTGTTATTTGATGTTGTGATATTTTTGGATATAGAGTTTTATTGTGAGATATAGATAAAAATAATTATGTTTATTATAATATTTTCTTGATGAAGATGGAGAATATGTGTGTGTTACAAATAAAGTTGCATGCTTTTTTCTAGTGTGTGTGTGTATGTGTTTTTGATGTTTCGACAGCATCTGAAACGATAAAAAAAAATTTATTGTTAATTTTCACGTGTAAAAAACAACAACAAATTTTTTTGTGCAAATTTTCTGATTGTCTCGTGCTATAGTGCAAAAAAGATATTGTAGCTGATAGCTAATGAAATTGATATTTGTAACTGATCTGAACTAGTGAAATTCGTATTGTGCCATTGCAACTGATTGTGCTAGTGCAGAAAATTTCTTATTTTGCAAGAAAAGATGTTAAAAAACTTGTTAAAACTGCTCTGTGACCCTCTCGTTCTTCACGTCGTAGGCGAAGGACTTCTCTGCAATCAGGATGACACTGCATAGGGTATCCTCGGGCAAGGCATCGTGGAACTCGCAGACGACCTTGATGTTGGTTCGATCGTTGACCACAACCTTCTTTCTCTTAGATGTGTTGATGACGGTCATGGGTCTCCGTGCTTTGAACTCGCTGGGCGTGTAGTACATGTCCACGTTTCCCTCGGTCACGCGTTTGTAAGCCGAAAATGCTTCGTAAAGTTTGAGGTAATCGTTTTTGGTCACGTCGAGGTTGTAATTCTCGCGCGGGAACACTTCGTTCCTACCGTTCTTCAGATAAACGTTCTTGATCTTGCAGTCGTCGAACTTGCTGGAATCTTTTTCCTGATTCTTGTCCCTCCCGGTCTGAAAGAGCACTACGACGAAATCTGGCATGTCGAACTGTATGTTGTTGAACTGCGTCGTCACGTCGAATTCCATGTGACTTCCCGACGCCATCTTCTGCACGCACTGGTAAGCGTGAAAGTGAATGAACACCTGCGGACTTTTCAAGATCTCCGCTTTGTACTTGAGGGCGTAGTTCGTTTCGTATTCCACCACCGGCATTCTCAATTCCATGCTCCGGATGACGCATTTCGCTGCTTCGGGTAAAGTGTTGGGCAGCGACGTGGTGCCGTCCGGACCTAAAGTAGCGTATCGCATCAGTGCGTCGTTGTCGTTGGCCGCTCTTCGAAACGTGATCCTCAGTCCTCCCTTCCACATGATCTCCTTGTAGTCCGAGAAGAAACCAGGCAGCAGACGCATGGGAAAGAGCACCGTGTGACTTTTCGTCGATATTTTGGTTCCTGCTTCGAATCCCCCGGCCTGATAGTACGCTGCGTCCGTTTTGGTTAATTTCAACGTTCCCACTGCCGTCGACGTGATGCCTGGATAATCGATTCTGTCGATGACGGTGTTGTGTTTCCTCACCTCCACCTGCGAGAACAGGTGAGGCACGAAGTTGTCTACGAGTATCAAGTTTGCTGCTGCAGGAAACGCGTCTCCGCTTTCCTTCTTTACCACGTCGAATTGAAGGTAGAGGTCCGCTCTGTGAGGATGAACGAACCCATCCCCTACGTCCACATCGTATTCGATCTCCCTGTTCGCCTCGTTGAGATTGGCGAACGTCCGACGGTTGGGAGGGAAAGATTGCAATTCGTAACTTTCAATTTGCTCCATTTTACATGTATGGTTATTTATTATATGTTGATCTCCACGATGGCAGTAGTCGTTGCACCTGCGAAATCTACCACGTCTCCTTTCTCGTTCGTCACCACCAACTCTATGTCGTCTATGCGGTTGCGACATACTGGAAAATAGATCGGCGAAGAGGGCGTGTAGATGATCGGTTCCATAAACTCGGAACTTGGTTTGAAAGTGGCTATGATTCCCGTCTGCTTGTGACTTCCTAATAATCCGTCCGAAGATTTCGTGATCATGCCTTCGGCCACGTTGCAGTGTACGTTCAGAGTTTCGATGGCTAGAAATTTAGGAATATTGACTGCCGTGTGCTTGATGCCGGCTTCGAGTTTGGTGTCATTCTCGAAACCTAAAAGTTCTCCCATGGTGCCCAGGTCCACGGTCTCCGTCGCGGATAGGATTTCCACTCTGTGCGTGACCGAATTTTGAGAAAGGTACGTGCCTTTGGGTAATTGAGCTTGCAAAGTGGAAAGATTATATTGTCCTGGCGTGACGACGATGTGTTCGCTTCCGACGCTAATTTTGTTGTTGTGCTGCGTAACATTGGGTATGAGGTACATGCTGTAGAATGCACGCAGAGCCACGGATTTAGGATAGACGATGTTGTCGTGCAGCGTGAGTTTCAAGATGGAAGATTCGCTCGTGAGATGGAACACGCCCATCCTAGTGATGCTGTTTGAGGTTCCACAATGCTTTCTGGAAATCCTCGATCGTAGGGTTATTTATTTTAGAGAGAAACGCGAGCACGGAGAGGCAGAGATGACCGCAGTTCACGTCTCCGAAATCTTGAATGCGTTCGTCGTTGTAGTATATAGAGGTTTTGTTCGTCTTCAGATAATGAATTAAATTTGTAGGTGGAACACCTCCGAAAGAATCGAAAACGAATGCTTTATCATTGTTGTTTTTGTGGTAACATATCCAATGCGTGCCTGGATTTTCTTGACCGTCCAAGTTGACTACTCCGCATTCTCTTCTTTTGACGCTTGAAGGTAGCGAGTCGGACATGAAAACTCCTCTGAAGTGTTTGATTTGTAACGGTTCGATCAGAGATTCAATGTCTCGGTTGGTGAGTGCTTCTGTTTCTTTTTTTTAAACTTCTTCATCACGCCCTTCCCTTTCTTCTCCATGGCCAGGTTGTGACGTTTCTGTTCTTCCAACTCGGCCTTGTTCTTCTTCGAGTCGATGACGGTTTTCGCGATGGCGGCACTTCCGCCGGCCAAACTTCCAACGGCCCCCAATGCTGCCAGGATGGCCGGGATGCTGAATATGAAGCCTCCGATCTTTTGCTGTTTCCGCGAACGCTGCAATCTTTTCAATTGAGGTGTGCTGAGCAGCAATTTCATTCCGTGTCCTTTCGACAAGCAAGAACGTTTCTTCTCGCGTTGTTTCTTGGTGAGTAACCCATCGAGGGCACCTAGATTTTTTAGATTGGAGTATGGTATCTGGTACACGACACCCTTGGGCTTCATGTTGATGCTCTATGTGTTATTTTCACGGTATGTTATTTATATATATTCTGAGATTTTTTTTTGTGTAGTTTTTTACGGTATGTTATTTATATATTTTCAAGGCCTCGCAGTCGTTACACAAATTCTATTACGTGCTTTGTTTTCTTGCCAAGAAGTTCCTTTGTCCCCTTGTACACGATTCGAGTTTTGTTCTCGATTAAAATAGATAGCTTCTCGTCGGATAACATGTTAGCGTATCGATCTGGTAAAAATAGACTGTATTGTGCGTTGAGCAACAGACGTACCTTGGGGCCATACTGGGTAGAAACGATTGAACCGGAAGTTATCGTGTAAGGTTTGTCGACTTCCAATTCCTGAATTTTTACATACTCAACTGACAAATTTAGCATTTGTTTTAATGCTTGGAGATCACTTATTTTTTCGGTCGTCATATCAAAAAAAATTTCAGAGTGTTAGAGAGAAATTTAATTGCTTTTTTTTCACGATGTGTGTTATTTATATATACCGAAGATTATTTTTTTCACGATGTGTGTTATTTATATATCAAGTTTTTTTTTTTTGGCACGTATATATATTATTATTTTTTTAACAGAGGAAGAAAGTTCGTGCTTCGGAAAACGCGAGGATGTGCGTAGTGATATCATCCTTCTCCTGCATAGACTTGTACCAATCATCAGTATACTGTCTTCTTCCCTGCATCGCCTCGTACAGTTCGTCCGACCTATCGTTTAATTTTTCCCCTGCAGCCGAAAGCAGAATGTTGAGATCATCGCACCTCAGGCCGCTGATCTCCCGAAGAAGGTCCTTAAGAACCATTTCACAAGGGATGCGAAATTCCGGCATCGTTTTTGCCATGCTTACAAGTTTATTAACATCTCCGTTAACTACTTTCTTGAATATTTTAGATAGTAGCTCGTGCGGCAAATCAGTTATGCAAGCCATGTTGTTTTTTTTTACTGTATGTTATTTATATACCCCACCCCAATTTTTGTTTCGTGTTCATGGCGATGGTGGTGCCTAGTGCGGCGACCCGTTCACCCAGCGATGCGTCTCTGCTCACGAACCTTTCGAAAGCCGCGTGCTCTAACTTTCTGTCTGCTTCGTGACGTGCGTCCAGATCCGTCTGCGTGGTGTTGTAGGCGATGTCGTGATCTTTGCATGCGGCGTCCAACGGATTCACACCCTTGTCTCCTCTCTCCAATCTTTTCTCGAGTTTGGTGCCCGGTCCGCAGTACTGGTAGCCAGGTAGATGCATCTCGAAAGGTAACTTGTTGATGATGTCGTTCACGAGTCCCTTTCCTTCGGCCACGTTCCAAAATTTCGGAGGCAGCGTGTTGATGATTTTGATCAGGTAACCTATGCCCTTGTCGTCGTTCACGATGAAGTTGGAAAGTTTCGTGCTGATCATGTCCACGATGCCAACCTTCTCGTTGTAGAAATTGCGGTTGCCTGCATTCTCTTCGCCGGCTATCACCAACAATCGGTCCACGAGCTTCCTCACGTCGTCCACCCAAACGAATTCTTTGGGTAACGTGTTGTAGCGTTTGACGCCGCTGCCTGTTTTGACCTGGTTCCAAATCGGTTTGATGAGATTCCTGTACTTCTCGCCGCTGCTCGATTTCACCCTATTCTGCGAGGCGTCGTTGTTCTGGTACAAGGCATCCGTCATGATCAGAATTTCCTTGTAACTCTGGTAATCTTCGTCGGTGTAATCTTTCGGCTGCTTTTTGGCAACGAGTTCCCACAGTCCCACCGTACCGGGATACCTATTCCAACTATCCTTGTCGCCTAAATTGACTTTAATGTCGTTGCCTTCGAAGGTCACCTTCGATTTCCCAATCTTCCACACCACACCGCCGCCTTCGCTGGTTTCCATGCTGGGATACAATCCGAACACTTCATCCTTGTCGAATTTCCCCGTGCTCAGGTAGTCTCGTGCCAAAGGTCCCAACTCGATTTTATCCGAAGACGTGCTACCAATGGCTCGACGTCGTGCCGGTGCATCCTTCAGTTCGAACGGCGTCGAAGGAATACTCGAAATGGGCGTGGGTACGGCGTAACTTTTAGCTGCGAGCGGTACGAGTTCATTAATCAAATTTTTATTTTGTTCCGTGACACTTTTAATTTCTTTACCTAGACTGCTGATGGCATCGATCACGGGTTGATCCTGACGTTTCTTCTCTTCGTAGAATCCGCGATTCTCGGATTTCCAACCTTTGAAGCGTTTCGCGAGGTAATCGCGAAGCTTGAGATTTTCGTCTTCGATTTTTCGTTTCGTCATGACGTTATTTATATACGTCGTTTCTCACAACGTTGCAACGTTTAGAAAGTCGTTGATTTTGTTTCTGTATTTTCCGTCGTTGGGTTTCCTCGTCATGTCGATCGTCGCGAATCCGAAATCGTCACCGTTCCAGCAAGTAGAGCAGCAGCCTTCCGAAAATTGATTGTAGTTCATGTCTCCGCCTACGTAGTCATCGTACGCGTGCTTGAGGTTGGTGTGATCTTGACGAAACAAACATATGAAATTAGCGTTGTCGCGTACTAACTGTTTTGGAATTTTGGAAAACGTTTGAGCTAGGTAAAAACTATCCATTCCTTTGTGACGACCTTGCGTGAAAAAGTTGCGAATTTCATTTTGATTTTCCAGGATGGCGTCGTCGAACACGACGACTGAATTTTCACGACAATCGTCGAGTGGTTTTATTTCCGAAGCGAACGTTGCAATGTCCAGACCATCGGACAGTTTCATCAGTTGCTGGTATTTGGATTGCTCCAAACTTTTCGAGAACACGTACAGGTGCCTGTTCTTCCAATTTAACCAATTCGGTGCGAGGAGAAAATTGTCCACGAGCAGTGTCGTTTTCCCACACCCCGAAGGACCTACGATCAGACAGCGGATGCTGTCGGGAAGCAACTCACCGTTCTTTTTCTTCGTTTGACTTTCCGGATCCGGTAGACGCTTCACCACGTTCCACGTACTCACAAGATCACTTCGTCCGCGTCGATCCAACTCTTTTCCGGAAGCCCCAGCCATTTGACAAACAGTTTGTTACCTTTCCTACGCAATACTTTCTCGATGAGGTACGTGTCGGGGTGTTTCGTTTTAGAGAGTTCCTCTTCGTAAAATCTTCCTTTCAAAATCTCGCCGCTACTATGTTTTATTATATACGTGTGTCGGTTTCCAGGTAAAACTCGAACCACCGTAAAGAGTTCCGTGCTCCAATTTTTTGTGAATCCCTTCTCGAACGTTCGCTTCAATTTGCTGACCCTCACCTGGTCTCCAATTTTGTATTTAGCTTTCTTTGTCGTGGGTGTGTACTTTGGACAGTAAACGGTAGAAATTAAACGCTGCTCGTCGGACTTGGTAACGTCGGCTGGCTTCATGCCTATCGTTCTGTGTACCGCGTGATTATAGGTGTCGACGAGTTCCGGCAGGATGTCGACCCATTTGTAATTTCCCCGAAGCGTGAATCGTTTCCACATGTGTGTTTTCAAGGTTCGATTGAATCTTTCCACGATGCTGGCTTTGATGTGACTGAAGCTCGAATAATGTCGAATCTTGTGTTTTTGAATAAACTTTTGGAATACGGCGTTGTAAAATTCTTTACCGTTGTCCGTTTGCAGAAACCGTGGTCGTCTGCCACAGCTTTTGCGAAAAATTAATTTGAATGCTTCCGTGACGCATGTTCCTGTTTTCGCCTTCAAAGGTAGAGCCCATGCGAATTTCGAAAACGTGTCTATGACGGTGAGAAGGTACTTGTTGCCCTTGTTCAATTTATGTACGTTTTTCAAATTGCCGCTACTCATCTCCACGAGGTCGCTTTGCCAGAGGTCGTCGATGCCCTTGGTTACCACAGCCAAACGTTCGTAGTTGCGGCGTGCAGGTTTATGCAATTCTTCGACGATGGCCTGCCTAGACATTTTTTTGTTTAGAGATTACGTTTTAAGAGAAGCACCAGCGTGATGGGATTCAAAGAGGGTGGTACTTCGCTCGTGTTTTGAATGATCAGCTTATCGCCGGCACTCACGTCGAAAACGGTGAGATCTTCGTCTTCGTGTATTTCATATATGTTGCGCGTTTCGTTCCAACGTGCCAGAGGAATGTTTCCTGCTTTCTGGACACCACGATTCGATATCAAAGTCATGGTGGGAACGCTAGCTTTTCTGCCGTGAGACCAGTACGAAAATTCGTTTATCTGAATCGTGCCATCGAGGAGAAACTTGTAGTACGGATGATAAGGATGCAACATGTACAGTTTGTTACCTTCGACGAACGTGGAGATTCTCTGTTGATTGGGAACGCTGTTGATTTCGATGGCTTGCAGAGAATGCAGTTTAGCGAATTTAGTATCGATGCTAACGAGGTTGCTGTGAAGCTGACCCAGTGTGTTTTGTACGGGCACCAAATGCTCGACTATGGTATCCGTTACGGTAGAAAATGACGGTTTGATTTTCACTTCCACGTTCAACTGCTTGTAGCTTTCGTTGAGTTCTTGCAACTTGGCACCGAAAGAGACCAGCGTCGATTCCTGCGTTGATTCCAGCACTCCAACTTGATCTCTGATGTTGACGACAATGTTCTGAAGGTTCTCGACTTGATTCAATTTCGAGCTCTTCTCGGTAAGATCGTTCACGATGCTTCGCATCTCTGTAAACTGCGTGTGAAGGTCGGCGACGCTCTGCGAAGTGGGCAGCGTCGACACCAGCGAACTGATTTCGTCTCGAATCTCTTCCACGTTCGCCGTTTCCGTTTCTAGTCGTTTCAGCATTCGAGATATGTTTCTTTTCAAAACGTGCAATTCTTTGGAGGTGGGGAGATTGGCCACTTTACTCTCGAGATCGCTCAATGAACTTTTGATGTCGCTCGAATCGGATAGTGCCGTCACCGCCGTTTTCAATTTTTCCAAATCTTCGCTCGAAGGTACGCTCGTCCGTAACGATTCCAAGTCACCCTGTATGTTGTCGAGTACGTGATGAAAATGAGCGAGATTCGTTTCGACGTTCAAATTTTCTAAATATTCGATCTTCTGCTGAACCGTGCTTAACGTGTCTTGAATGCTCGTCAACGCTCTCGCTTCAGCGTGAATATTTTTAATTTCTTCGTTGATCAATTCCAAGGACGCCTGAAGCGTGGCGATGGTGGTTTGAATGTGTTCGAAATCTTGATAGGCCTCCAATTGAATTTTTATGTTCGCGACGCTTTTACCGATGACCTGCAGTTCGTCCGACGATGGTAGGTTCGTCATTGTATCTTCCAAAGTCTGCAACTTGGATTTAATTTCTTCCAACGTGCTGGTGAATTCTTCTTGTAATTTGGAAACAACGACATGCAAGCGTTCTGCGTCTATATTGTTCACAACGGTTTGAAGTTCAGAGAAATTCTTTTCTATTGCGGAAGTTCGTTCTTCGATTTCGAGTTTCAATTTTTCCAAATCTTCATTTTTCGATTGAAATTGCTGTAATTTGGCCAAATCATTTTGAAGCGAATCCACGCTCAACTGTATATTTTGAACGCTGTCGTAAGAAGGTACGTCTACATAATTTTTTATGAGCGTTTTCAGTTCGGAATCGATTTTCAGAATGGGGTCGAGACATTGCGTTTGGAGCGTAGCGATTTCCGACTCTAAACTTTTGTTTAAGGTTTCCTGCAAAGCGATCAAATCGGTCCTCAACTTCTTAACTCGAATGTCCAACATGAGAATCTCTTCTGCATGGTCTACACGCTTGGTGTTGCCGAAAATGTCGTTAGGCATTTTTGGTTAACGGTTATTTATAATAGGATAGACGATTCGTAATTCTACGAAGAGAGGAATAAGTTTGTCGTAATCTCCGAGGAGTTCCATGTAAAGATAATCTCCTGCGGAAACATCGTACGTAATGTTAGAAAGCATCTTGTCGTGCTTAATTCGAAAAATGTTCTTGCCGGTAGAAATTTTGATTTCGCCTGCGTTTTCCGGATTCACGGTGATTTGAAGTTTCCCGTCGATCGGAATTTCGTAGAAATGTAAATTGTTATTAAAAACATAAAACATCTTGCCCACATCGTCATTCAGTTTCGTCCAAATGCTGTTGAGGTGAATGATCAACAGACCGTTGAGTTTAGGTAACACGGAAGGTAAGACTTCATGATCTGGTATGGTTTCCATAATGATCTGTTTTTTTGAAACCGAACAAATTCATAGGCATGCTGGTTATTTAAGAATACGGTCATAGTTTTTTTTTTGTAATGACAGTCAAAGTGTTTTTTTTTTTTTTTTTGTTTTGTTTTGTTTTTATGAATCTTCTGTTGAAGATGGACATATGTTGCAGGTTTTGCTTTCTGCTAAGCGATAGTGCCCCCACGGCAATGTGTGAATACCACACTCGAGGACGCACCTCTTATCGTCGTTGGGATCCAGGGCAATTTTTCTAACTTTGTTTGTGGTGATGATATGGTCGACGCTCTGGATGCGCTGTTCTTCTCTTAGAACCGACGACCTGGTCTTGAGGCAATCGACAAAGTCCTCGAATGCGAGATGCTCCCGAACCACCTGTCTGCCGACACCCTTGGCCTTCTTGGTAACGCTGCCCTCGGCTTTGATGGCATAGGCCTTGGCGCGAAGACCTGCAAACTCGAGAATTACATCACCGTCCTTCTCGTCTTTGAGTTTGCCAGGCACTTTTTTGTTTCGGGGCAGGATGCCGTACTGGTTCGGCTGGGTATAGCCCGAGGTGTCGAAGAGGTTAACCAAAGATGGAGCTGTGGCTATATCCCCGTACGCATCGTCCGTGCGAACGTGGTACACCAAGCTGTCCGTGTCCGTGTAGAGTAGGTTAATATTGTCGTTATAGTGCTGGCGTAGTACCCCATAATATGTTTGAAACATGTGCAGCTTGCTCAGGTCTAATACTGAGGCACCAACATAAATTGGCTTGTCGAGCCTCACCTCACTCTTCCTCATATGCACCAGAGCAAGCTGTTCGTTATAAATGGTCCTCGATTTGAATAACGGGTTTGCTACGAGCCTGCGACATTGTGCTTTCCTCGTTACCAATTTTATGTCCATGCGATTCCGTACATTCTCCATAGTTTTGCCAAACACCGCATTGTTCATAAGCTTGAAGAAATCCTTATCGAGCTCGGACGTGGCTGCGGTGCGGTGTTTGGTGTTGACTTCAATATATGGACGCAACCACAGAGAATGCTCGAACTTGAGGATGCGGTGAACTGCGCGGACTGCGACCCCTCGCTGCATCAACCACCGGAGATTCTGGTAGTGTAGGACGTAATTCTTCTTGGGCTCGAAATCCATGACGAGCTTCTTCTGGTTGGAATCGGGTGGACACTTGAACTCGGGTGCAGGGGGGAGATCGCTGAACAAATCCTGCAGCTTCTCGGAGAACTCAAGGTCCACCTCGGCGAAGAACCCATGTTCCGAATCGTCGAAGCTTTCGACGTCGAAGTTGGAAGGGTCAGCCCACTCGAAGCCTCTAAAGGGGAGTGACTGCATCATGGAGTGCCCGTAGAGGTTATTGACGTCCGTGTACATAATATAGCTGGACGGCTGTGAGGGCTCGTAACCGGTGGCCATGTGGTGATTGTTGGCGCGCGAGTGTCGCTGCGACACCTGGACCATTCCACCCCGCACGGCACGTTCCACAAACAGCATCATGTCCACGTCCGAAAGAAGCTCCAGCTCGATCTTCGTCACCAGAAACATGGCTGACCACGCCAGTCCGGGGAGACTATAGAAGTAGGCAGGGTCCAGCTGGTAGATCTTCATGGCGGTCGCACGGAACGTCTGGAACACGTCGGCGAGGAGCGTCACATCAAGTCTGAGGTAGGCGTCGTGGTAGTCCCCGAGAGTTCGACAGCCCAGCTTGTGCCACATGGACTGGGCATGGTGATAGTCATCCTCGGTGATGTTCGAGCCTCGCAGCTGACTGTAGAACTTCGCCTGGGGGGGTAGCGACGTCTCTGCGAACTTGGAAGGGTCTGTAATATATTCGTAGGGATAGACCCCCTTACGCTTGAAGAGGCCGGCGTCCAAGTGCGGAAAGTTTCCGGAGGTGATGAGCATTTGCTCGTCGCTAAGCTTCCCTGCGAGAGCATCGAGGCTGGCCGGGAGAAACCTCAGGGAGTCGAGGAAGCGAAGTTCGACGGTAGAGTGTGACCCTGGGATCGACACTCGTTTGCT
This sequence comes from Lepisma saccharinum, assembly GCF_977018435.1. NCBI lineage: Eukaryota > Metazoa > Arthropoda > Insecta > Zygentoma > Lepismatidae > Lepisma > Lepisma saccharinum. The sequence continues at coordinate 137,321,865 of NC_139230.1, forward strand.
CACACTGATGTAACGCTCCTCGTTCTGGGCAAGAACGTTGATTCCCTTGTTGTCGTATCCAAGATGCCTGATCAGGTGGTGGAAGTCGTACCCCGAGCCATTGTGGAAGAAGATCGGGATAAATCGAGGGTCCCGGGCCATGAGGTTGCATCCGTTGCACCATGGACCAACATATCTACCGGTAAAGTGATCGTGGTGTTGGACTTTACGGTTGTTGGCGGTGTACTCCTTGACGCAGACAGGGCAAGTGATGGCCTCGTCGTGTCTACGCTGATCGTCGGGGGACAGTGGGGGCATAGACTTGGGGGCCAACAGTACCTTCCCTATCTCGATGGCCTCGACAACCATCCTCTCGAGGAAGTGTTTGGCTGCGTCGGGACCACGGTACACGTAGGGCTCGGGGGCGATGTGCTGGTCTCGTCGCACCACAACGTAGGCATAACTCGAGGCCTCGTGGAGTTGGTAAGGGGTGGTGGAAGAAACTTCGGGGTCAGGATCGCAAGTGGACAGGGGTTTGAGGAAGGCTTCGAAATCCGCGATGATGATAGCGGGATGCTCTACCATGGCACCGTGCATGTGGAAACGCTCCACAGTGCCAGGTTTGGGCAAGACTGCCACACCCGGCTCGTTGGCATTGCAGTAGATCTTGTGGCTGGCAAGCTTCTCTGCAGCGATGTTGGGGCCTCTGATGCGCTGATAATCCTGCTGTTCTCGATTATGAAATATTGACAAGCACCTGCGACACACCTCGACGTGGGTTTTGTCTTTGCTCTGTTGGCTCGACACCAACCGGGAGAGGGAACGGATAAGAGTGTAGTGGTGATGGGTCTCGTCCTTGATGAGCAGAAGGTGAATTTCCTTCGCACCATCAACGTTTACGTCGCTCACCCGGATGGGGTACACCACATTTTCGTCAGTGAGACCGTAAACGTTGATAGCCAACCGCGTACGAGCCTCGAACTTTCGAATGTCCGGGACCTCTACCGGGTAGTCGATCCCAGCCATGGCAACTTCCAGCTCTGCCTCATAGGGTAGGTAGTGGCCAACACGTTTTGGATTATTTTTTTGGCTCAACTGGGTGCAACGCTGCCAGAACACACCATACAAAGCACTTGGCGTCACTGTTCTGAATGTTCAGGACGGCCTTTTTTGCCGCAATGGTAGGTGGTAAGGGGACGTAGCTGGAGGCGAAGAGAGGTATGAACTTACAAAGTTTGACGCACAGTTCGTGAGGCTCGCCACACAGCGAACCCCCCGAGCCTTTAGCTTGGTGTTCCTCCTGTTTTGCCACCAGCTCATCGGCAAACTGGTTGTAGATGACCTCGAGGTTGCCGACATCCGCCAGATGCAGCGTCTTCGCCTTGGTGTTGTGGCAGAAGCTGTAAATTTCATCGGACGGCTTCTTGTACTGGCAACGTAGCGATGCGTAGAATTTGGTGGAGTGCGTTGCAAGCATATCACCGAGGATGGAAATAATCTCTGCTCGCTTCTCCTCCAAAAAGCTACGCACGTCGCATGAGCCCTCCGAAGTGATGACAAAATCTTCTAACAACCGCTGGAAAGCAGACTGGTTCGCTTTCGCCACAGACTTGACGCGTTTGGCGGATGGTGGCGAGTCGGCTTCCGCTTTCCTCTTGGTCGAGCTGGTCGACGGTTGGGGAACAAGTGCTTCGACAACAACTTTGCATGATGTTATATGCCTCTTCAAATTATTAATGGTAATAAGTATATCGCACCTGGGACATGGTTTTTTAGCGGTTACACGCTTACCAGGTGTGCAGGTACGACAATGTCTTGCAAAATGCGCGCTTGATATGGCTATCTTGCACACAGGGCAACTTTTCATGGAGCGCATTTTTTTGGGGGTATGTTTATTTATATGTGATCTGTTGGTGGTAGAGTGTTTACAAAAAAATACCTTACGAGAAAAATTTTGTAGGCTAATTCTAATTAGTGTTAGTTTGAGGGGTTTATTTATATATGGGTGGCGTTGTTTTCCTCAAATATGTGCTTTAATAGTTTGAGAAAAAAAAAAACACGTGAAACTCTATAGAGGTGTGGTAATCTATAACCGCAGCCGTTAGAAAACTTTTACATTTTTGGTTGGGCACCACGCACCCTGGCGAGGTTATAGGGGCCGGGCATCCTAAAAACAACCATTATTATTTTGTTTGTTTGTTTGTGTTACAATGTTCCCCCGAGAGAGGTTTACAAAAATCACGATATACGGAGTTGGAAAATTACGATATGGCGCATTCGCTCATTACTCTTGCCAGCCATAAATCTCTCTCTCTCTCTCTCTTCATCTTACAGCAAAGTTGGCATCTCTATTTTTTTTTTAGTTGTAAGTAAATTGCCAACACACTCTAGTTAATAATGCTACATATTATACGCGCACACGCACACACATACTATATTACCATCCACCCATCTCTCTCTCTTTTACGGCAGTACATATTTGTTGTCGGCTCTCCTTGTTTAGTGTGTGTAGGTTGGCAAAAATTGCTTTATGCGCTGTAAGGCAAGCCTCAAGCAAAGTTGCCACCTCCTTGCTTTAGGTTAGGTTAGACCAAAAAAAAATCTTGGCGATTTTTTTTCGAGTGAGGCGTTGCCAACGCTGATTTTTACTTGAGGGCGGTCAACCGGCTTGATTGCACAAGCAAAATTGCCAGCTCCTTGCTTTAGGTTAGACCAAAAAAAATCTTGGTGATTTTTTTTTCGAGTGAGGAGTTGGCAACGCTGATTTTTTACTTGAGGGTGGTCAACCGGGTTGATTGCACAAGCAAAGTTGCCAGCTCCTTGCTTTAGGTTAGGTTAGAGCAAAAAAGGCTGTGGGTAAGCTGTCGGTTGTTTAACTCTTCCCTTTCTCTTTTTTTTCTTGTAAAAGGCTATGGCAAAAGTACCAGTGGGTTGGCAACCTTGCTTGAGGCTTGCCTTACAGTGCATAAAGCAAGGTTGTCAGCTCCTTGCTTTTAGGCTAGGTTAAACCCAAAAAAAAACCTTGGTGATTTTTTCGAGTGAGGAGTTGGCAACACTGCGAGAAAATACCTCAAGCAAGGTTGCCACCTCCTTGCTTTAGGTTAGGTTAGACCCAAAAACAAAAACCTTGGTGATTTTTTCGAGTGAGGAGTTGGCAACACTGCTCACCACTTCAGCTCACCACAAGAGGACGTTCAACCCAGGCACTTCCTCTACTACCATCTTGAGTACCCTTTAGCCCTGCTACTCTTAAATTCTGCTAGTCTGTTTTTTCTTGTACTTTAATGTTTGACCCCCACCCTGACCCTTCCGCTAGACTTAATTTCCGTCCAAGCTTGTGAGCAATGCACCCTACCCCCTCTGGTTGCGCCACTGCGTGCCTGGTTAAGGCACCATGCAATGAAAAGCAATTAGTTTTCAGTGAGGAGATTTTTGTTTGCTCGATCATTCATTTAAATAAATGAAGCTGTAATACTGCGTGCATTTCCTGGCAATAAGATAAAAACTGCTTACGCTGAACTGAAATCGCTAAGTATATAAATTCTCCTTGGAGGAGAGAGCTCCTCCTAGGACCTCGTAGGATTTACGAGTTACGTAAGTAGGCAACACTGGCTGAAGCTGTCCACGTGGTGATGAAACACCTGGAGCGACACGCTGCCGGAGGGCTGTTTCCTTCCAGCAGGTTTTGCAGGCGCCCGGGTCTTGTTGAATGCCCAGTTACCTTGTAAGCGAAGAGCGCCTGGAAGACGAAGAACCCGGGTAAAGACGCAAGTCGACTCGTTGCCGTGGGCAGGCGAGCAGGTATACCTGTCCTCGCGGCAAGCGGGCAGTGGGTAGGTACAATGCAGATTATGCTGGCCTCTGGCTCTGATACAAACCGATAATCCCTAAGTTGGTCATTAAAACTGCTACGGATAGGTAGTCCATAGCGTGGCTGCTTTGCTGCTCTAGCATTAACAGGTGCTTCATGCTTTCTTTTCAGACCAGATGTAGATGGTTGTGAGGGCAATATTGATGACTGTACATAAGAATTACACTTGTGCCATTTGTAATATGCCTTGCTTAATATTTTATGGCATCTTGGACACATTTTTGTGGCCTTTCTGCATTTCTTACGGTCACAATTAAACCGGTGCCTAGACCAATTAGAACTAGATATATTTTTTTTGCATTGATTGCAATATTTTTGATTTGGCATTTTTGTTGTTTGTTTATATATGGACAATAAGCCAAAACAATTATAACAGCAGTTAGTGGCTGAGCTGGTGGTTTTATACCCAAACAACAGCAATAACTAGGCTCTGGTGATCCCCAACATAAAATAGTTTTGCTCTTTTATGCTGTTGTACAACACACTTTACCAGGTTTCAAACCTCAGCTGTATATCAGCTAGCAGTAAATATTCTCAAAATCTCACGTGTGGACATATTATTTTGCCACATGTATTTCAATCTTACACATTTTACCAGGATTCAAATCCAGAGCTCTTGTTTACAAAGCAGCAATATTAACACTTTGCCATCAGGGGAGGCCTCACATTTTACCAGGATTGAAACCCAGAGCTTTTTTTTACAAGGCAACAATATTAACACTTTGCCATCAGGGGAGGCTTCACATTTTATCAGGACTCAAACCCAGAAGCCTCTTGATTACAAGGCAATAAAAGCCATGGAGCTATGAACCACACTCTACTGGGTCTCAGAACCCAGGAGTTATTGAGCTCTATATCAGCTAAATACAATTCAAAGTTGGATTTTGAAATGTGGAATAAATATTTCTGTAAGTCTCTCTCGGGTAAATATTATCAGAACAAGACAAAACTTGATTCCATTTCAGGCATATATGTGAACATGCATAGAGGCCAATGTTCTTTTTACTAGGAATTTCCCTTGGAGTTAATGACATGAAGGCATGCATAGAGAATTTTCCCTGAAAGGGCACAGTGTAGATTTTATCTTATGCTTGCATGCATGAGATAAAATCTACCAGGCGTGCATGATTTATTGCCGGCCGGGATATGAAACATGATCAAAGATTAGAAAGAACATGAAACAATTTGCAGCCTGACCTTGTATTGTATTCATTTGTAAGTTGTAGAGGATGAGAGTGACTTTTTGCCTTAGTTTTTAAGTGTAGCCAAAACAATATCAAGGGGGGGGCATATTTTTGACAAGTTTATGGACAACAAACTGAGAGATGTAGCTTTTACACACATAGGCAAATCTGTCTGAGGGGAGTTCTACACTAGAATTCAAAATTCTTTAGATTTAAATATGTACACACATGGCCGATTGGGCTATATGCCCCCCCTTGACATTGTTTTAAGTGTGGGCAAATCGGGGCATATGAACTCTTCTTTTCTCCACTAGGATTCAAAATTCTTGAGAATTAAGAGCATATCACACTTGAAGAAATGGGGAATAAGAGGATCTTGGCATAATTTTAAGTGTGGGCAAATCGGGCATATGAACTCTTCTTTTCTACACTAGGATTCAAAATTCTTGAGGATTAAGAGCATATCACACTTGAAGAAATGGGGAATAAGAGGATCTTGGCATAATTTTAAGTGTGGGCAAATCGGGGCATATGAACTCTTCTTTTCTACACTAGGATTCAAAATTCTTGAGGATTAAGAGCATATCACACTTGAAGAAATGGGGAATAAGAGGATCTTGGCATAATTTTAAGTGTGGGCAAATCGGGGCATATGAACTCTTCTTTTCTACACTAGGATTCAATATTCTTGAGGATTAAGATCATATCACACTTGAAGAAATGGGGAATAAGAGGATCTTGGCATAATTTTAAGTGTGGGCAAATCGGGCTGTTTAATCAAATGACCTCTTCTTTTCTACACCTATAAGTGCGCTCATCCTATGGGTTTTTATACTATTCATAAAAATGAAAGTTCTCGCACCATCGTGATGGAATTGGGAAGCTACGAATGTGTAGCGTTACCCTGTCATGGACACCTACAACAAAAACTGGGGGTTCGTCGTGCTGACCACACGTCATTCCGTAACTAGTTGGATGATCGTCCACCTCTTCTGAGGCATGTGGGAGTAAGTCCTACAGTCGGTGTTGGGTCACGGTTTAGCTATTGAATGTTGTTAATGAATATTTTTCCTCAATTCATTCCTGTCAAATAGTTCAAACTTCGATTTTCTCATTTAATAAACGTGTTACTATTGTACTTAAATCCTTTCGTTATTCCATCTTCTTACGTTTTTAATATTTATATTATATCTGTTCATGTATGTGTATGTGTATGTATGTATGTATGTATGCAGGGTGAGTAACCTAAAATTACCACCGGAAATATTTCGTGAACAACAATAAATATTGAAAATCTGTTTTTGCAGTTATAAAGGTATGAGAGGGGTTCATGAATTTCTTTTATTTATTAAACACTACAGGCAAATGCCCAGTTACATTGCTTTGAGGTTAAGTTCTGAGGTAAGTTCACATACATGTTGACAAAACTAAAGTAATTATGAATTGGAAAGAAAAAAGAAAAATAATGAGAAAAAAACTACTTTGTATAAAAAGGAAAAGAATAATCGTTACATAACAACAATATATAATACAAGGGTGGTATATGATAAAGTATACAGCATATTTGGTTACAATGCTATTATACAGGGTTCACATAATATATTTGCTTTAATGTCTAAATAGATCAATGTCAGGGGCATTATTAGAGACTATATTGTACAACACGCACATCCTCTTCATGGGCTCCGTTTTGGACATCCTGGTTCTACCGCATGGAATTTGGAAGAGGTCATTTCTGGGTCTTAATTTTGAGTCTGGAACATAAAAGTTTATTTTTGCGAGAAGTGTGGAGGAGTCTGTTTTTCCATTGACAAGTTTGGAAAGGAAGGTTAACTGGTGCATCTGTCTTCTTTTTTCAAGGGATCTCGTCCACTTAGCATGTTGCGTAAGATGTCACCCGAAGTGAATTTCGGATAAATGCCATCTAGTTTATACTTATACTAAATACCTCAAGAATTTATTTTGGAGTTTCTCTAATTTTTCGGTTTCTTTTTTAAATAACGGGTACCAAACGACTGAGACATATTCAATTTTTGATCTGACAAACGTATAGTAAAGCAGCAAAAAGGTTTCTTCTTTCTTAAACTGGGTACCCATTCTCATCACAAACCCTAGGATCCTGTGTGCTTCACTGAGGATGTGCGCAGTGTGTGTCTGGAAATTTAAAGCTTTGTCAAATGTGACTCCAAGATCAGTTACAGTATTCTCTCTTAGAATTTCTACGTCGGAAATGCTATATGAGTATTGGATGGGACGTTTGATACGTGTGAGTGATACTACTTTGCATTTCTTGAGATTGAGATTAACCTTGTTGTTCTTGCACCAATCAAATGCATCGTTAAGTTCGTCTTGTAATTTCGTGCAGTCATGATCGCTTTTAATATGTTTGAAATTTTGACATCGTCAGCAAAGATTAACATTTCTCAGTTTTTTTAGTGCGTCGGGTAAATCATTAATGAAAATCAAGTACAGCAGGGGGCCTAGGTTCGAACCTTTGGTGACACCGGAGATGGCTATGTAATAGGTGCACATTGTCGTCTATTCTGTAAATATGATGCAAGTAGTTTTATAAGTTGCGGGGAGAGGCAGATGTAGGCTAGCTTCTGAATTAAAGTATCGTGGTGTAAGGTGTTGAAGGCCTTTGAGAAGTCTGTGTATATAACATCGACTTGTCCTTTATCGTCAATAGTTGACGCAACGTAATTTGTTAATTCGACGAGATTAGTCACAGTTGAACGGTTTTGTACAAATCCATGCCTGTGGACAGAAAGGATAGGTTTGACATGCGAGTAAATATTATTATAAATTATTTGCTCAAAGAGTTTAGCTGGAGCTGACAGTTTCGCGATTGGTCTGTCGTTACTTGTCTGTCTTATCTGCTGCTTTGGGGATTGGACAAATGTCTTTCGTTTTCCAACTTGCGGGGAATTTTTCTGCTTTCAAGATTAAATTAAAGAGGGTATGGAGAGGGAACTTGAGCGCTTCTGAGCAACCTTTAATAACGTAGGGGGGGGATTAGGTCCGGTCCAGCTGCTCTTTTCGGTTTGAGTTTTTTGATTGCTTGTTCGATTTTTTTTAGGGAGATTTCCGGAATGCTTAAGAGACTAAGTTGAGATTTCGGTAGCGCATTCGCATGTGTGGTATCTATCATAAGAGGATGGTTCCGCGGAAAAGACAGATTCGAAATAAGTAGCATATAGATTCTTGATGTTATTGTTACTAATAGGTTCACCATTAAGTTTGGTTGGTTGGGCTGGTGGATTTTTCCTTTGATTTTTAACTAAAGACCAAAATGAATTTGGGTCGCGAGTCAGATTAGCTTCGCAGCTGTTAAAGTAGTTTTGGTAAGTTTTGTTTATTTCCGCTTTTAATTTCGTTCTTCGGGCTTTAAAGTTTGCTTCATGATACCCTACATTCCCTTGTTTTTGTTTCCATTTTTTATGATGGTGTGACTTGATCTTTATGTCTTTGATAATATCTCTCGTGAACCAACATGGGTACTGATTAGAATAAGTTGAGTAGGAGTATGGGACGTATTTATCAAATATACACTTAATTATTTCGTAAAATTTGTCCACTGCAAGATCGATATCGTTGTATTTATGTAATTGTTCTCAGTTAGCTGATTTGAATTTGTGAAACATACTGACGAAATCAGCTTTCTTCAAATTGTATCGCTTAATACTCGACTTTAAAATATTATTCTTAGGTTTGGGGCGTGGTATATTTATTCCCAGGCGTGGGTGGTGATTGTTTTCCGGCACAAGTGCATCTTGCCGAAGTATCGTGACATTCTCTATATTTGTTAGGACTAAATCTAGGGCTTTACCGTTGGCATTTTGTATTGTATTCAAGCTTTTTAGATCATTAAAATAAAATAAAAAAGTACTTTAATTCACGACAGTGGGAACCTAACGTGAGGAGGTCGTTAGTAGGATGAGTTATGTCAGGGATATTAAAGTCACCAGCGATGACCAGTGGGGTCCCTAGAGAACAATGTGCGGTTATATGGGAGAACAAAGTTTCATTTACCGGTGGAGGTGATGACGGCTGGATGTATACTACAGAGATATAGATGGTAAGTGCATGATCCGGTATTAATTTTATAATTAAGCAGTCTATACTTTGTTCAGTTAACTGTACATCTACCAATTGAGGGTAATGTTCTTTCTTTACACCAATAAGAACACCACCGCTTAGGGTTTTCCCATTTTTTCGTGGGTTGCTGTCCGATCTAAAAACACTGTATTGTTCTGAAAATATTTCCGAGTTGGATATTGAGGTGTTCAGTCACGTTTCAGCGCACAAGATCACATCATAATTATTCGCCAAAATGCTGAGAACAAAATGGTTCGTTTTGGTTAGTGGACACAATACTTTCAACTACGTAAGGAAGTACGATTTTCAACACAAACTTATGTTTTTTAATTGGAGACCTCATTTTATTTTTAGTGCAATTGAAAGTACGGAAAAATTCTTCAAGAATGGCGTTTGTTACATTGTAATAAGTCAAGTACAGTCCCTACCAAAAGTTTAAGACCACCTTGTCATGTTTTATTCAGACAAACAGAAAATGTACATATGCGAGTACTTTTCATGAAATAAACACTTTAATACAAAATTGGAATTATTATGTAATGTTATTGAAAGGTACATCAAAATCAAGAAATTATAAGTGAATATTAATGGACTTATAACTATACGACGCATGGTTTTAGAAGCGATATCGGGCGGAGCTACGGAGAGCGTGTCATTGGCAACCAGCCAATAGCAGGAGTGCAACATTGTACAGTTAGGAAACTGTGGCGCGCAAGTTAGACGCCGTGTTCTGTATTTTTCTTGCGCGCAAGAAGTTTTCATAAAACTCGCCACTTTAAGGTTCATCATACGATGAAGCACGACATTTTGAATCTGTCTGTCCAAGTCCCCTGATTTTCCGTCGCCTACAGCCGGACTTATCTTTTGTGGAAGAAACAAGGGGGGGGGGAAACGTCTCTCTACACACACACAATGACCCTTTCGTTTTCCTTCCGTGTTCCGTCTGGTTTTTTTTCGTGGCTACCGTGTTGATCCAAGACCATCTTGAACTTCAGGCCACAGCGCTCAGTCAAGACGTCATCATCTGGAGGCGATCGTCTTAACGCTGTAAACCCCTTGTCGTAATTTTACCGTAGATAATTAAGGTATATTTATTTCTTTTATGAAGTTAAATATTGAATATTTACACCAAAATTTTCATTCAGGCCACCACAAAAATTCCTACCATAGCACAAAGAAAGAGTTGATAACCGTTAGAAACTTCCTTGCGGAAAAATTTAAACATTGTATATCTTTGAAAAATATTATCGGGAATATTTGTCAGCTACAGTAAAACTCGTAACTGCTTTTGTATGAACTTTTGTATGTAAAATCAATTGATTAAATAAAAAAAAGCCGTGTTAGGTTGACCGTAAACTTTCCAAGTTACCTAATTAATTAAATTGTCTTTAACTCTCCCCAAAATTAATCATCCAGATAAAGCAGATATTCTACTTAGCTATACAATCTCAATACAAACGCTTAACTTCTATATCCTTGCAGCAAAAGCGAAACAAATTGGTACAAGGGCAATGTTACATTTCTGTGAATAAAGACTAAACCTAAATCATTTGTCATATTGTAATTTCGATCCTATTGACTTTATTGAACGAGAGATAATATACAAATTGAATCTTTTCATTGTCGTTAGTAAGATCTGTGACAATAACTTAAGAGTTTCATTGAAAAAAAGCAGATTAATATTTCGATCTTAGCGTTCACTTGGGATATAAACATTTTGAATATTTCCTTACACTGTTTTTACATTCTGTTAATAGCATCGTGAAGAATGTTAATAAATTATGAAACAATAAACATTATCACTGATTTAATAATCAAAGTTACGAACATTGAAGCTTCACAAAGACAAAAATAAAAAGCAGTTCATATGAAACCGTATTATAAAATTTAATACATTTGTAGTTCATATTAACATAGCTAGGTAACAAAATGCTTTCTGTGTGAAAACATTTGTATTTGAAACATAAGTAATATATTCTTGGATAGTTTTTCACACGAATATCTCATCGAAGTTCTTGTTACACATCGCACCCTTGTATTTGAATATACAACATATCTTCCGATTAGCATAAAGAACCATAAAGCGGGATAAAATAAGAATATAAATGTACACATGTATCAACTTTACACCGTTGTATAACTTTCTTTCATTAAAAACATTTTGAAACTGAAAATTTGTGTAAATAATATGAAAATTTTATCGAATGCTTGCATAAAATTTTCACTAACATATTGCTTTAGTAGACACGAACGTAATATTTTAAACGTTTGTAATTCAGGGTAAATTATTTGATATTTCTAATAACAACAAATGTTGACATGACCACATATAAGAGTATATTAGATGCCTATTCCGACCACATGAAATGTTTACATCATGAACTATTACTCTTATTTATTTATGAGTATAAAACCTTTGTTACTTAACTTGTATCTTTTCGTAGGGACCGAATCACATGGAATTGCCCTAAACATTTCTCATTTTCAGCAACATCTTGAAGAAATGTGAAGTTACTTTTTCATCATAATTGCCTCTGTAATTGAGCACACAACACTTATACACCATACCTTTTGCACATTTAAGCATATTTACAAGTCATGTAAACTCGATTACAGTTCCTAAATTTGCATTACAATTCCATATTCACTAAAAAGGTCCATCATTGATTCCGAAGAAGCAAATCAGACATGGCGCCTATCTCGCCTCCAGTTGATGACGATTAGTCACGTTACCGGAGCAAGCCATGAGGCTTTCAGATTGAGAAGGTAATGGTTGATCGCGCTGAGATGTGTCTTGGAGTAGTATAATCAGATACGTTCAAATCAATACTTGGTACGAGGCCTATTATTTTTATTAATTTAAGCACAATGGAAAACCTATTTTGACGATGTTTTTGTCGATTTTATACTATTGCAAATCTGTGATTTTTCATCTCGTAATTCGTACGAGTGTCATAATTTCTTACGAGTTAAAGTACGTAACACCTACACCCACCCACACCCATGCACACTCACGCACACCCACACCTACACCCACACCCACACCCACCCACGCACACCCACACCTACACCAAAGCACACCCACGCACACCTATGCACACCTATTGCAACTTTGTGATTTTTACCTCATACATGGTACGAGGCCTATTGTTTTTATTAATTTAACCTGTAGTATAATCAGATATGTTCAAAATAATACTTGGTACGAGGCCTATTATTTTTATTAATTTAAGGACAATGGAAAACCTATTTTGACGATGTTTTTGTCGATTTTATACTATTGCAAATCTGTGATTTTTCATCTCGTACTTCATACGAGTGTCATAATTTCTTACGAGTTAAAGTACGTAACACCTACACCCACCCACACCCACGCACACTCACGCACACCCAAACCTACACACACGCACACTCACGCACACCCACACCCACCCACGCACAACTACACCCACCCACACCTACACCAACACCTACACCCACGCACACCCACGCACACCTATGCACACCTATTGCAACTTTGTGATTTTTACCTCATGCATCGTACGAGGCCTATTGTTTTTACTAATTTAACCTGTAGTATAATCAGATATGTTCAAAATAATATTTGGTACGAGGCCTATTATTTTTATTAATTTAAGCACAATGGAAAACCTGTTTTGACGATGTTTTTGTCGATTTTATACTATTGCAAATCTGTGATTTTTCATCTCGTACTTAGTACGAGTGTCATAATTTCTTACGAGTTAAAGTACGTAAAACCTACACCCACGCACACTCACGCACACCCACACGCACACGCACACTCACGCACACCTACACCCACACCCACACCCACCCACGCACACCAACACCTACACCCACGCACACCCACGCACACCTATGCACACCTATTGCAACTTTGTGATTTTTACCTCATGCATCGTACGAGGCCTATTGTTTTTACTAATTTAACCTGTAGTATAATCAGATATGTTCAAAATAATATTTGGTACGAGGCCTATTATTTTTATTAATTTAAGCACAATGGAAAACCTGTTTTGACGATGTTTTTGTCGATTTTATACTATTGCAAATCTGTGATTTTTCATCTCGTACTTCGTACGAGTGTCATAATTTCTTACGAGTTAAAGTACGTAACACCTACACTCACCCACACCCACGCACACTCACGCACACCCAAACCTACACACACGCACACTCACGCAAACCCACACCTACACCCACACCCACCCACGCACACCTACACCCACCCACACCTACACCTGCACCCACGCACACCCACACCTACACCCACGCACACCCACGCATACCTATGCACACCTATTGCAACTTTGTGATTTTTACCTCATACATGGTACGAGGCCTATTGTTTTTATTAATTTAACCTGTAGTATAATCAGATATGTTCAAAATAATACTTGGTACGAGGCCTATTATTTTTATTAATTTAAGCACAATGGAAAACCTGTTTTGACGATGTTTTTGTCGATTTTATACTATTGCAAATCTGTGATTTTTCATCTCGTACTTCGTACGAGTGTCATAATTTCTTACGAGTTAAAGTACGTAACACCTACACCCACCCACACCCACGCACACTCACGCACACCCACACCTACACCCACACCCACACCCACCCACGCACACCTACACCCACCCACGCACACCTACACCTACCCACATCTACACCTGTACCCACGCACACCCACACCTACACCCACGCACACCCACGCATACCTATGCACACCTATTGCAACTTTGTGATTTTTACCTCATGCATGGTACGAGGCCTATTGTTTTTATTAATTTAACCTGTAGTATAATCAGATATGTTCAAAATAATACTTGGTACGAGACCTATTATTTTTATTAATTTAAGCACAATGGTAAACCTATTTTGATGATGTTTTTGTCGATTTTATACTATTGCAACTCTGCGATTTTTTCATGTCGTACTTGGTACTTATTTAATTGTATTTAATAATAACTTATCATCATTTAAGTTACCTGTTAGTGGGAAAATTCAAATAAATGTTTCTCCACCAAATGCGGCAGTTTTGCACATAGGTCGAAATTTGTATAGAATTAAACATAGTACATAACTTCCTGATACGTCCTATGATGTGGAAGCTGGTGAATTTTTGTATGCTGAGATAATTGGAGAGTATGATAAATTGATTCCTCTGTCTATCGAAATAAGAATAATCTATCCTCTTATTAATATATAAAATACCTAAATACAAAAAAACATGGATATATTTGGTAATAGAAGGCGACAGGAGATTCCAGATAATTCCAGCAAGATTGCTAGTTTAGATGTATCAATAATTTACCTTCATCTTCTGAATTAAATGCTATTGCTCGGAGCGTTGCCGGCATCAAATTACAGTTGGAGACTTATGAAGATTTTGGGAAGATACAAGGTACCATTGCTCACATAGAAGATACTATGGCAACTATGAGAGATGAGCTAAAAAGTGTACAGGAAACTCTGGAATCGAAACTGCCTGGCATTACTGATATTCTAGCTATAGTTCAACAGCAAGTTACTAAGCTTGAAAGCTTGAATACTGAATCAAAATTATCGCATTTCCATCATCTTATTGACGACATTCAGAGTAAATTAGAGACACTGCAACAGTCTACACCTACGCAGGATGACATAACGCAACTGCAAGAAATTTTGAAAAATGCAGCTGATGCAACAGAACTCGATGCTATAAAATTAACTCTTACTACACTTCAGAATACTGTAGCTGCTTTGCCTACTTCTCAGGAAATCAGAGCTATGAGGAGAGCAGTACATCGAATTTTAAAATCTGAGGATATAAAAAATATTCAAGCAGAAATTGCGCAAATCAGAGAAACTGTTGCTAATCTTCCCAACAATCAAATAATTAACGAACTACATGCATTATTTACAGAAATCAGAAGTCAAGTACACGATCTTGCTACCCAGAGTTCTAAATTGAAACTTGTAGAAAATTTACAAGAGATTATTTCTAATATTACGTCACAAATTACTACTCTCGAAGCAAGTCAAGAATCTGCTTTATCAGGTGTTGCTACTCAACTTCACGATCTCAAAGAGGAATATAAACAACTGTATGTTGATGTAAAAATCAAACCTAGCTACGATGAGTTTTTTTCGTACTATCAAGAACACTTGGAATCGGTATTAAGCAGACTAGATGACGTAGATACTCGTCAATTTTATTCTATGGAAATTGTTAGGTTACAAAATGTTCCAAATGCTCGAGGACACTGGCCGTACGTCAATGCTGGCAATGTTTACAAATTATATCCGTACACTCAGGTACATGAATTTTTTGTTGATGGTAGTTTACGATTTCTGAAGTTTAGTTTTCTAAAACATGGAAAACATATTGAAGTTCCTCAGTTTACTATAGTGCGAAAAGATGGTATACACAAGGCAGTTCAAATACCTATTGCATACTGGGATGGGTCTACCAATAAATATAAAGTACATGACGACGAACAATTATCAGTTTTGGATATTGAAATTGATGACAAGCTAGTATTTGACATAAAGCGGTTATACCCTGAGGACAATCCATTTTATGCGATATTCTCACTTCGAACTCGATGTCAAGACAAGATATAGTTCATGAATTACACAAACCAGCCGGTCGCAATTACAAGCGATTAAGTGTAGTAACAAAAGGTATAAATGATTTGTTTCAGGCTGATCTGATTGAGATGGCCCCTCCAAGGAAGACTTTAAAGAACTTGGATAAGATAAATCATGGTTACAAATATATGCTTACAGTTATTGATACCTTTAGCAAATATGCATAGGCTGTTCCCCTAAAATCCAAGACTGGTACTTGTGTTACCGAGGCTTTTAAGTCGATGTTTAGTGAGGGAAGGATACCAAAATATTTACAGACAGATAGAAGGAAAGAATTTTACAATTCTACATTTGTTAAGTTAATGCAACAACATAATATTAAACATTATTCTACATACAGCGATCTGAAAGCTAGTATAGTGGAACGATTCAACAGGACATTAAAAAATCACATGTGGAGACAATTTACTCTACAGGGCAATTATAAAAAAAAAAGGTAAAGTGTTCCCCTGTGCATAGCACCACGCCATGAAGGCATATAGGGGGTATGGGGGTAACGCCCCACACTATCTTCATCCGGTCGTGATTGGGGTGATGTGATCAGCATCACGCCCCTGACCGCCTTTACCCCCCAGGGTTTCCCCCAGGTACCCATGTTATTCGACGCTGGGTGGGCGCCGGGGCCGCTTCCACTGTTAGAAAAGTTCCCGGATTTGAACCGGCCGGGGATCGAACCCGGGACCTTGAGCTTGGTAGTCAGACGCGTTACCGACTGAGCCACCGCGGCCACTACAGGGCAATTATAAGTGGGTGCAAATTTTACCCGAGCTAGTTCATAATTATAATAATTCAGTACACAGTACTGTTCACATGAAACCTGCTGAGGTAACCAAATCTGATGAGCAACGATTAATTTCTACTGTTTATTGTCAAAAATATCCATACACTACCAAGAAGCCAAAGTTTAAAATAGGGGATCAGGTAAGGGTTATTAAATATAAACAGTTATTCGAGAAGGGTTTTACTAAAAATTGGAGTACGGAGTTATTCTCAGTGGTTCAAATTTTACCAGGGAATAGAAATACATATATCATAAAAGATAATCATAACAAAATATTGAAAGGGAGATTTTATGAAGAGGAACTTAGTAAAACAAAATATCGAGATACATATCTAATCGAGAAAATATTGAAGAAGAAAAATAATAAATTGTATGTGAAATGGCTAGGTCTGCCAGACAAAAGTTGGATAGAAGCAAACCAGGAGATTCTTTGACACCAACATGGAATGTGGTACAGCGTTTACCAGATGTAGTGGAAACTAATAAGAAAAATGGAGAGTTGTTACCTCATAACATAAGATGCCTCATTGCAGGCCCATCAGGTTATGGAAAAACCACTTTGCTGGTTGATAATTTCTTGCTTGCCCCCAATTGGCTAGATTGGAAAAATAGACACGTATGTATTCTCAAAACGTTTAGAACAACCGAAATACCAACAACTCATGAAGTTGTACGAGGGACTGGGCATAGCTACATTTGCATCAACAATAATAAAACCTCTCGACCAATGTTTGAAAAATTCTGTTGTGGTATTCGATGATGTTTTTCTGGAAAATCAGAATGAAATTAGAAATTTTTTTACACAGGGTCGTCATAAAGAAATGGGCTGCTTTTATTTAGCTCAAACTTATTCCAAAATTCCGAAACAATTACTAAGAGATAATACAAACTTAATCTGTTTGTTTCGTCAAGATCATACTAATTTGAAACATGTATACGATGATTATGTGGGAGGAGACTTAAATTACAACCAATTTTCAAAATTCTGTTCATCTTGTTGGAACAGCGACGATTTTGGATTTGTTACTATCGACATGACTCGTAAACCTAACAATGGTAAGTTTAGAAATAAAATCAACGACTTTTTAAACGTTGAAACGATATAAAATAATCATTAATTAAAAATTAAAAATGACGAAACATAAAATAGAAGATAATTCGTAATTACGAGAGTACTTGTCAAAACGTTTCAAAGGTTGGAAATCAGAGAATCGAGGTTTTTACGAACAACACAAGCGTCAAGACCAACCTACTAATCAGTGGTCTCGGTAAAGAGATTTAGAGTGTTACAGAACAAAATAAAAACCTCATCTCATCAATGAATTGGTACTTCTTACTGCTAAAAATTATGCAGATTTCCCTCCTACGCCATTATCCAGCATCCACACGCCTCTGGTACTTAAGGAACCACCTGCTAAAGCAGCTATAGAAGAAGCAGGGAAAATCGAGTAGGGTACCCTGGCAAGAGATTACCTGAGTACAGGAAAATTCGAAAAAGATGAAGTATTTGGTTTGTATCCAACTATGGAGGAAAATGAAGGTGTAGTATGGAAAATTGGCAAGTCTAAAGTAACATTCGAAGGGGACAACATAAAAATTAATTTGGGTGGGAGAAACAGCTGGTCCAGATATCCTGGCACCGTAGGGCTATGGGAGCTCATTACCAAAAAATTTTACAGAAGATGATTATCAAAGTTACTTTGAAATTTTGACACTCTGATGCTTTGTACCAAAATAACGATGCCAGTCAAAAGCGTGTCAAATCGAGCAGCAGGGATAAATACAAAAATCTGATTAAACCTATCTGGAATCAACTAAAAACCGGTAGTGGTATAAAACAATACAATACTCTACCTAAGGAATTTGTGTGGGTAAACAATGTGAGAAAACTTATAGATAGGTTGTTGGTTATAGCAGGGGAGGAAAATGCTGGGAACAATAATTTCCATAATGAGAAAATGAGTATTGTAAACATGATTAGTGACAAATTAGCTAATTTTATTGTAAACGATCCCAAATACTTTACCTCCTAAGTTCTGGAATATATCAGAGGATCGAGGTTTGGTGAATGATATTATTAATAAACTTCCATACGAAATACACGTACCTGGTTACCAATATTGTGGTCCTGGTACAAAACTTGAGAAACGAATAGAAAGAGGGGACAGGGGTATTAATCCTCTGAATGCAGCTTGCAAAGAACATGATATTGCATACAACACACACAAAGATCTGAATGATCGTCATGTGGCTGATCAAAAACTGGAAGAGGCAGCTTTTGGAAAATTAACAAGCAGAGATGCAGAGATGGGTGAAAAAATAACAGCGTTGGGTACAACTATTGCTATGAATACAAAACAAAAATTAGGGTGGGGTTTGTAATATAAATACCCTGAAAAATAATAATAATAATAATAAAGCAACATGAAACCAAAAGGAGTTGTATACCAAATACCATATCACGATCTTAAAAATTTAAAACTTAATTCGATTTTAACTAAAAAAACAACAAGAAAAGAAGAGGCAATGTATAGCCAAAGGAAATGGAATGAAATATTACTCAGTACGCCACAATTAAAACGATTTCAAAATACAAGAAAAAAACACATATTTAGCATTCCAGTCATCCTGGCTGCATTGGGGGCAGTTGGGAGCTTGGCTGGGGGTAGTGCTGCTTTTGCCAAAACTGTAATTGATTCGAAAAAACTAAGGCAGAACTAGAAAAGCAAAAGCGTCATAATCTTGCCATGGAGAAAAAATAGGCAACGGTGTGAAGTCTAGAGCACTCAGAAAATTAAAAAAAGAAGAAGCTCTTACCAACCAAGACATTGAATCATTAATTAAAATATTTAAAATTAAATACTTCAGGGGGGGGTTTATGTCTGACTCTCTCCCTAAAGGTAGTCCTCACTCTCGAGAATGTGGCGTGGTGAATTTGGACAAGTCCGAAAACTTTGGTACTCACTGGATATGCTATTATAAACAAAATGACAATGCTTTTATTTTCGATTCTTTCGGAGGGGTACCCCCTACAGAATTAATTCGTTACTTGATACATGTTAAAATTTATTACAACGATGATCGTATTCAAGATTTCCATCAAATTATATGTGGCCATGTTTGCATTACGATGCTCAGAATTTTAAATAAAGTACCAAACATCAAATTAAAAGATTTTCAAAAAGCTGTATTATATATTAAATATGGGAATTTTCCATCTCTCCAGCGAGACTTCGGTTTTGAAACTACTTCTTCACGATGATATTATCTATCCAAAATCCATAGCTCTAAGAGCATTCTACAGTATGTATCTGATACCGAATGTAACTACCTACAACAATACTATATTAGTAGGTAATGAAAAAATAATTATTCCTCCCGGACAGTATAACTTATTTACTTTACAATTTGAACTTCCAACCACTGTCTTGCTTTCTCAAAACTCTGTAACACACAGAGTAGAGATTGTAACTACCAATGAAACAGTGGACTTATCTACCATGGGAAAACTTTTAGGGTTTGAGAACAATAGCAAATTAGAACCAGGTGTTAGGCACATAGGTAAATTTATACCAAAATTCTTAGCTATTGAGACATTGAATATTCACTGCAACATTGGCAAAGGTATGATTATCAAAGCAGAAGAAAATTCGATTGGCAGTCACAAGTAGACAGGTATCATTGCTACATTTAAACCGAATTCGGAATTTATGGAACGCATCTTCTATTCCCCAATCCCATCAGTCTATTTCCCTGATTCTATTGATAAAGTTAATTACATAGAGATAACAATTACAAATGAGAAAAATGAAATCATCGATTTTGCCGGTGCTAATAGCACTGCGATAATACAAATTAATATTTAAAATATACAAATAAATACCAAGATGGAAAATATTGAGAGTTATGAATTACAGTCCTTCCCTCCAAACAGGAGGACATTTGCAAATTTGAATCAGCCCAATAAAGAGATACAGTATGACATCACGGTGGGGGATGTGTTTATTCATCCACATAGATCTGATCTGTATATAAAATTTGATATTGTAAAACAAAGTAATGGTGAAGAATATCCCCTCCCCGGGGCTAATGTAAAACTTATAGATAATCTTGTTCCATTCTTATTTTCTCAAATTGAAGTCAGAAAACATGGTACAGTGATTGACAGGATTGATTGCCCTGGAATTACATCCACTACAGTGGGAACATTGAAACTGTCCAAATCAGAGAGTTCATATTATAAAGTTGGTGGGTTCGAAGCTGGAACAAAAATTCAAGCAAAAAGTCACACAGTACTGTTCCCCATGAGATTGCTATTTGGATTTTTCTCTGATTATAAAGAAATGATGTGGAAAGGTGGTTTGAGTGTCATATTTCGCAGAGAACCCAATGATCATAATGCCAACATGATATACAAAACTTTGAATGCAGATGGAACAGCTAATGAGGCTAGTTTACCCGAAGCTGCGAAATGTGTGATCCAGTCTATGGAGTTGCGAATGCCTATAGTTGAATATGAATCGAATTATGCTCTCAAATACAAAGCCAATATTTTGAAAAATCCTCAAATTCCGATTCAATTTTATACTTATCAATGCATTCAGAAGCCTGTGGAAGGTAAATTGTTTGAATTTGACCTTACTAATCAGTTTCAATCTTTGCAATACGACATGCCAGAGTTTGTAGCTGTGTTGTTTCAAACAGGGAGAGATGACAGTCAAGAAAAAGATAGCAGCCAGTTTGATAATTGTAAAGTTAAAAATGTGTATCTGAAGAATGGCAGAAATGAGGTATTTCCTCGTGAAAATTACAATTTATACATTGCAGAACAAGATTATTTGAAGTTATATGAAGCTTATAGTGCTTTTAAACGAGTAACTGAAGGTAACATAGACATGTATTATAATCCAGATGAGTTCATAATTCACAGACCAATGTTTTTAATAAATGCGTCGAAAAGAAAATTGTAGTTATAAGTGATCGAACTAATATAAAATTCATATGTGAATTTCATGAAACTCTACCAGAAAATACTACATGTAGTGCTATATTAATAGTAGAGAAGTCATATGTATATGATGTAAAGAATGAAAGAGTTATAGAACAATTTTAATAGGAGAGAATAATATTTAAAAAATTAGACTACGTGTAGATTTTTTTTTGTTATTTTCAAAATTTTGGTTTGCTGTTAGGTTTATTTTTTTTCACATGTGTTGAGTGCAATTATTATTAACTTCTAAACTAAAGTGCAAGGCAATGTATGGATTCCACACTCGAGAATACACCTCTTGTCGTCGTGTGGATCCAGGGCTACTTTTATATTTTATTTGTTGTAATCTCATGGTTTGAGCTTTGTATTCTATTATCCTCTCGAAGTACCCTCGATTGTGAATGAAGGCAATCAATATAATCCTGGAATGTTAGTTTGTTTTCCACGGTATATTTGCACGTTCCTTTTGCTTTCTTCGTGACGCTGCTTTCTGTTCTGAATGTATACATCTTCGAACTCAAACCAGCGAACTCAACAATAATATCACCGTTACACTCATATTTGAACTTACCGAGAACCTTCTTGTTGTGGGAAGGAATTCCAAATCTGTTGGGTTGAGGATAGGAAGAAGTGTCGAAATACCCAAGCATGGAAGGATGTTTAAGATCTTCGTAGAGGTTAGATGTTTGTATGTCATAAATAAAACTATCGGTGTCCATGTACAAAATTGACAGCTTATCATTATAGAAAGGTTTCATAATATTATAGTGAAATTCGAACATGTACAGTTTTGACAAGTCGAGAACCGTTGCGCCAACGTAAAGAGGTTTTCTGAATTTTATTAATTTTATATCTAGATTAAAAAGTGACAAATTCTTGTTGTAAATTTTTCGCGATTTGAATCTAGGATCAGATACTAATTTTCTACATTTATTGTTATCTGAAACCAATTTTATGTCTATATGCTTTCTGATGTTCTCCATTGTTTTTCCCTAAACGGCATTATTCATTAGTTTATAAAAATCTTTATTTAATTCTGAAATGGCATCTGTTCTGTCTCGTGTTGGTCTCAATATAAGATTTTAACCATGGAGAGTGTTTGAACTTGAGAATTCTTCTCACATTTATTACCTGAACACCCTTCCCAATGAAAAACTGGAGATTCTTGTAGTGGACGACATATCTCTCTTTTCTCTCCAGAGCTTGCTTTGATTAGAATCAGGTGGACATTTAATTTCGGGAGCCGGAGGTAAATCGGAAAAAGTATCATGCAAATTATTTGGAAATTCAATATCTACCTCAATGAACAGACCAAATTTACGATCGTCGAAATGATTAATATCAATTGAAATAGGATCTATCCACTCGAATCCTCCGTTTGGAAGTTTTTGTATCATTGCGAATCCATAGAGATTGTTTACATCAGCATAAAATATGTAATTCGAAGGTCGATTTGCATCGTATTGATTCTCAGACATGTGAATGTTGTTTGCCTCTGCGTGTCTCTGTGAGCATTGCACCATCCCCCCAAGTATCCCCCTTTTTATAAAAAGTAACATGTCCACATCCGATATCAATTCCAACTTGATCCTGGTCGGGAGCAACATAGCAGACCACGCCAAACCAGGAAGACTGTCGAAATATGCTGGATCTAATTTATAAATATTTATTGATGTTTTTCTGAATACCTGAAAAACATCAGCAAGTATCGTTACGTCTAATTTGAGATATGCATGGTGGTAATCGCCAAGAGTATTGCATCTCAATTCCTTCCATATTAATTTTGCATGTTCGTATTCTTCATTCGTAATTCCGGTTGTTTTTTTTTCAGTTGACTGAAGAATTCTCTTTGAGGTGGGAGAGTGTCATCGTCAAATTTAGATTCATCGGTTACATATTCGTAAGGATAAATGCCTTTACGTTTAATCAGTTCTACGTGTATGTTGGGAAAACTAGCTTTTGTAATTTTAAATTGTTCGTCAGTAAGTTTACTCGCTAAAACATCGAGCCTTGCCGATAGGAATCTAAAAGAATCTAGAAACCTCATCTCTATAATTTCACTTGTTCCTGGTATTTTAACTTTCTTACTTATAGAAATATAACGTTCTTCGTTTTGAGCAAGAATATCTATTTTTTGTATATCGTATCCAAGATTCCTAATTAAAAAGTGGAAGTCATAATTGGATCCATTTTGAAAAAATATTGATACGAATTTAGGCTTCTTGATCTTGAGGTTGCAGGTGTTACAGATTCCACTAATGTAGTTTCCGGTAAAATGATTATGGTGAAATATTTTCCGATTCTCATCCGTGAAATGTTGATCACACACCGGACACGTTTCAATGTTATTGCAAGATTGAAGTTCATTGCTAGATAATGGAAGCATTGGTTTCGATTGGCATAAGAGGCTGCCAATGTTCTCAACCTCCTCCACCATCTTTTTAAAAAAGAGTTCAATGACATTTGGTCCGCAATATATATATGGTTTATCTATCCTATCCTGCCAAACAACAACATATCCAAAACTATTTGGATCATGAAGCTGGTACGGTGTTGTGGAAGATAATTCGGGATCCTAATCGCAATAGGACAATGGTTTGAGAAAAGCCTCAAAGTCTGCAATGATAATGGCCGGATGTTCCAACAAGGCCTTGTGCATTTTAAATTCTTCGAATTCATTTGCTTTGGGCATTAACATGCGAGCCGGTCTGTTGACTCCACAGTAGACTTTATGTTCAGCAAGTTTTTGTTTGGCAATTTCTTGATTTTTAAAATATTGGTAATTACGTTGGTCACGAACGTCGAATACGGTTAAACACCTTGGACAAACTTCGATGTGTGCATGAAACTTGGTTGTTTGGCTTCTGATCAAGTTGAAGAGTGAACGAATTAGCGTGTAATGATGAACATCATTGTCGGCAATGAGAAGCAGATTGTTTTCCACGGCTTCGTCATCAACAATATTAGTTATCCTAATAGGATGCACAAAATGCTTAACTGAAGTATACGAATATACATTTATAGCTAATCGTTTTCCTTCTCCATTTCGTGCCCTTTTTTCAAATTTTGTTATATCAGAAATAGTAACAGGGTATTTGATGCCTGTCATAGCATATTCAATCTCGTCTACATATTGTGTGTAATGACTAACCTGTTCCGGATGATTTGAACAATGAATCGGGTGAAGTGCTGCTAAAATGCACCACATAAAACACTTATTGTCAGTGTTATGAATATTCAGCACGGCTCTCTTATGCTGAATTTCTACTGGAAGGGGAACGTAGCTGGAAGCAGAAAAAGGTGTAAATTTGTTTACATAAGCGATTAATCTGTGAGGACTTCCGCGTAAAAACCAACCTGAACCCTCACCCTCGAACTCGTCGTGTTTTCTAATCAATTCACTAGTAATATTAGAATAAAAAAACGTTCAAATTATCAATGTCTGCCAAATAAAGAACTTGGTTTTTCGTTTTGTAAAAAAAAAATATTTCTTGTACCATTGGTTTTCTCATATTTACAGATTAGATCAACATATACCTTTATGGAGTTCTTTTCTAGTTTATTTTTCAAAATATTT